>NW_024425008.1:30572563-30689775 GCF_017311325.1 Ursus maritimus
TTTTTTTTTTTTTTCCTTCTCATTTGTGATTTTTATGCTTCTGGACTTTTCTGCCTCTGGAATATTGTAGAGTGTCATAACCCCTCACTGAGCACCCCGCCCCCCGCCCGGCTGAAGACAGTTTCCGATCCTCTTGCCCTCTCTTTCCCTTGCATATGCTGCTGCCCTCCCACCACTGGAGCTTGGGGGTGGGGGATGTGCGTCCTTTCGGTTTCAAGGGGCCCAGGAAGTCAGGGTCTGCAGTGGCTCGCACTGTGTCCAGGACTTTCTGTCCTCCCAGGGCTGTGGATGTTGGTCCCCATGGGTGTCCCATCTTTTGGGAGGCTAACAGGCCGGTCTGATTGCTCCCAGCTGTGGCATGCAGAAGTGTAGGACGCAGTGAGACAGGCCACAGGCTCCCTCGAGCTGCAATGCTAACCATGTGTCCCCCAGGGGCTGGTTCCGGCATGTGGCAGTCTCTGAGCCTGATGCCACCCGGGCACACGTCCCGATTTGGCTTCCCCTTCAGCTCTCTGTCCCGTCAAATGTCTTCTTTTAATGCACAACTCACGACTTACTTCCCTTTTGCTACACTCTTAAGGTGAGGCTGATGGCTATGATGCCAAAATTGGTTTCCAAAGATTTGTTGTTGTTGTTTTGAGATATCTTGGCGAAATAGTTGGTAGGTTTCTGTATGAAAGTCATATCTGCATTCCAAAACCTATCGACCAATCGTCGAGCTCCTCAGTGTACTCTGAAACCCTAACCCCGACCCCAGTTTACTCTGGGTACTTGGACACCGAGAAAAGTGGTTTTCTTTGGAAAATGTACAATAGGATTTTTTTTTTAATTGCAGAGTTGGAGTTTTGGAATTAGATGGACACTTCCCGGTGTGTTGCTGTTATGAATGAGGCTACAGAGGAAACCCCTGAACATTATCTTTATACCCGTGAATGTGGATGTGTCTGTTAGGCTCATTACCAGTAATGGGATTGCTGTATTGATGAGATTGCGCTTTTATAATTTGATAGGCTGGAAATTACCTTTCATTTATGTTCTTACCTTAATGTTTGAGAGAGCTCATTTGATTATGTCTATTTTTTGGATTTTTTAAAAATTTATTTTTATTCGAGAGAGGGCAGAGTGAACAAGAGAGAACACGAGTTGGAGGGGAGGGGTAGAGGGAGAGGGAGTAGCAGACTGCCCGCTGAGCAGGGTGTCAGAAAGGGGGGCTCAATCCCAGGACCCTTTGGGATCATGCCCTAAGCCGGAGGCAGACAGTTAACTCACTGAGCCACCCAGGTGCCCTGAGACCCCATTTGTTTAAAGATGAGCTTAAGACAATCTAATAGGATAAAAGCTGCATAACTAATTTGATATATGAAGTGGTAGGGATCATCACCAATTAGATGTCAGCATATTTGTATATGTGTGAATGCAAATACATAATCTTTTCATTGCCTAAGGTTTATAAATCGGGTGCCTGGGGCTTTTTAAAAACACTGCTTTATTGAGGTCTGATTGATAATTAGAAAGCTGTGGATATTTAATGTATACAAGTTGATGCGCTTGTGTCTGGCACCTTTTAAGTCTCTCCACCCCTGGAAATCACACAATTAACGTACGTGGGGGGCCAATAAATTACACATCACTGTTGTTACCGGGCCTTTAAAATGAGAAAAATCAAGCCCAGCTGGGAGGACCTTGCCGCAATCCTGTTTTGGGCCAGCAGATGGCGCCTGTGCTCCCCAGTGGCCACCCCGCTGTGAAACTGGACTTAATATAGAAACCCGATGTTGCCCTGAACCTATAATTTTCAAACCTCTGATCCCACCACAAGGAAAACCTCGGAGGATTTTCTTCTGGGAAGAGCAATTAGCCTAACCTCTTAGGAGGAGAAATTGCATCCCTGAGCTTGACTGGGAAAGTAAAATATCGTCCCTAAGCGGTCTTGGGGGGTGGGTGGAGAGAAACCACCAAAGGTCTTTGGGAGGGAGGGAGTGCTGGGGAGGACTGGGAACTGTAGGGCCGGGGTTAGGGCTCGGGGTGGGAAGTGCCTCGGATCTGAGGAAATCAGTCCCCAACCTGTCAGCCTCTGGGTTTAGGTGGGAGGGTGATAGAGATACTGAGGAGTCGCAGGACTACTTGGGGTGGGGAAGGGGCCTCTCACCTGTACCCAGCTCAGACCTATGGGGACCAGGCCAGCGCAGGAGAACCCCCTCCCTGCACCCCCCCAATCTATAGTGATCAGGTGTCATGGGGGATGCAGCTGTGACAAGGTGGGTCTGGTCCTGCCCTCACAGAGCCCGCAGTTTGGGGCCGGAGCAGAGCAGCCTTTGGTGGGGTCTCCTCTCAGTCAGGGGACCCAGGTCCGTTGCCTTAGACTCTGGACACCCTGAGACTGGAGAGAAGACTGGAGGGAGTGATCTGAACCAGAGAGAATGGCCTAGAAAGGCCCACACAGCAGGAGGAGAGCCAGCTACAACCTATCGATCATGGGGTAGAGAGCTTGGAACTGGGAGTGGGGGGCACTTGTCACTAGGGCTGCAGATGGCCAAGACTGTGTGACCTTGGGCAAATACTTAGCTCTCTATACCTCTGTTTCCTCATCCGTAAAACAGGAACAATATTAGGATCAACGTCATAGGGCTGTTAAAAGGGTTAAACACAAAATAATGCTTGTAAAGCATGTAGCACCGTCCCTGGCCCGCAATAAGGTCTCAGGTGGTTGTTGCTGCTATCATTTATCATCATCGTCATTATGAGTTGTCATCTGCTGGAAGAGGAAGGATGGGAAAAGCGGAATCCAGATGGGCACGGAGAGGACAAGCCATGGGGTGGGAAAGGCAGAGCAAGCTGGAAAGTGAGGGAACAGTAGGAGCGAAGGCCAAGAGGAGAAGTGTCAAATGACAAACGTAAACAATTTAGTGATGAGTTCAGTGTCTTTATTTGAGGGAAAACAGTCCATGGCTGGGGGGGGGGGGGTACAGAGCCTCACAAACGTGGACCAGGCTTTCTGAGGAATTTGGGGCAAGAGTTTTTCATGGAAACAGGGCGTGATTGGCTAGGAGGCTGGAGATTCCCTTAAAAATAGGCGGGTCCTGATTTCCAGGGTGAGGTCAGCTCGCCGCTCCTGAGTTGGAGGATTGTGATTGGTGCGTTAGGTTTCCTGACAGTGACATACTTCCTGTTCAGTGCGGCCTGACGTCGGTTTTAAGATTGGTGATGTGAGCCGGGCCATGCCGGTGGCCTCACTTTTGTGAGTCCGGGTATGCGAATTACCTTTATCAGACGGGAATAGTCTAAGGCCTGGCTCCTCCCCGTGCAGCCTGAGGGCCCGCGGCGGCAGCACCTGGAGCTCGTTAGAAATGCACACTCTCGGGCCCCGGCCCAGGTCTTCTGACTCGGAATGTTCTGTTTATCAAGCCACGCAGATGGTTTGTTTGCGTGTTGGCATCTGCGAAGCATCCTCTGAGCCGCCACTCATGGGCGAAACCAGTTCGGTGGGGCAAATGGACAGCAGACGGGAGAGACAGGTTGGGACCAATCAGCACACTGCCCCCTGAATACTTCCACAGGCAAGTTGTTAATTAGGACCCAGTATTTGTTTATAGTCCCCCCCCCCAGGTAAAACTTACATACCATGAAATGTACATATTAACTGTCACGGAGGCAACTGCGGATGAAACCAGGCTCCAATCAAGTTAGACAATGTTACCAGCAACCAGCAAGTTCCCCCATTGCCTCTTCCCAATCAATCCCTGCCCTGGGCCCTGGCCTCCTGATTTCTTTCCCATCACAGGTAATTTTGCCAGTTTTAGAACCCCATATACGTAGAACTACAGGGTAGGTTTTCCCGGCATGAAGTTTCTGATACATCCATGGCATCGCGTGTGTCTGTGATATGTCCCTTTTCCTGGGGCAGTTGTGTTGTCTCAGCATGCCTCGGTCTGTTTATCCAGTAGCTTGTTTCTGATTCGGGGTTCTTAGGAGTAAGGCTGCCAGGAACATTCCTGTACAAGTCTTTTCGTGAACTTATGTCTTCATTTCTCTTGGGTAAATACCTATGAGGTGGAATTGCTGGGTTATAGAGGAGATGTATGCTTGGTTTTAAAAGAAACCTCTAGACCTTTTCCAGAGTGGTTGTACCATTTTATGCTTTTACCAACAATGTATGAATATTCCAGTCAACATTCTCACTAGCATTTGGTTTTGTCGGGCTTTTTTTTTTTTTTAAGATTTTTTTTTTAATTTATTTGAGAGAGAGCACGAGAGAGAGCACAAATGGTGGGGAGAGACAGGGAGAGGGAGAATCAGGCTCTCTGCAGAGCGGGGAGCCCGAAGACCCTGGGATCATGACCTGAGCGGAAGGCAGATGCTTAACCAACTGAGCCACCCAGCAGCCCCCAGGCTTTTCAATTTTCACCATTTTGATGAGTGTGGAAGGGTATCTCTCTGTGGTTTTATTTTGTGCTTCCTAATGATGACTAATAATGATGACTATCTTTTATATGTTTATGAGCCATTTGCATATCTTCTTTTGAAATCTTTTGTTTAAATCTTTTGCCTATTTACAAGTGGGGTTATTTGTCTTTTCATGACTGAGTTACAGGAGTTATTTCTATATCCTGGATACTAGTCCCTTGTCAGATATGTTTTGCAAATATTTTCTGTGAGTGGATTTTTACAGGAATCTCAGCTATTGGGTTGGCCCCAGGCGGGGCTTGTGTGGGTGTGGGGCTGGAAGCCCAGTAGACCGCTTGGGGTTGCTCGTTGTAGGGGGCCACGGGCCCCTCCCTCACAGGGCTGGTGCCAAGCGGGAATGAGAGAACACAGGTGAAAGTCCTTTGTAAAGTCTAACAAGATAAGCAAAGGTTTATCATTGACCCTTCAACCACGACAGGAGGAAGGACTGTTGCTCTGCCTTTTCCCCAACAGTGCCGTCTCTCTTGGGAACGGGAGAGAAAAAGCTACCCCTTGGCTGGGAAGGGCCTCTCTGGTTAAGATCTGCGTGGTTAGTTGAGCGCCTAAAACTGTACGAGTTTGGTATCACATGTGGGCTCAAATCCACATTCTGCCAGATACTATCTGTGCGCTCTTGTGCAAGTCCTCATTTCATCTGGAAACTGGAAATAACACCTACCTCAGCCTGGTCATTGGGAGGATTAAAACAGCTTTTACTCTTGGTGTTATGACGATTTGCAGAACGGTATGCTAAGAGGGCTGCCGATGCTTGTGCAGTCCTCACAATGACCCTTTGATGTAAGTTGTGTCACCTTCTGTTTTGGTTTTAGGCAGTTGCTGGTTGCTTAGAAGATGCTCCTGGAGCGGGTAGGACACCAGGCTGCGCTCCCAGGAGGCCCGTGTGGGGAATGCGGCTCTATGCGGCCTGTGCCACAGAGGAGCCACCAGAGGGCGCTCGCCATCTCCTCGGGGCCATGCTGAGGCTGGGAGGTCCCCAGCCCCAAACTCTGCTTCCCACTGCCGCCCTGCTCTGCGTCCAGACTGTTCTCTGTGGCATTTTCGAGAATGCAGCACAGGAAGGCCAGGGAGGGCGGTGTTGGTCTCTGTCCCCTTAAAGGTTTCCTTGGGGCAGGGGTTCATGCAGGGCCCGAGGGCACAGGGGAGGGAGCCAAGCCGTTGAGGAGCTTTCTGTGCACCCTCCCTGGACCGCATGTCACACCCCCCCACACACTCCATCGGAGGTGGGGATAACAGCTCGAGGCAAGGCAGGGCTCTGCCTGACCAGGCCTGACTCTAGGTCTCCTCTTGGCTTCCTCTGTCTCAAAGTTGAGGCGTATTTGGCACTTGTTCTCCAGAGATTCTTGGGCTCCCACCTGCCCCTTGCTTACTTCAGTCTCCCCCAGAGAGCTGGCTGGGGGTGGGGGTAGGGAGTCCCCCTGTGTGCCCTTTAATGCACAGAATAGCCCTTGACTTGGTCCAGTTACTTTCCCTTTGTGCTTCACTGAAGGTGTTGGGGTGTGAGCTCATAGACCCCGAGGTGCCCCTCCCTCCAGCTCTAAGATACACAGCCCCATATTAGAGCAACAGCCTCATCCCCCCCTTTTTGACACGTTATCCTTGCTCCTGGCACCATCTAGCCTGCTCCACCCCCAGTCCAGAGCCCAAGTGGGCCTTACCCCGGAAGGAGGGGCCGTCGGCTCTCCTTGGCCACAGCAGTGAGCCCTTGGTAAGACACTTCCACGCCAGCTCGAACCCACCCCCTTAGGCAAACAGGCGGGGGCACTGACCCCAGGGCCCAATGGCCAGTGGACAGGGGTGCTGTCCTGGCCAGGCTACCTGCTTGTACAGGGCAGCAGTGAGGCCTCTTGGCCACCCACCCCCACCCCCACCTCCACCTCAGGCAGGGCCAATGGATCTCTTGCTCTTCTTTTCCTCCCAGCAGGGGTGGGCAGGTCGATATGTCCTGGCCCAGGGTCCTCTTAAGCAATCAAGCTCTCAATGGCCCGTCGATGATTGACCAGGCCAGCCTGTTACTTGGTCATCAAGTGTGCATGTGTCTGGCAGGCAGAACCCCTTGTTCTGGAGACATGCTGTCTAGGGAAGGAGACCTGGGGGGATTTCATGGTGAGCCAGTGCGCAATGGGCCACCCAGTTTCTCAGAAGCCACATTCCTTCCTCTCTCCCAGAGGCCATGTGACCTAGGAGCAACTGCTTTTCCCTCAGCTGAGCCATTAACCATCCAACTACTGGTTTACTAGTTTACTCACCCGCTTGTGCACTGGTCCCCTCACTCACCCATCCATCTGTCCACTTGCTCACCCACCGGGGACTGTGGAACATGTGGACCCACTTCTCCACTCACTCATCCCCACGCTTGTCCACTCGTCTACTTACTCGTGCACTCCCTCCCCCATGCAGTGAGTGTCAGAATTCTTCAGGTGCTGGGCCGGGGCTGGGAACAGCCAGCAAAGAAGTGCGGAGTGGTGAAGGGCAGAGCCTCTGGGGTCAGAGGGACCAGATGTGAATCCTGATTGTAGGGTTTCCTGGCCACGTGACTATGGGCACATTCTCAAATGTCTGAGTGCCAGTCTCCTCATCTATAAAATAGAGACCCCATGCACCTTCCTCCTCCCAGGATGGATGTAAAGATTGGCTTCAGGATGAATTAAAGTGCTTTAACCAGAGGCCAGGAAACGGAGCCGTGGTTACTGGGCCTCTCAGTGGCCATGACCTGGCCGTGGGGCCTGCACTTGGCCTATTTCCCCATGGCTACCCCGTCCCATCCCTGCCTCTCAGCCAGGCTATGTTCCTCGGGCAGGTGGCCCCCACACCCAGCCTTGAAATGGAAGGCGATAATCACCGCCTTCCCACGCACCTTCCCTCTGCCTTCTTACCCACGGGGCACTCTGGGGTTGCATCAGGTCAGCCAAGACACTCTTTGCAAACAGGTTCTCCATGACAGCTGTGGGGGGTGGGGACAGGCCTCGAGCATCTGACCCCTTCAGGGGTCATTTCCCCGCCTGTCTGAGGCCCATACCTGGCCAGGACCCAGTTACCTCCCACCCGGTTCCCTTAGACCTGGTGTGGACTGTTCCCGCCAGCTGCTCTGGGGGCTCCTTGGGGGCAGAAGATGCTTGCTAGCTGCAGAAAAACTGGCTGAGCTGGAAGGGTCAGCTGGGGCAGAAGAGGAGAGAGGGACTGGAGCGTGATGGAAGTGGCGCTCTGTCGGAGGGATTTCTTCCCCACCTCCCCACCCCCCACTCCCACCCCTAGACAGCCTGGCCAGGGGCTGCACGGTACTTGGGCGGTGTGGTGTGCTAGCCTTGGCTGGGGAAACGTGCAGAACTGTGGGTTGTGGACTTTGGAGAGGGTCAGACAAGAATGAAGATCCTCTCCTAGCCCCGAGACTTTAAGTCACTGGTAAAATCTCAGTTGTTTAAGAAATGCCTGTGAGGGGCACCTGGGTGGCTCAGTCGCTGAGTGTCTGACTCTTGATTTCAGCTCAGGTCATGATCTTCGGGTGGTGAGATTGAGCCCTGAGGCAGGCTCCTCACTGGGTGTGGAACCTGCTTAAGATTCTCTCTCTCCCTCTGCCCCTCCTCCACCTCCCTCTCTGGGGAAGGAGAAAAAAAAGAAAGACAAAGAAATGCCTGTGATGTGCTGAGCGTGGAATGAGCCTGGCACCTCGGAAGTGCTGTGTCATCAGGGGGTGCTGCTGTGAGCAGTGCCAGTGTACCAGCCTGGGTGTCCCCTGGCCGTTCGACTCAGCCCGGCACCCTTCCAGCTGCCTCCTGAGCCTGAGATGGGGTCCTGTTAGGGCTCGGAGGGATCCTACCCCTCCCCTCAGCCAGTCCTCAGGGGCACCTCTAGGGGAACCTCTCCTTGTAGGGAGAAGCTTCTGCATCCTGGATGGGGGTGCTGGTGGGGTGGTGGTAAAGGAGCCCCAAGCCCTCCGGCCCCTGTTTCCAGACTGATTTACTGAATGGACCTGCTTTGGAGGACGATAGTCTCAACATGGGCTCAGCTGTGGGACCCACGCAAGCAGATGCACACCCACACTTCAGCTGCCCATGGGGTTGGGGCCCCGCCTCTGGACGCCTCACCCTGGCCATGTGGTCAGTATTAGTTTGATTTGTTCACTCAGGTTTTCTTTTTTTTTAAGATTTTATTTATTTGTTTAGCGCGTGAGTGGGAGGTGGGGCAGAGGGAGAGGGAGAATCTCAAGCCAATTCCATGCTGAGCAAAGAACCCCACATGGGGCTCGATCCCACGACCCCGAGATCATGACCTGAGCTGAAATCAAGACTCGGATGCTTTGCTGACTGGGCCTCACTCAGTTTCAAGCTTCTAAAGGACAGGGACTTTTTTTCCTCTAAATCTGAGTCTCCTTGTTGCCTAGTCGTGCGTCTGGCTCTGACGGACTGAATGAAATGAATGGCCACGAGGCGGGCACGAGTTCAGAACAGGGCAAAGGGACAGTGAATACCATGTCTTGCTTGGGCCCCAAGTGAGCGAAGGTGGGCACCCCAGGCAGGCGTTCCAGAGTCCTGTGCACAGCCTGCCCTGTGCCCTCTACCTGCCCTGAGCTGGGAGGTCTGGCGTGTATACAGCCTTGAGTGAGGTCAGGGATTTCCTAGGCTCTGTTCCTGGGTCCTAACACCCACTTCCTATGTGGAGGTTGGCACCCTCTTCAAAAAGGGACTGCTTTAAAGGCGGGGGCCGCCGGCACCTGGCACCTGGCATAGAATGGGTGCTTAATAAACACTTGTCCGCTGGGGTATCCACCTGCTGGGTGGGCCCAGCCCCTCTGCCCGGAGAGCCGGCTGGGGACAATGCTCAGGACCTGGCCTGTCCAGCAGGCTAGCCCCAGGGCTGAGGCACCACCCTGCCTCACACCCAGTTGAGAAGGAGGGCCTGAACCCCAGGAGGTTGGCCAGGAGCTGGCATTTCCCCTGAGGAGGTGGCCTCTTCAGCCGATTCTGGTGACCGGGAGGCCACCTTGCCCACGCCAGTGAGCCAGTCCTGAGAAGAGGCCAGGTCACAGCTGGGGGGAGCCAGCATCTGCCGGCAGCGACAGCCCTCCTCTTGGAGCAGCAGTGCCAGGATGGGGCCCTCCGGGGAGCAGGCGTGCTCACAGGCCACGCTTCCACCGCGGGGCTCAGGCTGAGATCAAGTCCTGCTTGGCCACAGAAAGGCTGTGA
This sequence comes from Ursus maritimus, assembly GCF_017311325.1. Taxonomy (NCBI): domain Eukaryota; kingdom Metazoa; phylum Chordata; class Mammalia; order Carnivora; family Ursidae; genus Ursus; species Ursus maritimus. Next base: position 30,582,208 of record NW_024425008.1, read on the forward strand.
CCTCTGGGTGTTGCTTGTTTGCCCTGAGTCTGTTTCCTCACCTGTGAAATGGAGGTGCTCCCATACAATGGAGCATTATTCAGCCATAGAAGGAAATGGAATACCCAGCCTGCTAAGACGTGGAGGAACCTTGAAAATGTGCTAAGAGAAAGAAGCCAGCACAAAAGGTCTGGCTATATGAAGGATCAGGATAGAAAAGTCCAAAGAGACAGAAAGCAGATTGTGGTTTCCAGGGGCTGGTGGTGGTGGTGGGGAATGGGGAGCAATTGCTTAATGGATGCGAGTCTCCTTTTGGGGTGAAAATGATTGACAACTGGATAGACGTCGGCGGGGTTGTACAATGTTGTGCATGTGCTAAGAGCCACTGAGTTGTTCACTTTAAAAAGTCCCTTTTCTGTCGTGTAAATGTCACCTCAATAACAACGATGGCGATGCTACTGACCTCACTCGGGGGTTGGGAGAGTCCGGGGAGATGGTGCCTATGAGGCCCTGGCTGGATGCATGGAAGCCACACCACCCGGCGGCCAGGCCAGTTCCCTTCCTCGCTCTGCCCTGAACTCCGGGGTCCGACACAGAGGCCAAGGTGGGGATGAGGGCAGGTGGCGTAGGCTGGCAGATCCCCTCATCCAGGGGGAAAGGGGACCTCACCGGCTGCTTTACCAGCTGTGGACCCAGGCTCCAGCCTCCAGTTTGCTGGGAAGCTTTGGGCTGGCGCTTCAAGCCTGGCACATTCCTCAATCTGCTCATGCCTGCTTCTGCCTGCCTTGGAAAGTGTATGTGACCACTGCATTCGACATGTCACCCCCGTCCCATTCCTGTGTCCTAACTCCCGTCGTCTTCAGAGTGCACACCATTTCCGGGCACGTATCAGGAATCTCTCGGTTCTTGTGTTGGTTATGTGTCTTCCACGAAGAATGCAAGTCCTGGGGCCCCTGGGTGGCTGCGTTGGTTAAGCATCTGCCTTCAGCTCAGGTCATGATCCCAGGGTCCTGCTCAGCGGGGAGTTTGCTTCTCTCCCCCTCCGGCTCCCTCCCCCTGCTCATGCGTTCGAGCTCTCTTTCTCTTTCTGAAATAAATAAATAAATAAATAAATAAAATCTTTAAAAAAAATGCAGATTCCACAGGAGGAGATACGTGATCTGTGTTGCCCATGACTGTTTCCAGCCCATTGTCTGGCACAGAGTAAGTGCTTGGTAAATGTCTGTTGACTGAACAAATACACGAATCCTCATTCTTTACACAGTGGCTGCCTGGACTAAGTGCTCTCAGCTGTGAGGTCCGGGCTGTCATTATGCCCACTTTGCGGATGAGGAAGCTGAGGCTCTGGGACATAGGACGGCCCATGGAGCTGGGATTTCCACCCAGCGGCCTGGCCTCAGAGCCCCCACTGTGACCCACCCTAGCCTAGGCTATCTCCCGCCCTCAGAGCTCCTGGTCTAGAAGGCAGCCTGGGGCCGGAGCATCCTGCCCCCTCAGCCAACTGGCACCTCCCACTCCAGGACCTGGGCGGCCCCATACTCACCGCCCCAGAGCCTTTTTCTCAGGCTCACAACCACCTCAGCCCAGCTACCTTCCCTGAGAATCTCTGTCATAAAGAAGGCGAGGCCCTGATCTGGCCTGTCTCTCCACCCCCAGGCCTTCCTCACCCAAGGGAACCTTGGTTATAAATACGGGGGTCACGCCTTGCATTTGTATTAAGCACCTTTCATCTGGGGAGCTCCTGGCTGTGGGGAGGCTAATTAGCTGCTCTCTGGGAAGAGTGAGTAAGAGCTGCCATCTCAGCCTGGGCATTGGCTGACGAGAGCTGGGGCTGGCCCTCCCGGGGAGAAGCGGGCACACCACCACGTGGGCCACTTACCCCTCTATGTTTCTCTTTGCCGCAGGACCTCTTCACAAGGGTCCCCTTTCTCTGACTGATAACAAAGGCTACCATTTAGTGGGTGCTTACCATGTTCCAAGGGCTGGCTAAGCGCCTCCCGTCTACTGGATGTAGCCACAGGACCAGCACGCGGGGATGGGGGCACAGCGAAAGGAGAGCAGTGGGACTCCCATTATCATACCTTCCTCCTTGCGCCACGGCAGTCGGTGCTTCCTGCAGGACTTCACGGAACTGTTGAGAAGCCCTCATTAGCACAGTGCTTCACCTGGAATAAACACTCGGTAAATGGTAGCTAGTACTCTTCCTCTTCAGAACAACCCTATGAGGCAGGTACTGTACGATCCTCATTTCTCAGAAGAGGAAGCCGAGGCCCAGAGAGGTTAAGCCACTTGCTGGAGATCACACAGTGAGTCAGGAGCAGAGCTAGTACTTGAACCGGATTGGTCTGACTCTAAAGCTGCACGGAGCTTTTCAGGTGCTCTTTCCTCCCTCTCCTCGAGGTTATCACCCCAAAGGCCTTCCTTTGCATCGTTGTGGGGCCAGTGAGCAGGGGCTTCTGCTCATCCATCCCTCCAACAGCGTGCGGGCCGGCAGGGCTTGCACCAAGACACCTTGGGGATCTTCTGTATGACTCCTCCCCACCCTCCATTTTTCACATGAGGAAACGGAAGGAGGGCAGCGACTGAGCAAGGGGACAGGCCTGATGGGAAGATGCCTCCTCCTCCCAGCAGGAGGAGTAGAGAGGAGTGGAGAAGGGCCTCAGCTTACCCCTCCTGCTCCCTCTAACCCCTTGACACCGAGTAACAAGCGTCCTCACAACAGAATACCTGGCTTCCATCCTGTGGGACCCAGCCCGGCCTACCCACAAGGAGCTGCCCGAGGGACGTGTGGGTGGGATGGGGGTCGTGCTGCAGGCTAGGTACCCAGACTGGGGGTGGGGGACGGGACTCCACCTACTGCCCCGCAAGGTGCTTTCAGCGGCAGGACCGTCCAGGGCAGGCCTCCCTCTTGCGGCACGCCTGACACATCCCTGGAGGGACTTGGGCACAGACCCGCAGTGGGTACTTAGAAATGCTCGTTGGAGAAATGGCTGTGTCCTGCACCCACAGTAGGGAGAGAAATGTGGAATGTACAGAGGGGGAGATGGTACACCATGTCTTCTCCCCATTGCTGGGTGAACCTGGATTCATCCCATGTGGCTCTCCTTTAGGCCTTGGGAAGGGGCCTAAGCAAATCCGGTTCAGGCAGCAACAAGTTGGTGGGCCACGGGCACTTAGCTGAGGTTCCCACAGGTGGGACACCATGCTTGGGTGCTGAGGGGGTGGCTAAACACTCATTATCCACTTTCTCTCCTCCTCTCCTCTGAGCGTTGACCCTTCTGAGGAGGCAGATCTGGGGGCTGTGACCCTCTGCCTGGCTCCCAGCTCGGCTCCTCCAGCTTCAGCACCTCCCTTGGCCTCTATAGCTTCTCCCTGCTGCACTGACTGCCTCACCGCCCCCTCCTTCTGGCCTCAGCTCAAGGGTTTCCTCCGAGAGGCCTTCTCCAACAGCCCATCCCAAATCGAAAGGAGTTTCCCATGTACATATGTTCTTCGAGCATCTTATTCTTTCTCTTCCCAGGAATTCGAAAACTTTTCAAATGGAATCTTATATTTATTTATGCGGTTAAGTCTATCTTCTCTGTTACAGTAAGCCCCACAAGGGTGGGAACTTGGTCATGGTCGCTTCTTGTCCTTAGTGCCCAGCAGGTGCAATATATATTCAATGAGTGATGCCAGAAGCCCCCGGACAGGATGAGCAAACTGAGCCCGTGGTTCTGTAAATGTGGTCCTCGGACCAGTAGCAGCAGCAGCCTCTGGAATCTTGTTAGAAATGCAAATTCTCCTCCCTTCAGTGTGGGACCCAGCAACGTGGGTTTGAACCAACTGTCCAGGGCATCCTGGTGCCTGGTGAAGTTTGAGAACCACTGGAGGAAGCAGATGCCCTGCTCTTCCATCTGGGTGCACCGTGGCAAACGGCAGCTTGGGCCGCCCGTGAGAGGAACTGGGGGTGAGCAAAGCCACGTGTTCGAAGGCAGCCGAGGGGCAGCCCTTCTCTGAGAAGGCAGAAGAGCGGGGGACGCGCGCTGTTTGGCGGGATGGCCACTGGAGGGCAGTGCGACCACGTTCAAGGCGCCCCGGCGAAGGCTGCCGGCGGGAGCGGGAGCAGCCCTGGGAGGCCAGTCCGCGACCAGCTGGGGTGGCTTCAGCCCGAGCGGGGGAGCCGGTGCAGCCAGCGGAGCGGCCTCGGCCCCCCACCCCGGGGTCCCTCCCGGCGGAGGACGCAGCCGCGCGCACCCCCGGCCCCGGTCTCCCCGACGGCCCTCCCTGCCTCGCCGTCCAAGGCCGGCTCAGTGGCCGGTCTGGTTCGCCTTGGACCTGGAAGGTTCGGCGGGACGGCAGGACGCGCAGGGGAGGAGATACTGTCAGGCCGCCTGGGGCACAGCGCCAGAGAGGGCGGCGGGACCTTGACAGCCTCCCCAAGGCAAAGGGCAGCCTCCCGCGTGACCCCTCCGAAGTGCAAAACAAGTCGGCCATCTTGGCGGCCGCTTAACCCCCTCGTGGCCGGCGGCGGCGGCGGCGGCGGCGGGGGCGGCTCGGGCTTGGCCCCGCGGGCCAGGGGAAGGGGGGGGGGGATGGCTAAGAACTTCAGGAAAACCTGAGCCCCCGACCCAGGGCTGTTGGGAAGTCCCATCCCATTCGCCATAACGAAAGCCCAAGCTTTTGTAAGTGAAGCGGATTTGTTGCAGGGCACCCTCTTTCTTGCCCCACGTTCAGAGCGTAAAGTCAGAGGCTTCTCCCGGGCATCAGGTGTGGGTTCGGAGTCAGGATCTGAGACGAGTGTGTGTCCAAGTGTGGTATCTTGTTGCTCACAGCATGAAGTGCCACTCCTTCCCGGGTCACACCAGTGTCCGAGCCAAGGGTCAAGGACTGGCAGCCTGGGGCCGAATCTGAGTGGCCGTTTCCTCTCAGTCGCTCTCCAGCACGAGGAATTTCCATGCCATTCTGAAGGCCACTTAAGGAGCCACGGGCCAACAGGCTGCACCATGCCTGTTGTCCATCTGACCTGGTCACTTGTTGATACTACCTTTCTGTCATTTGGTACTTTTCAGCTTCTGGAATATTCGTAATATTCAAGGTCCAGCTTAAATATCAGCTCCAGCAGGGAGCCTTCCTCAGTTTCCCTCCATTTGTTGCCGGCAGATTCAGTCTCTCTCTTCCTCTGCCCACCTATGGTACCACTAGCCTTTGCTAACTAACAGGACTCTCCTGCTTTCCTCCCTGCGCCTTCCCACACTGCCCTGTGGGCACCATGAGGGGAGAGACCATGAGATAGTGGTCTTGGTGTCCCCCATGGTGCCTCACACATGCAGGTCATTCAGGAAAGGGTCGTTGCAAGAGAATCATGAAATTATTGAATGGGTTTTGGTGTTGGAAACAAAGTTCCCAAACATTTTGAACCTTGAGCAAAGAAACAACATATAATGGTGTTTTCTTAAGCCCTGTAATGGAATCCTTTTGTGTTTTTAATTGCTTTAAGTTATTTTTAGTGGCATGTCAGGGTGCCATAGGAACAAACACCACAGGTCTGAGCTTGACCAAGAAGACTAACCACTGAGTCCTGGGGTGTTGCTTCCTCTGTGTGGCCTAGGGTGGGAGCCTGGGACAGGGATGCCCATCTGCAGGTTAGGCCCCAGGGGCCAGCCAAGGAAGGTCTAAGCTGGGCTTGAGGTCATGATTCCAGGCTGAGATCTCCAGGGGAGGCGGAGAAGAAAGTGCCTGGAGAGTCTTGCAGGAGGCTGAAGCTAAAGGAAGAATCCTTTTTCCTTTTAAAAGAATAAGCCAAAGTGCTTCATGAAGGACTCCAGAAAACCCCTTTCATGCCTCACCCACAGATGATTTGCTGAACGCTCATTAAGGGAAAAACAAAGAGGTGGTTTTGTTTATTTATTTAAGAGGAAAAATGAATGAGCTGTGACAAAACAATTTGAAACCAGGCCCCTCCGAGACCTGGGCTTTCACTTCCTTGATGGGAAGTAAAACAGAGAATCAAATCCCCCTCCAAATAAAAGTGAAGTTAATAATCAGACAGCTCAAGCCCTGGCCACATCCTGTGTCAGCTCCCTCCCTCCCTTGGCTCACTGTTTATAGCTGCAGAGCCGGCCTCCTGAAGCCCAGTGGGTTTAACTCTTTCCTTCCCATCCCAGGGAAGCCCAACCTCTGGTGCAGAACTGGCCTCTGCAAGGCTGGCTGTGCCCAGGCCTGCCCACATGCGCCTGTCCCCCACAGGGCAGCCGGCCGGCCTCTCGGGCTCTGGCTGATAAGCTTAACAAGCCCCGCTTGGAGTCGAGTGATGGTTTCTGCGTATCCAGCACAAAAGCCAAAGTGGCCACAGGAGGGCTGCGCCCACAGTATCCCTTTCCTTCTCCACCCTAGCAGGGCAATGCTACCCCAGCCTCAGGGCCTCTGCTCTATGCAGCCTCCAGAGCCTGGTGGCCTCTAGGAGGTACATTCTGAGGGGAGGAAGCGCAGATATGCGGGGCTTCTGATTTGTGTTGAGAACAGTACTCTGTGCATATCCCCAAGCGGCTTTCTATGAAGACTTTAGGCTTCCTTCAAATACCTTCCCACCTTGTAGCAGGTTATTTGTCCCAGGAAACGTGGGGTTGCTAGCAGTGCATTCCCCCGGGCCGAGGAGGAAGGCTCGCTGATACGTACTGAGGGCGGTTTCTGTCTAGCCATCGTTGTAAGCCCCAGCGCTGCCCTGTAGACCCACCTGTTAGCCCCATTTCACAGAGAAGACTGAGGCCCAGAAGGCTAAGCAGTGTGTCCATTGTTATAGGGCTGGTAACTAGCAGAGCTGGGATTCAAACTCAGGCATTGTGGCTCCGAAGCCCATGCTCTCAGCCCTTGCCCTTGAGGTCTCCCAACAGAGATTGCTCTCTTCTCTGGAGCCAGGGCACTTTCAGAGAGCTTAGAATGATCCCATGAATTCATTTCGACATTCCCAAAGCCCAAGGACCTTTTTGAGAGTGTTCAGATTTTGTGTAGGGATCCCTCCCTCCGCTCTGATTCTTCTGAAGAAAGAAGGCACAAAGGACATGCAGCCCGTTGGGTGGACAGTGGTGTGAAGGAGAGGCTAGGCCATGGAGCAGGCTGGGATGGGACAAACGCTTTCATCGCTTGGCAAGAGGCCATAGAGCAAGAATCTAAAAACTTGGGGTGGCTGCTTTCTGAGCCACAGGACTACCTTCTGCTCTGTCCCCTTGCCTCTTCCAGTCCTCTAGCCCTCACCTAAAGTCACAAACGCCTTCTCCTGGCTGGCGCTTATCTCTAGGAAGCCACTTACCAGTTGCCTGGGGACAAGTGGCAGAGGCTCATGACCTGGCTCGGTGGGCCACCCGCCTCTCCTGGGATCCCGGCCTCTGGATGCCATGGCTGCTTAGATTTGTTCTTGGAAGGTGGTCCGCTCACCCTGCCCAGACATTTGGCACCTCATCCCTCTGACCTGGGAGGGTGTCTTCTGCTGCCCCCTGGAGTCTGGAGGCTTTCATGACCGCTTGCCTATGACTCAGCTGGGGAAGGCTCTAGAAGCTCCCTGTAGGGGAGTGCTGCTGAGCACAGGGCCTGCTGTCCATCTGTGTACCCCTGTCTTTGGGAATGAGATGATCTGCTGAAGGTCTGCTTTCTTAGGATGCGGTTTGCCATTCAAAGCTACGGCGCAAGTGGAGAGTGCCCTATTCCTCATTTCTCAACTCATTCTTCAACTAGAAAGTGAGGGCTGCATCCCAAGTGGCCTGTTCTTCCCACAGCAGGTGGCTGTTCTGGAGAGGGAGAGGACAGCAGTGGCTTCTGTGACACCCAGTAGGATTCCCGGCCCAGAGAGGTCTCAGAGTATGTGTGCCCTGAGTTTTATCTAATTTCTATGTTTAAGTGAGGCCGCGGCTGTTCAAAGAGAACGACTGAGATGGGGTGCATCCACTGTGGTCTCAAGAGGCTGAAGGCTGATATTTGCCAACAACCCCTCAACTCAGACCCATCCTTTATCAGCGCTTACTAGTGCTAGGACACTTCACGTGCATTAATCTCATTAAGCCTCACACTCTAGGAAATGGGGCACATGGGATTCTCCCCATTTTCCATTTGAGGTTAGAGAGGTAGCCCACTCTGCTATAATCGCTGTCTGCTGGAAAAAATAATTCATTGTGCTTTAAAATACATTGAAACCAACCTAAGGATAATTTTCACTGAGTTTAAAAGCAGTGCCAAATGAACACTGATCTCTTCGACTCTTTCTTCCCAGCCTGGGAGGCCCTGAGGGACCACGGGACAGCACTCTTGGTTCTCATGTGTTTGGGGGGAGGAGAGTTTGGGGCACTTTCCTGCCCCCTGCGTGGTGGTCTTCCTGCCTCTTCTCCAGCTCCCCCCACTCCTGGCAGGTGTCCCACAGCCTCGTCTCCTGTCCAAGAGCACACGTCCTCAGGAAGTAAATATCATGTTGCAAGAACCAATAAGACAAGAATCCCTGAGTTAAAAATGTTTCAGCTTTTATGAACTTAAGACATTTTATTATGGAAAATTTCAAACATATACAGGAGGAGACAAAGGAGTACGATGAATCCCCATGTACCCATCACCAACATCACTAACTCTTGGCCAGGCTTGTCCATGACACCACCATCTGCCTCCCCACCTCCCATATAATACTGAACTAAATCCTATGTATCAGGGCGTATCATTTCCTCTGCCAGTATTTCAGTATGTATCTCTAAAAGGGGGGGGGGGCTTGTTAAACTTAGCCACACCGTCTTTATTTCACCTAAAAATTAACAATACCCCTTAAATGTTAACAAGATTCAGTGAGTGTTCACATTTCCAGAACATTTTTGAACTCTTTGCCTTTCTACTTTAAGAAAGAAAATTGGCCCTGAAATAAGAATTTCTCAGCATTTGGTCATATCCTTACAGTCTAGCTCCTAAAAGGACAGATCTCTGAATTTGGACAGAAATGCCCAGTTATTAAGTCTCTGAGGCTCGTGACCCCTGCGTAAGCTTGCTCCCCCTACCGCCCTTGGCCTGGCCGGTGCTGTGCACACAGTAGTGCTAGGTAACTACGTGCTGGGGTTCACGGAAGGATGAACACATGCAAGGGTGGGGATGCAGTCGAGTTGAGCTAATGCGGGAGGACTGGAGCGCAGCCCCCTGCGTCCTCCCACCCACGCTGTGAGTGGCTGTCCTTGGCTCTCCGTGCAGTGCTCCACCCGCCAGCTGCCTGGGCCTCCTCTGGGACCCTCTCCTCTCTCTTGCTCGGGATACTTGACTGTGTTCCAGTGACTCCGTGGAACCCCATTTTGTGGGGCCTCCAGCCTTCTTCTTGGCCTTGCCAATTCGCTGCTGAACGTACAGCAATGGTTGACTGGGGGCGCTTTTAGGGAGGGGGGGCTGCTCACATGTGCCAAGCGCCCTGCTCATCTGTCCTCATGGCCACAGCCCCAGGAGAGGGGGTTGCTGTCACTGCCATTTCCTAGCGGAGGAGACTAGGGGAGGCAGGTAAGTCCCTTGCTTGCCTAGACAGTGGCAGTGCTGGGATTTGACTGTGGTCAGCCTTGAACATGGGCTCCTCTCCGTTGTTTCCCAAATGTTAAGACTCATTTGGCAAACTGCTTGGCCGCGTGGCCCAGGACCAGGCACTTACCCCTTTGAGGACAAATCTCAACAGGTTGGGATCTTCAATCACCATGCCCTTTCCCTGCGATGTTCACATCTTCCAGAATAGATACAGCATGACTTATTATTATACACACCCTTATGTGGAGATTAGCTCAGTTGAATGGAATAAATTTTAGGTCATTCAGCCTCTAATTTCCTGGTTTGTCTTTTTTCATGGTTAAATAATAGTTTGAGTCATAGATTATACGACTGTGGCAGGTTGGGAGGTGAGGAGGGACGAGAAGAAACCGGGTTGAGTATCCAAGGCTACAAGCTAGATGTGATTCCTGCTGCACGTTTGGCCACATCTCTCAGTTTTTGGTAGAAGAAAAATGTGACTTTTGGAATGTACAGAACTGGGGTCAAGTATTTGAGAATTCTTGGGGAGAAGGGCCAGTGCTGGCACTGTTCCCTTTGTCTTAGTCCATCAGAGCTCAGCCTGTGTGGCTTCGCCTGGCTTGAACTTTGTGGGGACAGTTTTAGGGGGCCTGGGGAGGCGCAGCGCCGTGTCTGCCAGGAGCCTCCTCACCCGCTGCAGACAGTCTGGGCATGCCAGTGCTGGGTGCTAAACCAGACTCACGTTTTTACTTCCTTTGCTTCTTGATTCTGCCTCGGTGTGCTTCCACTGCCTCCCGAGGCCTGCTGCCCTCGAGAAATGTCGAGGGGGCAGAGGTGGGTGTGATTAAGTAAGGGAAATGAACGACCTAAGCAGACACAGACGAGAGATACTGGCTGACTCACAGAGGAAAAGAGGGGCAACAGAAGGCTGAAAGGCCAAGCAGGCAAAGGGAGAGGGACCAGCATCTTCTGCAAGCGCTCCTGGGGTTTGTGACTAGAAGGCACGGAAGGTGAACTTTAAGAAACTATGCTGTTTGCTGCTGGAGCAATGAGAAAACTGTAGTTATCTTTAGGTCCCCTTGGGAATGCCTGGAAACAAATTTAAATCATCTAAGTTGTTTCCAAAAGTTGCATTTGCTGGGGCTTCTCTGGCTCTGCACAGAGTTGGGTATGCCCTCTTCCAGGCACCCCTGCTGGGTCTGAGGGCTGGGTTAGCCCAGATCCACAGCAGGGTGGCTGGGAAAAGCCCCTCCCTAGAGGCTGAAAAGCTGGAGGGACAGCTGCATCACACCCAACGCTCCCGTCGCAGGGCTCCCCCTACTCAGACCGCCCAGTGGGCCCTCAGGAGGGCACCGTGATGGAAGCCCAGACTCGGGGCGAACTGGAATGGTTTTTGGCCTTGCCCCTGGAAGAAGAGCTCTCCCCCTGAAAAAAGACCAACGGTGGGGGTGAGCTAGGGCGTTGGAGGAAAAACAAGGGCACGCAGGAAAGCTTGCTTTTCTAGGACTGCCCTCTGCTCAGTGTTAGAAGAGTGAAATCCACAAATGCTCTAAGACTCGAACATGCCTGAGCGTGGCTGGTGGGGGGTCAAAGCGGTTTAAAACCCATGGCTGCCTCTCTCTCCCTCCTGGGTCTCTTTCTCTCTTTTTCTCTGGTGTTGTTTGCTTTCACATTCTTCTCTTTTCAGAATTATTTATAACTGCCCTCCACTTCTTTTTCATTCTCCATTCCCTTCCCCACCCGACTCTGCCTTCTTAGCATAATTTTTCTTCTCTTTCGGCCTTCCTTGTTTTACATCTGGATTCCCGGGTGGTTTATTTTGTCTGTTTCCTGAATTCCCCTCCTCTCCTGTTTCTTAGAGCTCTTCCCCTCCTTTTCCTTCGCCGTCAGTTCATTCCCCTCAAGCTTTCCTTGGGTCACACAAGCTTTTATTCTTGCTCATCTGTTTCAGCAGAGCTGGCAAGAAGGAGGCCACAGCCGGCAGGCAGAGCCACGGTGGCAGAAGAGGACCTGAGCATCTGAAGATTCTCCCGCAACCCTGGTGTCCCTGGAAGAGGAGCCCCCCTTCTGGAGAGGCGGGCTGGGGACAGGGCTCCTCTCCCCCTGCGAGGGTTCACAGTGGCTGCCAGGCTGGGGCTGAGGGCTGGGGCAGATGGTGTTTCCTCCACGGTGTGTGGGCCTGGGCCCCATGGCTCAGGGAGGCGGTGGAATCCATCCCTCTCTGAGCGGACAGGTGGGGGGGTTCACCGGGTTCCACCCTAAAGGCTGGAGCTCAGGGCAGGTGCCGGTGCTGGGAACGGATGACTCGCAAATCTCTGTGCTGTGGGTGGGAGGACTTGCAGCTTAGGGGGCCGCCTCATGGGGGAGCCTGGGTGTCCTTTGATAGTCGCTTTCTGGCTGAAGACCCCCGGCGGTTTTCCCGGCAGAGGGCCCTTCCCTCCCAACACCCCCAACCCGGCCAGAGGATGTTTTTACGGTAAGAGCAGAATGCAAGTCGTGGCTGATCATTTCAAGGTGTCTTAAAGGCGGTTGGCCAGTGAGGAGCAACACAGACCCCACCTGTGGGAGGCCCTGAGGGTCAGCCTCATACTGATAGAAGCAGGTGGCACTTCTTGAAGGGCGCGGTGGCAGAGAAACCCTAGAAGTCGTAGCCGCGCCCCTCCTGTGTGGAGTGACGGTGGGGGGGGGGAGGCGCATCCTGGCTCTGCTCCCCAGCTGTCTGAGGCAGATCGACTGGAGTCCATCTGGCCGTCCCCCACCCTCCCCACCCCCCGACCCATGCTTGCCTCCCACCCTGGGACGTCGGTGCCACTGGGGCCTGGCTGAGCTCTGGGTGGGCCCGGGTGAGGAGCGGCCGGGTCAGTGTGCACTCGGGGCTGCCTGCGTCTCGGGGTGCCAGGGCCCGAGGGCTGCGCCACCCTCTCCTGGGCCCCTGGTGATGGTGGCCACGTGCTGCTCCGCAAGGGCCATCAAGGGCTCCCTCGCCTTCTCCACATACCTTGCCCGCTGGCCAGGTCCCGTCCGTTCCTCACCATCTTCATCAACGTTCCTCCTACTCCAGGAAAATATCATTAATTGTATAGAAGCTGGAGAGAGATCTTTGCTTATTTTCTATTTTGCTTCTGTTTTCTAAGCCTTCAGTCCTAGAGTCCAACTCTCGGGGTCCAGCATCCTTTCAGACTCTAGAACCGGAAGGCCCAGGAACCCACAAGTCCTCACTCCTGGGCCCTGCAGACCTGCTTTGTCTCTGGTTGAAGTCAGAGCCTCCTTCCCTGCAGAGAGGCCTATCCTAGTCCGGAGGAGGAATGTTTAGGGGACTTAGGGGAAGGATGGTGAACTTTCTTCTAAGTTCTCCTCTTAACTGTGGCAGGAAGGCTGGGGGCAAAGACCTGCTTCTTTGATGTAGGAATTCGGTGGGAGTGGGGGGGCTAGGATCCTGGTGGCCTCTCGCCCTTCCCACCTGAGCCCGAAAAGCAGGCTCCTGCAGCCTGCGGTCTCAGTGCACCTCATTCCTGCCACCTCCCTCTGCCTTCCCTCTTCCCACATACCACGTTGTATAAATATTTACACCCCCAGGCTGGCAAGAATCTTTCTCTAGCCGCATCCACGGTCTCTGGGAGGGCTTGTTCTCTCCCAGAACAGCTGCAGCAGATCTGGTTGCCTTTGGTCAGACGAGGGCAGGCCCTGGTTTGGGGGCCCATGGCCCCCGCGGGGTGGAAGGTGCAGTTGGCAGGAGAGAGGCAGCTCGGAAGAAGTCACAGGGCTGTGGCCGACATCCATCCTCTCTCTGGCTGCCTGTGTCACGACCCTCCAAGAGCTGTCTGATCCCTGCTCTGGCTGGGGAGGTGGGTCCTGCTTCTCAAAGGAACAGGTCCCCAGGGTGGCAACAGTCCCCTTCTGGGCTGGGCTTTGCAGGAGAGGGCCGGAAGATAATTCCAAGGCAAACTGGCTGGTGCGAGGACAAAAGAGAAACTTAGTTTACTTGTGAGCACTTTACAGCTTCTAAATATGTCTGCACCCTTTATTCTCCCTGAAGCGGCACCCCAGTTCAGAGCAAGAATCCCCTGGGGAATCTTCATGTCAGGCCTCTCCGGGCCTCCTGCCCCAGGCCACCCCCTCTCCTATCAGTTCCTGTTCAGTCTTTCTACCTGGGGGCTGGGGAGTGGACAGGACGATGCTCCTTTCCCCAGTTTCCCTGGCTACCTGGGAAGCAGGAGTTTGCCAAGGAACAAGACTGACATTTGTTGGGCTCCTAGGGGCCGAGCCCTGGGTGCGGTGCTTCCCATATTCTCATGTGATTATTTGAGTCATAAGCCCAGCAGATTTTTTTAGCTTCCTTGTGTGTCTTCTCTTTCTGCCCTCAGAGAGCCAGCTACATGGCAGCAGTCCCCAGACACAGGTCCCTGTCTTTCTCTGGTCCTTTCAGGTTCAGTGGGTACCTCTGAGAGTCGGTCGGTGGACACAGAACTCACCTCCCCTTCCCTTGCCTCAGTTTCTCCCATATCTGTGGGAGGTGATTAACCTGTGTTCCATAAGCATTCCAAATTCACAAGAACAGGTTTTTAGAAAGCAACATAGGGGTTTCATTTAACCCCTTTTTCTACATATGGGGGTGTGTGTGACACGAGAGACCGTTCAGGCATCAGACACAGAAAAAAAAATGTGTGTTTGGTGCCTTGGGGAGGCTGAGGAGAAAGAAGGCAGGACTCAAAAGGCCTGGATTTAATATCCAAGAACCCCCCAAATTCAAATAGTAGAGCCACTGAGGATGGGGGTGTGGGATGGGGCAGGAGGTGCTGATGGGGCCAGGGACAAAGGCACGCACATTGTGCCAGAAAGCAGGCAACCAGGTTCAATCTCTCAGTCTCTTGGAGGGCTCCAACCCCTTCTGGGAATGGGAGACGAGCAGAGGTCAAAGGGGCCTGGATGAGCCTGCTTGGCGTTCAGTGGGTAGACAGCCCCCCACTAAGGTGCAGTGGGAGGGGGCCGGGTCTGGCCTCCCAGGGAAGGCACAGGGAGGAAGGTGGGAGAGCACAGCTCAGAAGCCGTGCAGCTGTGAGATATTCCTGCTTGCTGCCTGCCTGCTTCCCCACCCCCAAAAGGTGAAACAAAACCCAAATAAAAGCCTGACCCGGCAGATATTAATACCCTAGAGCCAGGGCTGGTGTGCAAGCAGCCACCCCCCCTTCCCCCTTGTGTTTCTATAAGCGGCTGAAATAAATTTAGCGAACCAGCCCCACCCGTCTGAGGGCCTAAGATTTCAGAGCAGTGTGACTCTTTCCCCTGAAAGCCCCTGTTTTTCAGAGCTGAGAGCATTTTGTTTAAATTCCCTTTGGGAAGGGAATGCTCTGGATCTGAAACAATCGTGGTCCTGCAGTCACCTACAACTCACCGACGACCACGACTGCCACACAGTGCGGCTCGCTAGGAAGCTGATGGGCAGTGCACTGCAGCTTCAAGCCGTCACCGCGATGGGGGCCGTCGCGTAACTGGATCTACTGGGTGTTTGTTGTAAGATTATTCTTCACACTGTCCGAATGTGCAGCCAGGCCCTCTGCTGTCTGTCGCAAGGGCAGCGGCTATGCTGGCTAAGTCATTCAGTAGAGACTCACTTATTGAGAGCCTGCTGTGTGTTAGGTCCTGTTCTAGGCACTGTGGGGTAAGTTGAGAGCAGACAGACGGCTGGCTCTCTCATGGAGCATACATCCTCATGGGAAGGGAGATGTCAAAAAGGTAAATGACTACAAACAACAACAACAACAACAACAAAAAACCTCTTGCAATTAATGTTGTTCTTAATAGTCAAAGATGGAATGCTTTCCCCTAAGGTTGGGATCAGGTGAGGGTGTCCACTCTGACTATGCCTATCCAATATTATACTGTAAGTCCTAGACAGGGCAATAAGGCAAGAAAAAGAAATGGAATGCATGAGATTGGAAAGGAAGAAATTAAGCTGTTCCTATTTGCAGGTAACAGAATTGTCTATGTTAAAAGAAACAAACACACAGGGGGGCCTGCGTGGCTCAGTCAGTTGGGAATCTGACTCTTGATTTCTGCTCAATCATGAGACTGAGCTCTGTGCTGGGTGTGGAGCCTGCTTGAGATTCTCTCTCTCCCTCTCCCTCTGCCCCTGCTCACTTGCAGGCTCTCGCTCGAGCTCTCTGTCTCAAAAAACCAAACACGCAAAAAACAAAACTCAAGGAATCTACAAAAAAACCCTTACAACTGAAGTGACTTTTGTAAGATCAAAGGATACAAGGCCAATACACACAAAACTGTATTCCTATAAGCTAGTAATGAAAAATTAGAAACTGAAATTTAGAAAAATGTTATAATAGTTCCTCTAAAGGGAGAAATACTAGGTACAAATCTAAGAAGACATGTATAGGGTTTATATGCTAAAAACCACAGAACACCAATTAAAGAAATCAAAGACCTCAATAAATGGACATACACTGTATGTGGATTAGAAGACTCGACACAGTAAAGATGTCATTTTTTCCTGAATTGATCTGTAGATTTAATGCAATTCTAATAAAATTCCCAGTATGATTTTTTTTTGTAGATATAGATAGACAAGCTGATTCTGAAATTTACATGAAGAGGCAAAGTAACTACAATAGGTAAAACACTTTAGAAAAATAAGAATAAAGTTGGAGGAATTATACCACCTGATTTTAGGACTTACCATAAAGCTACAATAATCAAGACAGTGTAACACTGGCAAAGGAATGAACACACAGGTCAATGGAACACAATCAAGAGACCCATATAACTATGGCAAACCGATTTTTGGACAGACACAAACCATTCAATGGAGAAAGTGATAGCCTCTTTAATAAACAGTGTTGGGATTGGACATGCATGGGCAAAAAAAACCAAACCTCAACCTAAATTTCCCATCATATATAAAAACTAACTCCAAATGGATCATAGAGCTAAGTGTAAAACATAAAACAATTAATCTTTAGAAGAAGAGAGAATCTTAACGACGTAGGGTCAGGCAAAGGGTCTTGGATGGGCCACTAAAAGCATGATCCACAAAAGATAAAACTGAAAAATTAAACTTCATCAAAATGAAAAACTTCTGCTCTCTGAAAGATATTTTGCACAGAAGATGAAAAGATAAGGTGCTGACTGAAGAAAATATTTGCAAATTTACATATCCCACAAGGCAACTGGAGCCAGAATATATAAAGAACTCTCAGAACTCAACAGTAAGAAAACAAATGACCCAGTTAAAAAGTGGGCAAAAGACCTGAACAGATACTTTGCCGAAGAGTTCATACGGACGGCAAGGAAGCACATGAAAGGATGTCTAACATCATTAGTCATGAATGAAATGCAAATTAATAGCACTACACACCTCCTGGAATGACTAAAATAAAACGTACGGACAATTGTAAGTGCTGGTGAGGACAGAGTAACTCAGAAACTCCCCTGTATTGCTGCTGAAGGTGCAGGACGCTGTATCCACTCTGGAAGACGGTTTGGCAGTTGTTTATAAACTTCCACACACACTTCCCATTGGCCCAGCAGTCCCACTCCCACGCATTTACCCTAGAGAAAGGCACAGTGTTCACACAAAAATCCGTACACAAATGTTTACTGCAGCTCTATGCATAACGGCCCCAAACTGGAAATAATCCAATGTCCTTCAACAGGTGAATGGATAAACAATGGTGTACCCATACAGCGAAACAGCAGTCTTCAATAAAATGGAATGAACTATTGACACATGCAACAACACGGATAAATCTAGAAGGCATTATGTTGTGTGAAATCATACATACTATGTGATTCTACTTACATGGCATTCTGGAAAAGATAAATTACAGTACAGGGAGCAGATCAGTGGTTGCAGACTAAAGGACAGGGAAGGGCATGACTACAAGGGGATAACATGAGGGAGGTTTTCGGGGGTGATGGATATGTTCTGTTTTCTGATCATGGTGGTGCTTACAAGAATCTATTGATGCTAATAGTCTGTACACCAAATATAGGTCAATTTTTCTGTGTGTTAAATTAAGAAGTGAAAAAGTGTTACAGGAATGAATATATACTCATAAACCGAAATAACTTCTCTGAAGGAAATGAACATGGCATGAGGACATCAGAGAGAAGATAGATACCTTGCCATGTTGGGGGGAGGCGGACTCCAGGAATGGCTGAGGAAGTGATGCTTGAGCTGGATGCTAAAGGATGATTTAGAACTTACTTAGGCCAAAGGAAGGTCAATTCAGATAGAAGAAATAGCAAGTGTCAAGGCCCTGGGGCAGAAGGAAGTATCATTCATTTCATCTGAAACTAACCAGAGCACAGGGAGTGCCCTGGGGGAGTGGGAGAGGTGGTGATGGGGAGGGAGGGGTATGAAAGTCCAGGCTGGAATAGTAAGAGAGTCAGATGCCCTTGGACTGAGGGTATGGTTTTATTCTAAAAGGATGGGCAGCGAAGGGTTTTAGGCAAGTGTAACACGAGATCAGGTCTAGGTTTTGAAAAAGATCACTTGGGCTGCCGTAAGGAGAGGGGTTTGAGGGAGAGCGGGGATAGAGCCTAAGTACACAGGAATCTTGGAGTTGGAAGCCTCTAAAACTGGGTTTCCCAGTTTGGGTACTATTCACGTTTTGGGCCAGATACATTTTGTTGTGGGGGCTGTTGTGTGGATGTCTAGCAGCATATCTGAACTTTACCTTCTAGATGCCGATGGCACTGACCTTCCTTCCCCCAAAAGTGACAACCAAAAATGCAGCTAGACATTGCCAGATGTTTACTGTGGGGCAAAATCATTCCTGGTTGGGAACCACTGTTCTAAAATAAACATGTCCATGTTTCTGGCTTCATGATAGAATCATCTGGGGAGCTTCAAAGATACAGATGCTGGGCCTCACCCCAGACCAACTGAAGTGGAATCTTTGGAGGTGGGGTGGGATGGGGTGGGAGAGGGCATCTGTGTAGTTTTAAAAGCTCCCCGAGATAATTCTGCTCAGAGTGATGTTTGAGCACTACCTGCCCAGTCCAACGTTCTCCATCTACAGGGCAGAATAGGGAAGCCCAGAGTAGACAATGATCGACTGAACTAGAAGGAGAGTAGCTCTAGAATCCAAGAGTCCTGACTCCTAGACCAGTGCTCATTCCATTAGACTGTCCCCTCTTAACAGCTGCACAGAACATGCCGTGGGCTAGCTGTGGAAGCCCAGCTTCCCTGAATGACCAGCTCCGGCCTTCCCGGCCTCCCAGTGCTAAGACTGCCATCTCCCCTTGTGGCAGAGCCCAAGCCCTCCCTTTCTGCCACTCCCCACACCTCTGCAATCCTTCTTCTACTCCCACTGCCAGACGTAGGGTGGCCAACGTGTCCGAATGGTTTCAACAGCAAGGTTCAGTAACAACTGAAAAATTGTATTGTGCACCTACTCGGGACCTACTCCTGAGGCCCAGGTAACAGAGCTGCCCTCGTCCTCCAGGAGTTTATAGTCCAGTGGGAATAAATAGGTAATTCCCATAAAATGCAGCAGAAGGCTGGAGTGCTGTAGGCTGCAGTGGCACTGCTGGGAGAGAGGCAGTTGGCCTGCTCAGGGAGCTGCCCGAATCCCAGCGGAAGGAACCTCTTGAGTAAAGCCCCAGGGAGGGGTGTGCAGCGACCACCAGCAACTGCGAGCAGTTGGGAGTGACTGGAGGCCAAGGGGCTGTCTGAGCTGAGCACTGGCTGGAAGAGTTTAACCTTCCCCACCATTGCAGAGGCTAAGGGACCTGCTCAAGGTTGTGGAACTGGTGACCTGCTGGCAGAGTTGGGCTTCCCATCAAAGTTTAGGGGGCTCAAAACTCATGGGCTTTCTTATGTCCCTAGGCAGGCCCAGGCACGAAAGGAGGAGGTGAAGCAGTGGTCAAAGGTGTTAGCTGACCATTTCATGGATGTTTATACCGAAGAATACTTTTTGCAAAGTGAATACTCCCCAAAATGTGTTTTGTGGTGTGATAAGGTCCCAAGAATGGTTTAGTTTACATACAATGGCTAGGCATACAAAAGGGTTCTGCTAGGCTTGAAACTAAGCACTTTATCTGCCAATTTTAGGCAGTATTATTATCCATATTCCAGAGATGAGAAAACAGAGGCTTTAGTCATGGTCTTGAAAAGTCACACAGCTAGAAACATTTGGATCACACAGAGCCAAGGTTTGGATCCAGATGGCCCAACTTCAAAGTCTTGGACCACTGATTCTCAAACCTTAATGTCTGAGTCACTAGCAGGAAATTACTAAAAATGCAGATTCCTGACCCCACCCCAGAGATTCTGATTCCCTGGGCCTGGGACCAAGCGGAGGAATATGCATTCCACAGGCCCTACAGGTGAGCTCTAAACCAGGTAACTCTCAGGCGCACTTGGCCATACCTCCCCCTCTCTCTAATCCAGAGACCTTGTGGCTGTCTCAGGGTCTCGGGTAGCAGAAGTTGGGGGGGGGGGTTAGAGGGGGAGGGCAAGACCCAATCCGAAGAATTTGGGGGTTTGTGCAAATGACCTGAAGCCAAAGGGCTCTGGGATGACAGGTCCTATGTTGCAACCATGGCCAGGAGGGGATCCCAGGGAAGGGTGTCTTGGAGGGCGCTGGTAACGGTGACCAAGGCCAGGCCCGCTGGGGGCTCGGCGCCCCACCCTCTCACCTGCCGCGAGGTGCGCCCAGAGTCCAGACTGGCCCATGAATATGTCCGTCGCGCTTCCCTAATTCCGAGGACTTTCACTTTCCTCCTTAAACAAAACCTAACACCCCCAAACCAAAAATACCTGACTAGCCCCTCCTCGCGAGGGTATCGGCTCCAAGGGAGCCAGGAGGGCCCGGAAGTCGGGCCTGGGACGGAGGACCCGGCTGATCGCCTCCCGATCGGAAGCGGCAGTGCAGGTGAAGGGGCGGCCTTTCCCGACCCGGAGCGAGTTAGGAACCCGAGCGCCGACTGCCTTGCGAAGGAGGCGGGGAGGGCGGCGCACGGCTTTCGTCCGGCTTCCTGCGGCGGTCGGGGCTGGCTGCCATCCCCGCCGCCTTCGGGCACCTGCGGAGCACGTCCGGCCGGGGCAGGCAGCCTCCGGCCCCCCGACTCCCAGCCCTCCTCGGACGGGCTGGACGCCGCTCCCCGGCCCGTCGGGTTAGCGAAGGGTTAAGGAGGCTCGCTCCCCCCCCCGCCCCGGCTCCCTCACCCTTGGAAAGTCCCCGAAATGACGTTTCAACCCGACAATTAAAAAAGAGTTTAATTATAGAGACAGGCTCTGGGAGCTGGAACAAACTCGGTGGGTCGGCGGGGCCGGTAAACAACTCCGGAGCGAGCGGGCCAGGCCGCCGCCCCGCGGAGCCCGCACCCCGGGAGTGGGGGAGGGGAGCGGCGGCCGGGAGTTGGAAAAGCGGAGGAAATTCGAGGAATCGGCGTTCTCTTTGGGGGGTGGGGTGGGGGTAAAAAAAAAAAAGAAAAGACTTTTTAGCTAGCCTGCGGCGCTGGGGCCGCGTGACGGTACTTCTTACCCGTCCCGCAGCCGCGGGGGGCCAGCGGGTGCGGGCCGGGCTTGGGGCCGGGAAGGCGGCCCCACCCGCTCCGGGTCCCCCTTCTTCGCTTCTCCACACCCTCCTCCGTCCCCCCAGCAGAGCTTCGCGAACCCTCCAGAGTTAAAGACCAATGGGCCTTTTTTGGTGGTGCAGGGGGGAGGGAGATAAAAAGACGAAATAGCTTCACATCAGGACGCAGACTAACCTTGTGGTTTTAACGCGCAGCCTGCTCTGTCCTAAAATCTGGAACTCATTACCTCATCACCAAGAAACTGCACGATGCCCCCCCCTTTCTTGGAGCTGGGGAAAAGAGAGCAAACACCCCTTTAAGAAACCTACACTTGAATGATTTAAATTAAGGTGGATGGAATTTATTTCCCTTTCTGGTGCTTGCCAGATTTCAAGAAAAGCTGAAAAATGGGAGCAGAGGGAAGGAAGCAACAGGAGGCTTGGACAGCAGCAGGAGGAAAGGCAAGGGGCAGCAGCCAGGTTAAAAATGGGGGCCATAAGTTTAAGTCAGAGGGGCCAAATAAAAGCAGACGGGCTGGGATCACGTAGATTCGTGGCTGCCGCTAAACTTGTGTGTTTCGCAAAGATGAAAAACAACCGGTTCCTTTCGTTGTGATTTGGAAGGTTTCCCTGGGTCTGCTCGGAGGTTGACGAATACATCTGAAATGTAATAAAAATGCGTGTGTATGTGGGTGGGTGGGTGGTGGTGGCGAGAGCGCGACTCGAGCGCTCTGCTCCGCCCGCCCTGTCCTTTCCAAAGAAACGTGCTCATAATGGGGTGACCTAATTACATCGCAATGGAACCCGCTCTTAGCCACTCAGCGCTCAGGGTTTCATAACAGACTCGGCGGCCTCGAGTGCTGGGAAGAAACGTGCGAGGGCTGAGGAGGCGGCCGGGCACGCGGGGAAATAGGAAAGAAACAGAGCCCCGCAATTTCCGCCTGGGTCTTCGCTCCAGCACCCGGGGGGCCGTGGGCGACGCGTTAACTTTCTATTTGGGTGGATGGAGAGGCATCCGAACCTAACAGTAAATATAGAACAGTTTTTAAAAGGAGTAATCTATTGGGGGGGGCTTTCGGTTTCGAGGATCCCATACCCTCCTCCCCCCATCCCGCCAAAACAGCGCAGCGTGACAAGCCATATGTTCCGTTCCCGTGGGGGCGGGGGAGAAGCGACAATAAGTTAAAAGTGTCGCCCCCCCCCCATTTCTTTACCTTCATTCTTGCCAAAGTAACTTTTTTCATTGTTCAAGCATCTGGGGTGTGTGCGTGTGTGTATCCCCTAGTTCAGAGCGCGCGTGGAAAGTTATGCGTTAATGATTTTTTTTAATTGGGCGGGGGGGTAGACTGCAAGGGGTATTATTAATGAGGGTTCGGGTTTTCTTTATGAAAAACTTTAAAGTTGGATATGTGAAATAAATCCCACTCCCAGGCCTGTTAAGCAAACAAGCAATCCGCGCGGGCGGTGGTCTTTTCCGCGACTCCCCCTCCCGCGGTCCGGCTGCAAAGCGCAGGAGAGTGTAGACGCGTGCGGCGCGCGAAATCGTGCTGCGCTAGCCCCGCCCGGCCCGGTCCAGTCCTCCCGGGGGAAAAAGTCTGTCTAGTTTCCCCCACCACTCTACCTCCGCCACGTCCTGCTGGAAAAAAAACCCCAAAACCCCTAGACCTGAACGTTTTGTGCGTCCCAAATTCCCGATCTCCTGGCCCTGCCCGGTTGCGGAAGGCAGCCGAATGAGGAAGAGAACTCGGGAAAAGAGTAAGTTGTGGGGGGCACTTGGAGAAGTTTCAGGGAGATCTGCTCAAGATGGAAACCGCAGCTCGGGCGCTAAGGACGGGCTTCTGCTCCTGCTTGCAAAAAGAGAAAGTCGAGCCCGCCTTCCTGCCCGACAAAAAAACAACAACACAACAACTAGAACCCCGAAGAGGGTGGAATGAGTGATGTCACAGAGCCGCGCTCGCAGCCTGACAAAGGGGGGGCGCGCCCCTCCCCCTCGCGCCGCGCTGCCCCAGAGAGGGGCGCCCCAAGCGCCGGGCTGCCGAGCGAGCGGACTCGAAACTTTTCCTCTTTAAGAAAAAAAAGTTGTGCGAGTCTCCCAGTTGGGTTTTTTTTTTTTTTTTCTCGTCTTCTTAGGCTTCTTTCCTCGTTTCCCCTCCCCCTTCTTCCTTTTGAAAGTTTCTTTTTTTTTTTTCTCGAGTTTGACCGCATGGCTGATTCAACTTCAGTGTCAATCAACTTTTTTTCCCCTCCTCTTCCTCATTTAAATAAGTTTAAAGCTCCTCCTCCCCCGGCCCACCAAATCTGAACTTTATAAATTGGGCTTCGCGCGCCGCGGCCGAGGAGAGTCAGAAAGGCGAGGGGCGCCGGGAGTAGGCGTGTGGGACTCCAGATCGGAGAGCCGGAGGCTGCGCCTTCCCCGCACCGAGACCTTCGCGACACACCAGATCCCCGTCCCTGCCCCGTGCGAACGCCCAGGATGACCACCACCCTCGTGTCTGCCACCATCTTCGACTTGAGCGAAGTTTTATGCAAGGTAAAGTGGGGCGGAGGGTTTGCTTCTCAAAGTTTTCTTTTTCCCTTTTTGCCTAAAGAAAGAACCCCCAAAAGTTCAGGTCTTGGAAAGCAGGGAGGAGAGGAGGGGAGGCGAGATGGGTCTTTTTTCTGCCTCATTTCCTCCCCAGTTTAAAGGAATTTGGCTCTCTCATTTCCACCCTGAGTTTCAACAGGTCCTCGCGGCGACTGCATAGGAATTTGGAGACTAGAGTTTTGGGGGGAGAAGTTTGAGTGGCGGGGCTGCCCGGGGGACTTGGGGCATTGGCAGACCGGGGCAGTTTTGCGGTGTTTCTGTCGTCCCTAATGTGCTGCTTGAGCCCAGTTTCGCTGGTCGGCTCGGGTTGCCCGGTGCGCGCTCTGGGTCTCGCCGCCGCCTGGAGGGGTTCGAGGCTCTCCAGTCACACCGCCAGCCTGTGTGGGGTCAGCAGGGGCGCCCCTTGGCAAAGTGAGTCTCAGGAGGACGTTTTGCTGGGAGATTGCCCCCTCTGATGTGGAAGGGCTGGGAATCTGCGAGAAAAAGGCCAAGAGTTGTGATTCAAAAGGATGTTGCAAAACGGGTTTGCAGTGTGGCTTCGGTTCGCCCCAGCGCGGTCAGGCTTCCTTCTGTGATAGCCTACAGTGCTGCAAACTTTGGGGTGACAATGGGACTAGGTTTGGCCCGCTTACCTGTTTTCCGAGGGGGTGGGGGGACTCGACAACAAAATGCCGGCCTGAGCTCAAGGGGCTCTGCGAGCAAGGATTTAATGGGGCCTCCTTAAGTGGTGTAGCTTGCCAGCCGGTGTGGAAAAAAAAGCAGGTTTTAAACACTGAATGTTCCAGGAGTGCGGTTTAAGTGTACATAGCAAAAGCCTATGGATGTTAAATTATTTTCGCCCCCTCTCCCCAATTTGAAATCGGGGAGCTGCTAGGCTACTTTTAATTGCTAAAGTGTTGTGCCTTCTTTTAAACACGTCGGGTCATGTCCCTCTCTTTTCTCAGCTTGCTTCTCCAGTCCGCCCAGCTGCCAGGGCCCCAGGGCTGCAGGGCTGGGGTGCAGGGACAACGAGGAGCTGAAGAGCAACATGAAAAAAAGTTTGAATTTCAGCTTCCTTCCCTCCTTGCGCCTTCCCAGACTCCAGTTGCCCTGGCGGCTCCCTGAGCTCCCCTGCACATCTTCCTTCTCATCCCAGCTTTCTCACTCTTTGATCTGTTTCTCTTTTTCTTGCCCTCTGCAACCCCCCCCCCCCCGCAGGACTTTTTAAATGAACCTTATTGTTGGGAACCGGCTCTCAACTTGGTTCCTGTAATCCGCTCCGTGGGGTGGTTGCTGTTACAGATTCCCGATCCCCTGCAGCTGATCCTAAGGGACAAACTTTAGAATTTGCACAATGACACCCACATGGGCTGGGAGCCAACTCCCAGGTCCCCGGCTTGCACCCTTTCCAAATCTTGGGTACAGATTGGGCAGGTGACCAGGGGCCCATTGGAACAGAAACCTGTTTGTGGTGGCTCTGCTTCCCTCCCCCCAAATCCACTGTTGACTAGGAGGCGGGTGGGGGGATGTGGTGCTTCCTTTTCCTTCCCACCTGCAGCTTTGCGTTAAAGATTAAACACTGGCGCTCTTATCCAAGCCTGCCCTTGCAGCCAGACTAACTGCAAAGGCATCTTCCCAGTGCAGGGGGTGGGGTGGGCCGAGAATGGTGGGGAGATCATTGTAGAAGGCACCCCTTCCCCAAGTATGGGGCAGTGAATTTTGTTTTTAGGAATCCCATCCTTCTCCTGTCCCCTCCCTCTCCCCTGCCCCTCAGCAAGTAAAGCAAAGGCGGTCTGGAAACCTGTTGCCAAAGGAAGGGAACACTTCTGAAGGAGGAAGTTGAGAGTCTTAGGCCATGTCGTGTGTGTGTGTGTGTGTGTGTGTGTGTGTGTGTGTGTGTGTGGTGTAGTGTCAGTGCAGGAGGGACTGATTAAAAGGGCGGTACTCATAGTCTCCTGAGGTTTACCTGTTTTTGTTAGGGGGAAGGGGAATCTAGAGAAGTCTGAGCTGTATGAGATATTTTGAGCTGAGGAATCTGTTTGGGAGGTAAAGAAGTTCAGTTTTGTGGATCAACGCGGCACGTTTGGGGACAGGATATGGGGGCACATTCGAGCAGTGTGCAGGGAGTAGGGTGCGTGTATAACAATTTCATCCCGGTCAGCATTTTGTGGTTTCTTCTGTATGGGGCCAAAGTAAAGCTAGGTGGTGGCCTGTGGGAGGAAGAGTGGGAGGGGCTTGTCAGGACAGAGTTAGAGATGGTTCCTTAGAGACACAAGGGGCATTTCTGCTTATGGAGGGGGCTGCCCTTAGGGGTTCCCTTTCTTGGCCCTGGTGGATGGCCTTTGTCACTAACCACGCTCTCTCTTCCCTCTCTTCCCTCCAGGGTAACAAGATGCTCAACTACAGTACTCCCAGTGCAGGGGGCTGCCTGCTGGACAGGAAGGCGGTGGGCACCCCTGCCGGTGGGGGCTTCCCCCGGAGGCACTCGGTCACCCTGCCCAGCTCCAAATTCCACCAGAACCAGCTCCTCAGCAGCCTCAAGGGTGAGCCGGCCCCCTCTCTGAGCTCTCGCGACAGCCGTTTCCGAGACCGCTCTTTCTCAGAAGGGGGCGAGCGGCTGCTGCCCACCCAGAAGCAGCCGGGCAGCGGCCAGGTCAACTCCAGCCGCTACAAGACGGAGCTGTGCCGCCCCTTCGAGGAGAACGGCGCTTGTAAGTACGGGGACAAGTGCCAGTTCGCGCATGGCATCCACGAGCTGCGAAGTCTGACCCGTCACCCCAAGTACAAGACGGAGCTGTGCCGCACCTTCCACACCATTGGCTTTTGCCCCTATGGGCCCCGCTGCCACTTCATCCACAACGCCGAGGAGCGCCGCGCCCTGGCCGGGGCCCGGGACCTCTCCGCTGACCGTCCCCGCCTCCAGCATAGCTTTAGCTTTGCTGGGTTTCCCAGTGCCGCTGCCACCGCCGCTGCCACGGGGCTGCTGGACAGCCCCACGTCCATCACCCCACCCCCCATCCTGAGCGCCGATGACCTCCTGGGCTCACCCACCCTGCCAGATGGCACCAATAACCCCTTCGCCTTCTCCAGCCAGGAGCTGGCGAGCCTCTTTGCCCCTAGCATGGGGCTGCCTGGGGGTGGCTCCCCAACCACCTTCCTCTTCCGGCCCATGTCCGAGTCCCCTCACATGTTTGACTCTCCCCCCAGCCCTCAGGATTCTCTCTCGGACCAGGAGGGCTATCTGAGCAGCTCCAGCAGCAGCCACAGTGGCTCAGATTCCCCCACCTTGGACAACTCAAGACGCCTGCCCATTTTCAGCAGACTTTCCATCTCAGATGACTAAACCAGGGTAGGGAGGGACCCCCTGCCTACTCCACCCCTCCCATCCTTCCCCTCACCTCCCTCTCCATCTGATTCCCCACAACCCCTGCATTAACAAGGTTAAGCTCAACCCCTTTCCCCCAGAACCTTGGAATGCCCCCTCCCTCTCCCCCCTCTTAACCCTCCCCCCCAACATAAGGACAAGTCAATTTGTCAGTAGCTTCCTCTGGCTTGAAACCCCCCTCTCCTCGATTTTATAGCCCACTTACCACGCAGAACAGACAAGTCCCATATTTGTCAGTAGATGCCTTTTCCCCCTGGCTTAAGCCTTAAGTGCCAAATCACAAAAGAAAAAGCAGTAACAGTTTACAGAAGCAATTTAGTGCCTTGTAATCTAACTTTGTCACTGTGACTACATTACCTCTTCAGCGCCAGAGGGCACCCGTGGGCCTCCCAGAGCCTCTGCCCATGGGGAGGGGGAGGGGACCCAGAACCAGCAGCTCCCTCCACTGGCGACCCAACTGCACCTTCCCTTACTTCAGCCTCCCACACACTTCCTCCTCCCCCTCCCCATGACCCCCGCACCCCTCTAGGGAGAGTTGTTGCCAGACTCGGGTTTTTGGGGAAACCTATCTTGATATTCAAAACCTTTTTCTTCCCGACCTGAACCTCTGTTGACTAATCTTGCCTGGGTTCGTGTAGGTCTACAGGAAGGAAGACTGAAAAAGTGGATGAAGATTGTGACATAAGTGGGACTTTGTGATTTAATTTTTTCTTTCTTTCTTTCTTTTTTTTTTTTTTTTAAGTGGGGAGGATGGGGAAGCTAGATGGACTATGAGAGACTTGATTTTGGTGCTAAAGTTCCCCAGTTCATATGTGACATCTTTAAACAAAAAAATAACAAAAAAATGAGAGAAAAGCTAAAAAACATGTAAGGGGTGAGCAGTTAATGGTATTCATTCCACATACAATATCTGTGTAAAACGATTTCCCGTAGAAGTAGCTGTAATGGTTTTTGCTCTAGAATACCGTAGGCCTGTCCTTAGAGCACTCACGCCATGCTTTCTTCCCTGGGTTTTAAACTTCATATAACTTTCAGAAATTGGAGAGCAAAAATTTTGCTTGTCACTGCACATCAATATAAAAAAGCTTATTTAACTTATCAAAACGTATTTATTGCCAAAACTATGCTTTTTTTTTGTTAATTTTGTTCATATTTATCGGGATGACAAATCCATAGAATATATTCTTTTATGTTAAATTATGATCTTCATATTAATCTTAAAATTTTGTGACGTGTCTTTTTCCTTTTTTTTCCACAGTTTTAATATATTATTCTTCAACGACATTTTTTGTAACTTTACACTTTTTTTGGTTATTTTATTTTAAAAAAATGAAAAATTAATTTAAAAAAATGCAAAAAACTGTTGGATTATTTATTTTAGAAATTTCCCCCCTTTGTGTTGGACTGCAAATTGAGTTTCTTCTTCTTTAGGCCTTTTCACAGCTAGGACTGAGAATGTATGTAAAAGTTCTGTGACAGTACAGAAGGAAAACAACTTATGTATGGCTTCTAAAAGGGAAAAAAATTTAAAAAAAGAAACCCTTTGACTTCCACGTGCCCATCTCAAGACATTCCGATTGCAGATTTGAGGTTCTGGATTCCAGGTTTGGAGTTTTCCAATGTTAATGCAAACAGAACTGGCACACACATTAAGATGAATGTAATTATTATTCCTCTTGCTGGTCACTACCGTCGCTTTCTATTTCTCTTTCTTTGTGTGAATTTATTTAAAAGAAAAAAAAACTTTTTGTAACGACTATTTGCAGTTTAAAAATCAATAAACCCCGTTTTTTTTCAAGAAACACGGATGGTGAAGCTCGTTTTACTTGGCTTGTGGTTTGACTTCGCATGTAGGTTTTTGTCTTTTGTGTAGGATGCAGGTGGTGGGGGGGAGGAGGGGCACTGGTTGCTTTTTTTTTTTTTTTTCTTCCTCAGAGCTAAACCTATGGCTATATAGCTCCCTCTGTTGATGCCGGAAGTCTCCGCGGAAGTATCAGCGTAGAGGGGATGGGACGGAAATTGATTGCAAAGGAGCTCGCATTTCGCTATTATCTTCCCAGTGTGTTGGTTCTTGACAGGCGTCCAGTCTTGGGACCCCGGGCAGCTTTGGAGGACCCTCAGAAAAGCTGAGGCCTACAGTTTTCTAGTCTTCTCCAGTCTGTGGTCTTCATTCCTTTGGGTGCTGAGGGGGAACCTAGTAGTACATGGTACTCCAGCCAGTTGGGTTTGAGGGAGTTCTTCTGTGTGTTTCTAGGCTCGTTTTTCCTACATGAAATTGACCAGAAACTCTACCCTGTCAACACCTGTTGGGGGTGGGTGTGATGAAGCATTGCAGGCTTGGAGAGGAGCATCTGAGATAGTCAGGGACCCAAACCAGAGTCCTGGGGCTGGGGGTGGATCCCCCTGGAGCTGACATGCACTTCTGTATTTGGAGGGCTCTTAGGGGGAAGTGGCTGTTAAACTGGTCAGTCATAACAGGAAGTCCTCAGGAGTTCCCACCACCTCAGTCTTGTTAACACCCGTGATGCCATGCAGAATATGTGGGTTGTCATCTTGGGGCGAGTGGGGTCCCCTTGGCTAGAAGCATGGCAGCCAAGGCCAGATGACCACTTTGAAGGGGATGTGTTTGCCTGCCTGCGGGGCTGGATCCTACTGAAACCCCTGAGTCTGTTTCTTAAGAGCAGTTGCTTTTTGGGTTGGCAGGGATGGATCTTGCTTTTGGAGGCTGCCTTTGGTTCCTTGCACTCAGTAAGTTATGGGGGTGGGGGGAAGTAAGTTGAATTTCCATCTTGACTCCACCCGGCCTCTCCCAAAGGCAGTCCGGTCTGCAGCACACATTGGCTGGGCTGTCCGGGAAGACCTACCTTATCTACCCTGTCAGCTCTTCCCTGGCCGGCAGGCTCCTGCTGGGAGATGCATGAGGGAGAAGAAGGGACAATTACCTTTTCGTAGGCAGGGCCTGCTGGTGGAGGTAGGGGAACAGCATCCCTCCTTGGGACTGGAGTGAACCTAGGCTGCTCGGCCCTGAAGAACAGAATGGGGGGGGTGGTGTGTGTGTGTGTGTGTGTGTGTGTGTGTGTGTGTGTGTGTGTGTGTGTTGGGTGGTAATGGTGGTGGTTGGGGCATGTGATCTTCCTTACTGACTAAAGGCAAAAAGACATTTAATTGTTTACCTTGATGAGCAGATGGCAGACATCTTTCTAATGCTTTAGCTCATGGTGACACATACCCACCAGCCTTCCCAGAATTGCTTCTGTTGGAGTGGGTCCCTTGAGTGATACCAAAGGTAGAAGCATTGACTCCTGGAGGGTGGGGGTTGCCTGTCCAGGCAAGGGGAGGCTCCCATGGCCTTGGGAAGCTCTCCATCCCCAAACCTTGACCCTTTACCCCACCTAAGTATCTCCATGGGAAACACACGGTCTGGGATTGTAGCCGCCCAGGCGCATGCACGGTTATCACCACAAAATTGGATTTTCTGCCATCTAGGTTTTTAAGGTACAGGAGGAGTTAGGTCCAAAGCTATGTGGGAAAGGAACCATCAGGAGACTTTTAGGCCCTTTCTTCCAGGATGTTAGAAGATGGAGGGGCCTTGGTAATGGGCCTGTGCTCTAGGCTGGTGGGGGTCCCGGAAAGTGTGAGCCCAGAGCTGGCAGGAGACCTCCACCCCTCAGCTCCTCCACAGCAGGGAGGACAGGAGCCATGTAGGGATAGCTAGAGGTAAGCTTAGCCTACACCAAGACTACTTCCCCACCTCCTGTCCCCAACCTTGGGGCATCTCTGGTTTGGGGGTCCGCATGAGGGCAGGGCCTCCGTGGCTGTTGACCTGGCAACCCATGGTCTGACCCTCCTTGGAGCAGCAAAAGGAAATGAGCTGTTTTGGTCACTGAGCAATGACTTACTTCTCCGGGCCAGGAAGCCTCATTTTCAGGAGGAAGTTTGGGGCATACGGTACCTCACTGGCATTCTGGTGAAAGGAGCAGACATGAGATAGTTTTGCAGCCCACTGGATCATGAAGCCCTGGTTGCCAAAGGGACAGAGAGAGTCATGGCAGGAGGAAGCTTCCATGGCATGGAGGAAGAAGGGAGATGGAACCCTTTGACCTGGGTTCAGATCCCAGCTCCCTTTGTGTCAGCTGTGCCTTGGGCAGGTGACTCAACCTTGGATTTCTCATCTGTATCTCAAGAGGCGACTGATAATCAAGTGAACGGTTAGCAGTGACAGCTCTTCATAAGTGGCAGGTAGTCTGAGAACTTCGTGTGTGTGAGCTCATTAAATGCTCACGTGACCCCATGGAGCGTCTCTCATTTTCTGTATGGAGCAGTTGGGGTGCAGAGACGTTCACTCATTTGTCACACAGCTCGCAGTGTTGGGATTTGAACCCAGGCAGGCCAGCTCCCTCGTTGTGTTTCACCACCATGTCACCGGCCGGCGTTCTGAGTACGTTTGGCCCAGTCCCTGGCACATAGTAACTGCAAACTGACCGGTGTCAGTTCCCGTCTCCCTTGGCCCGTGGAGACTTTGTAGGGGCGCAAGAAGCAGCCAGTTGGATTAGATGACTCTGCACACACCCCTTCAGTGTCATGATCTCATGTCCCACACGGCCTAGGGTTGGCATGTTTGGAGGACAGTGCCTGGGAGGAGGGGCAGGCCATCCCCTTGGACTTTCCCCTTCTCTGCCTGCCATGGGGTGGCTTCTGTTAATGATCAACAGAGCAAAGGGTGCCCCAGGGCCACCTGGGGAGTTGGCCCTGTGCCCTTCTTCCCCGGGATCTCACTCCCCTGCACGTAGCCAACCATTTAATCACGTCTGGCTGGACTGCCTGAAACAGTGCCTGAGTTCAGAGGGGGAGGGGGCTGGGGAGACTACCCAGGCTCCTCACCTCCCCCTGCTGCCTTGCGGATGGCCCTTCTCAGGCTGGTTTCTGGGCTGGTGGGCACCAGCAGGGACCCCAAGAGTTGGGAAGCAGGACAGAACCTTGGCCTTTTCTTGAGGTCAAGCCGGCACTAGGAGTCCCTGTGGTGACCCACCTTTTGGTGGGATAAAGCCTGGATTACAGAAAACCTTCTGGCCTAAAAGCCTACAATGCTTTTGCAGGAGTCACAAAGGGTTACAACTGAGTTACTGTCGTGGGAAACTAGTCTCTGAGGAGCCAGGGCAGGGGCTGTCCACATGCCAGGCCAGGTTCCCTCCCCCTGCCCGTGAGAGCCAGCTGCTGGTCAGGGGATGAGGGTGCTCCCACCGTGGTTAGGCTGTTTGCAATTATTTCGACATGCTGGCGAAGGCCAGGTCTCAAGGTACAGAGCCTGGAGTGACAACCGTACCTGCGCCATCAGCTTGGGGCACAGTGAAAATAAATATTGGCAACGGCCAGATCTGAGGCAATTTTCTCACCACCTGGGGCCAATCAGGTAGCTGCCCCCTGACTCCCACTTGTACCTCAGGGAGAAGGAGGTCATGACCACATGGGACAGAGTTCATTTCTACCCACCCCAGTGCTCCGGGGGATGGGAGGCTCTGCTGCCCTGGGCGAGGAGCTGGTTTTGAAGTCAGAGGGCCATGGGTTCAAATCCCTGCTCAGGGTCACCCTCATTCTATGACCTCCGGCTAAAAACTTAGCAAGCAGCTTAGAGCCCCAGCTTCCTCATTTGCAAGATGGGATGAGGACGATGAGACGATGGTAATTACATCTAGTTCAACGGGTAAGCTGTGGTGTAGTCACACAGTGGAATACTATACAGCCGTGTAAAAAACAAATGACTGATAAACACAGCAACATGGATGAATGACAAAAACATAAAGTTAAGGTGGGGGGCACCTGGGTGGCTCAGTCGGTTAAGCAGCCAACTCTGGATTTCGGCTCAGGTCATGATCTCAAGGTCATGGGATCAAGTCCTATGTCTTAATCTGCTTCTCCCTCTCCCTCTGCCCCTCCCCTCTGCTCTCTCTCTCAAAAATAAATAAATAAAATCTTCTATTAAAAAAACGTAAAAACCCCATAAAGTGAAGGGAAAGAAGCCAGTCCAAAAGACAGCATTTATATGAAGTTCATAAGCAGCCCAAAGTGATCTATGATGACAGAGACTCCATTAGAAGATAGAGCTCATACGCGCCACAGCTCGCGAAGCCGCGTGCTGAAGATCCATGCACTTTACTGTGTGTGAGTCCCACAAACACGTAACACCTCTAGCGTTGTTATGTGTTCCTACAGATTCCAGAAAAGCGACATGCACAAAAAAAAATGAAATGAAATGAATTCCTTGCCTGTTTTAGGCACTCAGTACGTCGTGGCTGGTTTTTGTAACAGCCACGACCTGAGGATGTCGGTCCTGTTCCTGGTCCCTTTTTATAGAAGGAGGAAATGGGTTCAGAGTAGCTGAGTAACTTGCCGACGTGAAGTGGGATTTGAATTCGGGCACGTCGGCTTTTAAGCCTACGGAGCTGCCTGATACCCCGGACGCCCCTCAGTGCACAGGTGTTGCTTCCTGAGAACAGCTCAATACACGGTAATCCAGACGCAAGCAAGCTAATTAGCAAATTAAAAATTTTAATTAGGAAATACAATCATCCGCATTTAGGGAAGGGTTTTTCACTTTGCAGATTCAAAATTAATCTCCTGTGGCTAGTTGTTTCCTCCCACACTTTGTGTGAGGTAGAGGGAGGCCAAGTTGGAGCCTGGCTGAGCTCTGAGGGGCTGGAGAGAGAAGAGCGTGGCTGGGCAGGCCAGCATCCTTGTCCTGGGATTCACCCACGTGGCCTGCCTGTCCAGGCCTATCTCTCCCTAAGGCTGATGGGGGCTGTGAGGCCTCCGAGGGACCTGCCCAGCCCAGCCTGCCTTCCCTGGCCCTCAGGCTCGAGGGTGCATGGAAGTCTCACGTGGCCGTCAGGGCACCACTTTTGACCTCTGTTCCATTCCACTCTTGTGGGACTTGGTCCCAGTATTCAGGCTTTGGGAAAATGTCCTTGGATCCTGCCTGAGGGAGATATCCAGCTCAGCCAGTAGAACAGTCCACCCGAAGCACGGGGGGCAGGCTCTCGCAGGGCAGCTCCGCGAGTGCAGGGCGTGGAGACTGCAGCCTCCGTGCTCTGGGAAGGGCCCAAGGCTTGGTGGGCTCAGGCAGCAGGGCAGAACGTCAGACGCTCACTCAGGATGGTCCCTCCTGAAACCTGGCACTGTTGGCACCTCACTCGCCTCCCTCTCATCCTGGCCCTGGCTGACAGGCCTGGACGTGGAACCCTGCTCAGGGACTTACAAGTTGCGAGATCTTGGGCAAGTCACTTAACCTCTCTGGGGCTCCTTTTCCCCTCACGGCATGGGTACAGGAAACACACCGTGCCCACTTTATGGGGCTGTGGTGAGAATCTCATGAGGTGGAGAGGAAGGAGTTTTGGGGATTCAAGCCCCTGGACAAAGGTGACATTGAGAGTGTGGGAGTGGCTTGTGGCCCTCTGGAGGGACAGAGCCCCTCCTCCACGGATCTTTTTGTGTCATAACCTGGTGCGCTTTGCCGATGCGGCCCACCTTCCGGAGGTCCTGCCTTGAAATCACGTGTGGTGTGTCTGTTGTAGGTGATTCTTCAAAATGTACATAATAAATATAAGAACACCGCTCCGTGTTTGTGGAGACTTACTACGCATGCCAGCTTCGGCCCTCCATCACACGGTCTCACTTGACAGCACCTATGAGCAAGTGCTGTTATTAGACCCATTTTCCAGATGGGGAAAGCCGGGCTCCGGAAGAAGTCAGTATTCCCAGTCACATAGTTGTACATGACTGAGCTGCCACCCCGGTCTGCCTGACCCCACCACACAAGCTCTCAGCCCCCACGCTCCAGTGGGGAGGCAGACGTTAGATGTTAGATGTTAGAGGTCACTCAGCAGGTCTGGGTTCTAATATTCACTCTCCCCTGGGGACCCACAGGCATGGAGAATATGTCTCCCCTCAGCCTGTCCTTTCTTGGGATGTTGCCCATCCCATCTGGTTACCTTCTCCACAGCCCAGAGGGTCGGGGTGGTGAGCAGAGGGAAGGCTCATTTTCTGCCTGTTTTATCAATGGGGAAACTGAGGTACAATAGTGGTGGGGAGTGCACCGGGATTGCCCTCAGTGCAGCAGCTGCTGTGAAAGCCATGTCT
Organism: Ursus maritimus; assembly: GCF_017311325.1. NCBI lineage: Eukaryota > Metazoa > Chordata > Mammalia > Carnivora > Ursidae > Ursus > Ursus maritimus. Next base: position 30,617,288 of record NW_024425008.1, read on the forward strand.
CCGTGTGGGCTGTGCTGTCGGCTGTGCTGCCGCCTGGCTAGTGGTGCAGGGAATTCTATTTTCCCACTCCGAGGGTGTCATCCTGCCTGATGACTGACGGCGGAGAAATCCTGGCTCCTGCAGGAGCCTCCTCAGGGCTAAGGTCATGACGCTCTAACCAGCCTTACCGTCCACCTGAACGTGGTCCCTCGGGGGCTTCTCTGGAAGGCACCGGATAGTTGCTTGGAATGGTGCTTCCTTTTCTGAGAGACGCTGCCTGTAACTATCCAGTTGTGTTCCAGCATTCCCCGTCCGCCCAAGAAAGTCATGTATTCCTGCTAATGCAGGGGTCAGAGGTAGAAAAATGGTAGGTTCTTGAGCTCCAGCCAGTCCCTGAAGCCAGTGAGGGCAAAGGAAGGAAGCACTGTCCATCATCTCCCACGCCCCCCTCCTCAAAACGTCCCCCAATTGCCTCAAGCTGGGGGCAGGAGGGCAGGGCTCAGGGCGGTTCATTGATTGGCTCCGAAAGGCCTGTTTCCTCAGGCCTCTTTCTTCCTGTGTTCCTGACCATTTTACTGCCCAGCCTTGAGTACCCTGAGGCATTGTGGGCAGCCAGGCGGTTGGTTTGGACTCAAGTAAAAGCCAAAATAGTTTTGGTTTCTGTGTTGTCCTTGCCTCTGCTGCTTTCCTGCTATCCTGCAGCTTTGGGTTTGGAGCTAAAGCCGAGTCTTCCTGCACGGCCGACGGCCCCCACGAACCGAACAGCGCACATCGAAGCCAAACAGGGAGCCCAGCCCCTTTGGTACGTGGTCAGATGTTCACGAGGATTCCTGGACTGCAGGTCCGCATGCAGAGGGGGTTAGGGAGCTGGGCTTTCTCTTCTTACACATACGTTAGAAACCCCCGGAGGACTGGGAGTCCATGCCAGCGTGACAGCGAACCTGGGATTCTATATTAGTACCACGGCCCAGGGGTGCCTTGACCGGCTGGAAGGCTGGAGAAGACAAGTCCCACCCTGGCCAACATTGGCTGATGGACCTGAGTGGCCACTTCTTATTTCCAGCCTTTCATTTCCTTGTCTTTGAAATCAGGGGGTTGGACCAGATGAGTTCTCAGTTCTATGATTCCACGAATATCTTAGAAAGCAGAACGCACAGAGCCAAACTTCCTTTGCCATGCCAAATGATGGGGTGCCAGGGCCAGCAGTGTCGATGCTCGAAAGCCCCAGCTACAGTTCTAGGCAGAAGGGAGTTGGTGCGTCCTGTGAATGATGTCAGGTGACTCCCATGGACAGGTCCAGGACTCTAGAAGTTGATTGTCGGAACCTCCTTTGAAGCTGTGGTTGGAAGCACTTCTACGAACTGGAGGGTGAATGCGAACATGCAAGTCATCGCCTCGGTATGTTGTGTTTTCCCAAACACACCATTTCAAATCAAAACATTGAAGCAACTGTCTTATGTTAGGATCGTTCTTTGCATTTGAACACGCTGCTTCACATCGTTAGCTGACCCGCTTCTGTGACACTTGGAGAATGAGTTACTGAATTTGAAGTCCCAGGGAAGTCGATTTCAGCTCATTTCAGGAAAGAGCTGTTTAACAAGCTGAGCTGGCCTTTGGAGGTAGGGAATTTCCTGTCATTGGTAATGCTCACACCAACGCTAGGGGCTTACCGACCTCCCTCCCAGGCCCCCACCGTGTTCTCCCGCCCACCAGTCAGGGAGATGGCATCGTGATTCTCTGACACCCGATCCAAGGCAGCCCCCTCCTCCGTACCCTGTTGGACAACCTGGTTTACTATTTTAGTACTTATCACTCTCTGAAAGTGTCACACTCATTTATTTTATTTTATTGATTTATTTTTTTTGCTAGGTCATCATCTTGCCAAACTCCAAGATCAATCTGGAGAAGCAGGCACCTGGACCCTTGTTCCCTGTTCTGTCCCTAGCGTTGCATCTCCTGGCACTTAGCAGACGCTCAGCACATACTGAATGGATACAGTTTTGCTATTGGTAAAGGCTTTCTAGCTTCTGAGCCTCCCAGCCCCTCATCCTCCGGGATTAGGCCCCTCAGGAGCGTGGTGGTAGATGCTGGAAGGAGCTGAGGGAGAGTAGAGTGAGCACTGGGGATCGGGCGGGCAGAGACTTTCTCGCTGCCCATATCCTTGGGGGAGTCACCCAAACTTTTGGGGTCTTGCTTGCTTCCTCTGTAAAAGCAGAGGGCTGGATTCAGTTGTCTCAAGGCTCTTTCCAGCTGGACCACCTCGTGATTCAAGTACTCTGTGTTTGTACTCACTCCTCTGTTCTCAAACCGTTTGTTCAACTCCCTTTTATTAGGGGTTCTAGGGCTATTAAAACAGAAAAAAAAAAAAAAAAAAAAAAAAAAAAAAAACCAAACCCACCCAACTAAGTAGCTTTGCGAAGTGAAGAGTAAACACAAGTGCAAATGGATTATTTATGCCACATAACAAATTACAAGGACTGCAGGTAGTCCCCAAGGTGACTATTTAATTAAATAATCCCCAGGTTAAATATAGATAGTTTAACCCAGTCACAAATTAACAACTGAGGATGTTTTTCCCTGATATACTGTAGCCACCTCACAATGTGCTCAGCTTCAATACACCTAATAATCTCTGATTTGAAATATACTTTATGAAGAGGTTTGTACATTCTTCCTTCTCTTCGGCCTCTCTAGGATGTGGAGAGTAAGCTTGGATGATTCTGTTTTACTGGTGAGAAAATTAAAAATAAGCTACTTTTTTTTTTTAAGATTTTATTTATTTATTTGAGAGAGAGAGACAGAGATAGCAAGAGAGAGCACAAGCGGGGAGGAGAGGGAGAAGCAGGCTCCTGACGGGAAGCCTGACGTGGGGCTCGATCCCAGGACCTCGGGATCATGACCTGAGCCTAAGACAGATGCTTAACCGACTGAGCCACAAAGGTGCCCCCAAAATAAGCTCCTCTTAATGACACCATGAAAGAAAGCAGCCCCCTGCAGCTGTTTCTGGCTGCCGGCATGTGCTGATGAGCAAGGCCAGAGATGGCTAATTTTTTGTTGGTAGATACATTTGGGACTGGCCTCTGCATATTCCTCTTTCTTCCCTACATAGTCCTCTATCTTTGTGTTTCTGGAAGAGATTTCTTCTGTATCCTGAAGCGTTAACCCACATGCTACCCACAACAGCCACAAAGTCAGAATTACCTCTGTGCTGAATCCATCAACACACAGATCGGTACTGGGTACTAATACAGCGTGAAAGGTGCTCTAATGGTTCGAAAAGACAGAAAATGTGATGGTTGTTTGTAAAGAGTTTGCATTTCAGTTGGGGAGGTAAGGCGTGCATGAATGAAGCCATCCATTAACGAGACTGGATTTTGTACTCTGATGGCATTCTATGCTGACGCAACAAAAGACTAGCTTGAGATAATGGGGGGATAGCGCGGCTTCTGGTTCTTTGCGAATTGGGTGGTACATTTAGTGCCAAAGAGCCAGAGGAGGGAGAGGCTGGCGAGGACCGGTGTCTGTCTGGAAAGAGGCTAGCTTGCAGCTCCACATTGGCCTGCTCTGGGGGTACGGGAGGGTCCCTACAACTGCTCCAAGCCACCCGTCTCAAGGAACTGAATGTGAGTGGCACCCGCTGGAGCGGGGTAGCACGGTGGCCCTGTGTCACGAACAGCTCGGACTGCAGAGACCTAGACGTGGTAAAAAGATGGAGAGGTCTCAAGGTCACTGTCCACGGTTTGAGTCAGCCCTTGGGCCCGTGAAAATGTACTGTGCCTTACACAGTATTTCTAAATATTTTGAGCCAATATTTAAAAATCAAGAGATTTAAAAAATAAGAACCCAGTTTTCTGGCATCTCTTGAAACCGTGGTACCCCTGGCCAGGGGAGACTAATAGTCCCCTCTGGCATCGATTGAGATGCCAGTCACGTGGATCTAAGCAGAGTCTTTTATTTATTTATTTTTTTAAATGATTTTTTATTATATTATGTTAGTCACCATACAGTACATCCCCGGTTTTCGATGTAAGGCTCGATGATTCATTAGTTGTGTATAACACCCAGTGCACCATGCAATATGTGCCCTCCTTACTACCCATCACCGGTCTATCCCATTCCCCCACCCCCCTCCCCTCTGTAGCCCTCAGTTTGTTTCTCGTAGTCCATAGTCTCTCATGTTTCATTCCCCCTTCTGATTACCCCCCCTTTCTTTATCCCTTTCTTCCCCTACTGATCATTCTAGTTCTTATGTTCCATAGATGAGAGAAATCATATGATAGTTGTCTTTCTCTTAAGCAGAGTCTTTTAAGACAGGGCTTGTGCTGTCAGCCTTGCACCCGTCCCTACCACTCCCCGTAAGTCCCCAGGACCTCCTACACCTTTTTCTCCAATGGTAGAGAAGTATTTCTCTATATTCCCATCCCTACTAAGAGTAAGAAAAATAAAAGCCCAAGAGGGCTGTGTGTTTAAAAAAAAAAAAAAAAAGGCAACAGGAAAAAGCCCAGTTCTTCATAGAGGGGAAGAACGTGAAAACAAAGGGCAGTGCTGTTGGAGGAATTTAGCCCACCGACCTCATTCATGTACAATCCTGCTGGGCCCCGTGCCAGCCCAGTTTGCGGGAAACTCGGCAGGTTGTATAACAGAGAGGTACCGCCTTAAGAATAGTCCTAATAGCTGAGGTTTATTAAGGGCTTATACGTGTCAGGGGTTACCTCACTTAACCTTCCCAACAAGCCTGCCAGATGGGTACTGCTACTATCCCCGTCTCAGAGTGGGGAAACAGAGAGGTTCACCAACACGCCCAAGGTCCCACAGCTACTTGAGGGTGGAGACAGGATTTGGATACGGGCCTGCCGGACCCCAGAACCCATTCCTACTTCTGCTTCCTCTGTGCCGTGGTTCTCTAAGACAGATAGCCCCGGCCTGGGGTGCTAGACACATGTCGCGTGTGCGCGTACACGCATGCGCCGTAACTCAGCACCCAGAGCGGTCGCGGTGCTAAGAGGCTCTCGCTAAGTATCTCTGAATGTGCGCGCTGGGCCCCGCGGGCCAGGGCTGTTTGCTCAACTTCTTCGTCTGCGTCCGCCATCCCGCTTGGGGCTCAGCTGGGGCCTTCTGCCGGATCTGGGCAGGGTGAGCTAGATGGGCGGGAGAGCCCCGCCTGCCCCACACCTTTCTGTTCTGGCTCTTCCTCGTCTCTGCGTCTTTCCTCCTCCACCCACCTTCACCCTCCGGACCACGAGCTGAGACAGCTGGTGGCCGGCAGAGTGAAGGACGAAGCCGCAACTGCTGACAAAGCCAGAGGGTGAAGGAGATGGTTCTTCAAGCCACTAAGGCGCTGTGAGGGGCTGTCCTGGGGTGTTCGTGCACAGGGGCGGTGGGGGTGGGTGCGAGGGCAGTGTCTATGCAGCTGGCTCCCGGAGTGGAGCCGGGGAAGCATGGAAGCAGAGGTAAAGGCTGACGGCAGCGGTGACTGGGTGTGGAAGCCCCAGCTCCGTGCCCACTGGTCTTAGTGGCTTAGAAGGAAACCCCCAGAGAAGGATCTGCGTGCTGGTAGTTAATTTGAGAGGTGATCCCAGGAAGCCCCAGTAGGAGAGTGGGGAAGTGAGTCAGAGAAGGCCAGGCAGCCAATAAAGGGTTTGTTTTCAAGTTAGTTATCACTGGGTTGGCCGGACCTTGATCTTGCTGGGAGGATCTAGGATCCAGTAAAGGACACACGCCTCAGAGGGACAAGGAAGCTGGGTATTCGTACACCAACCCCTCAGTCCCGGGTTGAGGGTCACTTGGCCCTTCTGGCCTGCTGGGAGGGTGGCCAAAGAGAGCCCCCCAGGCAGAGACACAAGTACTACAGCTGGCGGATGGACAGGGATGCACTGACATGGGGAGGGTGAGGGAACTTAGGGGAACACCAACGCCCCCGCCACTCCCCCTCTGTCCATGTAGGTGGAGCTCCATGTCTGGGGCGTGGGGTGCTTTGCAGAGTTTCTACACCTGTCCCGTATCAATTAGCTTTGGTTACATAACAGACCTCCCCCCGACTTAGTGGATTAAAATAGCAGTCGCTTATTTAGCTCACAATTGGGTGGGTGGGCCATTTGGGCTGGGCTTAGTTGGGTCATTCTGGTCTCAGCTGTGCTCCTTGTGAGGCTGAGGCCAGCTGGAAGGTGGGCTGGGGGCTGGCCGGTCTCAGACAGTCTCTCATCCCGAGGCAGGCGAGCTGCGGCTTGCACTCATGGCTGTGCCGGCACTCCGAGCGAAGGAGTGTAGGCAGGCGAAGGCTCTGGAAGCCTAGGCTTGGAACTGACACAGCATCACTTCCACCTCCCTCCGTGGGCCAGAGCAAGTCATCAGGCTTGCCCAGATGCAAGGGGTTGGGAAAAAGGCTCTGCCTCTCGGTGGGAGGGACTCTCACATTTAGGAGGAGAGGAACATTTGTAGCCATTTTTACAAATGATCTATCACATGTCCCATGCCTTTAGGCATCTTGTGGTCTGGTGGACAATCAAAACCAGTGTTTGTTCTAGTCTTTTAGACATAGTAGGAGTCAGAAGCTGTCTGGATCAAGTGTGGGAACGTCTCTGTCCTATAATGTCCCCTCCCCTGATGCTTTCTGTTAAACTTTGTCCTTTCTTTGGTCATCTTTAAGAAAGCAATTATTTCTGAGGGATAGCACATTAAGCCTCTACTTATGGAGGCAGTGGTTCTGTGTGGGTGGGAAAAGCAGCAATGAGCTGAGTGGTGGATGTAAACCACCTTTGCTCCTCTTTTGGCCAGTGTCTGAACCTTTCCCCATGCTTAGGCCTTCCTAGGCCTACTGGGAGGCAGCAGAGCCCGCCCCCTCAGAAGACACGAAAGTGTCTTCCCTCTCCCGGCCCCTCTTTGCACCAGGCCGTGGGCTTATGACCTGGGCTTTGCCCATCAAACCCACCTGCCCCTGTACTCAGAAAAGGAGCTAGTGGGGCGCCTGGGTGGCACAGCGGTTAAGCGTCTGCCTTCGGCTCAGGGCGTGATCCCGGCGTTCTGGGATCGAGCCCCACATCAGGCTCCTCCGCTATGAGCCTGCTTCTTCCTCTCCCACTCCCCCTGCTTGTGTTCCCTCTCTCACTGGCTGTCTCTATTTCTGTCGAATAAATAAATAAAATCTTTAAAAAAAAAAAGAAAAGAAAAGGAGCTAGTGATGTGAAGAAATGGTGATCAGTAAAGTCTCTCTGGAGGTGGTGTGAGTTCCGGGGGGCCGTTCTGGCTGTGGGACTAGGAGCTGGGTTCAGTGCCTGTGGCAGCAGTGTCCTCACTGGACAAGTCCTGAGGTGTGTATTAGGGGGGTAGATTCTGGCTGCCGAGTCTCAAACTTGGTTCTCTAGGTCTCCCACAGATTATGGGAAGTATGAAGTATTCTTTTAGTGAATTTCTATTTTGCTGGAATTGGCCAGACCCTATTTCTGTTGCTTGCAGATAAGAAACTCTAACTTATATGGTGGGGGTGGAGAGGGAAGAATACAGAAGGGGGGGCGGAGAGTTTGACAGGAAGGAGAAACTGGTTCTTTGTCACTCTTTTGCCTGATGAGGTCCTGTCGGGAACTGAAAAAGAAAACCAGCTAACTGTTTTTGAAAGCATGTGATAGTTTGTTCGTTTAAAAAAAAATTTCGGAAGATAAAGTTTGCCCCTTTAAGAAGCCGGTTGAAGCACTGACGGATAGCCCTGAAAGAGAGAGGGGCAGATACGAGCCATAGGGAGGTTGTGTGCTTCGGGTCTGGAGCCCTGGAACCAGACACGAACGTCCGGGACTTGGTGGAAGGCCAGAGGGGGCTGTAGGAGGTGAGATGAAGCATGGCCGCGCGTCCCCGAGTGAAAGGACAGAGTATGAAATTCATTTATTTTTCTCCAAAGAGAATCCAGAGTTGGACGGGGACACGCAGCGACAGTGAAGCTGAGCAAAGAACACGTGTTTTTATTTTATTTATTTATTTATTTATTTATTTAAGATTTTATTTATTTATTTGACAGAGATAGAGACAGCCAGCAAGAGAGGAAACACAAGCAGGGGGAATGGGAGAGGAAGAAGCAGGCTCCCAGCGGAGGAGCCTGATGTGGGGCTCGATCCCACAACGCCGGGATCACGCCCTGAGCCGAAGGCAGACGCCCAACCGCTGTGCCACCCAGGCGCCCCAGAACACGTGTTTTTAAAGCCTGTACTTGCCTGGCTAATAAGCAAAATTAAGATACTTTCATAGAAGAAACATAGGTGAGTGGATCACGTAGGATATTACTGCTTCTCTTGGCTTACCAACCCTTACGGAACGTTTACTCTTAAGCTTGGGGAAATTTGGCCCGTACTTCAAGCGTAGGCGACCTCACCGGGAGGTGGTAGTTCACCTCTGTATGTAAAACGCAAAAGAAATACACTTACAAAAGGCAAGTCAAAGAGCGTCAGTGTGGCCCTGCTGTTTATCTTGACTGGAATCATAGTTCTTGTCAAGACAGGGCGAGGGTGGGGGGTGGCGGGGACAGGTGCCTAGCAGTAGTATTTCTTAGGCTGCCTGGGGTTATACGTCCGCCTTTGGTTACCCACCTCCCCACCATCGCGCCGCACACCTCCCGCAGGCCCCTGGCTTCTTCTCCTTCGCCACACTGCTCTTCCTCAGTTTACCTGAGCTACCCCCTGTTGTGTTCCTGCAGCACCATCAGCTCAGAAGAGAGCAAATTCGGGTGTTGTCCCAAGGCCTGCGTCTGCAGAACCGGAGTGGGCAGGGAGGAGGGAGACCCCAGGCCAACTCGCCTTCAGAGGGAGGAGATCCAGCCTGGAGAGCTAGACTTTGTGTGAAGAAAGGCTGAGAGGCTCTGGCCCATCCCCGTTCACTGGTGGTGTGGGTTTGCTGAATGGCGTGGAACGCCTTCGATGTTAAGGCATCCAATCTGCAGTGGGGAAGTGGAAGCCCCTCCTCACACCCCAGGAGGGAGAATGGATCTGGCAGTATCTCCACAGGGGACCAGCTGGGTGTGACCTGAGCGTGCCCAGTTCAGACCTTCATGGGTCAGGTTGAATCTGTGTGAGCGGCTTCACCTGCCGTTCTCACTGTGCGTCCTGGAAGCGAAAGGGACCTTCTTGGTGCCGCCGGCTGGGGATGCTCAAACACTCAACCAGCCCGGAGCCTTTGTGAACATTTGTGGAGCAACTCTTTGCCTTGCTGGGCTCTCCTTCTTCACCTCAGTCCCTGCTTACGGGATTTTTTACAGAAACTGAGGCTTCTAGAGATCAAATGGTTTGCCCAAGTTTACGGAGGTATAAGGAGTGGAAATCGAGTCTTTTAATTCCAAATACAATGCTGTTATCATGATACCTCACTATTAATCTTGAATTTACTCAAATATTGCATTGAAGAGAAATGATTTAGAGTAGAGATTTGTTAGTAGTCTTCCTTCAAGATGTTACACACTTGAGGAACGTTCCAGCCACTTTTTTATGGTATCACTTCTGTGATGATTAATTTTATGTGTCAACTTGACTGGGCTAAGAGATGCTCACACAGCTGAGAAAACATGGTCTCTGGGTGTGTCTGAGGGTGCTTCTAGAAGAGATTAGCGTTTGAATTGGTAGACCCAGGAAAGAAGAGAGCCCTCACCGGCGCTGGTGCCCACTGTAATAGTCAATAAGGGCGTAACTAAAACACAAAGTTGGAGGAAGGGAGAATTTGCTCTTTGTTTGAGTTGGCCCGTCCATCTCCTCTGGCCCTTAGACATTGGTGCCTCTGCTCTCAGGCCTTCAGACTAGGGCTGGGATTTACACCATTGCCCCCCCCCCCCCAGTTCTAGGGCCTTTGGACTCAGACTGGGACCAGAACTTACACTATCGGCTCCCCTGGTTCAGGCCTTTGGGTTTGGACTGGAACCACACCACTGGCTTTCCTGGGCTTATGCTTGCGGGTGACAGATGGTGGGAGTTCTCAGCCTCCATAATCCTCTGAGCCAATCCCTAATAATAAATCTCTTTCTATCTCCATGTATCCTATTGATTCTGTTTCTCTGGAGACCCTAATGCAAACCTTGGTTCCCCTTCCCTATACGCTCTGCAAACACACTCTTCTCATTGCCTTCTGCTCACTCAGCCTTTCCGTCTCCTGGTGGGTACGGCCAGTGTCTCAGTACCCTTCTCTCACCCCATCACTGCCTCTGGGTAGTTGGTGCACATGGGGTGTCAAAGAGCTTGGGAAACCATGGGTCCACACCCCATCTTCCACTGGTGTCAACTTTACTGGAAAAGTTTTGGGGGGAGAATAATACTACAACATATAGCTACCCATGCAGCAAAGTATACTTTGAAGATGAGTGGTTTTTATCTTTCAAGTTAATGCAAAGAAATTCTTGCTTGCCCCAACTGTTTCCAGAGCTAGCCCTGGACCTTCTGGAGAGAGCTCCGTCTCCTCAGCAGGCCGTGGGGGTTATTTGCTGAAATACAGCCCTCATTATCTGACAGCCTTGCTGGGTGTCTACCATATGCCCCAGGACAATGTCCTGAGTTCTTGTGTTTCTCATGTGTTGTTAGATAACTCTTCTAGTCTATCCTGTTAGATTACACCCACTTTGAAACTTTTGTAATAGTAACATTGAGTACCTACTATGTGCCAGGAGAAGGGCTGGGACGAGGGTGAGGCGACCAAGGCGCCTAGGATATAAAACTTAAGGGAACAGACGGTGCCAGCCTCGCACTAGCATGACCCCGAGAGAGAGTGCCTTTTGAATTTCGCACCGTAGGCTCCTCCCCTCTCCTTGGTCCTGCCCTGGCTGATTCTTCAAATCCATTTTCTCATATGTTTTGTCACAACAGCCTCATTTTACGGCTGGGGAAAATCTGAAGCCCACGCTGGTTAAGAAACTTGCCCGGGATCCCACAGCTGGTTCCAGCACACTGTTGCTTGACGCTGACATTACCAGGCTCTTTACTTTTCCCACAGCCCTGAGACGTAATCGGTCACGTATAGTATTGGTTCAAGAGGGCCGATTGCTAAATTTCCAGGAATTCTGTGAGTCAGCTGTTAAACACAGCCATTATTAAATAGCAAACAAGACAACCGTAAGTAATTAAATAAATTCTATCAGAAGCGAATGTCCTAAGTACCCCCAACTCATCACTTTCTAGTTCTGGTTCCCCAGGGTTGGGAGGAAATCCTGGTTCTGCCACTTAGCAGCTGTGTGACTTCCCTGTTCTGTGAGAATGACAGAGTGAGGAGCCTTCCAGAGAGTGGAAGGGGGAGGGGAACGAGGCCCTTGAATTCAAGTCCCATCTTCCCTCCAGCTCTCGGTGTCCGTTTTCTCATCCGCAAATGGGGAGCAATGGATGGACAAGCACGTTGCCGCCGGCGGCCGTGTCTGCTCCGTCACATGCTGTTGAACACATAGCTGTTGGACACTTGCTGACCACTCATTATGTGCCAAGCATTGTTCTAAGCCCCTTGCTTATATTTTATTAGTGTTCCAGCAACCCACTGAGATAAGGATTGTTTTTCTCCTGTTTTTAGATGGGGAAACAGCCTCGGCACAATGGAGTACCTTTCCCAAGGTCGCACAGCTGGTACGTGGCAAAGGCAGGAGTCCCTCTCGGACAACCCCTTGGGCCTAGGAGATGCTCAGTGACGGTTACACATCAGCTCCCGCATCTCCCCCAGGAGATGTCTTGGGCCCCAGTGTCATTTTCCCTGGGAGCTTCCAGGTCAAATGTCAGCAAGCAAAAAGGCCCTTCAGCTTTTCAGATGGCGGGTCCCAAAGCTGGCCAGGCCCCCAGCAGGCAGGGGGCGGGATCCGGCCTCTGCACCCAAACCCTCCTGCCTCCCTGTCCAAGGGCACCTCTGAGGCAGTTGCAGCTGCTGCTTTGGAGCAAAAAATCCCTCCTCCGTAGGGCGGGAAGAGGCCGGCTCCTCCCTGCACCAGCCGGATGCCACTTCTTCCGGTCATTCTCCAGGGCGGATACATTGTAGGAATCAGCCACGCTGGCCACAAGGAAGAAAAACACCCGCTTCCCATACTCCCAGCACCAGTGGTGGAAAGCTCCAGGCTCGAGCTCCTTGAGACCTCTCCCTGGGTCCCAAGAGAGATCGGCTCCCTACACTGGGGGACATGCCCCTGTCGCCCACAGGGCCCGGAGGGGCTGACGGCAGAGGCTCAGGAGGCAGTGGGCCCCCAGGAAAGAGCTTGGCTTTTTGTACCAGGCAAGCCTGGGTTTGAATCCCGCCTCTGCGTCTTACGAGCTGGGTGTCCTCGGCTGACTTCTCCGAACTTCAGTTTTTCCATCTGTAAAATGGGAGAATACCCAACTTATGGCATCTTACAGAGTTATAGTTTAAAAGTCAGAGAAATGTGGGGCGCCTGGGTGGCCCAGTCATTAAGCGTCTGCCTTTGGCTCAGGGCGTGTTCCCAGGGTCCTGGGATCGAGCCCCACATCAGGCTCCTCTGCTGGGAGCCTGCTTCTTCCTCTCCCACTCCCCCTGCTTGTGTTCCCTCTCTCGCTGGCTGTCTCTCTGTCAAATAAATAAATCTTAAAAAAATAAAAGTTTAAAAAAATAAAAGTCAAAGAAATGTGTACAAAATACCTAAGACACAAATGGTGGAAGGAATGGAATAAATGGTAAGTGGATGAGTGCTCAGCAGTTGTGTGCCAGGCACAGCGCTAGGCAAGGAAGCTCCCCACAGGGGCGGACACGAGTGCAGGGCTCTGCAGAGGCAGAGAAACAACCCGAGAGAGAAGGTGCTGTGGTGGCGGGGTGGGGGAGAGCAGGGAACATAGGACGGGGCCTAACATGTCCCGTACAGATGCTCCCTGAGTTACCGCTGAGACCTACTATGTGCCCGTGGGTATTACGGGGAATGCAGCTATGCATACAACCCAGCCCTTCGCTCTCAGACACAACACTGACACGCACAGAAAGTTAAATGACAGCGCAGGCAATCAAAGCCTTAGAGACTGGGGCTCCTGCCTGGCTCGGTCGTAGGAGCACGTGACTCTTTTTTTTTTTTTTTAAGATTTTATTTATTTATTCCACAGAGATAGAGACAGCCAGCGAGAGAGGGAACACAAGCAGGAGGAGTGGGAGAGGAAGAAGCAGGCTCATAGCAGAGGAGCCTGATGTGGGGCTCGATCCCATAACGCCGGGCTCACGCCCTGAGCCGAAGGCAGACGCTTAACCGCTGTGCCACCCAGGAGCCCCAGGAGCACGTGACTCTTGATCTTGGAGTCGTGAGTTCAAGCCTCACGTTGGGTATAGAGATTACCGGGGAAAATTAAATAAATGAGAAAAGCCTGAGAGACCAAGGTGCAAGGAATCATAGAGTGAGAAATGTGGTGCTTGACCACCTGAGAGGGACGGGCCACAGGGAGGACCCTTGTTCATACTTGCAGTGGAGACCTGTGGGTGAGGGGCTTATGGGAGGCCCGAGTTCTACTCCGTCTTGTTTAACAAGGCACAGGACAGAGGAGGGGCCTGGCCAGAGCTTGCTTTCCTCTGCTCCAGCGGTCCTTCCCCCAGAGCTCCCTCTCTGCCTCCACTGCTTGGGCCCAGGCCTGAAGCAGCCCCGGACCTGTGTCTACAGGACCTCGAAGCCGAGCTGGGAGCCTGACTTGCTAGTGTGTCCTCACTCCCATCCCGCAGGCGTGCCGGTGCCGTGGGGGAGAGGCAGTGTGGAAGCTCAGGAAACAAAGCCAGGTCTTCAGTCCTCTGTGGCTGAGGGGATTTGGATCGGAGCTGGCCCTTTGTCACGGGTCTGTTTCTCCCTCTTTGGCTGCTTCTCGTACGACTCACACGGCTGAGTCAGGTGGACCTTCCTGGGTTGAAGAGACAGTTCCAGGAAGAGTATGGAGGTCGTGCAATGGAAGCAAGTCAGAAGATGCGGCCCTCCCCAGACTTCCCAGGCGGGGCCCCTGCAGGGCCGCAGCAGGCCTGGCCACCTTGCTTCCTTGGAGGTCCGGGTGTGTTCCTGCAGCTCCCCTTCCTTCCCTTCGTGTGAGGTGAGTTTCTCTCATAGCACATTGTCTGTTGTGACAGCTTGTTGGTGTCGGGGACACAGCCTCTTGGTACGTGTGCCCTTATGCTTTACCGAGGCCGCTTTTCTCCCCACCCAGTAACAACGAACCTGTAATAAGCACTACGGAAGACAGCGTGGTGATCGCCCACTCCTCCGTGCTCCATGCCCGCACGACATTCAAAAGGGATCTGTTCTTAAAATTAGGGCAGCAGATGAAAAGCCCAGTCCACTTAATCGTGTGGGGTGAGGGGCTACCCTGTCTGTGTGCTTGCCAAGCTCACACCTGTGTCTGCGGGAGCACTGCCGCGTGGCCCCTACAGGGGTGTGTTTCCCCCAAGTGCGTTTTCATGTTACAGATCACATCATCCTCAGAGAAGGTGACTCTTTTTGGAAGAAATAGGCTGTTTCTCTGCTCCTTGTGTGGGGGATGGGACAGAGGCCGTAAGGACTGGTGATTACAAGGGTGGGCTCTGGGGGCGCCTGGGTGGCTCAGTCAGTTAAGCATCTGCCTTCAGCTCAGGTCATGATCCCAGAGTCCGCTGGGCTCCCTGCTCAGTGGGAGTCTGCTTCTCCCTCTCCCCCACCTCCTGCTCCTGCTTGCTTTTGCTATCTCACTCTCTCTCAAATAAATAAAATCTTAAAAAAACAAACACCCAAAAAACAACAAGAAACCAAGAGTGGGCTCAGAAGCTGGAAAGCCAGGGGTTCAATCCTGACTTTGCCCTCTTGCTCCTTGTGTCACTTTGGGGAAGGCCTTGACCCCTTGAAGCCTCAGTAGCCTCATCTGTGAAACACAGAGCCTGAGAGTGAATGTCCTCGCGGAGAGCTGGTGGGCATTAGATGAGGTGCTGTGGGAGTCATGGGGCCAGAGGTCCACGCGGGGGCTTCTGGGCCACTTCTTGCTGTGTGACTCTGGGAAAAACAACAGCCTCCTGAGGTTTGCTCATGTCTGCAGTGGGGGTTACACGTCTGATATGGGAGTCAGGGGAGGGTCAGATGAGGTCTCTGCACGATGAGGGGCACGCGGTAAGTGCTCAGTAAACAATGGCCTGTGACAGGCTGGCGGGAGGGGGTGGGGACAGGACAGGAAGATGACATCCTTTCCCACTTGGCTCTTTCTGTGTTTCTCTTAGGAAGCCTGGTCTGGGGCTTGGGGCTGTGAGCAGCACCCCCGGGGGCACCCTCCCCGCTCCTGCACTTGAACGGGCCCGGCCCTCAGTGGCCCTGGTTGGGTCCATGCCCTAGGCCACGACAGAACTACACTCATTTTGCAGCTTCCTCAGTGTGGAGGCTTAAATGCAATGGCCCCGGGACCGTGGGGCCATCTCCTCCCACGAGCAGGCCATGTTTTCATTCCCGACCATCCTCACTAACCCAGAACACTTGGGATTCTCTTGTCTGCAGCAGAACCCCAAACACCTCCCGCCCCCTTGTTGGTATAGTGGTTAATTAAGTGTCTGTCAGTCACAGAAACCAGAGGCAGATATCAGATGACTGTTCACTCAGCCTTTTCCCGAAAGGCCCATCTGGCCTTGTTTCCTCAGCTCAGCAACATCGGTGCTCCCCGACCGCCTGTCTTCTCGGCCACTAAGGGCAATGGCCCTGGGGCTGGTGAGCAGCTGTTGTCCGTCTCCTGGAGCCAAGTGGGGAGCTTAGGCTGCAGTGGACAGCCATATCTGGTAGAGGCCAAAAGGAAAACGGCTGAGTGAATGGCTGAATCAGCCTGCTGATTCTTGGGCTGCCATGAAAACTTCAGCCCCGGAGGTCTTTCACAAACAGGATAGAGTTTCATCTCTCTGGAATGTATTAGGGCAGCAAGGCCTACCCGTCCTCTCTGCCCAGATGAAATTCATCTTCCATGAAGGACTGGGCCCCACATCTGAGCTGCACAGAACTACATAGACCTCCACGAATAGAACATAGAGCTCCACTCATGGCCGCCAAGGCCTTGAATGACTATCTTTCTCCAGGTATGTGTTTATTTCTTTAACTCCCTTGAAGGTGAGGATTATGTCCCACGTATAGCCACACATCACTCAGCATGGCGCTGGATACTTCTTAAGCATCCACTGAGGTCCCGTGGTAGTTAGGGGGCTGCCCCTAAGAGGGGAGCAGAGCTTGAGAGGGTGGCTCACAGAATTGGTAGGTTTTGAGGAAGCCAGTAAAGGGATGGGGTTTGGGGTGCTGCCTAAGAAAAGTGGGCTCCACAGTGGGGCAGGGCAGTGAAGCTCAATGCTGGGGACAGCCAGAGAAGGTAGTAGCCTGGGGACAAAGGGCTGGGGCCTAAAGACAAGGAAGACAATTGACGGACTTCAGGGCTTTGTTGAGAACCATCCCCGGAATCCCCCACATGGCACCTCTCTTTGTGTCAGCATGGGGTTCAGACCTGGTGACTGCTGACCTCCAGCTGATCTCCAGCTGGATGGGAAGGGATGCAGGAGAAGTGTGAATGAGGTGTGGTTTCAGGAGAAATGGGGACTTGGGTGGGCAGTACGAAAGGATGAGCCTCCAGGCCAGGAGTGATATAGGGAGGCAAGAACTCCGAATGCCACAGACCACAGGGCTTCCTGCAAGCCTGGGGATGGGGCCGCGCGTCCTTAAGGAAAGATGGAGCACTGGTGTTGACAGACCTGGGCTGACCCCTGGGGTAAAAGGGAGAAGGAATAACAATGGTGGCCATGGCAATGCTTCCCACTCGCATGGTGTCTCACAGTTTACAGAGGGCTTTTGTACCTGTTAGCTGAGGAAGAGGGAGAGGTGGAGAATTTCGGTTGTCTCTACCCCATCTGCTTCCTGGTGGGCCTTCACCTTGACCCGCCCATTGCTCCTCCCTCTTTCCGGGACTGAGCCCTTGCCCTGGGATGTGCCACCCGGCAGGGATCTGCAGCGGGGTGAGAGCAGGGACAGGCTCAGAGCAGCCCCGCCTCCTTTCCCTTAATCCTGCCCCCTCCCCTTCCCAGAGGCGTGCTCCCACAGCTGGCTTACCTGGGTTCCCAGGAAGGCCAGGAGGCGGAACCCCTCTCTCTGTGTCTCCCAGGAAGGGGGAGCTGTGGGCTGGGAGGAGAGCAGAACTTCCGGTACCTTATTGGCATCACAATAATCTGTTTCTTTCCTCACCTGTCCTACCTACTGGGCACACCCCTGGCCTTTCCATCTTGCTCTGCCAGTGGCTCTGTGCGTCTGCCAGCCCCAAAGGTCAGAACCCATTTCCCACACTGACTCAGATCTCAGCCTCCTTCCTGACAAATGGCACACGGGGCAGCCCCAATCCTGGCCTTGGTAAATGCCCCGCTATTCTTCCACCAGCACACGTATCTTTCCAGCTTGGGGATTCTAGCTTCAGAAACCTCACCCGGCATCTGCAGCCTGCCCTGGGCTGGCCAGGGATGTAACACAGCCAGAGGAAGGTATGCGGAAGCCCAGAAGACACACGTTTTTGACAGGAAACAGGGGCATGTAGCAAAGAACAAGAATGGTGGACCACAGGGGAGAACTGCCTGTCACGGAGAGATGGGACAAAGGGGCCAACAGGAGACCCTATGAGGAGGAGGAAAGTTGGCTGGGCCCACATGTGCAGATCTGGTCTGGCTACATGGAAAGCACAATTAAGGTTGACGTGTATGATTCTGAACTCACAAGACTGGCAGATCAGGACACGGATGTCGTTTTTGTGTGTCCAGTGGCCTCACCTAGAATTTCCAGGCTAGGACGTAAAAGTGTGAGGTAGATGGTCCCACCTATTTAAAAAAAATGTCCTATTACAACCCAGATCCACAAGACATTGTCCCTTAAGAGTCATAAAAAGAAGTATGGGGTACTCTGAGTGTAACAAACATAATGAAAGGTCTTTATTTATTTATTTATTTACTTACTTATTATTTAGAGCACGTGAGTGGGGAGGAGGGGAAGAGCGGGAGGAAGACAGAGAACCTTAAGCAGCCTCCACGCTCAGCGCGGAGCCCAATACAGAGCCCAACATGGGGCTCGATGGGGGGCTCGGTCTCAAGACCCTGAGATCATGACCTGAGCCTAAATCGAGAGTCAGACGCTCAGCTGACTGAGCCACGCAGGCGCCCCACACGTAGTGAGAAGTCTACGGGGAGGGCTGCGCTGTACAGGAAGAGTGCTGGAAGGTACTGAAGTCTGGAGAATTTGATGTCATCCGCTGGAATCAGGTGATTGTTTCCGCAGTGAGAGTCCGTGGGGCACTAGAAGACAAACATATAGTCAGCTGGGCTGGGACACATGTAGTGTGCAGAAATGAAGTCGGGGTGTGCGCGGTTATGCTGTGGCGATAACCACAAAATCTCCGTGGCTCGCGATAACAAAGGTTAATTTCAAGTGTACCACGTGTCTGTTGTGTGTTGGCTGTAGGTCTGCTCCGTGGTTTTCACTCCTGGGCTGATGGACAAACGCTGGGACTTTTTGATCTGGGACTCTGACAGTTTCATAGCAGAGGGAAGAGACACGATGACTCACTCACTGATCCTTAAAACTTGTCACTTCTGCTCACATTTCATTGGCCCATGCAAGTCATATGGCTGAGCCTAAACTCTCCTGGGAGAGCAAAGGATAGTTCTCCTCTAATGAACAATAATAAAATTTACCACAAAAAAGGTCCTAAAAGTCAGTTTCTGCTTTAGGCCATAATTGGGGTCCGCCTCACTAATTCTTGTGAGGTGTAGAGACCTCAGAATTTAGTTGTGGACAATTGTCTTAGGAGGGAGTTATAGACCCGTCCAGGAGAAGAAGCTCCTGGAGGGACAAGTGTATTTCATTCACTGGTATATCCCAAAGGCTAAGAACAGGCCCCTCAATGTATGTTTATTGCTGAATGAATTATAAATGGATTCAAGATGCAATATAACCCTCCCTGCCTCAGCCAAGGGGTATCCAGGTGCCATGTTCTGACCTCTTTGGGTGTGGAGATGAACACACTCAGAGAACTTGTGTGTCTCTGATGGATCCGGGTGAGTTGGGACTTCACCTTCTGCTTTGGGATGCAGTGTGTCCAGCCCAAGGGTCAGCAAACTTGTTCTGGAAAGGGCAGACATTGACTATTTCGGGCTTTGCACGCCGTATCACACGTTGTCTGTCACGACTATGCAAGTCTGTTGTGGTGCAAGCAGCCATTGACTGTATGTCAATGATCGAGTGTGGCTCTGTTCCAAGAAAACTTCATTTGCAAACAGAGGCAGTGGGCCAGGATTGGCTGGGGGATGGTAGTTTGCCTACCCCTAAACTAGCCATGAAGCTGGCTTCTCAACCTCTTGCTCTCCCTGGGGCTCCTTTCCAGCACCAGGTTAGAGGCATACATTTATCCCTCTCATTTCCATAAAATGAACCTCCACAGAACTGTAGTTTTGAAATGTCCTGATGTCTGGTTGGGGTGTTTAGGGCTTCTGTTTATTTTCGTACAGGGAGCATGTCCATCCCAAACACCCTGACCTGGCCAGGTCTTGGCTCTCACTGTGCTGTTGTAAATCCCAGGGGCCCCACTCCATCAGTATCCCCATCTGCCTTGCCTTTGCGGCGTGCACCCACTCTCCCTGTTTCACTTGTTCCAGGGACCCCTGGATGCCATGGGGGGAAGGGAAGGGCACCTGGAGGGCTGAGAAGGAGGAGCTCGCCCTTCTCCTCATAGTTCAGTTGGTGTGAGAAGTATAACAATCTATTTTCTTAGGGATGAGGCTCAGATATTTTCATTTCATGGAATCTTATGTCTCAGAATCACAGAGTTCTTTTCTCAGGCTGGAATGCTTCTGGTATGATGTGACAGTCTGGAGAGTATTAGCGGCTGCCCCTTCTCTCTGGGGCAGTACCAGGCTTATGTAATTAGAAATCCGAAGAGGAGACAGGGAGACAGTCAGACTCACCCCAGCCAACAACCTTCCTCCCACAGCCTTCTAGATGGTTGTCACAGAATTCTAGAGCAGGAAGAGACCTTGTACGTAACGACCTCTCCTCCATCTGGTTCCAACTGGACATTTGAACATCATGAGGACCAAAATCCAACCCTCTTGTTCTAGGTGTCAAAGACGGGGCTTCAGACCCCATGGGCTCTCCACATCCTATCCTTCAACTAACTTCCAGACTGCTGCCCGCCACCCCTCCCCATCTCCTCCAACAAGATAAACACATCTGTGACCCCATCCTGAGGGGACCTGGGGGAAGGAAGGAGGGAGGAGGGTGGCTCCCCAGTGCAGACAATCAGAGACTCGGCCTTGACTTGAGTTGTTATGATAGGACCTGCCTCTCTTCTCCAGCTGGTGGGAGCACTGACCCCAGGGAGCTCAAGTCCTGGGGGAGGAGAAGCTTGCCAGGGAGAACAGATAAGGGAGAGAAGGGGAGGAGTCCGGGCAGCTCCCACCTCCTGGTTGCTGTTCCAGCCAAGTGGCTGAGCTGGAGAAAGAAAACTGATAACAGATAAGGATGCTTGCTTTCCTGTGGCCTTGTTTACCTAAGCTTGGGTTCTTGCTGATCTCTGGGGGTGGGGTGAAGGAGCTTTGTGGGTGGAAGGCAGTGCGGGGTTCCTGGACTGAGACTTGCTTTCAGCTGCCTGAGGTTTGGATGGCTTATAGATCTCCTCTTACCTCCCAGCCCCACCCCCAGACTTCCTGCAAGAAGCCAGCTAGACAATGGCTTGAGCTGAAATACAAGGCTTTCCACACATGGAGTAGGGCCTTTCACCCCAAAAGCAGTGGGCATGATGACTCTGCCTGTCACCTGGCTTCCTGGGTGTCTGGGCACCTGGGTGAAGATCTCCAGCCCCAACAAGCCTTATGGGAACCTGCTTGAGCGAATCCAAATCTTGCCTGCCTTGCTTCTTCTGCCCTGCATCCCTCAGGCCCCCTGAAATAAATGGAGTCTGAACTGTACTATGATCTGAGGAGCTGAAAACCATCAAAGAGCAGTTGCTATGTGCTTGGGAATAGGCACAGAGTAATGAAAAAGATAGACACAGTCCATGCCCTCATGGAGATTCAAAGCAGTTAAGTGATTCCGTGAAGCATGGGCCAAGGCAGGCTGTGCTATGGAAGCACCTAGAAGACACCTAACCTTCCTGGTGGCTGGGAAAGACTTTCTGAAGGGTGAGCAGGATTGTCTCAACAACTGAGAGAGGTACAGGGAAAGAGCATCCCACGCAGAGGAAATACTGCAGGTGGAAGCATTCGGGAGGAGAAAGAAAGTGGGATATTCGGGGGAAAAAGAAAGTCGTGGTGTTTCATGAGACCCAGGGTGGGAAGGAAGCAGTAGTGAGAGATGAGGCTTCAGAGGCAGCAGGGGGGGGTCATGGCAGGCAGAGAGAAGGAAGAAGGAGGACCTGGAGGGAGGAAAAAAATGGGAGCAATGGTGGACTGGTTGGGGTGGGAGGTAGAAAGACTCCAGGAGATTTTCCTCTACAGAGAAATGAGAACCACAGTCATTTCTGAGATGCGCTTAGCTGGTAACTCCTGGGGCAGAGCCCTTGTCAGCTTCGGCTGGTTGCCTTCCAGCATCAGTGCTCCCCGAATGCTTGTGGGTTTGGGGCTGCCTCCCGTGGGTTCCTCTTGGCCCCAGCCTCATCTGTGGTAGGCACCTTGCTGGTCCCTCAGCCTAGCCCTGGGTGGTGTGACATGACACAGACTGGTGATGTTGTCCTGAGGGGTCAGCACCTCTGAAGCAGCTCACCCAGGTAGCACCCCATTCCTTTGAAGCTGTCTGCATCCGCCCACCGTCCCCATCTTGCCCTCATAAGGCAGCAGTTAGAAGGATCCAGAATACCTTGCTAATGGTCAACTCAACCCTTCCATGTGTGTGAGTCTCCCCCAAGACCTGTCAGCAACTCATCCATTTGCCCCTACTCATCCTCCCCTCCCCTTTCCTTCCCTGGTTATCGAGAGCTTATAGACGCTCTGCGATTAGCACACACTAGGTACCTTCATTGGCTCGAGCTCTATTCTCCGGCCAGGAAGTCCCAGAGCTGGTAACGTTAAGTTTAGTGGGTCAGGGTACAGGCTCCGACATCAGACCATGGGGTGCACATTTTCTAACCACCTCAGTGACCTGGAGGAAATCGCTTTTACACCTCAGTTTCCTGGTCTGTAAAACAGGTAACAATAGGAGCTATTGTATAGGCTGTTGGTGGATTAAAGGAGAGATTCCTGTACAAGGTTTTGGGCGCAGTAAGTCACTGAACATTCGTTACTGCTGTTTATATGCTTAGCTGCTTACTTTGGAACAGGAAATTGTTAGGAGGGAAACTTTTTGGTGTTTTTTACTGAGATGGTAACACAAAATTAAACATATCTATGCTAACAGCAACTATTTTTATATTTACTTCCAGTATTTATCATGAGATAATGATATAAAAAATCCAGAAGTCCATAGAATTTTAGGCTTTCTTTTCTTTTCATCTACTCCAGTAAACGGGCTATATATAGACTCAGGAAATGACCGTGGGGGATGCAATCCACCCCCACAACCACACCGAGATGTGAGAATGTTAGATTTACATTCTGTTCCGTCCCTTCCATCTTGTGTGATTGTGGAGAGCATCTTGGAACCTGTTTCTCTTCATCTGTTCGATGGAGAGATAATGTCTCTGGGTTGTGGGAAGCAGCACTAACGTGGGCAAAATGCCCAATACATAACAGAGGCTTAGTAAATGCTATTCCTGCCCCTCCCTCTGATGTAGTGTGGGGTTCAGAAAATGGGAGGTACCAAGGGGTTGTTGCCCCCAGACTGGCCGAAGCCCCCTCCAGCCTTCCCGTAGGAAGCCCCCAACCCACCGGAGAGGACTGGAAACTCTACTTTGCTTGCAAGAAGTAGAGGGGGTCAGCCGCCCTCTGGTGCCCTCTGACACCAGTGCAGGGAAGGGCTGGGCCCTGCCAGCTTCCCCAGCTGGCCCAGTGGAGGGGACCTGGGAGTGGGAGAAGGCAAGGGGTAAACACTTTCCTGGGAGCCCTTGGATGCTCTGTCCCCTGTGGTCAGTGTGGTCTGACAGCTGTTAGGGAGAAGAACTGTGGCACGTGCTGGTGGGTGAGCTGGGGATCGCAGGGTTGGTGGGTGAGCTGGGGATTGCTGGGTTCCGAAAGAGCTGATGGAACAAGCCAGGCACAATGAGAGAGACTCTTCAATGACTGGGGTTTTGCAGCTCATTAAATCAGGCTGATGGGAGCAACCTGGCTGAATTGCCTAATCCCCCCCACTTCCCCCACGAAGGGCCTTTCTCAGACACAAGCAGAATATTACGTTAATAATGAATAATTTTACGGGGTGCCTGGGTGGCTCTGTTGGTTAAGTGTCCAACTCTTGATTTTGGTTCCAGTCATGATCTCAGGGGTCGTGAGATCGAGCCCTGTGTCAGGCTTCGTGCTGGGTGTGGAGCCTGCTTAAGATTCTCTCTCTCCCTCTGCCCCTGCTCCACTCTAAAAAAAAAAAATAATAATAATAATAATTTTTGTTTGTACAAAATTTTAGAAATCACAGCATTCTTTTATGTCCATTTTCTAATTTCAATCCCACAAAAAGGTGGGAAGGGAGGTAATATTCCTATTTGACAGATGAGAAAACTGAGGCTCCAGGGGACTAAGAAATTTGACCAAGCGCACACAGTTCCTGAGCTGGGATGTCAAGCCAGGCCTTCTAGTGCCAAGGTACCCACAGCTGGACAATGAGCAGGAGTTCTCCAGGCAACTAATGATTGGCCACTCAAATAATTTAGAAGTTTCTTCATTAAAGTTTTTAAAAGATGAAAGTACTATCTGGCTCTTACTCCTTTTTTCTTTTTGGACTTGGGAACTGAGTCCCCAAGGGAAAAGCTCTCTGGGGACGGAGAGCTGTACAGTACCGCACAGCTGGAGGGATTTGTGGCAGCCAGCCCTGCAGAAGGATTTTCAGAGCTGCTGGTTAATAGGTGACTAATTGAGGTTACAAAATCACGCTGTCTGGACATCAGCTGTCACCAATAGGATTAGGGACCTCTTATCCATTTAGTCTGTCTCTAAGAGATGACACTAACAAACAGTGTGGATGTGGGGCCTTGGGAAGCCCCATTTTCCTCTCTGGGCCTCAGTGTCCTCATCTGTAAATGGGTAAACCTTGCTCTCCACTTAGCCGCACCTGCCGTCCCAATTATCTTAATTTGATTTTCTGTGTGCAGGTTCGGGGAACAAACATTTCTTGAATTCCTGGAAACCAGTCTGGCTCTGCTGTCACCCAAAGGTGGCCCTAGACCTGTCACTTAGCCTCTCTGGGTCACGGTTTCCTCATATAGGAAAGGCCGATGGTGGCTCTTTGGGGTCCTTCCAGTTCTAGTGCTCTCTACGGAAGCCATCCACCAGCGGGAGGAAAGTGAGGCCTAGGGGCTTTCTTGGATGGGCCTGAATGAGGGGACCAAGTGGCTGGGCAGGGGGTCGTAGAAGCCAGTGGAGGGAAAGGAGTTGGGGGAAAGAGCCTGGAAGGGCAGAGTTAGGAGCTGGGGCTGTGAAGAGGGAACTCAGAATGCCTGGCTACCCCCTCAGGCCTTGCTCATCTGCTGGGCTCTCTCTCAAAGGAGGTTCGAAGGCCCAGATTCAGGCTGGGGAGATCCTCTAAGGGGGCTGGAGCCAGCTACCACGAAACAGGCCTCCTGGCGTCTGCAGGGCCCTCTGACTTGCTCTCTGCTGAGCTGATCCGTCTGAGGCAGGCAAGGAGGAGAGAAATGCCCCACATGGGGCTTGCTGTGGAGGCCTGCACGGCGGGCTAGCAAAGGGTTAAAACCAAGCTCTCTAGGCAAATGGTATCTTCCTTATCTGGCGTTGGGATCCCAGCGTGGAGGAAAGGCGGAGTCTATAGGAGGCCAGGGCTGTTATCTTGAGGCAGTGCAGTTACGGGGAGGGGAAGGCACGCGGGCCTGCACATCGAGGCCCAACTGTGCAGGCCAGCTCTCGTGCTCTTTCCTACGAGGGCCTCCGCCCTTCTTTAAACGAGTGCCTTGGAACCACCTCTAGTCCGGCTGCCTTGAGAGACCTAGAAACTCATTCATTTTTTCTCAGACCTGGGTGCCGAATGGAGGGGTCTTGTGGCTGTGGCCCGTCACAGCTAATGGGACTTGAGTTTCCATTCTTGCTACTCCGTCCTGGCAAACTCAATCTCCCCTCTGTGACACAGTGTCTTCATCTTTTAAAGAAGGAGAAGGGTCCCTTTGGCCACCCCTCTCCCTCTGGTTCAGGAAGGTATCATGAGGATACACACGGTGCTGTTGGTCACAGGGCTGCGGGTCCTTAGTGAGGCCTGAGGAAAATATGGAGGTTTGAGGTTCGAGAAGAGCCCGGTGGTATTCTTACTCATTGGGTCCTGGCCACCATGCTGGTCCCAGGTGGGACGTGGTTAGCCAGCCTCAGACGGAGCAGGAAGCCAAGGGCGCTTTCTTTTTTTCTTAGTACAACTTCAGAAACCTGGGGCTCTCAGCCCTTGCCTGGCAGCCGGGAGAGGGTGAGGGTGTTGGTTTCTGCACGGGAGCCCCCGAGTCTCCTTGAAAAATGACACATGACTACATCCAGCCTCGCAGGCCATGAGGAGCTGAAAAATGTGACTGTAGGGCCGTTGGCCCTGAGAGGTCAGCACCGTCTGTGATGAGAGGGTGAGAGGTGGGGGCTTGTGTGAGGTGTCTCCTATCAGCTGGAGACAGGTGTCCGAACCCTGGAGTCTGAAGGCAGATCCCAGGGGGTTGCACATCGGCCGTGTGACCTTTGTCACACAAAAAAGCTCTCTGCCTCGGGTTTCACATCTGTAAAACCAGCGCTATCATACTAATACATGCCTTGTAGGATTGTTGCAAGAACGAAACATGATCTAGAATGTCAGTGGTTGGTCCTGGTGGAATCCTTAGCAGGTTGAAAATGCTCAGTACCTGTTAGAGAAGGGAGAGAAGACAGAGTGGCGGGCAAGAGGAGTGGGCAGATGACCATTCCTAACCTTGTGATGCCGTGAACTTGGGGTCGAAGTCTAGTGGAGACCCAAAGACACTAGTCTGGGAGCGGGGGGTCTGGCCCAGGCAGCAGCATTCTTTATCCAAAGAATGCGTCTGCCCTCCGTCCCTCAGAGCTTACAAATAGTTCATCACTGAAATGCTCAGAGCCCAAAGGCCTGTGGAGGCCAGTATGGGGAGAGAGGGCGGGTTCTGTGGTCAGAGCCTAAGGCTGGGCATGGGGACTTCTGTTCTCTGGGAAGCTGTTTGTTACATCACTTGGAACAAATTTCTTAACCAGTCCTCCCTGGGCAAAGGGTGAGGCAAAAGGTCTTGCTGCTTCTGAGCTGTGTGATCTTGAGCCCGTCATTTGACCTCTCAGCCAGGGTTGCTCGTCTGTGACAGGGATCATAATCAAGCCTCCTTAGGAAAGCTTGTGAGGACGGAAATGAGATCCCTGTATGCACTGGTCCTGCCTGGTGAACGGAAGGAATGGTTGTGAGGGGGGCGGCGGCGGGGTGGGGGGGCTCAGCTCTTGTCAAGGGGCTGGGCTGGCCCCCACCTGGAGGGAGCAGGCGGAGATTCTAGGATCTTCTTCATCTCAAACACGGGCCTCTGGGGAGCTTATGGTAAAGGTACACAGGGCCAGCAGTTCAGAGGGCAAGGCTGAACAGGGAGGAAGGTTCTCAGTCAAATTCTCCAGGAACTTTGTGGTGCTACCTTAAGAGAAATCGGTTTGGAGCCTCACTTCTGTAAACTGAGCAAGTCCTACCCCCTTCCTAACAGAAGGAACAAATGAGAATTAATTAGTAAACGTGGCTGTCAAACGTGGTCCGTGTTGTTATTAACTTAATGTGTTTGTTTAAAAGGGGAGGCAGGCCTGCTCCAGCCTGGGCGTGTGAGCTGCCAGCCAGCCCGGTTTGATGGGAGATCCTCTAGATTGTTTCCACATGCGACTTTATAGCACAAATAATTAGTGGCAGTGGTGGAAGGCCTTGGAGGCAAGGACCGAGGGGTCGGATGATGGATTTTGCAGTCATTCATATAAAACGCAGAGGCAGTCACTCAGGGAAGCTTCGTACCGGGGAGAGGGCGCCCCACTCTAGGTACTACGGTCTGGGCCAGCAGGTGGGGTGACCAAAGGTGTGGGGCGGGTGGGGGTAGAAGAAGATGGTGCAGAAAGGCTTGTTTGTCATGAACAAGCTGAGTTTTCTAAAATGCGTGGGCGTGGGAGGGTCGGCAGACGGCATCTCTGCTCTGAACGCCACTTTAGTGGCCTCTGGCTTTGGCTCTATGTGGTTTCATTCACTCCTTTCTGATGCTGCGTTCCCGAACATCTTAGTCCTGTCTCCCAAGGCAGAACGGAGGAATGGCCAAAAGCAAGGGCTCTGGAACCAGACTGCTTGGATTTAAATCCTGGCTCCATTACTTACTAGCTGTGTGACTTTGGGCACGTTACTTAACCTCTCTGTGTCTCAGTCTCTGTCATCTGTGGAATGGGCGTGATGATATTTTGTAGACTTGATTATGGGGATTGAATAAGTTAACATTTGTAAGGCTTTTAGACCGATGCCTACCGAGCACATGGTAAATGCTACGTAAAGCCTAGTTAAACAAATGCACGGGGTCTCATTGCCCTGATCCAGTGGCAGAGCGGGCTGCTTTAGGATGCCCGTATGTTTATATTATTTTGTCTCCCCCAAGCCATTTCAACACACAGTCTAAAAACAGTACGTTTTCCGTGCTTTTGACGTTTCATTGCATGGCTCTTTCTGACCCCTTGGCAGCTTGCAAGCTACCTTACCCTGAGCCCACTGTGACTCTGTGCACCAATTTTCCTCATTGGGATCCCCAAATCTTGCCAGCTGCTGTGTTTTGTTCTTTACAAGTGATTCCTCCTCACCAGGGAGAATGAACCCACCCCTACCTGCACTCACTCTCACCATGCATCTGCCTTCCAGTGTTGGGCATTGCCTTGAACCCAGCAGAGCACTGTCCTGGTGCGCTGGGGGCTGCAGTACCCACTTTGGGTTCTGGTCAGTGTCTGGGATCCTCAGAGTGCCGTGGTTATCTGCTGCGCTGGTTTGCCATGGGGTCAGGCCAGAATCTCGTACGCACCAACGAAGGAGAGTTTATTGACCGTCTGGTCATTTTTGCCTGCTTCGGTGGGACCTAACTCAATATTTTCAGTAGGAAAGATAGAACACGATCGAAAAGAAAGCTGGAAAATAAAAGCTAGTAGAAACCAGGAATATAGAGAAGTACTCAGCAACTACTTCTCCCTGAAACCCGAGCAGACTGCGTGGTTAAATGTGTGTATAGGCGTGTTGTGTGTCTATCGAAAACCTTTAACAAGTTCACATCTTTCAAAATAATATTACCTCTGGGAAACCATCCTCAGGAAATGCTATGAAATCTACAAAATGCTTTATGCACAAAGATGTTCTTCATGTAGTTATTTATAAACGGAAAAATTGCAAATAGCCAAAATGTCCAGCGTTCGGGGTAAGGTGATCTGAAGCTGTGGTTACACCAGTTCCAGTGGTGGTCAAATTTTTGTAGCTTGATGAGTTGCTTGAGACAACTATTAGGATGAGGGTTCCCAGCCTCCACCCCTAGAGATTGATTTAATGGGTCTGGGATAAGATCCAGAAATCTGCATTTTTAACATACCCCATATAATTCCAATGCAGATGCTCTGCAGTTCACATTCGAGAAAACTGATCCACGTAATGGGATATTTTGCAGTTATTTAAAATGATGTTTATAGAGAGATTGTAATAACATGGAGGAATGCTCTAAAATAAAAAGTATGTAAGATTGTGTATCTAACTCTGCATCCAATTATGCAATAAAACTATGTAAAACAAAGCAAAAGTGCATAAAAATGTAAACAGAGGCGGTTTCAGGGTGGTAGGGTTATGGCGACGTTCTTCTTTTTTCGTTTTTTGTATTTTCCAAAATTTCTAAAACTGAGTATTCTTTTTATCATAAACGCCATAAACCTATACGTTTAAAACGGAAATTGTTCTCTTCGCAACAAATTAAGAGGCTCCCTATTTTGGGGGACTCCTACTGGGAGGGGTCTCATTTTGTCTGTAAAGAGACCGGGGACCCCGAAACAGAGCTCTGCTGGGTTCTTCATCCTCTCAGGCGCCCAGACCCTTCTTGGAAGCGCTCACGCCAGGCTTCACCTCCAGTTAATAAACTTCTAGAATTAGCCTGCACACATTTGTTCCCCCCAGTCATTGTGAAGGGCTGCCACCTAACGAATTCTTAGCATGGGATGGGCGGGTTATTTTGCGGAGCTGGACTGTTTCCATGCAGGTCTCCTGAGAATATTCTAGAGGAGATGACGATTGGTGCAGGATGGTGACGTCCTCTCTCAGGGAGCTGGAGATGGAGAAAGCACAGTTGTTTTCTGAGAGATGCACGCGTCCGTGTGCTAGTGCTGCCATCAGAAAGTGCCACAGACCAGGTGGCTTAAACCACAGACATTTACTGTCTTCTTCTGGGGGTTAGAAGTCCGAGATCGAGGGTCAGCAGGGTTGCTTTCCTCTGAGGGCCCCGAGGGAAGGATCTGTTCTGGGCCTTTCTCCTGGGCTTATAAATGTCTGTCTCCACCCCCCACCCCCACTTTCTTCACGTCATCTTTCTTCTGTCCATGTTTGTATTCAAATTCCCTCTACTTAGAAGGACACCAATCATACTGGATTAGAATCCACTCTCATGACCTCATTTTAACTTAATTACCTCTTTAAAGACCCTATCTCCAAATATGGTCACATTGCGGGGGGGCTTGTCAGAACTTCAATATATGAATTTGGGGCTGGGGAGACACATGATTCAGCCCAGAGGAAAGCATTACTGAGCAACAGATGGTCGAAGGCAGACCTCATTTCAAGAGCCCAAATGGGTCCCCGACAAGTCAGATTGAACTGTTGGAATGTGTCAGGTAGCTTGAAAATGGAGAGTTAGAGGCAACGTGAGCTGTTCTTTACAGAGCCGCGGCTGGAGAGAGCCTGCTCGGCCCGGGCTGGCCACACGTCTGGTGCCGGTGAGAGGTATGTGCCCCCGCCGTGGAGACAGAGCCTGCAGCTTACCCGCTTTTCTCCCGGTCCGCTTGTTGGCCTTTCCAGTCACGTGACGGGGGGGGGGCTGGTGCAGGATCCTCTCCGAGCCTCCCCTGTACAAACGGGAATAAAAATTCCTGTCCTGTCTCTCTCGCAGGCTGTTGGAGATAAGGTCACGAAGGCGCAGTGTAAACCGCAAAGCTCTGTCCCCAGCAAGCAGGCAGTGCAGTGAACAGCCTGTCCCACAGGAAGCGGGTGGGCACGAGTCTCTCTGAAGGCTTGGGGTTCAATCGTGCTCAGGAACAGCTCTCAAGAAGGTGATCGGGCCATATGTTTGCTGATGAAGCACCATCATAAGGCCCCTTGTCAAAGGCCTCCGGACATTGTTAAAAAAACAACAACAAACACCTTATTATGAAGTCACATATGTTCCTTATAGGAACTTTTATACACTGGATATAGAAAAACAACAAATAAAAGTCCCCATTCCCTTCCATTCCACCTCCTTCCTACCATCTGGAGACACCCCCTCCACCCCTACCCCTATGACTTAATATCTTCCTATGTTTTTTATGCTTATACAAATATGTACATACATACTTTAAAAAATGACAATTTGGTTCATACTGTTTGAAGACTTGTGTTTTTAACTTAATGAGTAATTGTGGCCTTCTTTTCCATGTCATTTCATGTAGATGGATCTTGAACCCTATTTTTTTTAAAGGGCTGCGTAGTATCCCATAAAACAGATATGCTATGTGTTATTTAAGCGTTCCTTCATTAATGGATATTTCAGTTATTTCCAGTTTTAAAAAACATAAAAACGATTGCGGTGAATACCTGTGAGCACTTGTGTGAGTGGACCTCTGTAGGATGAAATTCTAGACACGAAGTCACTGACTCAAAGGGGATATTTACACATTTAAAACTTCCATAGGTTTTGTAAATTGCTCTCCCCCCCCAAAAACCAAAAATGATTGTATCAATTCACACTTTCTCCAACAGTTCTTGAGAATCTCTGTTTCCCTATATCCCTGCCAACAATGGACGTTATATTCTTTTTGCCATGTATTCTCTAGAATGTCGAGGCTGCCTATTATTTTGAGACTGTGTTCTTTCAATATCTTCCCAGAGGTTTTCAAAATCGTGATCACAAGGCCAATTGGAGAGAAGCAGCTGGGTCTGAGACCACAGGGATTTGTTAACAATTTCTCAAGGAGCCCTCTGAGCACTGGGAGCTTATTCAAAGGGGGACCAGGATTTTCTACCTGAACCCAGTTATTGCATGGACCCACAGAGAAGCTCATGTCTTTCTTTTCATGTGAGACAGGAGAAAAGAAATAAAGGTGAGTTTGAGCATCCAACCAGACCCACTGACCTTGAAACAGTTCTCTAGCTATCTGTCTATCTCATCTGATTGGTTTTTCTGTTTCTCTAAATAGTGCTTATAAGGGGGTGCCCCTATGAAACGCTTAGAGTCAATCAACTCCTTATCAGCAGGGAAGGCTGGCCTCGCCTAAGCTCATTCACCCCTGATCTTGCGAGGACACGGCGGACACTGGCTGCTGCCCAGCCCAGCAGGGAGACTGGGCGAGCGCCTCATTAGAATGCCAGTAAGTCTGGGGCCCCAAAGCGATGAGGAAAAAAACCTACAGCTCTGATAAAGTCATCCAGAATATCGTGTTTGGAAACACACAGAAAGAAGCAATTTTTATTTCTGAATAGATGCAAGTTTTTCATAGTGTTTTTATCTTGGATCCCACCACAGATGGTGCCGTCTGTTTAGGGCTTAGGAATCGGTCTGAATCGGTTTCTCTGGCATTTTCTCCCACCCCCGAGTCATGGCAGATTAAGTGTGCTCTGAGGCTCTGGGATTTTCCGGGTTTCATGGAGGCCCTGCCTGCTGGGAGTCTTGAGATGGGGCTTCGTTCCAGTGATATGTTCAGAATAACTACATCACAGGGCGGTGGTGGGGATTTCACTAAAAAGCGTGTGAGGGCACCTGACAGTGTCGGGACTCAAGCAATATTAATTTCCTCCCCTCATCGGAAGCTTGTTCCATCTGAATCATGGGCTGGACAGGGCGGGACTTGAAAGGCTTTAAGAAGTCCTTTATTGCTTTAGACACAAAGTTCTAGAAAAACAAAAAGGGAGAGCTGTGAAATTGGAGTTTTCCACCTTCCCCTGAAGCTGTAGCCTACGCCATGCCCACCACAGGGCCCTTATAAGTAGTTTTTCATTGAGTTGAGCTGAATTGAATCGAATCATGCTTGTCTTCACTCTATCCAAGGTGAAATACGTGTGATTCACGGAGCAAACTTTCCTCCTTTCCAGAGCTTCTTAATTTCTGCATTTTCATGACCTAGGGAAGACTTGTATTCCATGTCGGAGGGAGGGAAGTCAAACTGTGCATTTCCACAATGTGCTAAGCACGGTGCCTCACGTTACCTTCCCAGCTGCATTGGAGTATTGTTGTCTTATAATTGAAGAGCCAGAATTCCAAGCATTTCTTCCCAGGGTCACATAGGTGATCAAGGGCAGAGCCAGGCCTCAATGGCATGTCCGCCTGACCGCATTTAGCTCACCGCCCCCCTGGCATCAGGCTGGCCGGAGTGAGTCCACGTCAGGAACATCTGCCCATTGTTGAGTTTTAGGTCCAGGTATACAGAGATCCCCCCGCTCCCACACCTTACCGGTCAGCTGGAATGTCAGGTGCCTCAGAACACCACTGCTGTGGGATAAAGCTGTGGGAAAGAGGCACGGAGAAGGCTCCGTAGGGGTTAGGGTGAGGTGAGTTTGCGGCCTTCTCCACGGCCCAGCCTTTCAGTGTGTTCTGATCACGACCCTTCGGTAGTCCCTTTCTTAGGAGAGGCTCACCCCTTCATTAAGCCCCAAGGGACCACAGTGGCCACTCAGAACCCATCCAGTCATGGGTTCTGTCATTCATTCCTTTGTCTAGTGACTGTTCATTGAAGCCCCTCCTGCCCGCCCCCCCATGACACTGGGTGCTGGGGATAAAGCAGTAACAAAGGAAGACACTGTCCTTGCTCTCCGGAAGCTAACCAGGCAGCAGCGAGATACCTCAAGTCAACAGTCACAGAGGAAAGGCATGGATCACACTTTTCTAAGTGCCACAAGAAGAAGGTGCCCAGAAATCTAGAGATAACGTTTACACTGAGACGGAAAGGCCCAGCTGAATTTGGCCCGGTGGACAGAGCATTTACATAAACCCACCAGACTTGTTTTAGTGCTTTACAAATACTAACTCACTTAATCCTCCTAACAACCCTGTGAATGGGTGCTGTTATTATCCTCATTTTATGGATGAAGAGCCTCAGGCACACAAAGGTTAAATGACTTGTCCAAGGTCACCCACCTAGGAAAGCTCAGAGCCAGGGTGGACGCTCATCAGCACAGGGATGTTTCTCAGAACAGGGACGAGGTGGGGTCTCGTTGGGTGTGAGCACAGCCCTAGAGAAGGAGAAGCCTTAGATGGAGGCTGAACTTAAGGAAGACCTAGCCCAGTGGCCTGAAAACAGTAGTCAGGAAGGGGGACTCAGAGGCAGGCAGGCTGGGGGGCGTGGAAGGAAGTATTTCTAGAAGGAGGGAGCTTACACCTGGCCAAATGCTGCTGACAGGTAGGGGGGTCAGGACTGAGAAGTAACTGGTAGGTACCGTTTGTAACCCTTGGCAAGAGGAGGATGGTGGGAGCAAAGCCCAATGGTAAAGGGTTCAAGAGAAAAGGGGAGAAGAGGAGGTGGTGACTATGAACATCAATAATTATTTTGAGGAATTTTACTCTAAAAGGAAGGAGACAAATATGGTGGTGACTGAAGAGTGACCTAGTCCCAAAGGATTTTTTTTTTCTTTTTCTAAGATAGAGGTTGAGCAACACGTGTGTGCACGGGGCCCGGGAGAGCGCCCCCAGTAGCAGTGCCGCCCCCAGGGTCAGCAAGGCTCTGTCCCAGGGTGTCACCAGCCTTTTGCAGATGGTGCTGGCTGAGGGGAGAGGAGCTCACAGTGGGGGTGGGGGCAGCCTCGCTTGTATCCTTGCAGAGCTGTGAGCTGAGTAGGAGAGGGTTAGCTACACCGACTAAGGGGAGTTTTCTCGAAGACTTGTGTGGCCCTTGCTTTTCAGGGGCCCTGGGAATCCCTGCTGTCATGTAATAGACGTGGGGGACACATAGCATCAGCTCATTGGATCAACAGGATAGCCGTGAACCCAATTCCAGCAAGTTTACTTAAACTAACTGTAGAGTTTCTAATGCATAAAATTGGCCAATCGGTGCCCTGGGGCGATGGACTTTTCCTCAGGGTCTGAACTTAAGAAATGCCCAGCCCACAGGGAGCACTGCGGGTTCCATCCCAGCATCCCAACGCGGACCTTCTCAGCCTGGCTGCGTCTGACGGAGAAACTCACAAGACAAAAAGCTGGAGGAACTACATTGGGAGAGCTTTGAATGCAAAATCTGGGGATTCCCCATTAGGGAGACATTCCTCTGGTTAAAAAAAAAAAAAAAGAATTGGGTAAATGAGGCAGAAACACGGTGCTGTAAGACACCCGGCACACCACTGGCCTGCTTACTTCATTTACCACTGTCTCATGTAAAAAAAAAAAAAAAGAGTCTCAAAAATAATGCATAGGTAGATAGGTAGGTAGCCCCCACCCTCCGCCCAGGAGAACGTGTGTCAATTTCTCTTTTCCCCCATTTATTGTAGGTTGTATTGTAAGTGGTCTTCCTACAAAGTAATAAAATGTAAATGTGGGTTTTAGGTATGCTAATGTTTCCAGCTGGCTGAGCCTGAATTCCCAGCCTGTTATGGGGCGAGGGGCCTGCAAGGAAGCTGTGGGAACCGAGTGGGGGGTGGGGAGTAGAAGGGAAAACAGAAGTTCCCCATTGTTTCAGTTTGAGAAAACCGGGATTTGGGAAACCGTGTGATTTGATGTGAGCAGGAGACATCAGAAGGGAATGTATCCATTAACCGTGCAGAGGCGAGCTGGCTTGCAAAGGGCGGAGAGCCCGGAGCAGCCCCTTGGGCAAGTCTGTCCAGCTGCACCATAGGAGCCCAGGGGGAAGGACCTGCTTCACCTCCAGTGGGGCCGCCGCTCTGCCTCTGGGAGGCTGAGCTTGACTCCTCCTGAAACCCCCCCTGCGGAAACGGGGCCCGAAGGGGATCC
Organism: Ursus maritimus; assembly: GCF_017311325.1. NCBI lineage: Eukaryota > Metazoa > Chordata > Mammalia > Carnivora > Ursidae > Ursus > Ursus maritimus. The sequence continues at coordinate 30,652,462 of NW_024425008.1, forward strand.
TCCAGGTCACTGGCATGAGGTCCCATGGTTACCCCAGCAGAACATTCAGAGGCCTTCCATGAGCTCATTTTCTTCTTTTTTTTAAGTTTTAATTTTAATTCCAGTTAACAGCCAGCGTTCAATTAGTTTCAGGGGTGTACGATCGTGAGCTCATTTCACATCATTTCACATCAGTCTTCAGGTTTATAATGGGAATGGGTGGTGAGAGAGGATTCATGTACAGAAACTGGTTAAATGCACGTTGATTTGGTAAAATAGGAATTACCTGCAGCTCCAGGGTGGAATCCGTCTGGAAAGACTTCACAAAAGCACGTGACTTGGGTTTCTGATTTCTGGATGGAAAATCCAACTTGCGCTGTCCTTTGAAGGCAGGCTGGGCCCCACAGGGACTCCAGGGCAGCTGGGGAGATACCAGAATGGAGGCACGGAGGGCCGGAGGGGTGTGTGAGGACACTTGGGGGTAAGGAGAGGTTGGAAATCTAGGATTGGTGAGTCAGAACTTAATAATAGCTGAGAGCTTCCAAGAGCTTCGGGGAAGGTGCTTTGATTCAAAGTGGTCTTGAGGCAGGTGGAGAGGCTGGAGCAGGGGGAGTCTGAGAAGGAGCTTCCAACTCTGTTTCAGAGAGGATGGGCAAGAGGAAACCATGCTGGGGAAGGGTCATCCAGTTGGTGGAGAGCCGCAGGGGGGACAAGGAGGAGTTTCCAGGGGAGGTGAGTTAAATGCGGATATAGGCTAGGTGGCAACGTGTGCATTTGTAACTGTTGCCAGTCCCTGAGGGCCTACTATGTGCTGCCAGACTGTGGCCTCCCTGTGTATCCCCAGAACCTAGCAGGGTGCCTGTATCTAGATGCCACTCATTCATTATTAGTCTGATGAATGAATGGATGAAGAAATAATGACAACTAAAATGTCTTGAAGCCACTGTGGAAAACGGAGTGGTGGTTCTTCAAAAAAATTAAACATAAAGTTACCATATGGTCCAGGAATTCCATTCCTGGGTATGTACCCGAAAGACTTGAAAGTGGGGATTTGAGCAGAGCTTGATATCCTTACACCACGTTCCCTCTTCTCGTGCCAAGACAAGACTAGAAGGAGAATCAGAGTAGTCAGCAGAGTTCATGCAGGCACATGTATTAAGCACCAGCTGTATACTCAACTCTGTACTCATTACTAAGAAGATCAGATAAGTAGAAACACTATTCCTGCCCTCAAAGAGATGACTTAGTTATGTGGGATTATGCAGCAGATATCCATCTCAAAGGATCTCGGACTGGACAGCACCAACCCCGTGGGCTATGAGATACAGAGGGAGCAACTCAGGGGTGGGGTGAGATAGTGGAAGACTTCTGGAGCCAGGGCTTTCTGGGAAGGAGTCACCCAGCACATACTATATTATGGCAGAAGAACCCAAATGTGTAAATATAAACAATATTAGTACAAAGTCACGATCCCTAAACTGCAAGGCTGAGATTCAAAGATCTCAAAAAAAAAAAGTTGTTTTTTTAAAGATTTTATTTGTTTATTTGGGAGACAAGGCGAGCACGCGAGCTCAAGTTGGGGGGTGGGGCAGAGGGAGCAGGAGAAGCAGACTCCCCTCTGAGCAGGGCTCCATCCCAGGACCACTGACTGAATCATGACCTGAGCCAAAGGCAGACGCTTAAGGGATTGAGTCACCCAGGCGCCCCCCACCCCAAAAAAAGTTTTATTTTTTTTTTGTTGTTGTTGTTATTATTCTGGACCAAATCTTATCTGGCAGCAAGACTTGACCAGAACTGGAGAGGCTCTTTACTGTTCTGACTTAAGCCTCCAAGTGAATGTTGGTGTGTTCAGTGAGGAATCCTGCATGTGTCTGGTGGCGGGGCACTGCCCCAGGGCCCACCGAGGGTGGTAGAGGTGGCTAGGCACCATGACTTGCTAAAATCAGAAAAAAATAAATGAAATCGGTGAGACAAGGAAAGACAAATACTGTACGATCTTACTTACACATAGAATCTAAAAAACCAAAACACCAAAAAACAAACCAAACTCATAGATGCAGAGAATAGACTTGTTGCCCGAGGTAGGGATTCAGGGGTAGGCAGAATGGGGAAAGGTGGTGAAAAGATACTAACTTCCAGTTATAAGATAAACAAATCCTGGCGATATAAGGTATAGCAAGGCAACTATCGTTAACGATACTGTACTGTACATTTGAAAGTTGCCAAGACAGCAGATCTTAAAAGCTCTCATCACAAGAAAAAAAACTGTAATCACGTGTGGAGATGGATGTTAACTGAACTTACTGTAGCAATCATTTCACAATATATATGTATATCAAATGATTAAATTGTATACCTAGAACTAATACAATTATATCTCAATTAAGAAAAAAAGAGAAAAATAATCTTTGGACCAAGAGTTTGGATGAAGGATCGATAACCTATATTTATCACATGTCAGACCATGTGACTCAGGCATTTTGCCAAGTGCTTTCCCCACATTACCTCACTTCATCCTTACAGCAGCCCTACGAGACAGGTCCTACTAGTATTGCCATTTTGCAGACGAGAAAACTGAAACCAGAGAAAGTAAGTAGCTTGCTCAAGGGGAAAGGGGACCCCAGGATTCGTTATCCATCTGGGTGTTGATAAGGCGGGGAGTCCGGGTGAGGGTCTGAAGTGACATCCAGGTCAGGTAGGCCCAGGTGGATGGACAGGGTTGGGAGCTGTAGAGTGGTTGGACCTCTTAGGGGAGTCTGGGCTCCCTGTGGCTGAGGCCGCAGTTTCGAGAACAAAGGGCCCGAGAGACTGGGACTGCAATCTTGCCTTTAACTTATCACCTACTCCCAGACATAAGGGGCCACGCTTAGGCCTGAAGCCATTCCACTTTCTGTTGAAAGAGGAAGCAGCCCTAGAAGATCCCCTTTACCCACTCTCTGTGGTGGGAAGAAGAGGAACCTGGATTTGATTTGGATTTTTTGAAGAAATCTTGCTTTAGTGTGGACCAATCCAACTTCTTCATTTGCTGTCTTAACAAGGACCGTGGTGGTAGCTGTGCCTCCCCAGGGACTGGCCAAGGGGACTCTCTCAGCCAGGGACCCCAGAGGGTGGAGTTCCCAACCCTGGCTCCGTGACTCCTTGGGATGCCTCTAGTTATCTCCAGGGTTACTGGAACCTTTAAGTCAAAATTTAAATATCGAAATAAACAACGCAAAAATAGACCTACGAAAAGAAATAACCCTATACCAACCAGTATTTCCTTGGAGAGGGGAGGAGAGAAAGAGTTATAATCTATTTTTTTAAAGATGTCAGAATTCTAGGGGTGCCTGGCTGGCACAGTCGGTGGAGCAGGCAGCTCTTGATCTGAGTTGTGAGTTTGAGCCCACGCTGAGCATGGAGCCTACTTAAAATTAAAAAAAAAAAAAAAAAAGAAAAAAGAAAAAAGAAAAAAAGAAAGGTGTCAGTATTCTAAAAACTCACCCGTTCTTTTTTTTTTTTTCAAAGATTTTATTTATTTGTTCAAGAGCAAGAAAGAGCACACAGGAGCAGGGAGGTAGAGGGAGGAGCAGAGGGGGAGGGAGAAGGAGAAAGAATCTCAGGCAGACTCTGTGTTGAGCTCAGAGCCTGACGTAGGGCTCGACCTCACAACCCTGGGATCATGACTGGGCTGAAACCAAGGGTCGGACGCTTAACAGCCTGAGCCACCCAGGCGTGCCAAAACTGTCATTTATTTGAAAAACGGCCTCTCACAATGTCCTCGCTGTATGACTTTGGACACGTCTCTAAAAGTCCTAATAAGGTAGGGCTAAAGATGGTCCTGCCAAGGTTGGTGGGAGGATTGAGCGAGATGGGAGCCATGAACGTGCTTTGTAAATTAGAAGGCATTATACACAAGGGAGAGATTGATGCTGCTGGATCATCTCCCTAGAGCAGAAAATCCTACCATCTTACCTGCACTGGTTCTCCTTTCCTAATGAAGGAGTTACTCAATCCATACTTCCTTTCTCTAGCCTCAATTTCCATATTAGTCAGGCTAAGCCAGGCCATGCCGCAGTGACAAAGAAGCATCCGCGTTTCAATGGCTTAACACAATCAAACTTTATTTCTTGCTTTGATGAGCATGGATGGAACCTCTTGCATCTTGTCGCCATGCTGTCAGAGCCTGTGGGCTGTAAGTTCACAATGGCAGGCAGAGGGAGGGATGGAGGAGACACATCATCTCTTAACTGTTTGGGTCCAGAAGTGACACATGTCACGTATAGTCTGTCGGCTATAATTACTCGCATGATCCCTACCTCCCTGCCAGGAAGACTGAGAAATGCAGGGGAGCACATGGATATTCAGTGAATGCAAATGGACTCTGTCATGGTTTCCTCGTCTCTCGAGTGGGAGGCTTGGACAACAGGACCTCAGTGCAGGCATCACCCAGCTCTGGCCTTCTGGGAGGATGTGAGCCAGACCCCTAGAAGTTGATGACCTATGGCGAGTGTTAGTGCCCTGGGATACTGCACACAGGCTTCCACAGGAAGAACTGTGTACCACCCTCCAAAACCTCAATTTCACTTTCCTCACTGTTTCCCAGATCCATCCCTGCCGCTCCTTCATGCAGCCCCAGATTCTCTAGCCTGTGCGGTAAGAAGGCCTACAAGTGACCCCGCATCAGTGCGCATGTTTTGCTTTCTGAATGAAACAGAGCCCGCCTTGACGAGGAGGCTGAGGAAGAGCTGGCAGCCAGGCTGCTGGCAGGCTGGGACCCCCTGGAAGCACTGGGCCCTGGGATCTGCTTTCCCTCTAGCGTCTCTACAGGGACCTAGCAATAACTCTCAAGACCTCCTCCATTTGCTGTCTCCTATTTCCCTCTTGATCTGTGTACTTTCCACTTCCCTTCCCAGTCCCGTGGGATCTGTACTGCTCTTAGCCGAGATGATTAAAGATGGTCTAGGTGCATTTAAAAGGCACGGTGAGGGGCGCCTGGCTGGCTCAGTTGGTGAAGATTGTAACTCTTGATCATGGGGTTGTGAGTTCGAGCCCCACACTGGGTATGGAGATTAGTTTAAAAAAATCTTTAAAAGATATGGTGATCACTAGAAGCTTGCCTGGGTTCACCAGGAACAAACCTTGGTCCCCTTCCCTTTTTTGATACAACATCTGAATTGTCAGATCACGAATGGGCCATAGATACATTTTTAAGTTTCAGCACAGGCAGGCCATAAACTCCCATGCACTCTCGGGAGAGGAACTGAAGGTGCTCTGCTGAACCCAAGTGATAGCATCATGTCACATGCTGCTGGTCTGACTCTGTGCACGTCCCAGCTGGGATAACTGGGATTCTGCCTTTTCCAGGAGACTCAGTATCCACCTTGAATCTCTGCTCTATTGTAGGGTTCTTATCATGGTAGGCTGGCCTGTGTTCCTCTCGGCAGGAATGTCAGAGGTTTTGGAATATTGCTTCTCCTCAATTACTTATCACCTTCGAGTAGCCTGCTGGCTAGAATGTGTGCCCTGACTTGGTGAGAGAGTACTGACTCGAAGTACTTCTGCAGCTGGATGTAGGCTTCTGTGCTGCCGCGTCTGTGCTGAAGTTCTCTGACACTGCTTCCTTCCAGAGGTGGGACCCGTGCTCCTCCCCTTATTCCGATCGTCTTGTGAAGGCTTTGATCAGTAGAGTACGGAAAAAGTGACACTCCGTGACTTCCAAGGCTTGGCTTATAAAAGGTCCCACAGCTTCTGCCGGCTTCTCTTAGAATACTTGCTCTTGGAGACCAGCTGCCATGCTATGAGACACCCAAGCCACATGGAGAAGCCACATGGAGAAGCCACATGTAGGTCTAAGTGGAGCAGTTCTAGACGAGCACAGCCTGTGTGTCACCCCAACGCTGGTACAAGACATGTGAACAAAGAAACCTGCCTTCCTTCCTTGGTATACAAATAGCTTTGATTGTTTAATTGATATTTTATTTATTTTAATTTATTAAAAACATTAAAAATTTTAATGTAAGTATAGTTGACCTATGATAGTTTCGGGTGTACAACATAGTGAGTTGACAGTTACATATATTATGAAATGCTCACCATGGTAAGTGCAGCTACCACACAAAGTTATTACAATATTATTGACTATATTCGCTATGCAGTACTTTCTTCTGTGTGACTTATTTTATAACTGGAAGTTTGTACCTTTTAATCCCCTTCACCTAATTTGCTTATCGCCCTACCCTCCCAAAGAAGCCTTTAGATAACTCCAGCCCCTCCCTCCCCAGTAGTCGCCTTTTCCCAGCTGGATCCCTAGATAGGAAGCAGAGAAAAGCCATCTCTGATATGTTCTGTCCAAATTCCTGACTCACAGGATCTGGGAGCATAATAAAATGGTTGGCGTTTTGTATCCCCAAGTTTGAGGTGGTTTGCTCCATAGCAAACTGGAAAGCCACCGTGTCCTTCTGCCGTTAGCATGAAGATGAGCGGATCAATGTCAGCTTGGAGGAGAGAAGCCTCTAGTAGCAGGCTGCAGGACCCATTCCCATCCAAACTCTCTAACGGCGACTTACAGGGAGCCCTCACAGGAGCGGCGGTAAAAACAACAGAAGGATCATTTGAAAACTGTGGGCATCACATACCGAGATAATCAGGCAGGACGCCGGGGGCTGAGGTCCGCGTCCTGAAAGATCTCTCCTGGCTAAACTGAACCTAACCCCTGCACTTAGGTTTTAAAATCCAAATGTATCCGTACAGGGAGGGGTTAGCCAGGTGAAGGGAGGGTTGAGGAGCCAGGGTCAGAGGGAGCACCTGGAGTAACTGAGGGCGGTCCTGTGGGCGGAGCACAGGCGGGAGTGACTCAAGGTCACACTGGTAAGCGGGTAGGGTCGTGTCAGGGAAGGTCTCAAGGGCCATGGTAGGAAAGTTGTAAAAGGTGCTGGACCCCCGGGGAGGGTTGACCCTTACCTTACCCTCGGGAACTCAGAGTCTAATGGATCTGGCCAGTTACCCTCTTGCGTTGCCAACCCCCCTTTCAGATCCTAAAATGGTACAGAATTGGTTAAGTTAAGATAACTTACAAAGCAGGAACCCAAGGACAAAAATGGCTGGGTTTCACAGGAATTGATTCTGTTCAGATTCTGCTAGGGCCCCCCTGCCATCTAGTCCACTTACGGCACTGGACACACAGCACGTTGGAGTGGCCCTGTGGGGAGCCGGCTAGACCGGGGGTCTTCCTGACTCCTTCCCTTGGCAAACCCTGGCGGTGCTCCTGCATTAGACTGTTGTGGGTCCCCATCTCCCCTCAAGACGTTGCTGAAAAGGCTGGGGTAGGGAGGGCCCTGGATGGGGATGAATTCCTGGGGTCACTGTGTCTAAGTGTGGTGGGATGTGAGTCCTATTGTGCAGAGTCTGGTCTGGATGCAGGGCCTGGGGAGGGTGAGGGCCCTGCCAGCATACGGCCTCTGGGTGGCTCAGCGGAGGAGGGATATCACGGCTGCCACTGGGCCACGGCCTCTGGCTCCCTGTCAGAGTTTAATCCTCATAGTGGTCCTTTGAAACAGGCATTATTCCCATTTTGTAGCTAAGAAAGCTCAGACTCAGAGGTTAACGGGCAGGTCATATTGTTTGTTAGGGGCAGAGCCGGGACACGAACCCACGTCTGCCTGACCCTCAACCCCGGGGTCATTGCCACCTTTGAAAGGCCACCTTTCAAAATGTAATTTCAAGGAGAGTCACGGACCAGCAGGTGGAGACCTCCGGGAACATAAGCAGTTGAGGGGTGGTCCTGAAGAGTATGGGCCTGGGAATAACCACATGGAGATGGGAGATGAGGCATGATGGCCCCGCAGAGTTCTACCTGGCCTTCTCTACTTCCCACCCATGGCCTGCTGAGGGGCACAGGCTCTGTGGACTCCACCTGACCAGCTTTCAGGCTTCCCCTGACTGGGACTGGGCAGGGAGGTGCCTCCAGATCCCCAAGACCGCACCCTCTGGGCTCAGCTTCCAGGCTGGCCGGGCCTGGAGGAGGGCAGGAAGTGAGGCTCTCGGTCTGGGATGTCAGGCGTGGGAAGAGGGCGGCCGGGTCTGACAGGACTGAGGTGGGCACTGAGGAAACACTGAGGTGGAGGGGCAGCCTGGGGGTTTCCTCACGGTGAGCGTGGCCCTGGGCATCGGCTTTTGTGGCTCAGAGCCCCGCAGTGGGGGGCCGCCTGAAGCTTGCATCTGGCAGCGGAGGGCGCCATCCTGGTGGCAAAGGTCCGGGGGCTCTCTGGACACGGAGGCCTGACAGTTCTCTCTTCGCAACATCATTTTCTTCTCTGTCAAACAGACTGTTTTATTTTTTTTTTATTTTTTTAATTTTTTTTTAAAGATTTTATTTATTTATTTGACAGAGATAGAGACAGCCAGTGAGAGAGGGAACACAAGCAGGGGGAGTGGGAGAGGAAGAAGCAGGCTCATAGCAGAGGAGCCTGATGTGGGGCTCGATCCCATAACGCCGGGATCACGCCCTGAGCCGAAGGCAGACGCTTAACCGCTGTGCCACCCAGGCGCCCCCAAACAGACTGTTTTAAGTTTTACAGGGAACTTGCTGGATATGGTTCCTGAGTGCAGAATCTCCTGAGGTGGACAGAAGGGTTGAACAGGACTTGAGGCGGGGGGAAGGGGAAATTTCAAAATAACTCTGGGTTTAGGTGAAAATTCTAGGTATGGAGTTGGATGGGAGAGAGACATGGAAGCTGGCTGGGAAGAAACTCTTGAGGTATTCCAGTCAGAAACACCTCAGGGCTCTCGCTCTCTCTCCCTGTGCAGAAAGGCATCAGAAAGCTCCCTACCTACTGATAGGGTAAGAATTCTGGAATACTTTGTTGGGTGAAAAAGCCTGGGGCACAATACCATGTATATGTGCTGTTATGCTACCTGAGTCCAAAAAAAAAAAAAAAAAAAAAAAGAATGTAAAGGGCAATTATCTGAAATCATATTTGCTTGTAACTACACAAGCAAAATATGTAAGAAATGAATAAAGATAGGGATGTGGGCGTAAGAACTGGACAGATGGGGGACACGATAGGAGTGAGGCATGACCTATCACCTTCTATGCTTTTACTTCTTTTTTCTTTTCTTTTCTTTTCTTTTCTTTTCTTTTCTTTTCTTTTCTTTCTTTCTTTCTTTCTTTCTTTCTTTCTTTCTTTCTTTCTTTCTTTCGAGAGGGAGAGAGAGGGGGAGGAAGGGCAGAGGGAGAGGGAGAGAATCTTAAGCAGGTACCACACCCAGTGTGGCGCCTGACTCGAGGCTCCATCTCACGACCCTGAGATCACGACCTGAGCCGAAATCAAGAGTCGGATGCTTAACTGACTGAGACACCCAGGCGCCCCGCTGTGTTTTTATTTCTGACCATGTGATTGTATTACCTATCCCCAAAATAAAATGTCCTTTTTTCTTAAAAAAAAAAAAAACCTGACCAACCAAACCCCCCAAAGTCAACCATCAAACAAACCCTGTAACTCTTGGGTGCTCTCTGGGTCATTGCCCTCCATCTCCTCCCCCACTGCCTGCTCCATTTTTGCTAATGGTCTCACTGCTTCCTTTGCCTGATTTTTTTATCTGAGCCTAATTCCAGGCCTCCTTCTTTAAAGCGGAACAAAGCTCTCCAAGCCTAAAATCTCTGTGGATTGTCTTTGGCTAGATGTAAAGGTTGATGGTAGTTGGCCCCCCTCATCCCATCAGGACTCAGGCTCTGCAATCTGATTGTCCGACTTGCCTGGAGAAGGTGAGGCTGTCCCTGGCCATGGTCACCTGCTCCACACTCCAGTCATCTCCAGTAGGTTCTTGAACATTCCATGTGGACTCTCCCATCTGGGCCTGCCCACCTGCGCTCAGCAGCTGTAGGAACCCACCTCTACCACTGTCAGTCAAACGACTGGAGCGGGCCAACTTCACACTTCTTCAGGGATCTCTTGGTTCTTTCCTTGCCAGGCTAAACAGTCTCGATCCCCATAACTGATTTTACAACCCAATCATCAGGCTTCTTTTGAAATCACTCTGAGCACCTCTCAATTTCTCGAGCCTCTGTTACATAACAAGTGGCTAAGCCCTAAGTACATAGAGACCAATGAAAAAATCTTCCCTGCCTCCTTGTTGGGATCCCTGTTGAACACTCAGGCAAGTCTCTTAGACGCTGTTTTTTGCAGTTTACGGAGCACCACCATCCCCTCGACCTCAGTCCATCAGAGCTCCTTAGTGTCTTATTATTTCCACTGACTCAGGGTAAGCTTGAACCACTGTGGTCTTTCTTTAGATCATCTTTATTATACCTGCGGGTAGATCTTGTAAGCAGGCCTTGGCACGGCTTTATTTGTGGGTTTCCTTTTAAAAGGTCACTGTGAAACAGGAAATGTGACTAAGAAAATCTTCTTCTTCCATGAAACCCTCTTCATTAACTGGAAAAAGACACCCGTCCCCTCTCCCCCAATACTTACTCATGGCCCAAACAGACACATTTCAAAAGAACACATAGTTCCCCAAACACTGAAAAGTGCACCGTAAGGCTCACGTGTGAGGAGAGTGGTTATTTGTCAGGTTGACGCTGTCTGGGGCCGTCCTCACGCCAACACGTGCTGCCTGTCACCGTTCTTCACAGCATCTGAGGACAGAGGTGGGGGTGGGTGGGAGGGGGAGTCTGGGAGGGTCAGGACCGAGAAGGAGCCACAGTTTCGGAGCCAGAACAGTTGGGGGGTGCGCCTATGGATGAAGGCCGAGGCAGCTGGGACCCCGGGTCTCCTGGCTCTCCAGCCACATTTGCCCCGTTAAACTACTCGCCCATCTCCTTAAACTTCTGGAGGGGCCCCCTGGAGATGCTGCAGCGGGGACCCGGGCTTGCGGGGAGAGACCCTGGGCACACAGTCCTGGCTTCCTGGTGGGGCTTCCTTGAGGGAGCAGTAGTGGCTGTACTTGGGATCACCTGCTTTGCAGCCTTGCTTCGCTTCCCTCAGCCCTACAGCAGAAACACAATAGTCTTTCACTTACAGGGTTATCATGAGATGAAAATAAATTAAGCACAGAAAGCATCCAGAGCAGTCTTGGTGTGCCACCCCTCTGTAAGTGTTACTATTATTCTGATGGGTTGGTTAGCCTTCCTCCTTTCTATTCATTTCAAGAATTTGGCACCAACTGTGGGCTTTGCTGTGAAAATGGCCGCGTTGAGGTGCCATCTTATCCTTGGCCAGTCCCTCCATGGCCAGTAGTTTGTCTTAAGAAGAGCAGAAAAGAAAATAATACAGATGGTCCAAATGCACAGTGAATACCGCTGGAGGCTGGGGGGCCTTTCCGGACAGGCTGTGTGGCAGGGAGCCCGGGTCTGACATGGCCTGGTTCAGGCCTGCGAGCAGCTCCCGCTCCTCAGAGACAGAGTGAGTGGTGTGGTGGGCCCTGGGGCCAGCCCGGCGTGGACACTGATATTGTATGGAGAATACAGATTGAGGGGCAGAATCTTGGGGCTCCATGCATTTGGACCCGATGCCGACAGGGAGTGTGGGAACATGAGAGGGGAGTCTCGGGCAGGCTTAGGGGCGCAGGGTCTCCCCTTGACTCACCCCTCCATCTGCCGCTCTCACTCCCCAAGGCCTTTGTCTATATGCTGGGAAATTCCTGGGGGATGGTTCAACCCCACCTCTATAAGGCATGAGTCTCTTTTCCTGAGCAGTGAGTTGCTTCATTCTGCCTAACAGCTTCCTGAAAATGTAGTCTTGCTACACTGGAGGAAGGATAGGTCATCACCCGTGTGGGACCCTGAGTCAGCAGGATTTAAGAGGGGGAAGCCAGAGCCGCAGCTGTATGTGTGAACAAGACTGAAGTTTTCATAGAATTGTTATTTCTGTTGCATGTGTCTATGCATTAGGCACCAATCCGCATTCCTCCAACGTCAGCATGAATCTTTTGGCTGCCGACACAGCAGGGTCCAGGATCTCTGTCGGGGAGTAAAGCAGGTGTGCCCAGGTATAGAGACCCTGCCGGTCCTCCAGCGCATCCAGCCAACGCTGAGGCCTGGCTGTGTCCTGCTCTGCAGCCAGAGCGGTTTCTGTTCTCAGCTGCTCTTGGTGGATAGATGCGCTGTGCTTACTCGAATGTGCCTGGGTGCGTCATAGTTAGCTGGCTTGCTGTGAGCGGAGGGGGTTGATGATTTCTTAGAAATTCGCGCTGATGTCAATTATATCTCAATAAACCTGGGAGCCTCCTGCCATGTGGCACAAAGCTGAAATTCAATAAATACAAATAATTATGATGCCCCCGCCCAGAAAAAGAAAAAAAAATGTGCTCTGTTTCTGAATGGTATCAAAATAAGCCTTACATTCTTTTGTGGATTCCCTCTTTGGGACCCATTCCATATTAAAACAAAGTGACAATAGGCCAAATTTTCATTGATTTTGAACTGATTTGCCATGAAACTAAATTCCTGAGTAAAAGGATTTTTGGTAAACTTCGAAGTAGGACCACTAGGTGTTTCCCATTTATTAACCTAGTGTTTAAAAGCATCGTGTCCTGATTTTCCTTTTTTTCACTTTCTCTGAGGTCCCTCACTTTCCTTCCTTATGCAGATCTAGGGAGAAACAGCAGGGAGAAAAAAGCAGGAGTTGGTTTGGGGGTTTGAAATGGGACAGAGTAGACTTTCCAGTTCCCCATATCCCTCTATCCTGAGTGTCTTCTGAGTTTGAAAACATGGCTCTTGGCTGCTTCCGTGGCCTTGAAGTTGTCCTTGCTTTTGCCCCTGGGCCTCGGTTGCAGCACCCCCTCTCCCAGCCTCCTGGGCGTGGGCTGGGGGGACCTGTGTATGCAGGGGTGGGAGCCTCACACCCTAATGGGGCTGAGCTGGCCATAACGCCTGTCCCTCCCAATTAGTTCCCCAAAGGGAACAAAGCCTTATTTCTTTCCTCTCTCAGTTCCCAGGCGCTGACTGGAGAAAAACAATCCTTGGTAGCTCAGGGGTTAAAAATAAAACACAGCAAGGGGGAAAACAAGCCGGGCAGCTGCAGCGGCTCCTCAGAGCCCACTCCAGGCTAAACAGAGGCCTCAGCAACTCCTTGGAGACTTGAACCCTGGGCGATGGAATTTTCCCTTGCATGGAGGCTATTGTCCTCTGGAAAGGGCCAGGGCCAGAGGAGGGCCTGGGGAGCACTGATCTCCCCGAGCTCGCAGCCAGGAAGCTCCTGAGAGCCCAAGGGCTCTGTCCCACCCAGCTGGGGTTGGGTGAAAAGGCACTGGGGGTGCAGTCCACCCCTCCCCCTTTGAGAAAAAGGGGGGTCCGTTGGGGGGCCTCCAAAGGCCTGGGCACCAGTTGTTACCCCACTCCTCAGCCTCAACCAGCCAGTCACTGGGATGGAATAAAAGGCTTGGTTCCCTTGGCAACGGCAGGGTCTATGGTCTTTCACAGAGTACAAGATGGGCTTGGGGGTGGGGGTTGGGGGGGCAGCATGGGGGGGAGGTGAGGGGAAGGGGGGATGGGCAGCCTGTTTACCAGTGTTGTTTGAGGGAAGCTTTTGTAGGTTCTGGTCTGGGAAATGCAGGATACCCTAAGTGTGGGGGATGCTCTTAACTGCTTCCCAGTTTCAAGCCACAGCTGGTGGTCCCTGGTGGGAACAGGACTGTGTAGGCCTCAAGTTGACTTCCTGGATGGCTCAGGAGAGTCAAGTAGAGCCTACCTTTGTAGGTACCAAGGCCTGGCCCTGTTTTATGACTGGAGACCCCTGGAAGTGTTGATAGATGCTTGAGCCCATAGAGAGCTATTTGTGAAGCTGAGATTAGAATAGCAGGCGCCTGTCTCCTGGGTCTGATCTCGATGGACCAGACAAAGCTATTTTTAATATCAAGCAAGAGAGTTGCTGAAATAATGACAAAGTGCAGAGCCTGGGCTGACTGTGTCTCAAGCACTAGACTTTGTGAAAGGAGTTAAAAAATCTATTCACATACCAAACAGATGCGTTTAGCCTCAGTGAAAACAAGTGATAAGGGACAGGAGACCTTGACCCAGGGTTTTGGGATTAGAGGTCCCGGCATGATGTCACTAGCACAGAGGTGTATGGGACTCTTGGTGGGACCGGCTCCGGGGTTTTAGATTGTGAGGGCTTGAAACCTGGCATTGACAGAGAAAGTACCTTGCGCGATGCCTTTAAAAGGGGGACATCTACCAAACGGAACAAGAGAATCAATGAGTCGATATGGTGGCGTAAGACGAGAGATGACTGGTGTAAATCCGCACACGGCTCAGGAGTCTTAAAATGATTTTCCTTTAAAAAATGAAAAACAAAACCAAACCAAAAACCCACCCAGATTCCTATCTGGTGTAGCCAGGCAGGTCTTAGAGACGGTGAAAACCAGGTTAATGGTTGCTTCTAGGGGAAGTCTTGCTTCATTCTTCTGCTGTTGCCTGAGCATTTGGGGATGAGGAGGGGTCAGGGGAGAGGTGACCCAGTTTCCCTGAAAGAGTGGCCAGGGCCATCCTCAGTGAAGTACTTCCTCACGCACACTGGGGTCAGTCCCTTCAACCCTCGACTCCAGTGGGTGGGTCTTCTCTGCAAGACAATTTGAGGAAACCTAGAGGGTGGGTCCTGAGATGAGGAAACACCTGGGTGGCAGGTTCTCGATAAGGAAACAATCCTGAGATACCACTGCGGCTGCTTTGCTTGCAAGACCTGTGGTGGATCAGATGGCCGCCTGCTTTTATCATCATCGTCAAAATAATAATAATAATAAAAAGGAATCACTTATCACCTATTTAATTTACTTACCAGCTGGTGGATTGGCAGAGAATAACTCTGAGCACGGCAGAATAATAACCCATTTAGAAAATATAGAGAGAATGGAAACCCAAAGAAGAGGAACTAGCCCGGGCTTATCACATCTGTGTGGTCGTTCAGGTACATACGGTCTCCTTTAAGTTTAATGACAATTCAGTGGAGTTGGTGTGATTATTATTCCCGTTTTGTAGATGAGAAGACTGAGGTCTGCGGAGGTTAATGCACTTGAGCAAGAGCCCATGGCTGAAGGTAGAGAGAAATGGGTTTTGAATCCTATCTGATGATCTTAGATCCACACAACAGCCACTTTCAGATACGGAATCTCACTCGATTCTCAAAACCACTTATTAAGGCAGGAGATTATTTCTGTTTATAGCTTCAGAAGCTGAAGGTCATGGAGTTTAAGTGACTTGACCTAATCACAAGACCAGTATGTGGTAAAGCTGTGACTGCTCTGGGGCTTTTCCCACAGTGGCATGCGGCCCGGTCTCAAGTTCCATTCTTCCCAAGTCTAAGAAGATTTCAACGTCCGCCATTCGCTCATTCATTTATTCATGCCGTCATTCAGCTAGTATCTGCTAAGTACCCGTCACAAACAAGGCATCGAGGGGAGCAGAGAACGAATTAGATTTTTAAAAAGTCCCTGGGAGTAAAAGGATTTGTGACCTCGCCATCCTGGGTCTGTGGTTGTGGCTGTCAGTGGAAATCCTCCCACATCGATGCGCTCACTGGTGTGTCATTCAATAAGCCGATACATTTACAACAGGAGAACGAAAACAGTAGGAACTCCGGAAGCACAAACAATCCGGGGACACCTTGCTCCTTCACATGGACGCAGTCATTCGGCCTGCTCTGGCCGGACTCACAGTGACACGGGAGCGGAGGCAGAGGCAGATGAATTCTGGCCAAGGCTCCGCGGGCGTCACAGCCCCCCAGCGCCGCAAGCACTCCTGTCTCCCTGGGCCCGTGGAGTCCACGGTGAGAGCCCCCTCCCAGGACAGACTTCCTCCCCCCATCTGATTTCAGGGGCCAGCACTTCTGGACAGACCCTAAACTTCACATCGGCCCGAGTCAGGCTGCATGCTGGGCATGGTCCCTACTCACCATCTGCTCAGGATTGCGTCCGAAGATGATTTCTCACACCCGACCACCGCGGGGAAGTCCCCCCTCCCCAAGTGACAGAAGTCACCCTTATACAGCAAGGGAGATTGCACGCTCTTAAAGACCAGCAGGACGTGGTTGTTGCCTCTGCAGGGCCCGCAGTTTCAGGTGGGCCCATGAACAAAATTTCGTCCTGTCTGCATGGCCCGACATTTACTCATTCCTCTGGGTCAAGGGGCAGGTTTTATTAGAGCACAAGGTGAGGGAAGCACAGGAGCTTTTACAAGGAAAACAGAGATGATAAAGGAATGGGGGGGAGGGGAACACAGGCCTTTGAAGAGAAGGGGACAATTCAGGTGTTCATTCAACGCTGACATATATTTTTTTTTTCAAAGACTTTATTTATTTATTTGACAGAGACAGACAGCCAGCGAGAGAGGGAACACAAGCAGGGGGAGTGGGAGAGGAAGAAGCAGGCTCATAGCGGAGGAGCCTGATGTGGGGCTCGATCCCAGAACGCTGGGATCACGCCCTGAGCCGAAGGCAGACACTCAACGACTGCGCCACCCAGGCGCCCCCAACACTTACATATATTGAGAGCTTTCCCTGGGTCCTGGTGCTGCTCATGTTTACCTCGTGCCCGGTGCTTAGTAGGATCCTGTGAATCGAGGGCAGGACCGGGTCGTACAGGCTGTCTCAGGAATCGGGGTTGACCCCTGAGAAGGTAGAGACTGGCCGGGGAGGACCGCGAACACCAGCGTTCTAATGCTGACCTCCACCTCCATCTGAAAGGCCTGGGTTTTGGTGCTGAAAGGCACCCGGGAGTCTCTGATGGGGAGACCCGGTTGCCCTCCGTGACAGGAAATAGTCTAAATTTTAGAGGCTCGATTAGGAAACCCTTCACATTCTTTTGGTAAACATTGATGACTCTGTTATTCATAAATGAGACCCAAACTTTTTTTTTTAATCTTTCACATTTTGCTATCGCTTTACTTAATTTTATTGCTCAGAATCTCTGCCTCTTTTTCTTTCGCTTAGCTTCCCCTTCTCGAGCAGGAATGCTGGATTTAGCAAATCAAAATACAGGACATGCAGTCAAGTTGTAATTTCAGATAAACCACAAATACATTTTTAGTGTTAAGTATTTCCCAAAGAATGCATGGGATATACTTACACTAAATAATTATTTGTGGTTTGTCTGAAATTAAAATTTAACTCAGGTAGCTTATATTTTATCTGATGACACCGCCCCCCTGCCTTCCACACCTGGGCTTCTTTGAATTTATTTATTTGGATTTTTATTACCTGTCAGCATGTAGCATATCTCAGGGCAAAGAGTTTCCAGGTTTGTTATCTTCTGTGTGAAGCAATGTCACGAGTAGTGTTCACCTCTCTTCACTAACTGTCCCTTTCCCTGATACTTCAGAAAAATGGTATATTTCTGTGGAGTTTATTTTCTCTTAATTCTATGGGGGTCCACATTCACATTTAGCATTCCAAACAGGAAAGTGCTAGGCACATCAGACATTTTCCCATGACGAACTTATATATTCTTCCCATTTGGGGGGGATCACCTTTCCTTGGGTCTTTGGTACAGACTTCAGAATGGATAACATTTAATGGTACCACGAAGTGAGATGTGAAGACCCAAGGAGATTAAATATCAGCAGGGTGAGATTCAAGATTCTCTGAGGTTTTCCCAGTTTCCATCCTGATAATGCCCACATAGGCCAACAGCCCAATGCTTCTTGAGCACGTAGAAGGTTGACAAGGGCTCTGAGTCTGTGTAGGTCCATTCGATAGAATCCTTGAAGTCTATAAATTTTGTCTTTTTCTGTTGTGTGTGTTGTATGTGTGATATGTGTGTGTGTATTGTAGGTGTGGAGTGTGTCTGTGTGTGACTCTGATAATAACCCAGTAAAACAGCGGAGAGAGTGGAGAAGGGAATAGAGGGAAGAAATGGTAGCGTGGTCCTGATCCTGCTCTCAACACAAGAGACTCGGCAATGGAGATGGTGACTGTTTGGAGGCTTAAATTATGATTCTTCTTCTTTCTCTTCTGCTTTCCAAACCATGCAATATCGTTCTCTATTTTTTAAATTTTTTTATTTTTAGGGGTGCTTGGGTGGCTCAGTCAGTTGAGCACTGACTCTTGGTTTCAGCTCAAGTCATGATCTCAGGGTTGTGGGATCGAGCCCCGTGTTGGGCTCTGTGGTCATCGGGGAGTCTGCTTGAGATTCTCTCTCTCCCTCGTCTCCTGCCACTCCCCCTCCCCTGCTCGCATGCTCCCTCTCTTTCTCAAATACTTAAATAAATAAATACATAAATAAGATTTTATTTTTAAGTAATCTCTGCACCCAACATGGGGCTTGAACTCACAGACCCGAGATCAAGAATCATGTGCTCGGGGCGCCTGGGTGGCTCAGTCGTTAAGCGTCTGCCTTCTGCTCAGGGCATGATCCTGGCATTATGGAATCGAGCCCCACGTCAGGATCCTCTGCTGGAAGCCTGTTCTTCCTCTCCCACTCCCCCTGCCTGTGTTCCCTTTCTCACTGGCTGTCTCTCTCTCTGTCAAATAAATAAATAAAATCTTAAAAAAAAAAAAAGAATCATGTGCTCTACTGTTGATGCAACCAGGTGCCCTTATAGTTCTCTAATTTAAAAATAAAACTGGGTGCCTGGCTTGCTCAGTCAGTGGAGCGTGTGATCTTGATCTCGGGGTTGTGAGTTCGAGCCCCATGTCGGGTGTGGAGATGACTTAAAAAAAAATAAAGTCTTTTAAAAAATAAAACTAAAACCAAAAATTTGAAACCATGCTTAAATTTACATTTTTTAAAAAATGCAAGGTCTTGCTATTAAAATGCCAATGACTATAAAAAGAAAAGATGGCATTATAAAATTGTCAAAGCACATAAATGCTTTACCAACTTTACATATCATTTTCTGAGTAACTTTTCCATGATCCCAAGATGAAATGGTATTGCTGCTGGGACTGTAACTCCTGTCTGCCTGGCTGAAAACCCAGGCCCCTCCATTGTATCATAGTAGTAATATACTAATTGGATCTTGTAGGAGTGTGTCTGTGCAGAATCTCAGGGGTAAATCTCCAATAAAATAGACACGGCTCAAAAAAAAAAAAAATCTCAGGGGTAAAAATCACATGGATTTCAGCACTTTATTACTAAGTTATTTCTCTATATTCTGCAAGCTTACACCACCTACCTACACAATAATTGATTTTCATTATTGATTCTTCTGCACAAAATTTATAGGGTTTATGAATGAGTCAACAATGCAAAGTCAATGATAATAATAGCTACTGTTTCTGGGATGCCATGTACCAGGTGCTGAGGTGACGTTTTAATTCGTTTCACTCATTGAATCCTTGCAACCATTCAGAAGTCAGTTCTAGCTCCACTTTACAGGTGAGGAAATGGAGAGTCAGCGAGTCAGACCCCACCCGGCAGATCTGCGGGCTAAGGTGCGGAAGGAAGAGCCTAGTGTTTCACTGTATGCTAATCCTTCAAAAATTCCATCTCCCCAAGGAGGGTAATAACTCTATGCATCAGAAAAGGAGAGTGCTTTTCCTCCCATCCTCTTTCTCTAAGCTGTGGGTAAACAGTTCCCATTTTAATAAGATCCTTAGAAGAAGAGAATGACAGAGAACAGCTCAGATGGAAGCATCATCCACGGAGTCCGACTTAACCCTTCGGACGCCTACAGTTAAACTCAGAGGCACGCACTTTCTGAAGGAGCCACAACTCCGACAGCTTTCTGATGCACCCTGTTCAATGGCCCCTTCCCTTGGAGTTTGTGTTGTGAAGGTTGCAGAGGAAATCTGCTTCTTCATTTCTTCCCAGGCCTCAGGAGGCTCATTTTCCATATTAAACAAAGCATCATACATTCCTGAGAACGCCTCTCCCACAGACTTGTTTTGACAACCGGGAGGGAAGATGGGAGGTCGGTAGAATGGGCTGCATGAGAACCCAAGAGGATCTCGGAGAGCCCTTTCCAAAACACTGGTTGATTATTTCCAGCTCCCGGTCAAGCCGGGTTCTCAGAGAGCAGCATTTATCAAAGGGGAGACACCCGGTTCTCTAATTACCTTCCCCCGTGTCGGAGGTGTGTTCTGAGCCTTTATCACCCTGATGGTGACCTGTTAATGTCCATGATTCTGGCCAAAGGTTTGTTTATGTGTTTCCCTGAATAGGTTGAGCATTTATCAACCATTATTGGTATTTCATAACTCTTCCTCTTGGTGTTGTAATTAGAATTCTTTTGCATTCTCGAATTTTGCCATATGATTGTTTTTGTATGGGATACTTTGCTTTCAAAACCACACAGTGTTCCCCTTGTGTGTTTGTATGGGCATGCAAAAAGGAGCTCGGGAGACAGGGTTCTCCTAGGGCTTTCAGTCACAATGCTTTCCTTTCAGAAAGCCCCATTTGGCACTATTTTGGTAATGGATTTTATCATTAAGTTATGGGTTTCCCTGTCTTTATATCTCCATGGCAGGCATTACTTCCCATTTTACACAGGTAAGGAGAGATTACTGCCTAAAATCTTAGTGATTTTGTTTCCTCCCCAGAATAGTGCTTTTATCGTTATGTAGCAAGAATATCTACACAGATTTATTTGGTAAAGATTCTATTCAAAGGTCTAGGTACTGATTAACGCTGCTTGGCCCACTGAACAATGGGTGTAACCTGGGTTTGATAAACCAAATAAGACCTTTGTCTTGTTTTGCTGGCTGGCAAAATTGCCGGTGCCATAAAATCCTTCAGCCTCCAAGGAGAGGCCAGGATTCTTCTGTTATGCCCTGGTTTTTATTTCCTGTCCCTGATGGGCAGTTGAATCAAGGGAGGCACGTGCTGATAAGAAAGGCCTTGAGGACGTGTGTTTGTGTGTGTGTGTGTGTGTGCGTGTCAGTGTGTGGGTGTCTATAGCGCACTTGTGCACATGCTCACGAGCGTTCCACCCACTGGGATCCTGGTTGTGGGGGACGGGGTGGTGAAGCAGCCAATTGAACATGGACTGTTTGTGTCCAACTCTTGCTCCAAACACTTACGTCCTCTTCCTCACCTGCACTGGCCTGGGTCACTTTGCTCAGGTGGATGAAACGAAGGACTAAGGAAATTCCAGCTCCAGCAGTTTCCTGAAAGAGCTACTCTGGTATCCTCTTTGATGTCTGGAGGATAGTGAGTTTGAGTATGAGACTAGACTAGCACGAACCCACCCCTCTCTTGGGAAAACTGCTTGGGTTTATTCCAGAATGGGGTCAACAGTGCCACGCTTATTTCCTAAAAATAGCCCAACTTGCTAAAAACTTTTTTTTTTTTAAATGGCACCCTACTATACCATAGTGTATGTCTCACAGCTCTCAGAATCCTCCCTGTACCTTCGGGTGAATGCCCAAGAGTGGGTTTCTTGCCCCAATTCCTGACATGGATCTGGTCTTCAAGATGAGAGAAAGAAACATTAGGAAAGCCCCACTCCAGTGAATTTGATCCCTGTCCATGGCTACATTTTAGAATGCATTATATGGAGGAACTGAGGATGCTTAGCCTGGGAAGGGGGGTACTCTCAAAGGGGATCAGTCTTATAGCTTTAAAATACCCAAAGGGCTGCCATGGAGAAGAGGAAACAGACTTATTTAAGGGTGGAAGGGTGGAAGTTTCCGGAAGGAGTATTTTGGTTCGATATAAGAACAATTGTCTAACAGTCATCCAGCAATGAATGGAAAGCTTCCTTGAAGGTGCAGCGAAAAGGCCCAGTCTCAGGACCCTGCCTGCAGAGGACAGCAGGGATGTTGTAATGTGAATTCCAGAAGTACGTGAGGTTCAACTGATGACCTCCAACGTTCCTTCCAGCTCTAAGATTATATGATTCTACAACTGTAATTTTCCATTTCCCTATTAAGAAGAAATTTTCCACATTCAAATTTGTTTTAGTGTTTGATAAAGGTTGTAGGATGATTTCTGCTCTCTTTGCTCTAACGTGGGGCTTACCCCTTTGCCCCATGGCTTAACAAGACATAAACACATCAGTGCTCTTTGTTAGACAGAGGAGATGGGAGTTTACTGCTGGGTGGGAAGGTGCTGGTTACATGGGGCCTAGAGTGGAGAAGTTGGGAACTCCATATCTTGCCTCCATCCAGTCTCTGAAATTCCTCCACCCAAAGGATATCTTACCTCAGTCTTGGATGGTGAGCATAGCTGAAGTGGTCTGGAGCCTGACTGCTCCTTACACCTACTACCTCGGCAGTTCCTCCAGCATTCTCCCACCCCCCCCACAATTCCATATTCTTCTCATGGACCCTAATAATACGGATATCCTCAGGAATCCTCGGAAACTCTTACCTAACTTGAGGACAGAATGAACTTTCTTTGAAAACTAACTCTCTTTCAAGTGCTCCATTGAGCTATTGTAAAGAATAAAAAGCTTCTATTTAAAAAAAAAAAAAAACCAAAACCAAAGAGAAACACTAGCCTAAACACCCATTAAATACTAGATTATAACTTTGACTTTAACTTTTAAGTGGAATGTTCTTTTGTTTAAACAAAGTTAAATCTTTGCCTTGAAGCAAAAAGACTGGTTGATTTTTTTTCCCTTACAGTTACTTTAAGAACACCCTTTCTCTCTCTCTTGAGTTAAGGATATGTTGCAAGGAGAGTTCTAGGAATTGAAAGTAAAATCTGATAATTTGAAAATGAATAAATGCATAGTAACTGATTTTATATCAGTGTTCACTTCAATTAGTAGAGTGTGTCAAGGATCTGAGATATGAAGATATGAAGGGTAACCTTGATGGAATCCCCTGGGAGGCCCAAAGCTCAGCTCTTCCAGCAATCAGCAAGGAAAGGTAAGCATTAGCTATCAGATCCCTTTACCTAAATTTCATACTAAAGGCAATGAACAAAGGTGTTCAAAGCTGTTCGAAGGTGTCCAATTGGTCACCAGAAGAATATGAATCAAAGAGACCCTGCAATACCATTACAGTCTATCAGAATGGCTAAAACTGAAAAAGAACGAGATATTCAAGTGCTGGGGAGGATGTAGAGCAACTTGCAAACCCTCATGCCCTGCTTCAATTAGTAGAGTGTGTCAAGGATCTGAGATATGAAGATATGAAGGGTAACCTTGATGGTTACCTTACTTGATGGTAACCTGCTGGTGGGAGTGTAAATTGGTACAACACCCTTGGGAAACTGCTCGGCAACATCTGGTAAACCTAGAATGCCCATGATCCAGCAATCCCACTCTTGGGTATATACCTAAGAGGAAGGAGTTCATATGTTTTTCAAAAGAAATGTGTACAAGACTGTTTTTGCAGTTTTATTCATAGCCCCCCAAATGGGAACCACCACAAATGTCCACCAGTCGGAGAATGGATAAATAGATTGCAGTGGAATCCAACATGGAAATAAAAAAGAATGAACAGCTGAAATGACTGACACCACAACATTTTATGAATGTAAGAAACCAGACCCCAAAGAGTATTTCATTGAAAGAGAGTTCAAGAACAGGAAAATGAATCTATGGTGATACAGAACTATGATGACTGTGGTAGGGGGTAGTAAAAGGGAGGTGGGATCAAGGAGATCTTCTGTATCTCAATCTGGGAGGTGATTTCATAGGTGTATGCATTTGCCAAAACCCATCAAGCTGATAATTTAAGATTAGTGCAGTTTCAACCACAGTGAGATACCACTTCATTCACTACCACTAGGAAAACAAAAAAGACAATAACAAGTGTTTTGTTAGTGAGGATGAGCAGGAATTGGAACCCTCGTACATGGCTGGTGGGATTGTGAAATGGTTTTTTAGAAAACAGTTGGGCAGCTCCTCATAAATTCAACATAGAACCACCACATGGCCAGCAATTCCACTCCTAGGAATATTCTCAAGAGAATTGAAAACATCTGTCTGCACAAATATCTGAATGTGAATGTTCATTGCAGCACTACTCACCATCGCCAAAAAGTGGTAAGCACGCAAATGACCATCGACTGATGAATGGATAAACAACGTGTGGTGTAGCTACACAGTGACTGAAATATTCCTCAGCGATACAGAGGAAGGAAGTGTTGATATCTGCTCCAACATGGGTGAATCCTGGCAACATGAAAGAGGCTGGTCACGAAGGGCCATCGTGTTGAATGATTCCATTCACATGAGATGGCTGAGTTGGTAGACAGGAAGTAGAGTAATGGCTGCCAGGGGCCGCCAGAGAGGATGCAAGGAGGAGGGACTGCTAATGGGTGCAGAATTTCTTTCTGGGGGGATGAAAATGTTCTTAAATAGTGGTAATGGTTGCCCAATTCTGTGAATATGGTAGAAACCACTGAACCCTACACTTTAGAAGGGTGGCTCAGTCAGCTGAGCATCCGACTCTTGGTTTCACCTCCGGTGGGTCGTGATCTAGGGGTCATGAGATGAATCTGCCCCAGGCTGTCAGGCTCCCGTGCTCAGCGGGAACCTGCTGGAGATTCTCTCTCTCACCCTCGCCCTCTGCCCCTCCCCCCACTCGTGCACACGCGCTCTCTCTCACATGAATAAATAAGTCTTTAAAAGAAAGGGTGGATTTTATGGTATGTGAATTACATTTCAATAAAGCTGTTTTTTAAAACAGATTAGTGCGCTTTGGGTGTATTTACACTAGAGAGAGAGAGAACAGAGTAAAGATGATTTCTTCAACTGAAAACAACAGGGAAAAGAAACGTGAGTTAAGAAAAGACAGAAGAGGACTGATTGGCTTGAACGTCTTCTCAAAGTGCCAAGTACTTTATGTAAAGCTTTTCATTTAGTTCTTACATAGGCATTTCCGCATGAAAGGTGAGGAAACCGTCTTCTTTAGTAACTTGCTAAGGTTTCCAAAGCCAGGAGTTGGGGTCCATGGCCGTTTCTCTTCCCCTCCTCTGCCCCTCAGGTGCCTTCCTCCAAGCGCTAGCGTTGGCCTGGGAGCTGATTTTGTCTGAAATATTCATGTGGCAGAAGAGGCCCCTGAGACCTAGGCACGTGATGTGGCTTGTTGGAGATCCCACAGCCAGCGTGTGGCAGAGCTGAGTTAAACCCTGAGGTAACCAGTGTAGGATTCTTTTGTTAAAAGCTGATAAAATTAGTAGCACTATACTAAATCCCTAATTAAATAGCTCTGTTTGGTCCAGTCATCTCAGACAGCAATCTGGAAGGGCTCAGTGTAGTGAAGATGTGTCCGCCTGCAGCCCAGAACCCCTCCTGGGATTCTCACTCAGAGTATTTCTTGCATAGGGTACCAGAGTATTCGGTTCAGCCTTGTTTGTGGCAGGTTAGTGGTCCATCACCAAGGGAATGGGTAAGTTAACTGTGGTGGGCAAATACTATGGAATATTCCCAGCTCTTAGAAGCAGGGAACTACAGGCACATTCCATAATATGACAATTTTCTTAGAGCTGGAAAAAAAAAAAAAGCAGGCAACCAAATGCTCTTTAATTCATACCATTCATAAATTAAAAACACAACTCGCCGCAAAATAATACCATATATTTTATAAAGAGATATATATATAACAAAGGCCATCTAGAAACACATTTGTGTAGTGACCTTTGGGGTGAGGGCAATGCAGTGGGCATGGGGGAGCCTTGAGTAGAACAGCATGATTAACTCCGTTCTTTATCCCTGACACCTCGGGACTTTTTTTTTAAATAGCAGCATCGGATGTTCTGTGGAGACAGAAATTTGTCTCCTTTATTTAGTTGACAGGGGCCTGAGTTCACCTGGAAGTGGCTAAATCAAAATCTACAAACATCACCTTTCAAAGTAAGGAGAAATTCCAAAGATGAGTGGCCCTTGGGTGGGCAGTGTTCTTCCGCAGATGCTGCCGGCCTTTCAAGGACAGCTCACAGGGGGCCCTTGCCTCCTTTCCGCTCTGACATTCATGACACAGATCTTCTGGAAGGCAGACAACCACACTGTCTTCCTCAGAAAGCCCACTGGCCCGGAAACGGGTTCCAGGTGAGGAAAATGAAGGCACAGAATGACAACATGATTCAGCTAAGGCAGGTGTTATGGGGCTGAGTTCTATCCAAAATGTGTATGTTGAAGTCCTAATCTCCCCCTACCTCAGTACCTCAGAATGTGACTGTATTTGGAGACAGGGCCTTTAAAGAGGTAACTAAGTTAAAAAGATGCCATTAGGGAGGGTCCTTAATCCAATCTGACTGGTGTCTTTATAGGAAAAGGAAATTTGGACACGCAGGAAATTTGGACACATAGGTATGCAGACCCACGGGGTGGGGGTGGGGGACATGTGTAGAGAAATGGGTTGTGAGGACACAGGGAGACGACGGGCCATTTGCAAGCCAAAGAGACAGTGCTCAGTAGAGAGAAAACCTACTGATGCCTTGATCTTGGACTTCTAGCCCCCAGAACTGTGAGAAAATAAATTTCCATTGTTTAAGCCACTCGGATCATTGTCAACTGTCAATAATTTCTATGTAAGTGCCACAGGCTTGAGTAAATATGTAAATATGTTTAATTCTGTGAAATTTTATGGCAGCGCTAGCAAACCAATACAGTAGGAATCGACAGAGCTGAGATGTAGCCTCAAGAGGTTAAAAACAAGTCTCGGTCCTCAGCTCCCTGATGAGTTAAGATGTCCTGTAGTCCTTGTCTTAGTAAGCAAAACTCTGAGGAAATTGTCCTAATAAAGACACCCCCGAAGCTGTGTCCACCTGGAGCCCAGAAGTCCCTCCTGGGATTCTCGCTGAGCCTGGGTGGCTCAGTTGGTTTAGCGTCTGACTCTTGATCTCAGCGCAGGTCTTGATCTCAGGGTCGTGAGTTCAAGCGCCACGTTGGGCTCAATGCTGGGTGTGGAGCCTACTTAAAAAAAAAAGACAAACCCAACCCATGTCTTGGGGGTTGGAAGAGCTGACTAAGGTGGATCTCTGGGAAGAACAAGAGGAGTTCAATGAACTCACCCAGTCCCAGCACCCTACAGTTAGGGAAGCCTTGAACAGTTGGCGGACTGACAGGGCACCTGGCAGTAGGGGGCCCCAGGTGAGGGGGAGTCACCATACTTGGGGAGAGACATTCATCTGGAAGTGCCTCTCAACTGCCAATAATTCCTTTACAGGTGCCACAGGCCTGAGCAAATATGTACTTCTCATGAGCTTTTTAAAAGACTGCTCACTCAAACAGCCCATTGTAAGTTTTTAAAAAAGCCCAAGTTCCTTCTGATATCAGACCAGAGATTATTGTTCCTATATCAAAGGACCAACGAAGGTTAACAAAGTT
Source organism: Ursus maritimus (assembly GCF_017311325.1). Classification (NCBI taxonomy): domain Eukaryota; kingdom Metazoa; phylum Chordata; class Mammalia; order Carnivora; family Ursidae; genus Ursus; species Ursus maritimus. Next base: position 30,679,577 of record NW_024425008.1, read on the forward strand.
CAGGAATGGAGGGGCTGAGTCTGGGTCAGTCCACAGGGCTGGGGAGGTACGCCGGTACCGTAGCCCCTTGGAAAATGTCCCAGCGGGGAGTGGACAATAAAGGTCACTTCCCGTACTCTCGAGTTTCTGTGATGTTGAGGCAAAGCAACACCCGCTGTTCTTGGTAGAATTTATGGTGGCCATGTTCTCGCTTGTCAGTGTCACTGGTCTTCTAGGAGCTAAGGAGTTTTACTGGCAAAGGAGACTAGATACCATGTGTCTGTGTATTTGGGGGGATAACTTGTAGCAGTGATTTGTGGTGTAGGGATGGCATGGGAACGTAGGGGTAAAAATAGGCAGAGAAAAGGGGAGGAGGGACAGCTCAAGTTCCACTGGCTCCCCTAAAAGGTTTGAGAACCTCCTAAAACTTGGGCTTGTTTTCAGCCAGCAGCAGGCAGCCTTGGGGCCAGCCTTAGAGCCTCGGATGCTCACAGGCAACACTGTTCCCACGCTAGTGTGCTATTGGTCCATGACAGACCAAGCCAAGTCCTATAGGATTTAAGGCAGCCCAAGCCTATCGGGGCCATATGTACTTGTTGGCTTGGGTCCAGTTGAAATACCTGTTGAAGAAGCGTCTCAGTTGATCTTGGCTCAAGGAGGTTGCCTACTTCCCATGCCCACATTCAAGGCACTGTGGCTGGAACCCAGCTAGATCGTCCTGGGGCTCCGTATTCTCCATCTACCACTTTCATGGTGAGAGACCTTGGCAAACGACATCATATGTGAGCCTCAGTTAGCCCAACCATAAAATGGGAGAGTCATTTTGATTCCATAGGGCTGCCGAGAGGAATAAGTGAAATAAAAATATAAAATATTCCTGGCACAGGGTGGGCATTTAAAAATATTAATTTCCGGGGCGCCTGGGTGGCTCAGTCGTTAAGCGTCTGCCTTCGGCTCAGGGAGTGATCCTGGAGTTCTGGGATGGAGCCCCACGTCAGGCTCTTCCGCTGGGAGCCTGCTTCTTCCTCTCCCACTCCCCCTGCTTGTGTTCCCTCTCTCGCTGGCTGTCTCTCTCTGTCAAATAAATAAATAAAATCTTAAAAAAATATATTAATTTCCTTCCTTTCACTGAAAGGAAGTGTGTGCCATTCGTTCATTCATTCATTCATTCAACAAAAGCTTATTTATTTATTCATTAAAAAAGTTTTTTTAAGTAGGCTCCATACGCAACATGAGGCTCCAGCTCACAACCCCGAAATCACGAGTCACGTGCTCCACCAAGTGAGCCAGCCAGCACCCCTGTTCGACAAAGGTTTATCGAGGGCCAACTGAAAGCCAGCAAGTGATGCCCCCCGCACGTCAGCAACACGGTGGCCCAGATATCACTGGCCCTTATGAAACGTTTAGTCTAGTGGGTAAAAAGCAAAGTGGAATCAGGTGTCAGGGAAATAGTGGCGTCATGTTTTCTCAGCCTTGTTCTCCGATGTCTTGTCACTTGGCCATGGGGCTAGACACGAACGTAATGCTCAAGGGGAATTCTGTGAACCAGCCTTGAGAACAAGACCGTGGTGACTCACAACAGGTTAGTTTCCATCAGCAGCAAATGAAGGGCTGGGGACGAGGTCAGGGAGCCCAGCAGCTGTCACAACAATCACCACCATCTCCTACTTATGTGGGACTCTTCTCCCCTTGCAAGCTAAGTGCTTTCCGGGCATTACTCAGTGAATTCTCACAGCTTCCTCAGGTGGCAGGAGGGGCGGAGATTATTAGAGATGAAACACGCCCCGCAAAAAGATAAGTGCCTTGCCTGAAGTCACGCAGCCGGCCGCGGCGCTTGATCCAGAATTGGGTTGCCCAACCTGGAGCCCATTGGCTCACACTCTGACCATCAGGGCCATGAGGTCAGGACGCCGTGTGTGGCTGTGGGAGGCAGGGCCGATGGTGGTAGGACAGCCTTCCTGCTTGTTCTCACTGTCCTCAAATAGGGGTTCTAATTCTACACTGCATTCTGTTCTGGTGGCCCTGAGCGTGCCATTCAGGGATATTCCAGTGTCCGTCTCTTCCTTGTCCCTTGATACTGTCCTTAGGGTGTTAATGCAGTGGGACCCTAGAGGCAACCTTGCCCAATCCCTTTGTGTTACCTAGGAGGAAACTGAGGCCCAGAGAGGTGAAATGACTTGCCCACGTCACACAGATGGGAAGTGGCTGAGCTAGGTCTGGAATTCAGCTCCCATCCACCACCAGCTGCCCTCCCCGCTCCGCCACTGGGAAGGCTCCCAGCAGTGGCCTGGCTTTACAGTCCCAACCCTCCCTGTTCTCATCCGCCACTCCTGACATCCCACGGTGGAGTTTCTCCCAGCAGAGCGCCTCTTTGGGATTTCTCTTGCAGCGCTGTCTGCCTTGAGAGCTGTCTTGGGTACTAGCTGTGGGATGGATGCCCGGAGCTTGCAGCGAGTCCTGGACCGTCCAAGGAGGGGAGCCCCAAGCTGCTGCCGTGCTTGCTCTTGCCTGCAGCACCAGCTCTTCTGAATCACCTTTCTCGCTTGAGTGCCGAGTGCACTTAGCACATGTGGGAATATTTTCCGATGACAGTAACTTCTTCTCCGCCAGAGATAACATCTGTGTTAGTAAACTCTTTTACCTACCAAGCTTGCCACTTTCTTCCACCACACGGTCACACACCTCGGGGGCCTCCTGTGCTTTAGTCAGGGGCCGCCATCTTGGGTGAAGCTGTCTGTGGCCTCTGCCCGCTGACTATCTGCCTCTCCCATCGTTTGCCTTCTGGAGCCTCATGGGCCAACTGGACAAATTACACTCTGCTTCACCCTATGTGGCCCCCACACTTGAACCCTTCTGGTACAAATGTGGGTAGATGGCTGTAGGTGGGAATGATCTATTTTTTATGCTTGTATTTTGATGTCAACTTAGCATTTTTTTGGGTTTTTCGATCTTCTCTCTCTGTCTCAGGGTCCTGGGAGGGGGGAGGCTCAAACTTGGTAGATCTCCATGGCCTAGTTACTCAGTACATTCACACGGACCTCACAGACACTGCTGCTGCTGGGATGGTACCGCCGAGGACTGCAGCAAATGGACCTCCCTGCCTCCCCATTTCCCCCAGTACAGCTGGCCTGATCCCCGCCATCCCATAGGAGCTTGCTGTGGAGGCCCCAGGGCTCTGGTTCACAGGAAGGCAGGAAGGGAGAGAGGAAAGGTCCAGGCGCAGTGAGGGCGAGAAATCGCTGATTCTGTTACGAAATGAGTCCCCTGTGGCCCAAAGGGGACGCTGTCTAGGGACGCAGTTCTAGGATTCCACAAGCACTGATGGGAGGCCTTCCCGTGGAGCTGTGATAGAGCCGACAGCGTGCTGTGAAGGGATTGGCACTGGGGGCATCAGAGAGTGGGTGCGCTCGGCCCTGAGAAATCTGCTTTGGAGGCGGGCTGTGCACACTACCTGCCCCCGTGGGGTTGTCTGGCCCTTCTCCTGATGCGGCACGCAGCTATCTCATCCATCTGCGCGCTCGGAGGAGCGGTGCTATTACTGCCATCCTGCAGATAGGGAAACCGGGCGCAGAGCAGGTGTCGCGCATGAGTGGAGTGAGGCTGAGAACACAGGTCCAACCCCAGCTTGCAGGTCGTAGTATCCTGTCCTGTCCACATTCACACCTGAACCTGAACGGCAGGGAAAAAATGGCTTCAGAAGGAAAAGAGCGTTCGTCATTTATCTGATGGTAAACATAATGTGTAGTGACTAAAAAATTCCAAAGGTCGCCAGATTCGGGATATAGTTTCCTCAGATGGGGAAGAAGGGGGAGGGGTGAGTGGCGTCAGGATTGGTGTCAGGATTGTCTGGGGGCTTCAGTTGGACTAGTAAGGCTTTCTGGTTTGGGGGGTTTTCTTGGCTGGTGAGTGCGTGGGTGTTATCTTCGTCTTTATTTCCTTTTTGTACATCTTAAATATTGCACGCTAAGCTAAACTCGGATCACTCAGACAATCCCCGAAGCATAAGATTATTGTTGAAAACGAAGGAATTTAAACTATTACTTCTAAGACCTGGGGCATTAAGGACTGAAAGGATCGTTTAAGGAACCAGAAAGGGGTGCCCTTCCAGTGAGAATGGAGGAAAGCGCTTTGGCAGAGAAACAATCATGGAATTCATTATTACGAAGTCAAAAATGACGTCAGACATTCTGCAAATAGTTAATGGGGGTCTCTATGTGTCAAGCCCTGGGTTAGGCCCTAAGAGATAAACAGGTTCCTGTTCTCCTGGAGCTTTCATTCTAATGAGAAACAAAGGTAAACATAGGTCAGTAATCAGCAAAATCATTGTACAAACTGGGCTGACGAAGGTAAGAAGGGGTTTAAGTACAGCTAACATTGCAGGGGAGAAGGTCCCTTGGAAGACAGGAGCCCCCAGGGAGCGCATCTCTTGGTCCCAAAAAGTTCCTCCGTCATCTCCCACCGCACAGATTTGGGGAGCAGCACAGCAAGCTCAGGGAATGAGGTGAGGTTGGAGACTGAGCCAGTGTGAGGAGCACCAAGGCGGCCTGGAAGCCCCAAACTCCACAAGTGCTGGTTCCGCCCTGGGTGTGCCCAGAGCCAGTGTATTATACTCTAATGAGGGGTTGGGCCAATGGTGGTGTGTTTCTTTCTGTCCTTCTTTCTTTTTTTAATGAGGTGCTGCTTTGCATAGATAAATACTATGATTGTGATGTGGGAACCAAATGGCAGATCATTATGCAAAAAGCACTGGCTGAGGTGAGATTCTGAAACCAGTTCTGCTTGAGGCCTGCTGCCTGAGCGTGGGAACTAGGAGGTGTCTGACTGTCTGCGCCTCAACCTGGGCCAACTGGATGGAGGCCGGCCTCTCCAGCTCATCTCAGGACAGCTGGGCCGGGACGGGAAGCACTCCTCTTGACTGTGTACCACAGATTCAGAATCCCAGGAGAGGGAAGCAGAGAGGGGAAGGCAGGTGGCTCCCCGACTGTCATCCCTGCTCTTGCAGTTGGTGGGAACAAAGCTCTGCCTTTAACGGATTCCTGGTGGTGGTAAAACAAGAATGGGGGCTTTGGGTGTCCCACGTGAGGCTCGAGCAGTCCGAGGCCTGGGAGGAGGCAGAGAATAGGGAAAGGAAGAATGATCTTGGTTCTGAGTGTACAAGCTGGCCACCCAGGGTGGGTAGCTGGGCCTCGGAAGAGGAGGTAAAGACCTGCAGGGAGATGCTGCTTGGGCAGTCAGAGAGGAAAACTCCAGCAGCCTGGAGAGAGGCAGAGACGACAGCCAAGGAGGGAGACCCAGGGCTCCAGATCCAGGCAGAGGATGCTCCCGTGATGCCTCCTGAAAGGGGGACTCAGGAGCTGCTGGAGTGGTCAACCAGCTAATAAACATAGTGCACACTCTTTGTGCTCTGATGCGCCCACCCGTCTGCCTTTTGTCAGGCTCAGAAAACCTGCTGAGGGCGAGCACTGTTGACAGCTTCCCAGAGGTCAGATCCAGGAGATATATAAATCCAAGGTCAGCACTGCCAGGGAGGAAGAAGACACAGGCACCTGGATCCCAGGTGTTTGCTGCAGTGAAGGCTGCAGTGAGAGCGCCCCCTACAGAGCACATCCCAGAGAGGCAGCCTGGGGAACAGGGAGCCTGAGGGTTTATCAGGCTTTTATCAATTGTTTTACTCAATCGACAACTATCTGTTGAGCAACTCCTGTTTTCATGGAAATGAAATCAGAATTACCTTCTTATGTTACGCATCTGGAGAGCAAGCAGCATTTCCCTCCTGGTTTTCCTTGGTTCCTCAGCACACTGTTAACAACTTCAGCTCTAAGGAGGAGGTGAGACTGGCTAATGGTCTGCGTTACATCCAGATCTCCCTTCCTACTCCTACTGGCAGGGCAGCTGGAAAGAGGGCAGTATGGGAATCGGGGGAGGTGGCTCCACCTTTCCCAAGGTCTTGGGACTCAGTGGGACGCCTCTGGATAGTCCCTAGACACGTTGGGTGATGTGGCAAGGAGTGTTAATGATGCAATTCAATTATGCCAGGCTGGTGATGAGCTGCTGGTGATGAGCTAAGTGCTGTATCTTTATTATGCATCAAAAACTGGAAGACATTAAATGGTTAGTGTCCCAGGCCTTCCCCATACAGAAGATCATGATTCTGTAAGAAGCTCGGAATCCCTACTTGTCCAAGTCCTTTAATGACCTGATCTTAAATTGATCCGTAAAACTAACTTCATTCCTCGGACTCCAAGAGAGTGAATTAATGGAGAATTACAATATTCATGTGTTATGTCATCCCAGGAATGGTCTTTGGACCCTGTTCTATTCTGTTCTCATTGTCGATGCCCACCACACCACTGATTCCAGTCCTGGGAAGGAGTTCTAAGGAAATTATCCAACAGAAGCAAAAAACTGCATGTGCCAAGATGCTTGCTGCTGTTAAAAATGGGAAACAACTTCGCACATAGGAGATACGAAGCGTTAGAAAACTAGTTGAGGAGATGATAGCAAATCTGTCCATGGTACATTGTACAACTGTTAGAAATGGTAATAATGATGCCTTTGCAGAATGGTGGAAAATATTCTTTATTTGGCAGCAAATGGAAAAGGTAGGATATAATCAAGTATGCCTATTTTGGCCATCTGTAAGGTATGCATTGATATTGAAGGCTGTTTGCAAAACAGATCATTGTATTAGAATGATGGAATGCTGGGGATTTTATTATTTTACAAAATCAGTGTTAATGTTAAATATAATTTAAAAGGACTCTAAAAGAAGAAAAAAAATGCTACTTTAAAATATCGTAGTAACTCTTCATGATTAGTCATTTTCCCTATGACCCTAAAATTGATTCTCAAAGTGAGGCATGAGATGACCTTGGCATTATTTTCAACATGCTGGTTTGGCCCTGCCTCACCTGGGACCAGAATCCCCTGGAACAGTAATCCAAGAATCAGAAGTTCAGCCAGGCTGTGAAATGATTCTAATGCACATTCATGTTTGAGAACCACTGTTCTAGAAGTTCTCAGAATCGAACTGTAAACAAATGACAAGAGGGAGAAATCGATTTTCTCTCCTGAAAAGCAGACCGAGTCTCTGAAAGCTAATATGCTCAGGAATCAGTTCATCAGTCTTTGAACTTACTAAATTTTCAATTTAGCAAACTTATTTTAAACTCGTTTTAAACAGTAAATTTCCAAAATATATTCAATGAATATATTCTCCATGAACATCTGATTGCATTCTGCCTGAATGTTAGTAACTATGCATTAAGAATATATTCTTATTCAATTCAATATATTCCTCATGAATATATTTCTTGCAAAATATTTTCATTAAATGATCTACTTAAAATATATTCATAAGAAGAATATATGAAAATTAAATCATTCCAGGTCTCTGAGCTTTTGACAAACGGAATATTCCTTAAATTGCTGTTGAGAAAAAAAATGTTCATTGAGAATATTCAAGAAGTTTTTGTGAAATGAGTGAATTTAGTGAATTCAGAGTTGTCATTCAGCAAGTTGATCCTTTGAGGGATTCAGCTTTTGTGGAATTGGCCTAGAGTCCTCTGGAAAAGCCCAAGGGACTCTGGGCTCTGCTGACGTTCAGGAGCAGATGAATGTCCAGGAGGCTAAGGTTGGGTCAGCAGGCTAAGTAAGGACCTGGGTGTGGACGGTGTCTCCTAAGAGGTCCTGATACTCACCCTGAGAGTCCTGAGGAGGCCAATGGTAGCCCTTCCTCTTTCCACATCCAGTGGGGGCTGGAGGCTGCCAACTGTTTCATCACAGGGAGAAAGCAGCTCTTACCACTGTTAGAGATGTTAAGACTCATTCTATAGAGCTTCGAAAAGGAGGTAATGGTCTGCAATGGAATTGGAGAAGTGGGCACAGATGGCACTCTTAGAGGGAGCCACCGTATGTCTTACACCCCTCACCTAAGTGGGGACTTCCTCACTGAAATCTCCTTTCTCCCCTCGGTGACCTACCTCGGTGACTATGCCACAGCTTTGCTGCTTATGCAAATTCGCACATGACCACCTTTTTGGGCTTCACCCTGACAGCTTAGCAGAGCCCTCAAAAGGAGATTGTGCTGATGCCAACGGCCACAGAGAGTCTTAGATAATCCCTGACAACGTCAGCTCACATCTGTTGAGTGCTTTCCGTATAAGAGTCTGTGACTTGCCAACTTCCATGCACGGTCTCACTTAGCCCTCACTACATCAAGACCTAGAGATGCTAACTCGTTCCTTGAGGCCTCACAGCCTCTGTGCAGTTGACCTGAACTTTGACACCAGGTAGGTTGGCTCCAGGGCTTCTGTCTCCTTTAGTTAGAGAGAAACACTCAGTTTTATTATCTGAACCCCGTCTTCTGCCAGTGTCATCTTGAGGACAAATATTTAAAGAGAAAATGAGGACATGAGGGAAGCAGTATTCTCATAAGTGGCCAGCCGTGAGCTTGTGACAGATTTTCAGACTGGGACAAATGGATTCTAGGTCTTGGGACCAACAGCAGATGAAAGCTGGTGATTCTCTATTCAATGAAAAAGGAATCAATCAGCAATACAGGTCCCAAGGAACTCCTCTGAGTGTCATATCCCAAGGCAGATGCAAGCACCTGACAAGGGCTTATGCTTCTTTTGTTGGGTTGCTCGAGAAAATACAGGATGTCCAGCTAAATTTGGATTTCAGATAAGCAACAAATAAATTTTTTAGTATAAGTATGTTCCAAATATTACAGGGGATATACTTATACTAGTGAATTTTGTTGTGTATTTAAAACTCAGATTTCACTGGGAGTCTTGTATTGCTATTTGTTAAATCTGGCAACCCAGTTTTTTTGGGGAGATAGTTTACAACCCAGGCAGTGTGTTAATAAAGACACAGAGAGAAGCACAGATAATAGAGCCTTTGCAGAAGGGAGAGTTCTGGATGTAAATCCAAGGAGGTAACGTGATCTTCTGGGTAACAGACTCAGTGGAAGGAGCTTTGTGATGGGAAGCCTTCCTGGCAGAACTGGTTCCTAAGGATAGGAGGGAAGGATCCGGAAGGGTAGAGCGGGGGGAAGTCTCCAAGGCAGTGTGGGGACAGCAGGACATGTCTAAAGGAGCTTCATGTTGGGGAGGACCAAAGGTGAAAGATGGGTCTGTGGAGGGTCTTGAGTGTCCTTCTAGGGATTTTGGACAATGTCTTTTGGACAAGGGTGGATGACCAATTGAAGTAGTATTTTAGGTTAAGAAGGTTCATCTGGTGATGGCACAGAGGTTTGGTGGCAATGGTGAATGGGGCTGGGAGCTGAGCATGAGGTGGTAGGAAAGGGTGACCAAAAGGACATCCTAAAGTAATGGCCTCATCCTTCAGGTACAATATCCAGGTGCCCATCAGGAAGATAGGTGGCCCAAGTGTGGCTGTCTCTGATCAAGTGGGAGATCTGGGCCCTGCTGGGTGCAGAGGAGGAGAAGGCAGCCATGCATGCAGAATCTCAGAGGAAAGATACTCATGTCTGAGGCATCCTCAGAAGTCTCTCACCACAGAAGATGGAGGAAGGGAGAGTGTTGTATCTTGTTCTAGTCTATCCACCCTCTCTGTGTGTACACACACACACACACACACACACACACACACACACACACTGTTGCTTATTCGGTCTGTATAGGTTTCCACAGAAAGTGAACTCTTGTTTTAACCACAGATAATATTTATTACGGATGCAATTTCAGCCTCGCGTTCTATTGTTTTGCTTCCCTCAGAGCCGGTCTTTTAAAGATCCATTCCACTGCCAAAGCTGACCCTTCTTCTGTGGGTCCTCCTGCAGCTGAGACAACCCCTACTCCTTGTAAAAGGTTTTGAGATCCTCCAAAGAAACGTACTCGGGCAGCACACTAAGATTACTGCTACGTGGCCGGCCCATCCCTTGCTTGGGCCCTGGCACCGAGCCAATCCTGAAAAGCCCACTCAGCTGTTCTAGGTTTTCCCAGAAGAGCTACCTGGGCAAGAGAGGAGAGGCCCAGACATGTTGGAGATGGCAACTGTTCCAGCCCTTTCCTGGGACTGGGTGGGACGGGACAGATCCACAGGGGCAGGGCAGGAGGGAGGAGGCTCCCCCAGCAGGGGCGGGGCGCTGGGTACCCTGGGTCTATCTGATCTTCTCCCCACCCTGGAGTGATTGAGGGCTGGGCTTACAGCAAGGGTGACTTTCCAGAATGGCCTGGAGGACAGGTGTGCCC
>NW_024425008.1:30689780-30758298 GCF_017311325.1 Ursus maritimus
CCACGAGGAACATTACTCCCCCCGCCCCCAGCCTGTGATCACTACTCAGTGAACACAAGGTATTCAAACCCGGACTCAAACATACCGTTTCCTGCCGGCTGCCTGCCGGTCTGAGGCCAGGTGACCGCTACCTCTTCCTCCCACTGAGCAGAGGGGGCGTGTGTCTGTCTCAGTGTCTTCCCTGAGGAACTGACCAACGCCAAGGTGAACGTGGGCTTACATCTCTTGCAGGAACAACGCTAGCTTGCTCACGCCAGGATGGCTTGACCTTGGCATCAAGGCGACCCAAACTTCAGTGGTGAGAATGGGAGGGGGGGGAGGCAACATGCAAACTGCCCATTCATCCTCACCGTGCCCGCCTCTTTCCCATGGGAAAGACTCACAGGCTCACCTTACCCTCACACCCCATTGCCCAAGAGCTAAACCATGCTGCCCATTAGGGGTCCTACCCCAGCCCCACAGACCTGCCACCTTTCCCTGCTCTTTCAGCAGCCCTGGCCTATGCATGGACTGTGTACCCTTTCCTGAATGTCCTTCCTCCATCAACTTCTCTGCCTGGGGAACTCGTTAGAGGACTAGCCCCAAAGTCATCTCTCCCATGAGGCCTGCCAGTTTCCTCCTTTGACACCTTCTTCTTAGGGCTCGAATCTTCTGTCCCTTTGCTGGAGAGACCACTTACAAAACCCGTTGCTCTGGGAGCTTTGTTTCCAGCTTCCGGCCCTGTGCACGTCTCCACAATTGCTCCCTGACCCAGCCAGGGTCCTCTGAGTGTTTGGGGTGTAGCGGGCCAGACTTTGAGGCTCTCTGGGAGACAATGCCTACAACTGGGGCTTTGGGTTCCCTTTCCAGTCCCAATGGCCTCCCCAGAGGTGGGCTGCTGACCCAGCAGGAAGTACCCGGGTCAGTGCCCATGCACACCACCTGTGGCTTGTCTCAGTCTCACACCCGCCTTCTCTGGCTCATCTCTGAGGCACTGGGTTCCTCCTATATCCCCAGACTCCTCCACTGGACTGCTCCCTGGCCTTTCTTGCTGAGTCAGCCCTCTGCTAATTGCCACCAGCTGGCCAGGCTGCCTTCCCGAGATGCAGCAGGCTGCCTTCCCGAGATGCAGCAGGCTGCCTTCCCGAGATGCAGCAGGCTGCCTTCCCGAGATGCAGCAGGCTGCCTTCCCGAGATGCAGCAGGCTGCCTGTGCATGGAGTCCGACCCGGGGTGGCTCGTGTGCTGGGGAAGTGGCCTTGCTTCTCCCAGTGAAGCTTGGGGGAGCTATCCCAGCCAGCCTGAGGATGGGGTGAGCTGGGGAGAAAGGCCTAGGAGAATGTAGGGAGATGGGGAACAGGCCTGGGGGAGACCCAGGGGCCCCCCTCTGTCCATAGGCTGTCTTTACAGCAGTGGTTCTCAATGAGGCAGGATGATTGCCTCTTCCCACAGTCACCTGCCTGGGGCATTTGGCCATGTCTGGAGGTGTTTCTGGTCGTCACAGCTGGCGGCAGGAGGGGAGAGCTGCTGGCGTTCAGTATGTAGGGGCTGGTGATGTGACTAACCCTCAGAAATGCACGGGACAGGCCCCCACACGAAGGGTTATTTGACCCACAGTGTCCACAGTGCCAAAGTTGGAAAACCTTCTTCTGGAGAAAAGAGGCTGGGGCTGGCTGGGATAGGGGCCTCACTTTGAGAGCTGGGCTCGAGCAGGTTTTCATTGGTCTGGGGGATGACTTGTTCTTAGGGCTCACGTGCAGCCTTCTCTGCCCCTGCGGGTCCCCATAGGGAGCCACCAGCATCTCCTGCACTCACCCTGCTCCTTACTGTCCTCCCCCAGCCCCACCTTCACAATTCAGGCGGGGGGGCGGGGCTTTTTGCAGCCAGCAGGTATTAGATGCTGAGAAAACCTCTTACCTTCCGTTATTTTGCCCCATATCAGCCCATAGTTTCAGAAGGGCGAGGAAGCAAAGGCTTTCTTCCCATTTTTTGAAAAACGCTTTCTATGAAGGAACATTTTTTTCTTTCATCCCCTATATGATAATGTTATTCACCACTGTGCATTGATTGCTTATTTTGTACCTGGAACTTTCACACACGTGATACGATGTCATCGTCACAATAATGCTGTGAAATAGCTACTGTTACTCCTTGAAAAAAGCCGCATCTGAGGTCCAGACTAGTTACATAACTTGCCCAGGTCACGCAGGTAGAAGGGGTGATGCTAAGATTGGGACCAAGTCCTTGCCCCCCAAATTGGTAATTGGGACACCCCCAGAGATTTCTCCTGTAGGAAGTCATCATCATAGAGGAACTTTCTAAGTGAAAAGGACCACAGGGACTCTCGTGTCTGCCAGAACAGTATGGGTCTGAGTAGGGGGGACCAGGAGAGAGGCTTTGGGCTGCCAGGAAAGGGGAGGCTACCAGAGGACGAGACTGATTCCAGGGAGGGGTGACTAACGCTGCCATGAGTCAGCCTGGGCCCCGGAAGGGTCCTTTCCCTCCTCCAGGGCTCATGTTCCCCAGCCCTGGGGTTGATCAGGTGCCTGGAAGGAAGGACCAGGTGCCCCTCCCTGAGAGCAGTGGTCTGGTCCTCTTCTGTCCAGGCATCCATCCGGGAGCTCTTGCTGGGCTGCTGAGTGTTGCCGGAGCTGAGGGGCTGCAGGAGGCAGGCAGTAAACAGGAAATGGTTAAGTAAGAGCAGGTGGAGCTTGCCCGGTGCTGGAGCAGGGCAGGAAATAGCTAAGCGGCTGAATGGACTCAAAAGAATGCTCTGCCCTCCTCCCGGAGGCTTTGGCCAAGGGCTGTCCACCCACCCCTCCCTGCCCTGCACTGAGAGGCACCCAGCCCAGCAGCCGCCTGACCCCCTGCTGCCCTCCTCAGTTCTGCTGGGGCTGGGAGGTGCTGGGAGGAGAGGGCCCAGGGTACCAGGAAGCCCAGCTGGGAGCTATGGGGCAAGAAGGAGGGGGTTCCTTCCCTCCGGGGCTGTGAGCCAGGCCCACTTCCAGTGGCCCCAGAGTGAGGGGCTGGGGGGTGGGGGCATGGGCAGCCTCTCCAGGCCCCAGAGGTTGTTTTCCTCCTCCTGGTTCTTTGTTCCCTAGAGGGATCTTTGTATTGACTGGGGCTCCTAGCCTGGGCCAAGCCCACAGCCAGACCAGTGGCCTGGGATCTGGACGGAAAAGGCTGGATGCCCCAAGGGGTACCGTGCTCTCCCCTTTGCTCCTTATAGCAGCAGGTGTCCCGGAAGAGGGGTGGCACTCTCCTCCAAAGTGAGATGAGGAGCCTTGAGGTTAGGGAAGTTGCGTGGCTCACACAAGGAAAGGGCACTGGGGCTTGGACCCCCCTTTCTGCCTCCCTGCCCTTCTCCTACTCTCCCTCTGCACCTCGGTGCCTCTCCTGTTCAGAGAATTCTCTTCGCTCTACCCTGGAGTAAAATTAGTGGTGCTCTGGGTACCCTCTTGATCCCTTTCCCAGGGGACCCTCCCTCATGAGCAGGCAGGGCTCTGCTTCCCAGGGTCCTCTTGCAAGTGGGCTTCTTCTCTGCAGAGCAAAGGGTCCCCTAGCTCCAGTCTTGCAGTGTCACTGACACATTAGTGTCTGAGGACTGTGGGGCATCCAGGTATGAATACCCAGCCCAGGCTTCAGCAGGCAGGATTCCCTGGATGCCTGAGGGGCCCACAGGGATACTGAGGCAGGCGTAGCCCATTCCTGGTGCTGGTTGTTGCCTGTTCCCCAGCACATGGCTCCTGGCTGCAGCAGTCTTGCAGTGGGGAGTTGAAGGCCTTGGCCCCTGCCTGAGTAGGGGGAGAAGCTGTGCTCACCTGTTTTCCTGATAGCAGTGGACATCAAGCATATCTCAACCCCAAAGAATGAGAACAACCCAAGTTGATTGGGTATTATGTTCTATTTGTTTATAGTAAGTATATATTTAAGTATGTGCATGTATATATTTATACATGTATTGACTCGTGTAATTCCTACAGCAACCCAAAGAAGAGGTACTTGGATTATTCCCATTTTCCAGATGAGGCCTAGAGAAGGGAAGTAACCGCCCTGGTGCTAGGGCAGTGGTGGGTCAGCTACTCTGACTTCAGCCCTGGGCAACTGTCTCCGGGCCACACTCTGGCCACTAGGCTGCATTGCTTGTCAGGAGCCTTTGGAAGTCCCTCACAAGATCCCTAGTCTTTAGGAAAAGTTCCTTGTCTCTCAGGAGCCAGAATTTCCTGAGCATCCTCAGACCTTTTTGAGGTCTCTGATGGAGAATGCCAGAAAAGAGGAGGAGAAGATAGCTGGAGAGCTCATCAGTTCTCCAGGCTGGGCCATGAGTGTGGCATCTCCCCGCTGCCACTGTTACAGGGCCCTGGGGAAATTCTGCCATCAGTTCTCTTCATTCAAGAGCCGTGGGTTGGCACCAGCTTTGTGCCAGTCCCTGGGCTGGGCACTGGGACGAGCCAGCTAAAGCAGACACATCATGTGCCCTGGGGTGTTGGCGGGAGCAGAAGAGTATTTTCGTATTTCGTCTTTTGATTCAATGTGGGAGATGCTCAGATAGAGGGAGGTGTGCGGGTGGGGAGCACGGAAGCAGAGAGTTGGTACTCAGCCAGCCTGGGAAGTCAGAGAAGGTATCCTGCAGGTGGACGGGCTTGGCTGAGCCTTGAAGGGTGATCCCACTTAGCCAGGAGGAAGAAAAGGGGTTGGCATCAGGGGTGGGGAGGGCTTGGGGGGGTGGGCGGAGGTGACGGTGCGGGCAAAGGCTTGGAAGCCTGCCATGCGGGGAAAGCAGCTGGCGGGGGTGGCATCACGGGGCCAGCGAGGCCACGTCAGGGCCCTGGAGCTTTGTCAGCCTCCGCCTCTGGGCCTGCAAGATCCCCGCAGAGAGAAGGGACTTGGGGGAGGACAGTGCCAGAGGTGGACACGCACTCTCTGCTTTCATGAGTTATGAAGGAGCTACAGTAATGGAGACAGAAGTGATGGAAGGATGGACATTTATGACAGTGGGCACAGTAGACGGTGGCGAGAGCTACCCCTCGCACACTCAGCTGCATTTTGAAAAGTGCAAAGGGAATTCCATGGGGAAAGGATAGTCTTTTTTAAACAAAAATGGTGCTGGAAAATTTAGACATCCGTAATGAAAAAAAAAAAAAAAAAGCCTTGGCTTCTAACTCAAAAACTATCAACGACAAAAGCATAAGAGAAGGAATGAAAGAAAAAAACCTAAAAGTATGAAATAAGAAAATGCAGGAGAAAATCTCTGTGACTTGGGTGAGGCAGAGTTTCTTATTATGTCACCAGAAGCAGGATCCATGAAAGAAAAATGGACAAAGTGGACTGACACAAATTAAAAACTTCCAGTTTCCAAAAGACACTTAAGAAAACGCAAAGAAAAACCACAGACTGGGAAAAAAATGTTTGCACAATCTGTAGCTGGCAGAGAGGACTTCTATTTAGAATATCTATAAAAATTCCCCAAGCTCAGTAATAAGAAAATGAACAATTCAGTTTTTATTTCTTTTTTATTTTTTTAAAGATTTTTAAAAATTGTTTGACACAGAGAGGGAGCTAGCATGAGTAGGGGGCGGGGCAAAGGGAGAAGCAGGCTCCCCGCTGGGATCATGACCTGAGCCCACGCTTACCCAATTGAGCCCCCCCCTCCGCTGCGCCCCACCATTCAGTTTTTAAAATGCGCAAACTATTTGAACACACACTTCACCACGGAAGACGTAAGAATGGCAAACATACACGTGAAAAGATGTTTAACAGCTTTCATCACTAAATTAAAAACATAATGAGAATCCACGATATCCCTTTAAAAATAGTTAAGATTAAAAAAAAAATTAAAACCCCAAAGCTGACAACACCCAGTACAGGGGAGGGTGTGGAGCAACTGAAACTCTGACGTGTTGCTGGTGGGAATACAAAATGGCGCTGCCCCTGTGGAAGACCGTCTGGCCGTCCAGTGAGCCGGTCAGCATCCACTTGCCCTATGACCCCGCAATCCAACTGTTAGGTACTTACCAAGAGAGATGAAAACTTACGTCCACAAAACCTTGTATGCATTATTTATAATGGCGTTTTTCATAATGGCCAGAAGCAGGGTACAACCAGTACAAGAGACACGCCCTTCCATTGCCGAATGGATGGACATGCTGTTAGGCCGTCCACTGAGTGGGATGCCACTTAGAGATGAAAACAAACTGTTGAGTCAAGTAATAACATGGCCGCATCTCAAGTGCACCAGGCTAGGTGAAAGGAGCCGGACTCCGGTGGCCTGGTACTGCGGGATTCCATTAGCACCTTGGAGATATTGTGGGTGCGGTTCCAGATCCCAGCGATGACGTGAATATTGCAATAATGGGAGTGAAATGAATTTTTTGGTTTCCCAGTGCATACGAAGTTATGTTCACACTATACTATAGGCTATTAAGTGTGGGATAGCATTACGTCTACGAACACAATATATCCCTTCATTAAAAATGCTGACCATCATCTGAGCTTTCGGCGAGTTGAAATCACGGATCACAGATCACCATACCAAATACAACAATAAGGAAAAAGTGAAATATCGTGAGGATTACCAAAACGTGACCCAGACACACTGTCGGGATGTGGTGCCCATAGACTTCCCCCATGCACGGTTGCCGCAAACCTTCAATTTGTGAAAAACAAACAAACCCCACAATATCTGAGAAGGGCAATAAAGGAGGTATGCTTGTGGCCAACATTTTAGAAAAGGCAAAACTACAGGAACAAAAAAACTAGTTTTCAGGGCTAGAGCCTGGGGCAGGGGTGGAGCAGGAACACAGGAGAATTTAGGGGGTGATAGAACTGTTCCATATCTTACCCGTGATGGTTACATGACTGCATGCATTTTGTCAAAATCCATAGGACTGGATTTTAAAATGCATGAATTTTACCATATGGAAATTATATCTTAACAAACTTGACTTTAAAAAACACAGTGCACAAGGTTATAGAACCTCATCTTATAACTTGGCTCTAGGCCTGGGAGTTGGGGAGACTCAGCTTTGGTCTAGTTCCTGGCAGCCATTCTGCCCCCTAGGACCCCACCCACCCACCAATGGAAACCTTGCTCTTTGTGATGTCAGAGGGCCAGAAGGGGAACCGTTAATGAGCCCCTCCTCTGCGGTGTTGTGGTCCCTGTTTTTATTAAATGCAAGTGCCCCTGGGAGGGCGAATAACTTAAGTTGAGGGAGGCTTTGGCAGAATGAGAGAGGGGGATGGAAGGATGGGAAGGGAAACAGTTTCCATGAGGTTGGAGAAGGGTGGGCGGTGGAGTGGGAAGTAAGCCTTCAGTTTGGTTGGGGGCACTGGGCTGTCCTCATGCATTGTGAGTATGTCGGGGGCAGGGTATTAGCTGCATGGAAGGCAGACCCCCTCATGGCTTTGGCTTAGTATACGAAATCCTCTTTCCCCACCTGGCAAGCACAGCCCCTGCCTGGGCTTCCTTCCCTAGCACCTTCCTCCTCCGCTTCCTAATTATCCAATCCCAATTACGGGTTGCCCAGACAGGTTGGGGGGATGATTTCTTTATGGCATCTAAACACAAAAGACCTCAGCATCTTCTCGCCCACATATTTCCACTCTGAGTCCCTCAGGGTTCAGATCACCTTAGGCATTTCTGTCCTGTTGGAAATTTCCTTGTCAGAGGGGAGCAGAAGGTCTAAGTAGGCCGCAGGGCCCCAGGCTTCAGTGGTCTTGTGATGCAAATTATGGGGTGGGAGGATTGGTAAGGGCATCTGCTTGGCTTGTATTTGTTTCTACAGCATTTTCTTCAAATGTGCCATTCACTTTCCCACCACAGGGCCTTTGCACACACTGTTCCCTCTCTCTGGGGGTTCTCAGTTTCTGAAGCTTAATTTAACCACCATTTACTATGCTTTACTATGTGCCTGCTATGGAGGATGCAGAAGGAAATAAGACTAGTCTTTTTATGGTAAGAAAAACTTTGGCCTAGGGAGATGGTGGTAACAACAGCAGCGGCAACAAAGGCAGGGCCATTTCAGGAGCAGTCACCATGGGCCAGGCAGGCATTTATGCAGACAGCGTCATTCAAAACTCAGCAGTCCTAAACGCTTCTCATTACTATTATTCCCTTTTTCTAAGTGAGGACACCGAGTGAGGCTCAGAGAGGTTAAGTTGTTTGCTGGGCTGGCCCATGGCAGGGTTGGAACTGAGTCCGGGCCTCTGGATCTCCGAAGTCATGTTTATGACCACAGCATCATCCCACCCTCTGCCCCACGTGGAGGAAAGCCACCATCCAATCCCAGCTCCAACCTGGCAGGCCTTGGAGTCGATTTGCCAGAGAAGGAGTGAAAAACAAAGAGGATGCTGGTCTATTCCGCGGGATGCAGGCTGTAGCTGGAGAGGCCAGCCCAAGCCTGGGCAAAGGGGGCTGGGCAGGGATGTGGCATGCACTGGCCAGCCGGCCCCCACCTTTCCTGCAGGACCCTTCCCGCTCAGTGTATTCACAGGGGGCGTTTTCCAAGGTGTGACGTACAGGACTGCCTCCTTAGGGGGACCAGAGGCTTCAGGAAGGTACTCCCAGGGTGAGCCTTCCTGGCTTGAGGCTCTTGCGTTCCATATTTTGGACAGAGGGAAGGCATACACTGGATGTTAAGTCCACAGCAGACCAGTAAGTCAGAGTCCCGGTTGGGCTCTGCTGTCTAGTAAACCAAAGACGATCATTCATGAATAATGTGGGCGTGATATTGTGTAACAGGGCTGGTGGATGGGCTGGGGGGGGGGTGACTCATTTCTGGAGGTCTTGAATCAGACCACTGTTATTTCCTTTGGCTTCCAGTGGACCTAACCCAGACTCCCCTCAACACCTACCTGCCTCAGTCACTGAATCAGAGATGTGGGCTCTGGTAGGCTGTGGAGAGCTGCGACCTTAATGCGCGCCGAGGCCAGTTAGAGAAAGATGCTTTGAGGAGGAAGCAGCCTTGCAGGCTTTATGGAAGGGCTGTGGGACAAAGCAGATGAGGGGGCCTGGTCCAGGTGAGGTGATACTCAGACCACAGAGAGAGGGGCGTGCCGTATTTTCATTGGAACCAAGAAAGCTCAGAGGGAGGAGAGACAAAATCTGATCCCGGAGAAAGATTAGACTCTCTTTTCTCTCCCTCTCTCCCCTCCTCGCAAGAGCTGGAGAGAGAAGCAGAACTGGTAAGAGTCTTGTGATAAAGGCAGCCTTTGGCAAGGCGGTGGATGGTGCCTGCATGGCAGCTGTCTCGAAAATGTCCCTGAGGGTAACCTGCCCAGTTGGAGCCAGGAGCTAGTGAACTGAATGCCTATGTGGGGCTGTCAGGCAACCAGCAGGCAGGGGCTCCCACGGCCCCAGGGCATCTGGACATCCCCAGAGGAGCAGAGCAGGGACACCCTCCTCCTGGGGTAGCTCCCTGAAGGCAGAGTGGAGTCTTCTTTTCTCAGCACCCTCCTCCCTCCCACCCTCCTCTCTCCCTCCTGCCCTCCTCCCTCTCTCCGCACCATCAGTGCTTCCCGAACTTTGGACGGAGTAAGCAAAAGCTCATCAAGGAAAAGAGGCCCAAAAGATACTGGGTGGGTGACTCTGGGGCAGTCACCGTGGGCAGTCAGGCCTCTGGAGCCAAGAGGGGCATTTGACACACTGTGCGGGTCCGAGTGGGAGGTGCCAGGCCACAGAGTCAGGGCTCCCCTGACGGTCAGGATTGGTGCCCAGCTTTAAGCAAACCCGAGATACATGGCAATTATCCAAATTATCTAGATTGTATGAAAAACGCTGTACAAAGATTGACCCCTCCTGAGACATGTAAAATTATTACTTGAATTGCACTATTTTAGCCCCCAGACAGATTCGGGGAACATATCTATTGCACGAAGCCTGTTGTTTTCATGTGAAATGTGCGAATGACAGGTTATTGAACTCCTGGGTCTTTGTTTTGTTACCCATCTCCGCCGTGACCTCAGAAGCCCCATGCCCAGGACAATTTGCTCCACAGTTGGCCTGGACTTCTGGATGACATGAGCTGCAGAAATGCGGGTTGTGCTGCTTAGGGTTTGCTCGGCAGGCTAGACCCGGGGCTGGCAGTTCTCCCCCCTCTATAATAGGAAGCTGAAACACTGGCAGGGTAGGCTTCCTAGCTCTGGGGCACCAGCCCAGGCATCACCAGATGCGAGCCCTGGAAGGGATGCAGAGACCCTAGTCCAACCCCTTCCTTCCTGGGAGTTCTTCCTGGAAGATTCCAAAGGCTGCTCTGTGGCTGTGTGGACATAGAAAACACGGTCACTCATGCTGTTCCCGCTCCTGCCCACCCCTGTCTGCATACATTGCCAGACCCTATGCACTTTGCCCCAGACCTCACCCGTCTCGCTCACCTCTTTCCTGGGAGAGAGACAGTTCCACGCACGTGCTGTACTAACGCTGCTCAGCTAATTTGAGGGGGTTGGAGCAATGCGTATTTTCTGAGCACAGCCTCTGGCAGAAAAGCCTATCTGACTCAGTGCTTCTGGCCAGTGGGGTAAACAAAAGCACGGTCTGAGCACGGCGTGCCATACAAAGAAGCTAGTGGTGAGAGTTCACGGGAAGCCGTGGGCTAGAACACAGCAGTCTCCTCACTTTCCCTACCTTCTTTCCTACCTTCCTCAGCCCCTCTTGGCACATGTCCTCTGAAACTCAGCTACAAACTCCCAGATTCCTTGGTGTGCATGGCGTTCACAGCCTTGCCCCCCTGCCCTCCCAGGCCCCCAACACCTCCCTCCACATTCTCACGTGCTGTTCATACTCATCCACCGAACGCAGGCACCAGCGGTGGGCTTGGTGGCTCCTGGGCCTTTGCACCTGCTGTTCCCTGGGCCTAAAACATGCTTGTTTCTCTGAGAAGCTACTCATCTTTCAAACCCAAATCAAATCTCCCTGCCTGGGGTCTTCCCTGGGTCCCCACAGAGAGGGTTAGGCTGTCTCAGGGAGAGTTGGTGGCCTCATTGAGGGATAGGTGACCTCGCTGGCCTCCTGTCTCATTCCCCTGCCAGAGTGACCCCGTCAGGAGCTCCCGCTGCACCCCGCAGTAGTAGGCCCTCAATAAACGGTCACGTGAGCGAAGCAATGCGTGAAGGAGCTAGCGGCAGCTTGAGAAAAGGAAACAGAGACACATCCTTCATGGGGAAACTGGCCTCTGAGAACCTTATTTGGGGTGTCCTCTCCAGAGGTCGGCTTCGGGTGCTGCTTCTCCCCCTCCTGCCCTCAGTGCAAAGAAGTTCCTCAGGGGGTGGACCACCTGCCCGGCCTCCTCCAGGGATTTCTTCCTTGATGCTCGCTTGCGGCTTCTCTGGTCAGTCCAGCGCAGGACTTGCACAGCTGCTGGGGACTCATTGCCCGAGAAAGCCTGGGGATCTGGTGTGGGCTAACTCGGAGGAAAGACCTTACGCTGTGCAGTGAGATAGAGTCCACCCAGGGGCTGCAGCAAGAACCGACAGGAAGGCGAGGCTCCTAGGTTTAGGGAGGATTTCTTTCCAGGGTGGGGAAATCACAAGGACAATTGATTGAGTTGAGGTTGGGCTGGATGGGGTTTGGGGGCCAAGGCAGGGGTGGGGACAGGGAGTGAATGTCTGGGGCTGGCAGTGGGAAGGGAAGGTGTGGGCGAGGTTTCACTGGAAGGGAAGAAGGGAACGTGAGTGCAGGTGGCTCAGTGGCCCAGCTCTGCAGCAGCGGAATCTTCAGTCCCTGCAAGGATCCGCAGGAGAGCTGGAAAAAGAAAAATAAAAATTAAGGAAGCACAGGGGCCAGGATCTTGGTGGACAGCCGAGTAGCTTGGAAGTGCTAACTGGCACCGAGGTTGCTGGGTGCACAGGCGAAGAAGCAGGAAATGGACTTTAGGACGAGGCCCATGCTGGAATGGTTCTGGACATTCCCCCTCTTCCTCACAGCACAGCCTTCGGGGAATCCCAGGGATCTGGGGCCCAGGATAGGTCCCTGAGGGACCCTGGCCCCGCACAGCTGAGTCTGTTTCCCCACAGGCCCCCACCCCGCCCCTGGCAGTTTGGATACTAATAGCCCACGGCACCCCAGGAGGGGGCGAATGGGGATCCATTTGTTTTTCCAGAGTTTGACCTCTGGGTAAAACTCTTCCCCCAAAATGTGCCGGTTTAAGTGAAAGCGATAAATCAGCCCCTTTGAAATGCAGAAGCAGCTTGGGGAAGCCCCCTTTGATATGCAGCTTGGAAACGGGGCACTTAAAACCTGGGTTAATTCTCCGTCTGGCTTTATTGGAGGCCGAGAAAGGGAAGAGGAGGAAACCCAGGGCCGCTCATTAAGTCTGGGGCACTTGAAAGGCCTGGGGCAGGGGCCGAGCGGCCGCTAAGAGATCACGGAGGCACAGCGGCCCTGGGAAAAGCATCCCTGTCCCCGACCAACTCTAATCCCGGTTCCCACCCAGACAGATGAGACGCGGGGGTGGGGGTGTGGGGGGCGGTGGAGCGGAGGGGCCGGGCCGGCGGGCCGGGAGAGGCTCCCAAGGATGGGGAGGCGGTTGCTGTGGAAACGGAGTCGGGGCGCCTCAGAGGAGAAAGCCAAGGGCCAACCTAGCGATTTCCTGAAAGAAGCAGAGAATTCAAGAGTGTGTATCTCACTCCTGGGGCAGCTCCTGCTCTCAGAGGCCTGGGGGCTGCAGCCCCTCCATGGGAGCCAGGCGGGTCGGCCTGCCTGTACTTGCCTCCGGGGCCCTGCTCGGGCCCTTCATTAGAAACATCTGCTCCTCGTGGCACTCCATGTCACAGGGTGGCCCGAGGGCTCTGTGTAAGTTTCAGGCAGGGGTGGGGCTCTGGGGACATGCAGCTTCCACCGCCCAGCTCCAGGCTCCAGAAGGGAGGAAAGGCTGAGTGTGGCACCGAGGCCACTTGGTGCCAGTGAGGTGACCCTGTGTCCTGGATTTCAGGATGGTTCCCCCTGCTGTCCCCACAGGCGACAAGTCCGCGTCTTGGATGGGTCAGGCAGAAGGCTCTGGTTTAAAGCTGGGACAGGCAGCCGGGTAACTGTACAGCAGGACCCCCTAGAGCTTCCGAAGCGTAGCACCCATGGCTGCTGGCCAGTCCTGCCTCCTCCAGGGTCCGTGGGCTCTGCCGTGGGCTGTGGGCAGGGGTGCGCAGGAGACTGGTTGCTGCCTTCCCGCCCCTGCTCTGCCTGCTCCGTTTTCTCTTGTGTGTCGTTTCTGTGCAGGGAGGTGGGGGGTGGTGGAGGATGGGAGCGGAAAAAGTAGAAAGCTGACCCTTTAGAGCTTGGTCCTCCCATTTGAGACAGGCCAGGGTGGACAACAGCTGATAGGTTCCTGTCACCCCCTTGCCCCCTCTGACCTTGGGGTGCTGAATTCTGGGGAACGCATTCATCGTGCAGCTGGGCTGGCCGCTGCCCCACAAAGGTCCTGCCTCAGTGGGCCCAGGGCTTCTCATACAGAGATGCTCGGGTGAGCCTAGCAGCCAGTGACAGGCCTTTTCTGAGCCCTCCACACATCTCCCCAGTCCCTCCCTCATCACGGGAATCCAGAACCCGTGTCCATTTGCAGGCCTTCCACCCCCACCTGCACCTCCCACCCAGACGCCAACCCACCTTGGGCCTCTCAGGGCCTCAGGGGGCTGCCAGGACCTCCCAAAGCCTTTCCCTGTGTTAGAACAACGTGCTCACAATTGCAGACCTACACTAGGTCTCGGACAAGGAGTCAACTGAATAAATCACAGAAATGACTCACTGTAAACTCTTTTAACTCCGGGCAAGCTGAAAGCCCCTGGAAGGCAAGAGCAAAGCAAGGATTTTTCTGTCTGCCACTCCCTACCCTTGAGAGATGTGAGGGAGGAGTGGCAAAGGACCAGGCCCAGCTCCCACAGAGCTTCTGCCCACCTCCAAGTTCCTGTCCTGCCCCTGGGGTGGCCGAGAGGAGGGAGGCTTCCCTGTCCCGCTTTGTCATGCCTCTCTCTGCACTAATCAGCTTTAGTCTCCAGATTAAATTAACTGACTGGAGCATTTCAGCAGGGCTGAAGCAGCAGGAGCTGGGGTACACAAGCCAGCTCCATGGGCTTCTAGAAGCCCAGTGCAGAGGCACCATTTTGTTCTTGCCTCCTCCCCAGCTGCAGGGAAGGAGGGGCTTGGGAAAGGGGGGTGGGAGCCAGCCTCACAAAATGCCTGCTTGGAAGCAGAGCCGAGGGGGATGAAGAAATCTGGGCAGGCCAACTGGGGATACAGTCCACTGAAGGCCCCACAGACAAAGGGAAAGATGATGGAAAAAGAGGAGATATGTGGGTCCAGAGAAAGGAAGGCAGGCGAGAGAAGGCCGACCACAGTGGCCGGGGGAAATGGCAGAGCCAACCCCTGGTCAAAGGCCAAAGTTGCATTGTCGGAGGTGTTTCCGGGAAGAAGGTTGGTGGTGGCGGTGGTGATGGTGGGGTGGATGTGTGCGCCTGCCTTTGTGTGGGCAGGAGACAGGAGTGCGCGTGCTCGCTTGCGCGCGCGCGCTCTCTCTCTCTCTCTCTCTCTCTCTCTCTCTCTCTCGTAGGCCGGTGCCAGAAACTGCTGCATTCCTCTTAACCCCAAAGCCAGCCCCCTTTCCAAAATGCTTTCTCATTATTCGCAGGCACATTTTTCTCCGCCACACTCGGCTCTTGTTTCGACGTCTCTATATGCTCGCTGCACTTGAGGCTCTTCCCTGCTCTGTGGTGCGACTGTAAAAACACCTGCGTTTTATTAATGCTGCCTGGAGCCGGGCTGGGCCGGCCCCTCCGCTCGCCCCCTGCTCGCCTTCTCTGCCAGGCTCAGTGAAGCACAGCCCCAGCGTTAACCCTGTGTGGCTGGGTCTCTGTCCCGCGAGGGCTGCAGACCCCGCAGAGCAGGTGGGGCTCCCCTAGGGCCCCGAGATGACGGGGCAGGCATTGGGGGGGGGGGCTGCCTTGGCTCCATGCTTTCCTTGCCCTGGACTTGTGATCTGCTTCTCTTATCACTGCTCCTCAGTTTCTCTCTCCAGAATGTGAGAACATCGTTTTGTCTTGAAAGGAATCCTGGCAAACTTCTAAGCCAAAGCCCTTAGAAGCCTGGCCCTTTAAGTATCTACTCCGTCCTCTTGCCTCCAGGAACCATTGAGACGAAAACCATCCCGAAAAAGAGCTGCTTTCCTCTTTAAAATCTTTTAAATAAGGAAAGCATGAAGAATACAAATGCCCCATAATCCTATCACCCTGAGAGTCCTGTTAACATTTCTTTTAATGCAATACGGGCACATGACTGAAAAAAAAAAAAAAAGCATAGAGGTATCACATGAAACTTAAGTTTTTCCTCCCTCAAACCACAGTTGTTCCTCCCCAAGGTAATAATTCTTAACAGTTTGTGTATCCTTCCAGGGAAAGAATTTGGGTATATACTGACATCTTTTTTTTTTTAAATAAAAATAAGTCTGGACTTCTTTTTTTTTTTTTTTAAATCTTTTATTTTTTTTTAAAGATTTTATTTATTTATTCCACAGAGATAGAGACAGCCAGCGAGAGAGGGAACACAAGCAGGGGGAGTGGGAGAGGAAGAAGCAGGCTCCCAGCGGAGGAGCCTGATGTGGGGCTCGATCCCATAACGCCAGGATCACGCCCTGAGCCGAAGGCAGACGCCCAACCGCTGTGCCACCCAGGCGCCCCAAGTCTGGACTTCTTGCCATATCAGCACACGGAGACCCCCTTCGTTCTTTTTAACGGTTGCGTATTAATTCGTGCTATGGCTGCACTAGGGTTTATTTAACCAGTCTCCTAGTAATGGGCTCCAAGGCTGCTTCCAGTTTCGAATCTTCCAAACACGGCTGTAGTGAGGATCTTCGGACATCTGCCTTGGGTGGACATGTACGAGGATATCTGCAGGGAAATTCCTCCGAACGCACTTGCTGGGTCAAAGGACATGTTCATTTGTCTACTCTTTTTAAAAAAGAGTTGTTTTTTTTCCCCCTGTCCTCCTCCATTTCTTTTCTATCAGGCAAACTCCTAGTCATTGATTAGAATGCAGTTCAAATTTGTCTCCTCTGTGAAGCCTTCCCTGATTGATCCAGGAGCCTGCTGGCTTTGCCTTCCATGCTTCCTTTGCCCTCTTACCCAAAGCCTTATTGTAGCTCAATTTTTTAGAGTGTTTGTTCTCTATACAGGATTGCAATATGAGCTCATTGACATCTCTCTTGGGCACGATGCTTTTGTCTTTTTTGTTTGTTTGTTTAAGATTTTATTTATTTGAGAGAGAGAGCACAAGCAGGGTGGGGGTGGGGAGCAACAGAGGGAGAAGGAGAAGCAGACTCCCTACTGAGCAGGGGCTCCGTCCCAGGACCCCCGGGATCATGACCTGAGCCGAAGGCAGACGCTTAACCGACTGAGCCACCCAGGCACCCCCGCTTTTGTCTTAAAATTTTTCTTTGTGCAGTTCCACTCCTGGGTATGTACCCAAAAGAACTGAAAGCAGGGACTCGAGCAGGTATTTGTACGTCCGTGTTCGGAGTAGTGTTATTCACGATAGCCAGCAAGTAGAAACAACCCAAATGTCCATGACAGGTGAACAGATAAAATGTGGTACCGTAGTCTCCCTTATCTGCTGTTTTGTTTTCCCCAGTTTCGGTCACCTGTGGTCCATTGCTGGAAACACACGATCCTCCCGATGTATCTTCGGAAGGTCAGTAGGAGCCTAACGCTGCATCTCGGCGCCTACGTCATCCCCTCCCCTCATCTCATCACATAGGCGTTTTATCATCTCACATCATCACAGGAGCGGTGAGTATAGTATAGTAAGATCTTTGAGAGAGAGACCATAGTCACATCAATTTTATTACAGTATATCATAAAAATTGTTCTATTTTAATTTTAGTTGTTATTATTCTCTTACTATCCCTAATTTAGAAATTAAACTTTATCCTAGGTATGTATGTATAGGGAAAAACACACTATATATAGAGTCCAGTACTATCCGTGGTTTCAGGCATCCATTGGGAGTCTTAGAATATATCCCCTGTGGGGAGATTTTATACACACACACACACACACACACACACACACACACACACACACATATAACAGGAGCCCTAAAAGGAATGAAGTTAGGACACATGCTACCACATGGCTGAACCTTGAAGAAGGTATTATGCGAAGTGAAATAAACCAGTCACACAAAAAAGACCAATGTTGGGTGATTCCACTCATATGAGGTGCATAGCGTAGTCAAACTGACAGAGACAGAGGGCGGAATGGTGGCTGCCAGAGGCTGGGGAGAGAGAGAAGGGGAGTTTGTGTTTGAGGAGCACAGAGTTTGAGAAGGTGAAAAGTCCTGTGGACGGATGGTGCTTATGGTCGCACAGAATGTTCGCCGTGCCACCGACCCGCACCCTTCAGCATGCTGAGGATGACAAATCTAGTGTTAGCATATTTTACCACAGTGAAAGAATTCCACCATGTCATAGACTCAAAGTTCTTTGCAAGCTCTCTCCGTGGGTCGATGTTACCATCCCCGTACTTCAAGGCAATGCTGACCCATCCAGGACGGGAGAGCACTTATCCTATTTTCAGATATTTCCAGGGAAGGGAGCCCATTACATTATTAGGCAATCTTTTCCAGTGTCTCAAAACCCCAGACATTCTTGGTACCAGACCTTTCCTGCTGCACCTGAAGTTAATTTTTTCTTGGTCAGTAAGTGCTTTGTCAGGCCACTGACTCTTCACACACTCGGAGGCTCTTGTTACAACTCCCCCCCAACCCCCGCCAGTCTGGGCCAAAGGCACCAAGTAACAGTCTTGTGGGTGGACTTTGAGGGCCTCGTGAGACTTCCTCTCGTGCTTGCCTCTCACCAGAATGATGGATGGAAGGAGCCCACCCATCTCTTACTTCATTTGAGATGCAGTTTGTGGGGCACTAGAGCCTCTTTCTCTCTCTTGGCTCTCCCCTCTGCACCCTTCTGTTGAAAGCCTTTGGCTGACAGGGTGGACCCCCCTCCCCCCCAAGGACGGGGACAGAACCAGTGACTCATTTCAGTAAGCCCCTTAGACTCTCCTCTGACCAGAGACCACATGGCCCCTTAATGAGCTGCTTAGAAGGTATGCTTGGCTGGTGTGTTCTCCTCGGCCTGGAAGATGCTGACCTTGTCGGCTTAGAAACATCAAAGGGCTAATGAGGGAAGAACAGGGGCTGAGAAAGACACCATCACCTGGCTTGCAAGGCCCAATGCGGCTGAGAAATGTTGTCAGGAACTTGGAGGAAGTGGGGCCTTCTCTGTTGTGAGGACCTGCCCTCAATCCCCTTCTGGAGCACAGGAAGGGGGGTGAAGCTAAATGGTGGCCCCACACTTGGTGGCTCAGATGTCACTGCTACCACAAAGGGAAGTCCGTGTGGGGGTGGGCACTTCCAGAGAACTCGTTCACCTGCAATTTGGGGGATAATAACATCACCCCTGTGTTCCTGGGACAGGCCCGTCAGCCTCGGGTGGTATTATGTTGGTCAATGGGCTTGGGTTGGTGCTGACATTTCTGATTTCAACTCATGGTTTATATGAAGGACCTGGCCTCGAGAAGAGGGCTGAGCCCTGAGGAAGACAACAGCCCTCACAGGTCCTTCAAGAGGACTTATGGGATGAGGAAGGAGAGTCCCCACGGGTCAGTGCAGTACCTGGGGTTTCATATGAACTAGACGCACACAGACATTCATGGAGTTTGTGCGTCATAAGCTGGTCTCAGTCCTTGACGTTTCCCAATAAGCTGGAATGTGGAACAGAGTGAACTCCAGATGCTCTGGTAGAATTTTCGTTACGTTCGGGCGGCTCAAGGGCTGTCCCCTATCGACAAGCACTTCGGAAATGCTAGTATTCGTGTTTGGTTGTTTATGTTTCTTTCTTTAAAATCACAGCGTATGTGTTTATTTGTTGTTATATTTATTCCTATCACATCCTCCCACCCCCAGACCACCCACCCGAGGAGCTGGTTTCAGGAATCACAGTCATGTGCTGCAGAAGGTATGGGAAAGGTTGCTGGGTCTCACATGAAGAAAGGGATTCTATCTGTGTTATTCACCACTGGATTCCCAGGACCTTGCACACTGCAGGCAGATAGAGGCTCTGATTCATGGCTGATGAATCTTACAGAGAGGAGAGAGTTCACTTGAGTTGCCTGATATTCCTCAGCAGATCAGCAATGGAACCAGGAGGAGAATCTCCTCTTCCAACTTACAGGCCAGTTCTCCGCAGGAAGCCATGCCTGTCTCTTTATAAGCGTCCTGTGGCTGGCTTTAGGTGTCAAGTAGCTCTCCCAGGGGAAGCAGAGGACAGGGCCGAGTCTTGAAGCTCAGGACTGGCTTTGAGACAGTGCCTCTGACAGGATGGGCAGGGCTCAAGGGCCTTGAAGGCCCTTCCTGCAGCAATCGGCAGGGGCACTGGCGTGGTCCTTGGGCTGGAGTTCCCTTGGCCTAGAATTGCCAAACAGCCGAATGTGAGGGTGCTGATCAGTGGAGGAGCTCCTGGAAAGGGTCTTCTCGTAGCCTGACCCTTGGAGCTGAGGCAGGGCTGGGCCGTCTCTAGGACAGGCTCTAGAGAGCCCAGAGCAAAAGGGATAGTGCTTCGGACTTGTTCCTCCTCTTAGGGCTGGGTTCTGTTTCTTAGGGAGAAGCCTGCTTCCCCGTGGACAACTCTGACGGGATCAGAATGTGAGCCGGAGGGAAATTGTCTTTCCAAGAGTGCTCTGTGTTCAGATTGGCCATCCTTTGTGTCCTGGGACCGAGAGCTTGGGCCAGAGGCCGTGGCTGAGCCAGGCTTTACAACACCTCTGTTTGCTGTGCCACGCTTTTGGAAAGCCAACCAGGAGCACACCTGAGACTGTGGGCAGCTCCGGTCCTTCCTTTGCTCCTGTTCGTCAGACCTCCCCAGAGTCAGATGTCCTTCCACACAAACTC
Source organism: Ursus maritimus (assembly GCF_017311325.1). Taxonomy (NCBI): domain Eukaryota; kingdom Metazoa; phylum Chordata; class Mammalia; order Carnivora; family Ursidae; genus Ursus; species Ursus maritimus. The sequence continues at coordinate 30,709,680 of NW_024425008.1, forward strand.
TTGTCGTTCAATCTGTGGCCCAAACAGCCTGAGGCCTGAGACGATGGTGGTCTTGCTGAGGCCGTCAGAATGCTCAGTCGCCGGCAGGCTCATGCCACCTCAGAAGTGATACGGCTGCCACAGGTTCCCTATGGGACCATGCGCTCACCCACTTAAAGTCCATCAAAGCACTGGGTCAGTATTCTGATCCCCTTTCTGTTCATTTGCCCTGTCATCCCGCCACCCTCTCCCACTGCTCCCCTCCCCGCCGGCCCCTTTGCCACCTCTCGGCACCACAGCCCGCAGGGACCCTGACACCTGGAACACCTCACAGAGCCAGCTTTTCTCAAGAAGGGCTCCATTGCCGTGAGGAGTCTGAAGGCGTTTTCTTTTAAGGATAAGTTGGGAGAGGGTCAGAGAGTGCTGAGAAGTTACGCCTGTTTCTTCTTTCTTTTCATTTCCCCCTCTGGGGCTGACAGACCAGATTTTTTTCTTTTTTACAGTACATTTTGGCAAGCCCCATTTTTTTCTGACAGAAAAAAAAAATAACAGGCATATTTTGGGCGATTACTCAACTGGGGTCCTTTGTGACAGGATATGCAGCTGCGTGACTAATGGAGCTGGCTTTCTCCTGGCTTCCTTCCCCTTTCAGAACTCTTGTTTACTGCCCTATACCAAAAAAAAAAAAAAAAAAAAAAAAGAAAGAAAGAAAAGAAAAAAAAAAAAGGAAAAAAAAGCCATAAGCTACAGATTTTTATATAAAAAAATGCCTTGTGAGATACTCAAAGGCAATAAATCCTTCGGATATTCCATTTCTAGGGCTGCAAACTCCCCACCCTCTCCCACTTTTTCTTTTCAAATGCTTAAGCTCTTGACTCATGACATGTGAATCTTCTTCTCCCACCCCCACATCCCTGCTTTCTTCTGAACATATGTCCAGCAGATTGTGTGTGTGAGTGTGTGTGTATGTTTGGGGGGGGGAGCAAGATGGGAACCATATTTTTGGTGCTTAACTCAGCAATTGCTAAAGGAGGGAATAATGACTTCCAGGGGCCTTGGGACCTTTTCTTCCAAGGCCTGTGTGTTTCCATAATCTATGACAATTTTGTGGTGTAAGCAAAAGTTATTACAAAACATGGAACTAGCCTAATGAGGAAGGGTATGTTCTAAACAGGGAGGGACTGTCTCTTTATAGAGGAAATCCATATTTTGGCTGGCTTTGGAATTGAGACTCCTTGGGCTTCCCACAGAACTTTTGGAAGAGACTCTCTCCAGCTTGTAGTGTTCGACAACTGGAGCTGGCCTTTCAGTTTTTCTCGAGATCAAACAGCTTTCTATTGCAAAAAGCGTCTGGCCTGCGGATGGGAAGACCGAACTTGCTCGTCGGGATTGATAGAGACAGATTGGCATAGGTGAGGTTCATGGTTTGTGGTCGCTTGATGAGTCTGAGCCTCAGTTGGGATCTGGAGTAGGTCGTTCAACATCTGTAGGTCTCAGTTGCTCTCATGTGAAAATTAGGATCGTGTCCCCTCCTCCTAGGTGGCTGGCAGGAAGAGCGCTGACAGAAGTCCGAGGCATGGAAAGGAGTTGTGAAGAATTCAGTGATGCTTCTTCATCCAGTGGGCTGCTCGCGCTTTAAGCAGGGGAAGAGGTTTCTTCCACAAGAGCTCACGATGAACGGGACAGAGGCTATTTACAGCAGCCTGGGACACGATCTACAGGAGTGTTTCTGAGGCTGGTAGTGCCTCCAAGTTTGCCAAGTCCCTAGTCCTCTTCCACGTGGGTCTCAAAATCCGAACTCTGATCACGTTCCTTTCCTACTCAGGAAACACTCATGAAACCCAGAAGAAGGCACCACTAACCCCATCTCACCTACTCTGTTCTGTGACTAACTCATCCTTTGCCCACACGCTGCCCCAGAGATGTGAACACTGAACGCAATTTACTCAAGCCCCCAGCCCAACATTTCCCCCGATGTTGCTTGGAGTCCCCCTCCTTCTAGTCGTCTTCCCGCTGCTTTCTGGTAAACCTTGCTCATTTGTCATTTCCTGTAAGAGGTCACCTAAAACTTAGCTTTTCCTAGAGTCTACACTGATTTAGGACTCCTCCAGGGAATACCCCAAACCCTCCAGCAAACCCTAGTGACTATCTTTCTTACTTTCCGGAGCTCAAGTCTAATGTCCTTGGTGAAGGCAGTTAACTTGATTGCACCACGGGGTAAACTGAGGCACCAGCCAGGGAAACAACTGGCCAGGGCTAACATACCAAGTCCTCGACACAGACAGGAATAGAAACCCCACATCCTGATTCCAGTTTGCCTGGAGCTTAAAGAGGCACCTTAGCTTGGATATCCCAGAATAGTTTCTCCCAGGCTGACCAGCTGTGAAGTGATATGTTGCAAGGGTTATTTTTTGCCTTGGCTTAACTCTTAAAAAAACACCCCAAACTTCCTAAAATCGGCCTAAGAAAATCCATTTCTCACAAAGTCGTTCGCTTGCCAAGTATAAACCTAGTATATTACATCATGGACGCCTTTGGGCCTCACTCGCAGCTTACAACGACACTTAGGTATCTGAATTAAAGTCAGAAATCACAGTTTATTGAAGGAAACAGATCATTAAGTCACTCCACTGGACTGAAGCCGTCGACATTGCTTATTTGGAGAAGCTGAATGTTGAATAATGTCCTCTTGATTTAGGTGGACCTGGACGAGCTGGAGTCATCCAACAAAGAGTGTGGCTGTCCTATGGCCTGAGGCCGGTGGGGGCTAATAGGAAGAGGGGAAGGGACAGCGGTGTGCTGGAGCTGCCTTGTGTTGGCTGAGTGTTAAATTTTCAGGAATTTTGGGAGCCGGTTGTTCAACACATCATGAAAATGAAATTATATAAACCTACAATTGAAGACATTATATTAAAACAACGGTAATAAATACTAAAAAGAGATCACATCCTAATTATTTGGCTTCAGTTTACCATTCTCCATGCTTCTGAGTTACGTGTCTCCTACATCCGTGTGGTGGGGATACCACAGAGTTGTACGCCACTGTGCATCTCTCCCAACTCCACATTCCGTCATCTCATATTGGGTGTTTGGAAATCGGCCATGGTGAGAATATCGATGCCATAGATATTGGCGAACTCTACAAATCAGGGCTTGATTTATGGTTTTGTTGATTGTCTAGACTTAAGAAAGTGATAGAGAAAATACTAACAAGGTAGATTAAATATGAAAGCATATCAGGTCTGTAGCGGTGACATTGCGAATAACACAAGGACTAGAGCCAGTATTTTCCCAATATCCAAAAATAATGATCCAGTTCAGCACTTGCTCCTGTCATTGACAAATGAGTGAAGTTCTGAAATACCTCTTTGTTGTTTCCTGGTTGTCTTATTATGGTAAGGGAAATGATCAACCGACAGTCATGTGAGTTGTACACTTGGAAAGCCGGTTGTTGGACATCACCATCCCCTTCTGGAAAGGAGTGTCCACGGACTGCTCTCTTGGGGTCCCAGCGGGAAGACCACTGTGGAATACGTGCAGCTCAGCAGTCAGGACATGGCTAAGGGACTGCTGTGGAAGAGGAAGGACTTACCTGTGGGAGGAGACCAACACAGGTGATCCAGGGTGGATCCAGAAGTCAGAGATGAGCCCGTGTGAACAGGAATGTGGAAAATGCACTAGATTGGCTGAGTTGCATGTACCACCGGATACCATCAAGGTTAGATAGTAGAGAAGCCGTAATGACTTCCACGTTCAAGGTGAGGGTTAGCGCTGTATGTTCACAGTGCTTCAAAGTTCTCAAGGCCTTTTTTACCCATGAGCTCATGGGACCACTGGAACAGAACTGTGAGGTAGATGGGTACGTTAGCTATCAGCATCGAACCCATTTTACAGATGGGAAACTGAGGCAATGGGTGGCTAAGTAGTTCACCCAAGGTTACTCTCTCCGCATAAATGGCTAAGCTGGTGCTTGATGGGGAAACAGAAATAATACAGACTCTGCGGTCAGACACATCTGGGTTAAAAATCCAACGTTGTTATTTATGTAACTGTGGTAAACTTACTTTTAAAATCTTTTTTTTTTTTAACTTACAAAACAGGCACAACAATGCCTAGTTGTCACAAGTTTGCAATGAGGGTTAGTTTAAATGAGATAATAGGTGTAAAGGAACTGGGACTCAGGACGCAGTCAGTGAATGTTCATTTCCTTCTCCCTCCCACCACGGCGTTTTAAAATTATTTGTATTTGATTTTGAAATGCAGTGTATGATTTTTTTGGCTAACACATTTATTTTTCTGATTATAATCTTTAGGTTTCAGTAAAATTATTCTGCGTAGTTTGGGCGGAAACTAATCAGAAGAGGAGGGGACAGAGGCAGAGAGGAGAGGGGGCGGGCCCGGAGACAGCTAGCCCAGGGTCCAGATTTCATAAAGGGCTCCTTCACTCACTGGTCATGGGAGAGAATCCAGCACTCTGTCATGTTCAGCAAGGCCTTTCTCTACACCAGGACTTAGAGCTCCAGATGTCCCTCCCCTTTTCTGGATCTAGGCTTCCATGTCACCACTGGCAGAGCGGGGAGGCCCAGCCTCTTAGCCCTCCGTCCCCTGAAACACAGCCTCACCGCCATGCTTTGCCTTCAGGGCAAGACCAGTCCCGTGGGAAGCAGAGGCCTCAGGCCTTTCCTCCCCTGCGCAGAGAAGCAGCCCGCACACCCACCAGGACTCCTGCCCCTTCTGCCCAGATTTATCTTTCTTCTTAGCCCTTGTCTTTCTATGCCCTGCTATGTGATTAATAAAACTGGATACTCCAAGAGGGCGGGGCTTTTTGTTGATTTCATCTGGGACCTAGAACAGGGACAGGGACCATGGAAGGCTCTCACTTAAATAGTTACCCAAGAGAAGAGTAAAATGGGTCATCACCCCTCTCCCCAGTTTTTTCTACTTCAAACAACAGTCCATTCTTCGATGGAGCTCAGCGGACTCAGATTTGGCTCAGGCCTCACGAGCATAAATGGTGGGGGTGGAGGGTGTTGTCAGAGAGCTGAGGCGGAACTCCAGGAGGAGATGGGGGCCCTGAGGATGGTCCGCTGACTGTCCCACAGGGACCGAACGAGGCAATGAAGCTCTGTGGTTAAGAGCGTGTTGGTTAAAATCTGGCCCCTACCACTTACTTGCTATGTAATCTTGGGCAAGTTATTTTCTCTCTCTGAGTCTCAGTTTTCTTATCTGTAAAATGCAGATAAAAAGATCCGTAAGGTTATGACGCGGATTAACGAGACACAGCATGGTGAGTGCTTCGCACAGAGCCGGGCATGGAGAAACGGAGCCAGTAGCCCTCACATCACAAAGGAGGTGGAAGAGGGGGTTTGTGCCGGGTGGGTGAGCACGACTGGGGGAACCGGGAGAAGCCAGACATGCTCAAAGCCTCGGCTTCTGCAAACACAGCCAAAGCCCAACCGGCCTGGCATGGGGCGCTGCAGAGGGCCTTTGGCACATTGACACTGACCCAGGGGGACCTGGCTGAGGCTTTGGAGCTGTCACCATCACAGCCTAGCCCGACCCGGAGGCTGTTGGCGTGACTCCAGTGACTTCGCGTATATATGGCGTCTAACACAGCTTCCTCTCCTTGGGCAAAATAAGCACAAAGGTACCTCAGCCCATGGGAGAGTAGGGGGGGGGACACCAAGGCCGAAGCCATGCCCGTGAATACGGGACGCAGGGATTCATGCAAGGCCCAGAGTGGAGGATGACGGGGTTTAGAGTGGTAGGGAGGGGAAGTAGGACAAATGGGGAGGGCAGCTTCATTTTCCTTGTGCAAGACAGTCATGGTTTCATCCTGAGAGGGGACATGGTGAAAGGGCAGGAGAAGACACATCAAGGATCGGAAGTGACATGCGTGAAGGGGTCAAGTTCACGTGAAGAGGACTGGGCAGGGGAGCAGGGCAATGGGGGGCTGTACACAGGGAAGCTGCAGGTCTATGCAGCGTCGAGGCAGGCCCCGATACACCCATCACTAGGCAGACAGTCTGTCCCCGAGTGGGCTCCCTGGGGCCGGCCTGATTTAGGCCCGAAAGTCCCTCTTCTGCTTGGTATTTTAAATGCCGTGGGCGCTCAAGACCGCATGGTATACGGGAAGATAGAACTGGAATAGGGGCCAGGAGATTTAGTTCGAGGTTCCTGAAATGTGATTTTCTAGCTGCGACCTTGAGCCTCAGTTTCCTCACCTGGGACACACGGAGGACCACACCTGGCTCCTCCACCTGGTATTCAGTTTCGGGTTTGAGTGAGGCGAAGCAGTGCAAGGAGCAGCCCGTCTCCCAGGCCTCTTACTAACCCCTGTGGCATTTGGTTCTGGGTGCTCCTCGGACCCTCACTTCAAGCCCGCCTGGCTCGTGTGGCCCCACGAAGAGAGCAGAAACGCCCTGGTTGGTTCTGACCTCCTGCTGGCCCGCCTACAAGTGGAGACAGAGTCCCGGGGTGCTGGGCGGACGGGCTTGTCCGTCAGTGAACGCAGCTCAGGCGCTAAGCGCGTGAACGGACGCCTGCAAAGCACTCTGGGCTCTTTGCTGGAAAGCCACCGGAGTGAGACAAAAGATGCTTTCCTTCTCTGCATTCCTCAGCAAGGCCCCCCTGCGCCTGCCTCGCCCTAGAAGCGCCCGAGCAGGTGTGGACGTGTGCACTTTCCTGGACGCTGGCTCTCCCCCAGACAGCGTGCAACGCAGGTGCACATTCCTCTCCTGCCGCTACCCCTGCAACTGCGGGCACGCCGCCTCCCTAATCTCCCGGGGTCTCAGTTTCCAGAGCTACAAAGTAGGAGCCACAGATACTCTAGACCTCCTGCCTGCTGGGAAATCTTCCAAAAGCTGTTATGGAAGTTTTAGATTCTCTGGGACCTCTATGGGCCAGCCTGTGTTCCCATGCCAGACGCAGCCACTTCCCAGGTTCAAGTTCAGAGCCTTTGGTGTCCCCGACTGTTACCTACCAGGAGGGTCTAGAGACAGCCTGCCGAGACTCTGGCTTCTACTCACTAGCTGTGCGACCTGGGCAAATCACTCTAGCCTTTCCGCGCTGGTTTTCTCATCTCTCTCTTGCTCTTTTTTTTAATAATAAAATCCTTTTTTGTTGTTGTTGGGGAGGTTTTCTCATCTCTGCGAGGACGAATCCTGGCTGCCTTTACCCTTGCAGCTGCGGCATGAGCTCGTCCAGGTGAGTTACGAGTTAATGCAGGACTTAACACAGATGGATGAGCTCATACCGCAGATGTGAAGTGCTTAGACCAGTGCCTGGCACATAGTAAGCCTAATTATATAAGGGATACATAATAATGACAATTACTATTATCCATTTTCCACCCCAGTTATTATTCTGGTCCCATTTTCCCGACTTGCTCACCATAGCCTTAGGGCCTGGCCCCATTTCCCCTTGGCTTGCTACGACCACGAACACCCCAAGACTTGTGGAAGCAGTGGGCGGAAGAAAGGTTGCATAAAGCAGGATGGGATAGAGGATTGAGAAGAGAATGTGGCTGGGTTCGAGGGAGATGAGAAAGGCCTAAAAACAGGGTGAGGGAACAACGCCTAGGCTAACCTCTCTGAGGCCTGATAGCCCGAGGCAGTAGCAGAGTGTCTGAAATTGTTCTCACACTGGGAGTCCCCCGGCACCTACATTTTAGGTGAGTGAGGCCTCATCTTTGTGTTCCTTGTGTGGGGTGGGAACTCAGTGACTGTTCCATTGAACCACATGCAAAAACTAGTGTGCTAACCAGTTAGGGTAGTAGCTGTGGCTTCTGGGTCCCAGCCCGAGACCTTTTCTTAGCACTTCTGTTACTGAGCTGGCCCCTCAGGGAATCAGGAATTCCCTAGACACCCAAGCAAGCTGGGAGAAGAGGGGTGCTGTCTCATGCCCATTTGCCTAGACTCTGCCACTTCCCTCTGTCATTGCTTGCTTGGTTGTTTTAGATTAATTTACTTATGGGGGGAGGGGCAGAGGGCTAGGGAGAGAGAATCGCCAAGCAGACTCCGTGCTGTGCGTAGAGCCCAATGTGGGGCTCCATCCCATGACCTTGAGATCACGACCTGAGCTGAAACCAAGAGCCAGAGGCCTAACTGACTGTGCCCCCCAGGCACACACCGCCCCCCTCTTCCCCCCAGGTCTTTTCTAACCCATCCCATGGCACTATGTTAGGTTTGTGCCAGATAAACCCCAAAGACTGGAATCTCCTCAAACTATAATCTCAGAAAAGCAGGGCCCCAACTCAGATTTTTTTTTAATCTCCCTCAAACTCCGTCTAGATGTTATTAATACCCCAATCCTGAAGATATGATCTTACAGAGGGAGGCAGGAAAGGCCTGCCTTGTTTAACTGCTGCCTTTCTTCCCCTCTCTCCTCTGCTTTTCTTCCTGGCCTGGAAGAGCTTTCCACGTCCCTTCTCACCTGGAGGAAACTTCCTCGGGCTACCTGCTGTCTTTGCGGCACTATGACTTCAAGTCCCAGTATTAGATTTCCTGGCTTTGTTCTTGTTATGTAAAAGGAAGATTTTAGAATTGAGGAATCCTCTTTCCAGAAAGCCTCTAGCAACTCAGGAAAAGTCAGCGTGGACCTTCCAGGCTGAGCAGCGGCTCATGGTCCCAGATGGTGTCTCCTTGGCAAGAAGCAGACATTACAAGAGATGACTCACGAAGGAGAGGAAAATACAGTGGTTTAAGACGTTCACTGGTATTATCCCAGTATATCAAGGAAAGAAAACGTATCATGATGCTATTTCTGTGTAATTTGACATATCTTTTTATGCTTATGTGTACATATTTAAAATAAATGGGAAGGGCATACGGTCTTTCCTGCATGGTGGCAGTAGACATGATTTTCACCTCTTTCTTTTGGCTCAAGCATATTTTCTACAATTAATAAGTTACCTTAGAGTAAGAATTAAAAGACAAAATGGATGATTTCTGACATTTGATGTGAAATTTTATATGAACATACAAATATATTATATATTATAAATAAATATGTAAGAATATATGGAATGAATGTTTTATATGTAAAGAATTCTATAAACCTTTTCATTTATATAATTAAATATTATATAATATATAATACATATCATATGCAATATAATATATACTACGTATTGGTATATAGGTCATAATTCATAGAGAAACACTGGAAGGAAATACAACAAAACTATCAACAGTTTTCCAGTTGTGTTTTTCTGTATTTCCCAAGGTTTTTTTTGCATGGAGCGTTGATTACTTTTGTAATCTGAAGGAAAAAAAAAAAGCTGTGTGTGTATGTGGATTACACTTTGGCGAAAACAAAAATTGTCAAGTTTACTCCAGATCATTGTTTTGTGTGTGCTGGTAGGGTTATCTGCTTTTCTCAGCATGAAAACGGCACAGCTCTTTTCTTGTTCAGTAGCTTCTAAAAGTCCGGCTTAGCCCCTGAAGTTACCACAGGGTTTGATGTTTCCATTTGGCCAGACGTGGCTTGTTCATAGAACTGGTCGGCATGGTCAGGTGGACTGAGGATAGCATCTAGGTTTGCTTACAAACAGCAAAAAACCCACACAGTAGAGAATGTTCTGGACTTAATTTCCATGCAGGAGGAGCTCTGTTTTGTAGGTGTTGCCTGTCTGGAGGGGATGGATGGGAGATTAATCAGAAACACTCTTCACCGTCCAAAGCAAGTGAAAGGTGAGAGAAGGTCCAAAGGGGGATGGCAAGACTGCATGGTGGCTGTCCAGGCCCCTGGGGAGAGCAACATGACGGTCTCATGGTTATTTTCCATCCCTTATGACCTACGGGACTTCCCTGATGCTTGTGTAGCTGTTTGCAATTTGTCTTTTGGCTAGTACTTTCTAGATTGCTTGGAGAGAAAACACTGATTTCTCCATTTGTATTCTGGGGTGTATAAATAGCAAAGATTTAGGCTCCCATCCTCTGTTTAGGGAGTGGCCGCAGGAACTTTTATCCAATATAAAAATGGGCTCCAGAGAAAGAAAGATCTGAAATAGGTAGATCTAGACTGTCTGGAACCTCTGGGCCCCGATGGGTCCATCTGCAAGCAAGGACTTAGTGTATTTCTTCCCGTTCCCATTGCCCTCGGAATTCTCTGAGGGAACCTCCTCTCTGCCTAGAATTTTGAAATTCTCTGATGGAAGCTTGGTGTAATGGCAAATGTACTTTTGAGGTCTCAGAATGTTTTCCACTCTTCACCAATCAACCTTCCACAAAGCAATTTTTAAATCCTTCCCTAACACTAATAAGGATTGAGAAACAATAGAGGTTTCATGCTCTTGTCCAAATTGCATGGAAAGTTCCAGGGGCTACGGGAGGGAAGGATGGGGAGGAGAACAAAAACAGAACATCACGGTCTCAGGATGTCCAGCTTAAAATATTAGCCTCTGAAACTCACTGCTTCAAACATGTCACCAAGTCTGTAAATACCGTTCTCCTCACCTGGGGTTGTAAAGCTAACGTTCTTTGGCTCTCTGGCTTTGCGTTGATGGTCTCGTTTGATTGCAGGACGCTGTTCAACCAACCATTAGTTCCATGGGCCTCTGTGGGATTCTAGGACCACCAGGGACTGCCCAGAAAGGGAAACTCGTTACATCACTGCCCCCAAGAAGGGACCACCTGGGCCCACACTCACAGCTCACTGAACATTTCTATAGTTCTTCCAGGCTATACCTCTTTGTGATCACTTAACTATGTTTTTGGATCACCAATCAAATCTGTAAGTATTGCTTAAGGCCCTAGAGTGCTCAGAGCACTGGGGAGGCATCCTTGGGGCGTACATTCTGGGTTAAGGTTGGGGGACATACAGACTCAGGGAGACAAAGGCCATTACATCTGAAATGGAGCATATGTGGTAGTCATCAGTGAAGAGGCAAACTTTATTTGTGTGTGCAGTAGACAAAAAGAGCCATGAATGGAGAAGGAGAGGACATGGGTGCTCCAGGCTTCCCAGAAGTGTGGCCGAGGGTTGGGGGGAGAGGGGAGGGCAGGGCTGGAGCTGAATCTCAGAAGATAGGCAAAGTCTAGATAGATATTGTAAGCAAAGGGAATGGAAGGAGCAGGATACAGGGTGGGTTTGTAGGTCTGGCCAGGGTGGAGCTCGTGGGGGAAGGCGTGGTAGAGCAGACTGGAGAAGCAGTTGCATGGGGCTCCATCATGGAGGGCTTGAAACACTTCTTTTTCACTTTAAGTTCCCGTGTGCTCTTTTCCAGATAAAAACATGTAACCAGCAATGATTTGTCCAAAAATCTGACGTTTGCTCCAGACCTCTTCCTCTTGTCTCCTCCCTCGTTCTGACCCACTAGTAAGCCCCCAAGCATGGACCAACCCCGGACAGGTGGTTTGCCCAGTTATCATGGGTGCCTCATGGACAGTCTAGGCAGCTTTCGCTCTGCAGGGAGCTTCATTCTGCCAACAGAGCTGGACCGGGAAGAGCCTGGATCAAGGGTTTGGGCTGTGTCTCCACAGGCTACCATCTTGGGAGGGCCGTGGCAGACGCCAGGAGCTGGCTGGTGTCAGAGTGCAATCTGGTAGCCACTGAAGGGACCCTCATCCTCAGAGGGTCTGTGAGCCCACAGACACCTGCTTGGCTGGCTCGCCTTGGCTGGGAGCATTTCCGGCACAGAAGAGCGGGAAATGGATGGGTGGTTGAGAGCTGATGGTGAGAGGGAGGAAAGGGTCTTCGGTGCTGAAATGAGATATTTGTGAGCCCCTATCTACAAACAGACAAGTGCTGGCCTTGGACAACGTTGCTGGCAGATGTGACTCGGGGGTCACTGTTGCCTGAAGCTCTCCAGTGGGAGATCAGGATTGAAATGGACCGGTCAGTGCAGCTCTGCGCCTGGAGGGAAATAGAAAAAGGAGCACTGGCTGGGAAGGCGAGGTGGGCTGTGTAATGAGACAGAGACGTGAGGGCTCAGGATGGGAGAGGGAAAGCTGTTGCTGGGGACTGCTGGGGATGTGCCACTCCCAGGGACGGGAGCCATGGTAGCGGTTCTTGGACCCTTTCCATGTCTGTGCTCCTGGCCTGCTGCCTTCTACATGGATTCATGAGACCAAGAAGCAAAAGTAAGGGAAGAAGGGCTTCTCAGCAGAAATGCCCCCTAAACAAAGCCTTACGGCCACCAGGAGAGCTGCAGCAGGGGAGGGGGGCACACTTGCCACCCCTCCCTGCCTCAGAACCATGACTTTCTCACTCAAAGACTGTCCATCTGTCCATCCATTCCGCCAAGCCCCAGAGCCCCATGCTGATTTCCTTTGGAAGAGCCCCAGCTCCTGGAGCGGCCGTGGCAACAGCAGGGCCCACGGACGGCTCCAGTCTCCATCTTCCCATCACAGGCAAGGGTCGGCCTGGTCCGTGGAAGTTAAAATAACACACTGGCTGTTTATGAGCAAAAGAGCCCTCAATAAAGTCATCGGTTGGTTCTCTAGGCGGCGTGTCTAATCTCCTCTGGCTGCCTTTCTGGGCCTGCGGCCCCTGATCTATTTTGGTCTTTCTCTTCTTTGGCTCATTCTGGGACTTCCGTGCCATAAATCTGCGCCCTCTCCAGTGCCTGATCCCACCAGCAGGCAGACAGGTCAGAATTAACTGTGGTCATGGTTGTCCAAACTGACAGGCAGGGAAACTGAGGCACAGCAGGCTACAGGACCTTGTCTTGTCTCCCACAGCGACCCAGCAGCACAGCTGCCAGCAAGGCCCAGGGTTCTGGCTGGGACTTGAACACTGGTGTTTGTAGGGAAGGCTGGGGCCATGTGAACTGCGATAAAGCTCTTACTGAGCCCTACTTGGTACAAATCCCAGGGCTGAGTGGCAAATGGGACTGCAGTGTGTGTGTGTGTACCTCTCAGGCTTGATGGTGGTGTTTGAAATCATCCCCATTCCTGGAATTTGACAAGCACAGTATAGAGAAGGGCCAGAAAACCCAAAATAGTGGAGAAGAAAGAACAAAGAGCCTTCCCAAAGCCATGGTTCAAGCTGTGGGCAAAATGTCTTCCTGTTTCTCATGCAAAGCCCCTGCCGCTGGGCCCAAGGGGCTGGATGGGCTGGTTTGGCCAGTCCAAGGTCAAGGCTAAACTCCTGACTCCAATCCCTCCCGCTGCCCCAGGCCTCCCTGGGTGCAGGCTTATATGCTCTGGAGAGGGGAGTGGGGGTGGGGGGTGGTGGGGAGGCTGTTAGGGTTTCAGACACTTTCTAGGTGCCTCGGGGGACCTACATATTTCCTATGTAAAGTTCAGTCTGTTTGCAATTAGGCCTCTCTTCTTTGCTTATTTCCGGAGAGATTAAAAATAGTGAAATCAGCTTAATCTGGGACTGTCTGAGATCAACAAGGCCACTGTTTCCAGCAGTATGAAAATACCAAGCAGTCCCACCCACATTCATGGGTCACACCACATGGCAGGCCTGGTAGGCTTTCTGTAATGAAGGAACTTTAAGTTGCATGAATTCTCAACAGATAAGACTCTGTTTATGGACCCCAGCAAGGATATTTTCAACTGAAGTGGAAGGGATCCCACACTGTTTCGGGCCCGAAATCCCCTCTTTCCTTCTAAACGAGCTCAAAGCTGTGAACGCCTTTTCAGGAAAACCCACTTTGGTTTAATAACTTAACCAGTTTTAGCGTCTCCTTAGGGATCCGGGTACAGGGTGGGTCCTGGGCAGCCTCAGATACAAGGACGCTGCTCCCAACCTGTCACCGTCAGCTGTTTCCTCGGAGGCTGGGAGCCATGTCGCTGATCCTTAGCAGGCCTGGGGAGGAACAGCCCCCATCTGGGAGCTGAGGATGGCCGTGGGTTGACCGATGCTGCCTTTTATGCACTACATCGGTCAGATGGGAACGCTCTGCTGCACCCCACATCTCATTGGTTACGCCATCTGGGCCTGTGATGTCAAGTTCACTCTAGTCAGGGGACACAGGACGGATGGTTGCCGAGATGCTTTTAAGGGCCAGCCCTCTAAGTGCCTGACATCACTTTCGTCCACATCCCTTTGGCCAAAAGCCAGTCAAGCGCAAGGGAGGCTGGGAAACATCGGATTTGGGGTGAGCAGGCATCATCAGAGGCTTTGACCTGCCATCAGCCATAATGGCACCGAAGCCTAAAGAACACCGTCAGAGAAACCTCTCGAGGCTGCCAGCAGAGCAGTACTGTGAACTGATGGGGCCTGCCTATTGCCCAGCCACCATTTCCTCTTGGCCTAGATGCCCACAGACGTGCGGCCGCCTCAGGGAGGCATCCTGGAGCCCAGCCCCAGGCCGGATGCCAAGACGAAGCCTATAGTAGGTAACTGGAGTGAATAAATTAAGTACGCGGATTATTAGTGCGTGTAGATGTCTTCTAGACCATCAGAAGGCAGGGTGAGGCCCTTTGGTTGGCAGGACAGGGACTTGTAATAACTTGTCCTTATTTGGGCCACAAGTCAGGTTTCCTAGCAGACCGAGCAGGTGAAACGTCTTCATGTGCGCTTCCGATGAGGCTCTCCCACAGGCAGCGCTCGCGGGGTGAACGCCCCCTCCTGCTGCAGGTGCCTTACTCAGCTCCCAAGGCTGGTCTGCCTTCAGCTAGGACACCGGGGATGTCTTCAGCCACTGGGGACCCTGGAACAGGGCTCAAGGGCTTTTCTGGGACAGTGCTGGGAGGGGAGTTCTGCAAATAGTGAAAAGTCAACCAACGGAGATTTAATACATAAGAGCGGATTCACATATTTTAACATCAACAGAATTTTAATAAAGCATTTCCTCCAGACGGAATTAAATGATTATCATGGATTTTCTTCTCTGCTGGGTTTTGTCAAAGGGATGTTCTTTTTAGTGTCCATCTTGGCCTTGCCTTCAGAATCTGAAGCTGAACCCTCACTAATATGTGGACAAGCAGGTGGAAACAGTGGTTCACACAGGGCGTGATGGTTAATTCTATGTGTCGACTTGGCTAGGCTATGGTGCCAGTTATCTGGTCAAACACTAGCCCAGATGTTTCTGGGAAGGTATTTTTAGATGTGATTAGCATTTACAATTACTTGATTTTAAGTAAAGCAAATGACCTTCCACAATGTTGGTGGGTCTCATTTAATCAGTTGAAGGACTGAAGAATGAAGGCTGAGAATTCCCAAAGAAGAAATTCTGCCTCAAGACCACAGCTTAGAAAATTTGCCTGAGTTTCCAGCTTTTGGACTCAAGACTGAAACATCATCTCTGACCCAGATCCAGCCTGCCTGCTGCCCTTCAAGAGCCCATGAGCCAATTCCTTTAAATTCCTTTAAATGTCTCTCAATCTCTGTTATATATATCCTACTATTTCTGTTTTTCTGGAGGACTCTAACTCTGTACAACTAGGGGGAAAGCAGATTAAATTAAAAGTCATTTCATGATTAGTAGACGTCTGTATTAATTCATAGGGAACGGGAGTAAACTATAGAGAACTACAAGTCATGATGTATAAATAAGAGGTTTCAGTATAGCAGTGATATTTACTATCACATTAAATGTACAACGTGGGGTGTAACAAAGGCTAAACTTGATGGAAATGGTTTGGTGTTTTAGCAATTTCAATTCTAAAGAGGTGGTGTTTGCCAGGGGAATCTTCCTGTCTGGGGCTCAACCTCTTCCTTTCTGGGCACATCCTGGTGCTGCTCTCTTCTGTCTGTGCACCTGTGCGCTTGCAAATTCCATGCCTAGGGCTGGCCCTGCCTCCTTTCTCTTCGTTCCATTTCAGCTATGTATGTACCTTGAAACAACCACTGTCAACTAGGGCTCTTTGGCTGCCAGACAGAAAATTTGTCTCAAGGTGCTTTAGCCACAGAGAAATCTAATGGTCCATGTGGCTGAAAGATCCAGAATTAGGGTCAGCCTCAGACACAACCGGATTCGGGGCTAAAATAATGCGCTCAGTTCAGCTCTCCGCTATGTTGGCTTAAGACTCAGTTTTCACGTGACCAGAGACAGCAGCAGTTCCAGGCCCTATAGCTCTCAAATTTGAGGTTCAAGGGAAAAGAGGGAGTCTTTTTCCCAGAAGCCCTAGGGAAAACCTCAAGGTATTCTATTGGCTCTGATTGATCAGATGCCTCTTCTACAATCATTGAGCCCCGGAGAATGGGCTGCACTGATTGGCTTAGACCTGGGCCATGTTCTTCCTCCTGAGCTGGCCGTGGCATTGGCTGAGCTGGAATCTCATGGAGGGAGAAGAGAGGACAGTGTAGGATTCCCCAGGAAGGAAATGGAGCATGGGTACCAGAAGAGAGTGGACGAATGCTGGATAGAGAAAAGGACAGATGAGAAAGCTTAAACATTCTTAATCTATTTATTTATAGAAAAGCACCTCTGGGGACAGCGTTGATGTGAAGCTGGTTCACCCTTTTTCTGACGTCCCCTGGATCCCTTTCCATATGTGCTGGTACAATTGTGACTGTCAGAGTGATGCAAGTTCCAGAAGTAAAGTGTTCTTCCCTAAAGTCCCTTTCCCAACACCCAGCTCTATTTCCAGAACCTGATATAGACACAGTTGGGGAGGAGGTGGGGGGACTATATTTCTGACAAAGCAATGTTTCCATTTCACACATATGACTAATAAGGAACTTGGTCAGGAATAGCTCTTTTGCAGTTTTGGAAACCCTGGCCTAGACCATAAATCACTAAATGAAGCTCTAGCCACATCCCTTGATTTAAAACTCAGTTTCCATCTGCCCAGAATCCTGTTTGAGGATTGGAGCAACAGAAAAACTGACCTTGAGTGTCTAATGGTGTCATCCCATTGGGACAGGCCCCAGGCCTGTGGGGAGGTCACCTTCCCATGGCATTGCCCTCAGCAGCGATCTAGGGTCAGGCAGAAACTCTGAGCTTGGTCCCTCACTCCTTTCTCCTGCTGCCTTGCCAATACAAGCCTTAAAAGTCATGGAAACATCTCTGGTTTTCAAACTCAAGGGATTCGGCAACAGAGGTCAGAGAGTGGAAGGTCACATGGGAGTATGTGGAAGGGCAGATATCTCTGGGCAGAAGGATGCTTGTCCTTGGTGCATCTGTGTGAGTAAGGGGAGAAAGGGGCTGAGAGCACAGAAGGAGCATGGCTTAGGCCTCTCAGGAGAGAGAAATCAGGAGTGAGGGGCATTAGCAGGGAAAAGAAGAATGTCTAGGCTGAGAATCCAGGACACTTAGGCATTTCCATTAGGATAGACATCCAGAAAACCTCAAAGCTTCTGACATAGAGGTTAACATGGCACGAGATGGCCCACAGGAGGAGTGGGCACGTTGACAGTTCAATAGGAATGGCTCAGTAGTAAAGACTGGGTTGGAATGGCAAAAAGCAGACTGATGCAATGTGATTAGATTCAAGGAAGACCTAGTAGATGGAAGTTGAAGTGGTAATGAATAGATATCTTGGGGCGATAAAGGAGGGAATTGGTTCTCTCCTAATGGGGACAGCTGTGTTCCTCCATCTTGGCAGATTCTCCAGCTTTCACAGAGACTAGATCTTGGGGGAACCTTGTTTTGCCCTTTACCAGCTAAAAATAGTAGGGTGAAATGTGACTGACCAGAGACCCTTTGACCTCTTTTGGGTTTAGCTTTTGGACAGAGTTAAGAGACTCTCTTCTGAGTCTTATTTTGGTAAGAACATCATTTGGGAGAAGGATGGGGTGGGAAGAAGCCCTGTAAGGGCAGGCTGAAGGGCACCACATTTCTTGAGCCTAAACACGTAGGAATCATACTTTATGGTTGGGAAACTTCAAAGTCATGCCAAAAAGAGATAGGAAAGGGGTATCAGATAGAATGTAAAAAGCAGCCTCCTAGATGATTCTTTGCTTAAAATTTCTCTTAAAAATAAGAAACAGAACTGAGAGCTTCTCTAGCTACTAACATAACAACAACAATAGCAGTACTTATATTTCCTTTCTCCTGTAGTGTGTGGGCAGATTACCTGAGGTTCGAATTCCCTGGTAGCCATAAAGAGTAAGACCTTGCAGCACATTGCTAGCTTACCCTAGCACCAAAGCAACACCCTCAAGAGTGAGATTTTCTCTTAATAAGCATCTGTGATAACTCTCCTTTCTTAAGTGCTTGCAATTTGTCTTAGCGGTGGTCCTCCAAGTCAGGCTCCTGGGGCACAGAGCAAGGGGAGAAGGACGGAGACGGGTCCTGGAGGACTAAATGGACGTGCTCAGCATAATGAGTTAATAAGTCAGGCTGAGGACAGCTTCTGCTCTGGGGTTCAGGAATCATCTCTTTCATGTAAAGGCAAAGGGAAGGCTTCTGAAGACTTAAGAAAGAAAATGCTGACCATTATGAATCAGCATGGATTCACCAAGAAACGAGATGGTCTACCAGTTGTACTTTTTCTGTGGGGGGCATGGGATTCCTGTTTGCTCATGGCATTGCAATAGGCAGCAGAACAAGAACCTTATGGCGTTCTTGAGGACAACGAGGGCTGGAGGACAGCAAAAACACAGTGGCTGGGAATGTGCTGAGTGATAAGCAGACAAATGTCAGCCTGGATGGGTGGTCTCATCCCACATCCCAGAGCACCCCCCCCGCCCCTAGCCCTACACGTCAATGGTCTCACTAGAGACTAGGAAAAAGCCTCAGAGGGCAAGCTCACCCACTCACAGCTGGAAGGAGTAGCTCATACCTTGGGTAACAGAATTAGAATCGCCCAAGATGACAACAGTTTAGATTAATTCTGGTGACATGTAACAGATGAAATATAATAGGGTTAAATGCACCTCTGGAATCTTGGAGGAAAAACAAGAGGAACCATACACATCCAGGATGGGGGAGATGTGATAAACTTGGGGGTTTGTGTTGAAGGTAAACTTGACATGAGTCAGCAGGCATGATTACCAAGAAAATTGGCGTGATCTTAGGTGACATTAACTGAAGAAGAGCTTTGAGGATTAAGGAGGTATTTCTCTTGCTGGACTCTTTACTGGTCCATCCCAACTGGAATGCCCACAAAGAAACTGTACTGCATTTGGGGAGAGGCGTGGGGATGGGCGAGAGGCCCTGAGAGCGTGTCCCAGGGGGGCATGTGGCAGGAAAGCAGAGGAGACAAATTTAAGAGGAAGGGCTAGCAAGAGAGAGGTCTTCGAGGTGGTGACGCTGAAGAGCTGTGTCCGTGTCACGCAGAAAGCAAGCACCATGGCCAGTGGGTGAAGGCTAAAGGACGCCGATCAAAGCTCCAGCTCTGGCAGTCCGAGTGGGGTGTGAGGTCGTGCGTCTGCTCTCCCTAGAGGTGTTCTGGCCAAGGGCTGAGGGAGAGCACACCAGGCACTGAATGAAAAGGATGGTCCTAGTGTTTCAGGGCGCTCTGTTGACTGAACGCCTGGCCACATGAGTCATGTCTGCACACTGCGCTTCCTGCACGTTGACCATCCATCAGCCGTGCTGACTGATGATAAGCACACCCCGCAACTATTGGAGAACATTTGTGAAGGAAGTTTTCCCCAGCGTAATGGAGAAACCCTGGGCTTTGGTGTCAGGCAGACCGGGGCTGAGTCTCATCTTGGCCACGTCTGGCTCGGAGAGCTCGGAAACTCCCTTGGCGGGCAGCATCGCCCTGCGCGGGGAGCGGCGACCTTCCTGTCCCGGGGAGCTTGCTGCTCTGTGTCTGTCGCCTCTTCTGCAAGATGGCAGTGATTGCTGCTGCTCTCTGGGGGGTGGTGACGGAATAGGGACTAATGCGTGAGGAGACTGGCGTCGACCAGAATTGGTTTCCTTTCACTCTCTCCCTTGCAAGGAGCTCGAAGCTGTGGACATTGGCAGGAAATCGTGGGTGCCCAGAAATGCTCGTGGGCACTCGTGTGAGATCTGTCCCCCTCTGTCCTTCCGAAGGTTGCTGAATGTCAGGCCTGCCCGTGGCTCGCCCCTCCACAGTAGCCCTTTTTCCACCGGCTTCACTCTGCGCTCCCTGCCCCCCAACTTGTCCTTGGAGATCCTACCCAAAATTTGGTGGCAGTGGGGGTGGATAGGTGGAGTGGGGAGGTTGGTGGCCGTCTAGGGTGGTCACCCTTTCTTAGCAGGTGGGGGCTACCTGTTCCTGTGGTCCTGGGTCCCAATGGTAGTGTTCTTAGTGTCCTGGGTGGGGCGAGACGCCTTCCAGTGTCAGTAGTCTTTCTCAGCCCGAACAAGTCGGCGTTCCACCCATTTTTTAAGGTTTAGCCCAAACACTGCCTCCTCTGGGAAGCCTTGCCTGGTTTCTCCTCATCCCCAAACATTTTCTACCGTGAGCCCAGACGCTGTCAAGGGCTGGTCACTCTGTCTCCCCAACCACAGTGGTTTTCTGAACCCATAATAATGTTTAGCTCCATGAAGACACATGGGCTCCCAATAAATCCTGCTGTTTGATTCTTTTTCAACCTTCCTCTCACAAATCCCTTTGTTAAGTGGAGAGCAGGAGGAGTAAACAGTAAGTCAGCATTCACTCACCCAACCAACTTCTTACAAACGTCTCAAACCCGTGATTCACGAACTGAAACGTGCCCACAGGCACGCCTCACGAAGTGGACATGTTTGTTTGTTTGTTCCTAAATTATTGCAAATGTTAAAAAAAAAAAAAAGAACAACCCTGGAGGTTTTATACAGAACCCTGAGTTTCTAGGCTCTCTTAAATATTCAGTGGTAACTGAGTAACTGAGCTGTAACTGTCCCCTTCAGATCAGCCTTCTCTGGGTCAGGGCAGTGCCCCCCAGCTTCACTCCCCCGGCTTACTGCCGGTCGCCACAGGCATCTGAGTTTAGTTTGAGAGTTACTGACATCGATAGGAATCCTATGACATTTTGAGCTTGGCAACACCTATCTGACTCCCTGGGTTTATTTCCTGACCCACTGCAGGATGTGCTCCTCCAGCCCAATCCAGGTCAAGATTCTTTCTCCCCTGGTGCAACCAAATCCTAATCCCCTTGTGGTTGCGGACGCCTCCCATGGATCTTGCTGCCAGCTCGGCTGGCCCAGGATCCTGCAGAGCTTTTGGGGGGCGCTAGGTGGGCAGGTGTGTGCCCCAGCAGGGCACAGCTCCATGTTGAGCCCAGAGGGCCCCCGCAGCTGCGGTCCATGTGTCAGTTCCCGGGCAGAGGAAGGCTGTTTGGGGAGACCACCCACTCAAAGCCTGGGCCACCTCTCTAGAACCTCCTTTCAAAGACACCCCTGGAAGTGACCCTCCACTTGGCCCAGTGCAGTGACCTGAGGTTGCTCTCGGGGCAGGAGGGACCCTGCTGAGGTCCTGTTTCCTGCCCTCTGCAGGCCCAGATTTCAAAGCTGGCCATTTACTCTTCCTTCTCCTCCTGCCCGCCTCCCACCCTCTTCTCCTCCCCAACATTCTTTGCTTCTTGTTTATATTGCAGAAAACATCTGTGAGAGTAAATGACTGAGATGAAAGATCTTGGCAAAGGGCTATTTTTCTTTGCTTGGCTTAAAGGGGACAGATGAAGGCTTCAGCCTTACCCTCGCCTTCCCTGGCGTGACTCCCTCCCCCACCTCCTGGAGAGGAGAGAAATGGGATCTGAATGAAGACAGACCAGAAGGTGGCCCAGCCGGCCCCAAGTCCCCAGGCAGGGGAGATTGGTTTTCCAGTGGAACAGGCTGGCCGGGAGGAAAAGGCTGCGCGGAGGGTGGAGGGAAAGATGATGGGCACGCTTCAGCTTCTGCAATGGGCTCGCCTGCATTTGCCCCCCAGCTCTGCCCTCTCTGCCCGTACTCCAGGCCATACAGCCACCTGCCTCTGCCTGCAGCAGGCTCCTCATTCCGGGCGCCTTGGCATGAGATGGAGGAGAGACCACCCCACCAGCTTCCCCCCAACCTTGCTCTTCTCTCCTGAGTGGCTGTGCAGATTTGCAGGGAGTGACGGCCTGGGCATCGAGTGGTTTTGGATAAGTTAGTAACTTCTCTGACCCTCAGTTTCTCCATCAGCCCTCCTGCCTAGCCATTGTCACTAGTGGGGGGGGTTCCCATTGTCACTAGTGGGGGGAGTTCCCATTGTCACTAGTGGGGGGAGTTCCCATTGTCACTAGTGGGGGGGGTTTCCCATTGTCACTAGTGGGGGGAGTTCCCATTGTCACTAGTGGGGGGGTTCCCATTGTCACTAGTGGGGGGAGTTCCCATTGTCACTAGTGGGGGGGTTCCCATTGTCACTAGTGGGGGGAGTTCCCATTGTCACTAGTGGGGGGGTTCCCATTGTCACTAGTGGGGGGAGTTCCCATTGTCACTAGTGGGGGGGTTCTCATTGTCACTAGTGGGGGGAGTTCCCATTGTCACTAGTGGGGGGGTTCCCATTGTCACTAGTGGGGGGGTTCCCATTGTCACTAGTGGGGGGGTTCCCATTGTCACTAGTGGGGGGGTTCCCATTGTCACTAGTGGGGGGGTTCCCATTGTCACTAGTGGGGGGGTTCCCATTGTCACTAGTGGGGGGGTTCCCATTGTCACTAGTGGGGGGGTTCCCATTGTCACTAGTGGGGGGGTTCCCATTGTCACTAGTGGGGGGGTTCCCATTGTCACTAGTGGGGGGGTTCTCATTGTCACTAGTGGGGGGAGTTCCCATTGTCACTAGTGGGGGGGTTCCCATTGTCACTAGTGGGGGGGTTCCCATTGTCACTAGTGGGGGGGTTCCCATTGTCACTAGTGGGGGGGTTCCCATTGTCACTAGTGGGGGGGTTCCCATTGTCACTAGTGGGGGGGTTCTCATTGTCACTAGTGGGGGGGTTCAGTGGCCTTTGTCATCTAGATGAACCCCTGGCACATGCGCCCTGAGAACAGGCCGGTCAGGGCTGGCTGGGCCCCCAGATTCTCTGTCCTGGTAGCCCCCACTGTCACGGCGTGGTGGCACCAGGGTTTCCAGGATGCAGGCTCAGGGGATCCCACAGCAAAAGGCAAGGGATGTGGCAGCCCCCAGAAAAGCGGCTTGGGGAGCCCTCCCAGCCCATCTCACCTGCCCTCCCCTCTTCCTTACGTGGCTCCCCTTGGAGTCCTGCAGTGAGCACAGGCTTCTGGGGAAGGGCAGGCCAGATCTTCGGAGGACATTGGCATGGCAAGCAGTTGTCATTTGGGAAAATAATGAGCAGATTCTTACCAGGATGGGACACGGAGCAGGTAAGTTTTGACTCAGGTATAGGAGGAAGAAAATTTGGCACAGGGCCTGGCTTAGAAGAAAAGCAGCTGGCATTTGAGGACAAGAGCAGGAAACTTTTTCCGGCCACAGCATCGTCCAGCCTGGCTCCCCAATGGAATCCAGGGATATTTGTTCATGGAGGAGGAAGCCAGTGGACACAGAGCAGAAGGCCCAAGCCTGGAGACTTGTCCTGAGGCTCCCGGACCTGCCCTGTCTCTAACTTCCATGGAGACATAACCTTTTCCTGTGCACAGGCTTCCCTCGGCGGGGAAGTGCACACCTAGGAAGGGAAAGGCTGGGTCTGTCTCCTCCTCCAAAGTCAGAAGCATGAAGCCCCCAGATTGCTCTCTGCCAGGGGAGGCGAAGGGATGTACCTTGGCCACTAGCTCATGTCTGCTCCGATGAGCTGGACGCCGAGCACTTGGTACCACGGCATACAGAAGCCTGGCTCTCATCGGGCTCACTTAGTCATGTTATTCAATCTTGTATTTAAAAATGGGGAAACTGGGGGGCGCCTGGGTGGCTCAGTCGGTTAAGCATCTGACTCTTGATTTCGGCTCAGGTCATGATTTTGGGTGGTGAGATTGAGCCCCGTGTCTGGCTCCATGCTCAGCGGGGAGTCTGCTGGGGATTCTCTCTCTCCCTCTACCTTGGCCCATTCCCCTCTCTCTCTCTCTCTTTCTCTCTCTCGTGTGCGCACGCTCTCTCTCTTTCTAAAATAAATGAATAAATTCTTTTAAAAAACAGGGAAACTGAGTTCTGAGAAGTCCAGCCATGCAGCGCCGTCCCCCAGTGGTAAGTGGAAGTCACAGCCCGCATGAGCCTGGGTCCCTGCTCCCCGCCCGCCGGTTGACTCGCCGTGTGAGGTGGGAATATCAGTAGCCACGGGGTAGCATCCACAGGGGCTTTCATGAACACACTGAAATGAAAAGTCCAGTTTCTCAGTCATACCCGCTACACTTCAGGGCTCACTAGCCACACGTGGCATGTGGACAGCACAGATATGGAAACTTCCATCTTTGAAGAAAAGTTCTCTTAGCATGGTGACTAGACTGAACTGACTTTCTATCCTTTTCCAGCCATGTTGTTTAAAGTATTTTATTCAATTACAAAGTCATCTAGTCTCCTAACACCTATTGCCCCTTCCTCTATCCAGTCTGGCCCCAGGAGAAGGTAATTATTCACGTCCTCTGGGGATGGATGGGAACACTATGGAGCGGAGGGGCTCCATGGGGGGAAGGGCCAGGAACTCAGCCCTGTCCTCTCGGCCACTCTGAACCATCATTGCTGTATCGGTACAGAACCAGGGCCTGGCTGGTCCCCTCCAGGCTGTGGGGCCACGGGGCCTGACTCCTTCACCCACTGAGGCAGGCTCAAAGGTCACGCTGCCGGCCTGCAGTCGCCCTTTCAATCACCCAGCCCTCTGAATGGGACCCTGTGAGTGAGCTTTGTGCAAGCGCAGGAGAAAGGGGCTCTGTCTGGGAGTCTGGGAGCTGCTGGGAGCCCCACACAGAGGCCAGCCCTGTGCAGCACCGCCCCGAGAGGTCTGGCCTGGGAGGGGTGCTGACCTCCAGCATCACACGTGGGCCTCTCTGTTCCCATACTGGCTTGTGTGTAATGGACCAAATCCTCAGTGACCCTACGGGAAAAAGGGGCAGATGAAGAATGTTAGAATCAGGCAAAGCTTCTGTACCCCGCTGAAGCGTTTGTGCACGGTCTCTCTGGAGGCCCCAGTTGCTCTGGGAGGTAGGCGGGGCCCCTTCCATCCTCCCCTTTGACAGGTTGAGATGAGCCAGGTGAGCTTATCACCGGCTCTCTCTGAGGACCGAGGGGCTTCAGATCTGGATTTGCCTGAGCCCCTTTCACTTGTGCTGAAAATGCGGGTCAGTCTGTTTGGTCTCTCCATTAGCTGGGGGCTCCCAGAAGGCAGGGCCCTTGTTCTGGTCCTTGCTCAGAGCCAGCACCTGGACCATGCCGGGCACTCGGAAGGCCCTGAACAGACATCAGACGGACGGACAAACGGCTGGGGCTGAATGCAGGTGAGTGAGTGGGACAGCAGAATCACCTGGCTCATGTCTGCTGGGAACTGCCTCAGAGAAAAAGTGGAAGCCAGAGCCCCAGGGAAGTCCTATTACCTCCTTAACAAGGCACGGGGACAGAGAGAAAAGACACCAGGAATTCGTGAAGCCAGGCCTTTTGGAACACGTGGTGTTCCCCAGACCCCCAGATCTTAGGGACAGCCTCTGGTCCCTCTCCTGCCCCCTGGCCCCGGCTGTTGGCAGGCTGAGGCTCAGTGTAGGGCTGGCTTCCGTGCCTGCTTGCTCCCCGCCAGGCCCCCCGGGCTGGGCGGAGACTGTGTAACCGAGCAGAGCGGCGTGTCAGAGGGGATGGGGCTGCACAAGAAGGCCTCAGCCAGGATGAAATAAATCTGCCCATCTCCCCCCCTTCGCCTGCCCTCTCCCCCGACCTGCACAGGTTTGCAATTCATTCGCCGTCCTCAGATGCTGTTCCTGCTATCAGATGATGAAAATGGAGATTCGTCTTGAAGAAAGAAAGAAGTAGCTTGCTCCCCCCTTCTGAGTCTATTTGAGCCCCCTTCCTCCCCCCTCACCATGTGTTCCCGAAACCTGGGGCTGTTCCAAGTCCTAAATGTGCTGGAAAGTATATCCCTGAGCAGCTGCGAACCTGCTCAGGCTGCAGTGGCCCGGGGTGACTCCGAGCCCGGAGACAGGCCGCCAACAATGCGGCCCCTTGTTCCCGCGCGGAGGGAGAGCGCCATCAGCGCTGCGGCTCCTGGGAGCACGGGGCAGTGAGCTCTCACACACTCACACACACACTCACAACTCTCTCACACACTCACAACTCTCACACACACACAAAACTCTCTCACCTAACTCTCACACACTCACAACTCTCACACACTCACACTCTCTCACACACACACTCTCACACTCACACACTCACACACTCACAACTCTCTCACACACAAAACTCTCTCACCTAACTCTCTCACACACTCACACACTCACAACTCTCACACACTCACACTCTCTCACACACTCACACACACGCACACTCACTCTCACACACTCACACACTCTCTCACACAGTCACACCCACACTCACACTCTCTCTCTCTCACACACACACACACTCACACACACTCACACACCCACACCCACCATTTACCTCTGCACACCATCCACCCCACCTTGGCCCCCAGAGAAAGGCTGGGGAGGGGGGTTACATAGCAGGCCAGAGCCCATCGTGACCGCGCAGCTGGGCTGGCCTCCGTCTAAGCTGCTTCTCAGTCTCTTGCTCTTCCCTTTCACTCTAACGTAATTGGGAAGGCAGGGCGGGGAGCTGGAGAGGAGGGTTTGCTCAAGACCAAACAGTATTGTCTCAAAGTCTCCCACTGAGCTGGGGGACCAAGGAGGACAGTGGGACACACAGCCAAAGGGGCTTCTTGGAGCCTGAGAAGGTTTGGGGAAGCGTATTTGCAGGAACCAGACACCCTGAAAAAAAGAGTTTGCAGGCAAGTCTCAAAACCCGGTCACAGAGTTGGCAGCCGCTCAAGGCCGCGGTGGAGTCAGGGGGCCTCTCCATCAGGCCTGATTACAACCACTCACGGTCCTGGCCAACTTCAGGCATTAAGTGCCAAGTACCTACGGGGGTCTGAGCCACCCACAGCAACTGCTCTATTCATACTCACCATGTCCCAGAGAGGTGGAGGTTTTCTCCGGTCACAAATGGACAAACTGAGGCTCAGAGCCACCTCACTGCCAGTCTGATGGTGACAAAATTAGATGCTCAGTTCCTTGACCCAATTCCTAATGGTTGGGTCCTTGCCTCCAGACGCCTCCCACGAGCCTGGTGTAAAAGCAGGCGAGGAAGAAGAATTAATGTCCACACTCCCCAGTGTAAATGTACCCCCCCAAAGCTCCCTCTTCCCATGAGAGGCAGGCACAGTGCAAGTGTGTTGGGAGTGTTTCCAGAACAGAAAAAGGCCTCAGCTGCATGACTGATACCGAAGGATTCCATCCACTCCGAGGTGTCAGTGTCACCTCCAACTCTCTTCCCTGTCTTTGGTTCTTAGCCACTGTGTCTGAGCCCAGCACATTCTGTCTCAGGACAGGTTCTCAAATTCCTCTCTTCCTTCCCTTCCCAATCACCACTGCCTTAACCCAAGCTCACCTCACCTCCTCCTGAATCACCATCATAGCTTCTCCCCTCACCATCCCACCAGGCATCTGTTCATCATGCTCCCCAGCTTAAAAATCCCCTCGTTTTCCCTTATCCTCAGGATCAAGTGCAAGCATCAGAGTCACACATGGCCCTTTATAAACAGGGGCCAAGCCCAGTTTGTCCTCATCTTCTGTTTTTCCTCCCCAGGCACCCGCCATTGAACTGTCCAGTGGTGCCCCTGTGCCTTTGCACATGCTGTCCATCTGCCTACACTATTCCTTCTCTAACATCTACCCAGAAACTTGTGTCCATCCTTCAGAACACAGCTCAAATGCCCTCTAACTCCATGTACAGCCCTGCATTCACACCTCTATCGCAGGCCTTCTTTGAACGATAACCATCATTTATATATTTGTCCAACCCATTAGACCAGTGGTTCTCAACATTGGGGTGACACTGCCTCCAGGGGACATTTGACCATGTCTGGAGACATATTTGGTGATCACAACTATTGCTATCTAATGGTTGGAGGCCTGGGATGCTGCGAAGCGTCCTACAGTGCCCAGAACGGACCCCACAGCAAAGTCTTTCCCGCCCCAAATGTTAATAGGCTGAGACGCTGTGCGGTAGAATGTGTGTCTCTTGAGGTGACTTCTTATTTGTACCTTTTTATCTCCAGTGCTCGGCCTACAGAGGTGTCCGATACTGTTTTGGGAATAAATAAGCAAACAGACTGACCCATTGTTTCATATACTGTCTATTGTAGCATGTGGCTCACTTTGAAACCACTAACTGAGAACTCAAGAAAGTTGACTAATAGTTAACAAGCATATGGAAAAGGATGGGATAAAATATGTACTTGAATCAAAATCTGTTTCCAGTGCAGAAAAAGACTGATGTTACACCATCGGAGCAGATCTCAAGTTAGGCAAGGACGCGTGTTTTCACTGTAGTGCTTCGTGTTTTCATGAGCCGGGGGCCCGTGATTGAGAAGTGTCCGGTGAGTCCCTCCAGTCTGCTCACCCGGCAGGAGTCAAACCTTATTAAGGCAGAGGACTCAAGGCCCAGCTCCACACCCTACCCAACTTATGGCCAACTTGGAGACGGTACAGAAAGAATCCATGAAAAGGAAGATAGCTCTGGACTCCTACGCTTGATGAAGAAAGGCAAAAGAAATTGATAGTATTTAACCTCAAAGAAGTGATGACTGAGGGGGTAGGTATTTTCCAATAACACAGGAGGTTGCTAAATGGAGACAGTGACCAGCCACTCTTTGGCACCCAGGACATGAAGAGGAAAAGCCAGTGGGAGGTGGGTGGGAGTGGGATGGAGATTCAATGGCTTCCGGACGAAGCAAGTGAGTGAAGGGATGGTAAGAACTCATGGAGACTCGTTGTTGAGGGTCCTAGAGGACTGTGTTTCTTGCCTCTTCCCTAGATGCTGTCCCTACTCCACCACTAGTACTGATGGAGAGCTGGGGAGAGGGCTGTTCAGGCTTCGGGTCTTGCTTCTAGAATTTTCCTTTGAACTGGGAAGGCGGGAAAGACAAGAATTTTCCTTTGAACTGGGAGGCAGAGGGAGGAAACTCGGGGAGGAAAAAAAAAGGTGAGAAAAGCAGGAGAAAGGAAAACAAGAGCAAGGAGGCAGCTGGAGAGACATCAGGAAAATGTCGAGGCCTCCGCATCTGGAGAACAGACCGGGGCCTATATTTAGACTGCCATGACTTGCAATAATTTGTGTGAGGGGGGAAAAGGAAAATGTGAAGCTGGCGTCGTTTTGGGGAGGGAATGAGTTATAAGAAAAGGATGGCTTGATAGGGGAGAACCTCAGTCCTTGGCCTTTACTTAGGAAAGGGTGTCTGAACAGGGCAGGCCGTCAAGAGTGACCGATGGTGTTTACCGAGCCTCGTCCAGCTCATGCCCCTGTCCCCAGCCGAGAATTCAAGGTGCATTCCTGGGCATACCAGGTGGCCTGGCTGCCATGGCACCAAGACGTGTCCGTGATGATGCTGGGTGCTTTCTGGAGAAGGAAGGGCCGAGGCAGGGGCTCTGCAAGGGGGCTCGGGAGTACGTGAGCAGGAGTCTGTAAATCCTAGGAATTTGTATATATTGCTGAGGCCTTTCTCCAGCTGGATTATAAATAGAGGATTAGTTCAAAGGCAGGCAGCCTTTTAAAGAGATGGTGCCAAGCAAAGCCTGCAAACCAAATACAGTAAAACCTCCTTAAGCCCCCGTTGGTTTATTCCAAATAGCATCTAAGTCAAAGTAACAGCATTTCCTGGGCTGACTACGTGCCCCGATGTCCTTTCGGGGGAAAGGCTAGAGGGTTCCAATGGCGCTATCGTGAAACCTCCATTAACCAAAGTGAAAACCGTCATTGTGGAGAGTGGGGCTTGCCAGAGAGCTATCGGTTTGCCTTTTGAAATATCACATTTAAAAAATCAATCATTTTGGAGGAAATCTTTCTTTAAAAAAAGTTACATCCTTTCCAGTTTTTAGGGTAGAATCTACTGATTTGAATTTAACACTTTCGTTCTGCCTAGGGTCATTTTGGTTGGCTTTCGTCACGGTGCTATTGTCGCAGTGCCCAAACCTTTGACATAGGTGTGGTCATTTGTTTCTATTCTAAGTGGGTTCACTTTGTTGTGCTTTTGGGGTTCCTCAGTCTACTTTTTATCAGGAAACATGCCATTTTACCTTTAGTGACCTCACGACCCAGCTTCTTTTAGTCCGTTCCGGGTTGAGAAACCAGATATGCAAACTCGTTAAAATTCTGTGTCAAGAAAAAGTAAATAGATCTTGAGTGAGGAACTTAGCCTTTTCTCTTCCTCTTGGATTCATCCAGTCTTCCTTAGAGGGTAATAGTTCATCTCGCTCTCTGGGGACAGTTGCTTTGAATTATGTGCTACTTTAAATAAGCCAATATGAGCCCATGAAGATAATTTCAGCTGCTTAGACGTCACTTGGCTTCTCTCCAGGTTCTGGGCCGATTTTAGCCAGTGAGGTGTTTGGGGAGTTGTGTTTTGGGTAGATGAAGTCTTACTTTGTTAGCAGTCCACATTCCCAAGGCCCTTGCATTTGAGGTAAGTGAGTTTTTTGCCTACCTGTGTATGAGGTTGGTAGAGTGATTAAACCTGGTGCAAGAAAGAGACCATAAACAAAGACCCTGGCCACTTGCTCATTAATGGCTCAGGTCACAATCTCAGGGTTATGAGATTGAGCCACAGGTCAAGCTTTGAGTCTGCTTGAGATTCTCTCCTTCTCTCTCTCTGCCCCTTCCCCACTCTCTGCTCACATGCACTCAACTCTCTCTTTCTCCAATAACTAACTAACTAACTAACTAACTAACTAACTAAATAAATAAATAAATAAAATCTTAAACACAAAAAGGACGGGAGGATAGTGACTCATAGGTATTGGGTTGTGCATTGGTTCAGGAGAGCAAGAAGAAACTAGATATTCAAAAGGGCTGAAAACAGGCCAAGCCAGCCTGGGAGGGCCTAAAGGTCCTTGGGTTGTTTCTGGCATCTTCTGGTTAAGCAGTGAAACTCTTTCTGTGGTTAATTAGATTTGGTGCTTTATAAAGTCCTCAAATAGCTGATTTCCCATCAGCAAAGACTGGACATTCCTGAGAGACATTAGGCTCCAGCAGGGAAAGTGACTTAATATTCTCATAGGCCAACAGGCCAAGAGGTGACTCTCAGAGGCCCTGCAGCCAGGCCACCGCCTCAAGGCAGCCCTGTCAGCAAGTCTCACATTCTTTCATCAGAAGTGCTAGTCCTGACTCCTGCATAAGAGCTTGGGGTCAGGCTTATTCTGCTCTCATATCAGCATCAGATTGAAAGACAGCTGGTCTTTTTGCTGAAGAGGTTCCTCACGGCCACTCTTCCCACACGCAGATCTGAGGAAATTTATCCTCAGCAGCCGCGCTCTGGAGCACATGCCTCATCTCCCCCACTCACGTGACTGGACCGAGGGTGGGCACCTGACCTAAGGGTGACCACTTACTGGTGACTCACCAATGATGACCGATGACTGGGGTGGCCTGGCTCACAAGGATGAGCTGAGGTAAAGAACTCCTTTCAGGAGAATCTAGGATCGAAAATGGAAAGACGGCCAATTGGCCATGGACACTGGGGTGAAAGTGTAGCGGTGGAGTGGGGACCCTGACGTTTGTGCGGAAGCTGATCGCACTTCAGTAAAGTGGGAAGTGGGTGTAGGAATGGAGGGCATGGCTCCCGAGAGCAAACAGAACACAGAGCCACGAAGAGAGAGGCGTGTGAGTTCCTCACAGCCTGACTGTTCTCAGGAGTCTGGTTACGCTGGTGCTTCTGCCTGTGATTTCTATGACCTGCGGTCTCTGCAACAAGCAGAGCTTCGTGTAAGACTCCTGCAATCTCTTTAAAACACTGGCTTGCGCGCCAGGAGCTTGAGGCTAGACCCATCTTAATACGCGCTTCTCCAACCTGAGCAACTCCCCATCTGACGTTCCCCCAGAGGACCCATTTGCCAAGGCTTTCATCCTTAGGTTGTCCTTCTCTCATCCCTCCTAAAGATTCCCAAATCCTTCGTGTTCCGCTGCTTTGGTGCCACGGTCGCCCCCGGGGGTGGCCGGAATTGACGGTAGTGCCCCGCCATCCACCCTAGACCCACTCTGCTTCATTTCCTAGTGACAGAGCTGTCCTGCGGGCTGCCTCGCGGGTCTGCCTCTCTCTCACCCGAAACCTCCCCGGGGTCATCACTGTTACAAGACGTCAGGGCGGGAAGGGACTTGGCGGTCATCAGGACCAACCCTGTCATTTTAGTGATGAGGAAACTGAGTCCCGAAGGGGCCACATGACTTGCCCAAGGTCTTGCTCTTTCCTCACTGTGTACGTGCGCGCTGCACAGGAGTGTTTTTGCCATGTTCGAGCTGGATCTTGAGAGTTTAAAAACTCTTCTTCAAGCTTCAGAGCGCATTTTGAAGGGTGCATATTCAAATTCCCATGCGTTATTTGAAATCCTTGGTGACCGATCAGAACGAACGCGCAGCTGTTCCACAGAGGCCTGGATACGCCCGGCGGAGAATGAACCCGTGGGTATCTTACTAACACTCATCTGTTATATGACCGGTCTCTGAAGTAGGATATGTGCAAGCTGATTTATTGGGGTAAGTGAAAAGGATTAGAATGTCTATATAAATTTTTTTTCTATAACACGTACATTGTAAAACGCAACACACACACTCACACACACACACACACATATATTTGTGGGTCTACATTTTTCTTAAATAGGCATGTGCAATCGACCTTAACACACAGTTCAAGTTCACAGTTGCTGTTCACAAAAACACTATATGATATAATGTGATGGGGATTGGGTAAATTCACCCTAATTCTGCTTTATGCAATCCCACTGGGCGAGCAGTATTTGTACTTCACAATTGAAAACTCGCAAAGAAAAAAATGATACAATATTCTTCTTTTTCTAAAGGTTTTATTTATTCTTTAAAGTAATCTCCACACCCAATATGGGGCTCAAACCTACAACCTTGAGATCAAGAGAGACAGGCACTCCTACAAAATACTTTTAATAAAATTAATTAATCACTCTTAACTTTTCCTTTAAAAAAAAAACAAAACCTCTTAGGGTAATAAGAAGAGACAATTACTTTGTTAACATGAAAATACTTTTTTTTATCTTTTTTTTTTTTTTAAAGAGATTTTATTTATTTATGTGACAGAGAGACAGCCAGCGAGAGAGGGAACACAGCAGGCGAGTGAGAGAGGAAGAAGCAGGCTCCTAGCGGATGAGCCCGATGTGGGACTCGATCCCGGAACGCCGGGATCACGCCCTGAGCCGAAGGCAGACGCTTTAACGACTGCGCTACCCAGGTGCCCTACTTTTTTCTATCTTAAATAAAAAGCCAAAGCTATTCTTAATGGTGCAACATTAGATGCGTTCTCCTTAAATGCAAAGATAAAATACAGATGCTAGCTATTACTTTTACGATGTAGTTTTTATTCCGTAACAATCATTTTGAAGTTTCTTCCCATGCAGTAACACGCGATATGGCAACAGGAGGTAAAACTCTTGGAAAGGAGAGGAATAAAAGGAAGCTACAGTAAAATAGATTAATGGAAGATACGTGAGTAAATAGCAATAAGAAAAGCAAATTATGTCAACATCCTCCAATGCTTTGAGAATCCACAGATAGACGTTCCTTTATATTTAGAATTTTAATGTTGGAAGAAATCTTCAAAATACATCTGACCTACAGAAGATACTCAATAAATATTTGTTGACTGCATGAATGATTAAATGACATAAATAAAGCCACTTTTAGGAGAAAATGGATTTTGCCTTGTGTAAACGAAGAGAGACCACAAATCGCTGAAAAGGGAAGGACTTTATTCAGCAAATAGAGCTGAGACAAATTAAAGATTTGAGAGAAAAACGGATTCAGAAGCTCATTGCTCATTGTTTCTGAATAAACTCCATATGGTTTAGAGAGTTAAATGCAAAAAACAATAAAAAGAACCCATACAGGTATCTGGAAGGAAATGCAGGTGGATAGATACATCTAATCTCCAGATGAGGAGGGACTGTAGGCCAGGGCAAAAAAGACGCATGAAAGAACTGGGAATTTGATTACATGTAATGTTTACATGCTTTTACTTTGGAAAATAATAGAAACTTAATTAAAAAAGCAAACAACAAACGGGGAGAAATATTTGCAGCAAAATGGGAAACACATAAGGTTATTCTCTTG
Source organism: Ursus maritimus (assembly GCF_017311325.1). Lineage (NCBI taxonomy): Eukaryota > Metazoa > Chordata > Mammalia > Carnivora > Ursidae > Ursus > Ursus maritimus. The sequence continues at coordinate 30,743,693 of NW_024425008.1, forward strand.
GAAGAGTCCATGCAGTTTGACAAGAAAAACAGAAATAAAAGCCAAGTCAGGAGCACGGAGTTAACATGAAAGGAAGCGTTAAAGACCAGCCTTTGGAAATGAAGGGTCAGTTTCATTGATGATCAAAACTTTTTGAATGATCATTTTTTATTGATCAGAGAAGCAAAGTTTTGTTTATTTCTTTTTTCTTTTCTTTTAAAAAATATATTATTTTAATATTTATTATTTAATTTTTTAAATTTAAATTCAAGTTAGTTGACATACAGTGTAGTATGGGTTTCAGGAGTAGAATTTAGTGGTATAACACCCAGTGCTCATTCCATCACGTGCCCTCCTTAACGCCCCATCACCCAGTTACCCCATCCCCCCATCCACTTCCCCTCCAGCAGCCCTCAGTTTGTTCTCTGTAGTTAAGAGTCTCATGGTTGGCCTCGCTCTCTGTTTTTATCTTATTTTATTTTTCCTTCCCTTCCCCTACGTTCATCTGTTTGGTTTCTTAAATTCCACACATGAATGAAATCATAGGATATTTGTCTTTCTCCGACTGACTTATTTTGCTTAGCATAATACCCTCTAGTTCCATCCATGTTGTTGAAATAACACAAAGCTGCCACTTTTGTAAGGAAACAGGCATTTTCGTTCACTCTTGAGGGAGAGGACACTGGCAGTGTTTTACTGAAAAGACCTTTGGCCATAGGCGTCCAGAACCTTGAAAATGCTTATCAACTTTGATCCATTAATCCCACTCCTGGAAATTCTATCTACGGTAAGTTGCTTGATTTAACAATCTAGCAAAATATACAAGATACCCAGTTAAATTTGAATTTCAGGCATATAACGGATACTTTTTAAAGATAAGTTTGTTTCTGGCAATATTTGGGCAACTTATACTATAAAATTATCCATTGTGAATCTGAATTTAATTTGGGATTCCTGTACTTTCCCTGTCGATCCTTGCTTACGGAAATACTCTAAAGTGTAGCAAAGATTTATGCACAAATCTTTGTTGCAATTTTATTTATAACAGCAAAAATACTGAAAGACAAAAATCCTAAATTTCCAGTAATAGGAAAATGAGAAAGGGGTCTGTGTCCAAAGTTTTTAATGCTAATACTTGCAATAGAAGGTGAACTTAAAAAAACAAGCCGGGGTCCCACACCCATTAGGAGGCTACTATCAAAACCCCCCAGAAATTAACAAGCATTGGGAAGGATGTAGAGAAGAAATTAGAACTCTGGGCGTGGCTGGTGGGAACGCCAATCAGTACAGCCGGGGTAGGAGACCGTCGAGCAGCTCCATAAACAATTAGAAATAGAATTACCATGGGATCCAGCCACTTCACTTCCGGGTATATCCCCAGAAGAAGTGAAAGCAGGGTCTCAAGGAGATTGTCCACTCATGTTTAAGCAGCGTTATTCACAGCAGCTGGAACACGAAAGCAGGGCAAGGGCCTACTGAGGGGTGAATGGATAAGCAAGATGTGGCATCTGCCCACAGTGGAATATTACTGAGGCTTGAAAAGGAAAGCGATGCTGACACAGGCTGTAACACGATGACCCTTGAGGACATGATGCTGAGTGACATAAGGCAGTCACCAAAACACAAGTACTGTGTGATTCCACGTTCAGGAGATACTGAGACTGCTCAGAATCCTAGAGACAGACAGTAGAAGGGAGGCTGCCAGGGGCAGGGGAGGGGACGGGGAGTTCGCGTTTAACGGGGACAGTTTCAGTTTTGCCAGATGACCAAGAGTTCTGGAGACGGACGTCGGTGATCGTCGCACGACACCGTGAATGCACTTAATGTCACCCAATTGCACACTTAAAAATGGTTTCGATGGTAACTTTTAGCAACTTTTACCACAGTAAAAAAAAATTTTTTAAAACAAAACAAGTGAGGTCAAAGCTATGCTCCCAAGTCCATAAAACAATACGGTCAGGAGAGGAACACAACATGTCAACAGCGGCCCTCCCTACGCGCTGACATGACGGGTTATTTTTATTCTCTTGTCTGTATGGTTCTGTTTTGACTAATTCCCTAGCATGAGCACATAAAACCTTTTTTTGTGGGGGGAGGTGGTCGGTAAAACCAATTAAGAAAAATAAAATAAAACAGAATGACACCGACTCGGGGTCTAACAAAACCTACACTGCCGAGCTTGATGACACAGCTCGGAGGGTCTGAAGGACCGATCCCTGAGGGGAGCTGGGAAATATCCTGGAGGCAGCCCTTCAACCTATCCCTCCTCTCCAGGGCGTGACTCCTGAAGGAGGACAACTCTTAGGGTGGTCTGTGGGCTTCAGAAGGTAGGAGGGACCCCTGTTTCCGGAGGCCCTCCAGGCCTCAGAGGTGTGCTGCAGATGGCCCTTAGATTTTCTCACAGAGAAGGATTCCGGGGGTTTTCACGGGGCCGGGGAGGGCAGAGAAGTGGCCGAAAGAGGGTAGGTCCTGTAGCCACGTGACCAGGAACAGGCTTTACATCAAGGGTCTCGGACAGTGGCCTGGCTCCAGAGGTGGGGTAGACACACGGCCCTGCACAACCCTCCCTCCCCCTCCCAAAGACCTTGGGGCAACCTTCATGTCTGAGCACCCGGTAGGCGCTCACTGCATGCATTACGATGAACAGGTAAATTCTTGTTGCATGAGTGAGGATGCCACGATGGCCAGGGCAAGCCTAAAGCCAGGCCCAGGAAGAGGCAGGGAGGAGGGGGAGCCACGGGACAGAGGAGGAGGGAACAGACGGAGGCAGACAGGTGTCAGAGTGCCCCCATAACAAAGAGTAGGCAGCTCTGGGGAAAGGCTGGGGACCCACCCCGGGAGAGGGAGAGGCCAAGTCCAACATGGAAGCTGAGAGACGCTGGCTTACTGATTCCAGCACCTTCTCTCATCCAGAGAGGCCCGGCCCCCTTTCCATCTCAGTTCCTCTCCCCTGGGGAACCCGTATTTCTGCAGCTGGGACCTGAAGCTGTTGTGTTTGAGGCACGGCCTTGGGGAGGGGTGGGTGACCCTCCCAGACCTTCCAGAAAAGGGGAAGACACAGGGCTGGGCTGGTTTCTTTCCTGGCATGTGTTTAGCGTTAATGGTGTTTTCCGTGAGTTCTGTGTTCTGAACACGTCTGCCCCTTCCGCAGACGAGGAGGACAAAAGGAAGTGATACGGGCCGACCTCATTTTACGGCGCTTCACTTTATTGGGCTTTGCAGATACCGTGCTCTTTACAGACGGAAGTTTCAAGACTCCAGTGCAGGAAGTAACTACAGATGTGGTGGAAATAGCCGGAGAGCTAGAATGAGAAGTGGGCCTGAACTGCTGCGATCTCGTGATCAAACTGGAACAGATGGGGAGAAGCTTCCTGACGAGCAAAGAACGTGGGTTCTCGATGTGGACCGACTCCTGGGGACGGTGCTGTCAAGACTGTTGAACTGGCCTCAGAGGGTTTAGAATATGACATAAATGTAGTCCGTAAGGCAGCCGCAGGGTTCGAGAGGATTGCCGCCAATTTTGGAGGAAGTACAGCGCCCTCAGCGTGGCATGCTACGGAGAAATCGCTCGTGAGAGCAAGAGTCAGCTGAGCTGGTGAGCGCCCTCGCGGCCTTGTTTAGGAAACGGCCACAGCCACCCCAGGGTCAGCTGCCATCGACATCGCGGCGAGACCTTCCACCGGCGAGCAGACTCGGACTCACTGATGACGGTTAGCATCTTTTAGCCACGACGCATTTTTAATGAAGGTATATACCTTTTTTGAAAGACACGGTAGCATTGCACATCTCATAGACTAGGGGACAGTGTAGATACAACTTTCTACGCTCTGGGAAACCAAACATTCGACTTGCTTTACTGCAGTGGTCTGGAACCGAACCGGCGGTATCTCCGAGGTGTGCCTGTGGAGGCAGGGGAGGGGAGAGACTCCCCCGTCCACCTGCGACCGTTTCTTCACCTCCCACTTCACATGACGAACCAGAGTGGCCTGACTAAAGTACTTGCTTATTTTATAGGGATCTGGTTTAACTGCTATTCCTTTGCTGCTTCCCTCCTCCTCTGGGCTCCCCTTCTCCGTGGTACCCAGGGCCGAGTTCACCATGACGGTGGCCGTCATTCAGAGCCACGGCGGCCACACATATCCAGCTCACTTCTGCTGGACGCTTCTATCTGGTGCCCTTCCAGGAGCCTCAGACCCACCATTTCCCGAACAGAACTCCCTGTGTTCCCCCCAGACCTGCTTTGCTCTGGTCTCGGCGGCCGGAGCAGGCACCGCCGTCCCAGCGGTGGGAGGCAGGAATCCTCAACCTCTCGATAGTTCTGAATTGGCGAAATGGTTAGGGCCTCTGGCTTTGCATTAAAACCCCAGCTCTACCTCTTCCTAGTTGTGTGGCCTTTGGCTGTTGACTCCCCTCTCTCAGTCTCAGTTCCCTCATTTATTAAATGGGTGTAAAAAATAAAGAAATTCCTGTAAAGCCCTTAGCACTTGGCTGGCACGTGGGGCACTGCATGGTAACAGGTGTTGTCATTGTCACTACCACTGTCCTCTGCAGACCTTGAGCATCTTGTAGTGAACTGCGTCTTGGGCTTCCTTGCCTCTGGCCGTCTCTGCCGAAGCCTCCCAGGCAAGTGGCCACCAGGATGAGCTCATCAGCATGCACAGAAGAGCCTGTTACCACGCCGGCTGGTCCCCACGCTCAGGGTCCTGCTGACACTGCCCACCGTATCGCCCGCCCGTTCTGCCTCAGTTTTATGGTAGAGACACTGAACTTGGAGATTCCCGCCTCACCCGCGTCCCAGCACCTGCTCCCGCACACGCGGTGCTGCCGTTCTTTACTGCTCCTTTGCTCCTGGGAATACCTCGATCCCTGCATGTACGACGCTGTAGTTTAGGATCCGCGGGTGTGGCTGTCACCTTCCGGCGTTTAAGTTTCTTGGGGGCAGGAGTCTTGTTTGGGTCCTTTGGATATTCAACACCCAATAAGGTGCCTGGCCCTCAGTACGTGCACAATAAATGTTTGCGGCACGAATGACCAAATAGGGACACCAGGCGAGGATCTTTACAAATCGGATTACTTAACAAACTTGGAAAGTAGGTACCCATTCACCCATTTCATAGACGGGGAAACTGAAGCTCAGAGAGGTTACATTTGCTCAAGGCGAAGGCGGCTACGGCTGAATTCGAACCCAGATCTTCTGACTTCAAACCCATAATCTTGCTGCTGCTCCACAGAGAGTTGTTAGGTAAAGATAAAGCCCTACCCGGGGGTCATGGGATGTGCTTACGGAAGGTGGTAGGGAGTTGTTGATTACTTCCCCAAGCCTTGAAAGCTGGCTCAGCCCCACCTCTCCCGGGGCCTGGCGGGACTCGAATTGAAGGGCTCGTACTCAGTCCCCCTTCCTTGAAGTCTCTGCCGTACGAACCGATTCTCTGTCTTTCCCAAACTGCCTCCTTTTACTTTCCTTCTTTGGCTCCTCCTCCTCCTAACTCCTCAATGCGGACACTCTCCTTGCTTCTGCTTTATATTTCTGTTGCCAACGCCCTCCTTCAGATCTCGGTCCCTGTCCTGTGGCAGAGATGACCACCAGATCGTCATGCCCCCAGAGACACATGGCCAGCTGGGCCGACCCGTCCAGACCCCCTGCCTGTGGGTGGGGTCCAGTGGCTGAGGTCTGGCCGATGGAATGTCTGGCTCATAAAAACCACCCACATTCCCTCCACATTCCCCTGGGCCAGGTGGATGTCTGCTGAAGGGTGAGCCCCAGAGCCTCCCTCAGTCAGGATCCTGGAATTACTGTCGGAGCAGAGCCCCACAAGTTGGCGTTATGGGAGCAAGAAGTGAACTTCCAGCGTGGATCTCAGGCTGGGGAGGCAGTTGCAGGAGCTCGCACGCCTCCACGAAGATTCCTCACTGACCTCCATGTTCCTGGGCTCTCCCTGCCCCAGGAGCCTCCTCTTTCCACTCTACCCTCTATCCCACTGGTAACCCAATCTTCCTTCAGTCCATCTAGGTCGTGTCCCTACCTCGCCCCCAAATCTTCAGCGACTCCTCCTCATTTACAGATGCAAGGACAAGCTTCTGGAAGAGGCACAGAGACCTCAAGCCACCTGCCTGCTCCCTCTCCCGTTCTCACATTCATGTGAAATGGGAATGCCCAGAGCTGCCCAAATGTATCCTGCCCACGCTCATGTTTTCTCTCTGTCTTTGTCAAAATCCCTCGTTTAGAATCCTTCCTTCTCCGAGATGGACTTTCTGGGTCATCCAGCCATACTGACCGAGGAATGCCCACCGCTGTCTGCCTGTGTGTCACCCAGGGCCCACAGTCACTGCCCTGCACTGCAGGCGTGTGTGCTCCTTCCCACTGGACTGACGGCTCCCTGAGCACAGGCCCGGGTCCCCACTGTCACCCTGGGCCCGCCAGAGCCCCCTCCCCCTCCTCTCAGAAGCTTCCGTCTTTCTTCCTTGAGGCTGCGGGAGGGGGGTGGAGGGGAGGGCTGTTGCAGCGTGTGCAGGACCAGCTCATCCATCTTCCTCCTCCCAACACACTCACGGGGCTGGCGGTGTGACCTCTTGCATCTGTGGATTCCCCTCGCGCTCTCTCCCTTTTTTTCTTTTTAAACACAGGGTCTTGAAGCTTGCTCGGAGGCCTGGCCCGGCTGGGAAGAAGTTGTCTGCTCAGTTATATTTAGGCTAGCAGAGACATCAATCCAAGGCTCTTTAAAAATAAAGTCTTGTTTCAGCTGGATCCCCGAGCGCGTCCCCACCCACTCCTAACGAGAAGCCGTTCGCCTCCTCCGGGTTCCAGTCTCCATTTCAGACCCTTCACGTGGCCCACACATGTGGGAACGTGTGGTGGATGTCCGTGAGCAGTTGCCCTCCCTGGCCATGTTCAAAGGAGGATTTCTCCCCTCTTCCAGGCCTTCCTTTGCTGGGGCTCTTCTTGCCTTTCTGTCCCAGGGATCTTGCGACCTTCTTCAAGCCCTCCTCCTCCCAACCTAGCCAGAAGCAAACTTTGTTGATGGAGAAAACACTGCCTCCTCCCGAGTTTCTCGGTCCTGCCCTTCTCCTTGCCCACAGGGCTGCTGCCTTGGCGGCCATGGGAAGAAGCAAACAGAAGACAAAGACCAGAGACGGAAGCAGAAAGCGGGGTTTGTGGTTAGCTAGAATGTGGGCCGGGGGCCTGCGCGTGAACACTCCCCGTGGGCCACCTGTGCGTGTGTGTGAGTGTGCACACGCGTGTGGAGCGTACCGAGGGTGCATGAGAGGCAGCGCACGGCAACGCTGGGGCCGACCCTTCCTACTCCTTGACTTGGCTACCGCAGCCCTGGTTCTTTTCCATCCGCACTGATGAAACACTTCTTTATGTCTTATTCACATCCTGTCTTGACTACCACAGTTGTCTCCTTGCCGGGCCCACATGTCTCTCATCACCAATGGGATCCAAATGTTGCTGACAAAATAATCTCACTGCCTTTGTGGGGCAATCACATTCCTCCACTTTTCCAGAGTTTTCTCTGTCTCCCATTACTGGGCGAATCGCACACGCAGACCACCACCTCTCTCTGCGTCTTCGTTTCCCCCTCGGCCCCCGCTCCCATTCCTCTCTCCACCTTTCCTACAAGCGCCTTTCCCTCCTCTTGCTGTTCCCAAGCTCACGGCTCTTTCGGGCCTGTGCTGGTTTTCTGGCAGAAGCTCCTTGCACTGCGTATTCAGTCAGCGAATGTTGATGGACAGTGACAGGTACTCTTCTAGGCACTGGAGTGAAGCAAGAAACAAAACTGAGGACAGCGGTTGGCAAAGAAAAATAGAACGGCCTGTCAAGGACTGTAGGTACTATGAAGGAAACGAAAGCAGTGAGGGCCAGAGAGCAGCTCTGACACAGGGTGGTTGGGAAGGCCTCCCCGTGGGGGCCTGGAACATGCTCCCCACCTTTCTTCCATGTGGGGCTCAGGACCTGCCGCTCTAACATCCTCCTGCTTTGCCAGAGGCCTCCCCTCCCACCCTTCTCTTTGTTTGGATCATATTGACCTTGATCTTGAGAGCAGGGGAGGCCCTGGGCACAACTCTGCTGCCGCAGGAGACCTGCGCGTTATTGACTCATGGAAGACTCACAGGGCAGAAGGAACCAAGCACGCACACACAGATCACTCAACACAGGCCCGGGCCTCTTGCGGTACCCTGTCCAGGGCACAAGCCGTCATCTACATACGGCGTCTGAATGACGAGTAGGAGCTCTGCCCGTGTGTCCCGTCAATGTCCGAACTGTGTCTCCCCTTTCCTGGAATCAGGGAGCACTCGCTGGCACTGGTGACCCAAATCTGGCTGTGTCTCCTCCAGCCAGGCCTCCCCCTCTTCCAAGCACGGCAGAGCCCACCGCACGGCCGCTGGATGCCAGTGGTACCGTCTTCAGCCTTCAACAGCTTACAGGAAAAGCATCAATGAACACTTTTATTAGCCAGTGAAATGACTCACATTAAATTAGCATCCATCGCAATTGCTACCAGTGTTTAACAAAATTGTCGTCTCTGTGAATTTTCCTTCCTGGGGGCGGGGTGGCAAGGCCAGGAGGGGTCGGACGATGAGGTCTGGCTTTCCGTTCAGACTGGGAACAAAGTTATAGGTTGCTCATCTTTTCACCGAGGCTCTCGGGCAGCCACCTCACTAGGGACAGTCATGCTGCCCATAACAATGGTCCTTGGCCCAGGTTTCTGAGCACGGTCTAGCTGGATCTTCCCCGGGCGATAGGTCCACCACCGGCCTCAGCAGGCTACGCGCAACTGGGATGTGGCCAGTCTGAATCCATGCATGTTGCAAACAGAATACACCCACCAGATTTTGAAGACTGAGTACAAAAAATCAAACATGAGGGGCGCCTGGGTGGCACAGCGGTTAGGCGCCTGCCTTCGGCTCAGGGCGTGATCCCGGCGTTGTGGGATCGAGCCCCACATCAGGCTCCTCCGCTATGAGCCTGCTTCTTCCTCTCCCACTCCCCCTGCTTGTGTTCCCTCTCTCGCTGGCTGTCTCTATCTCTGTCAAATAAATAAATAAAATCTTAAAAAAAAAAAATCAAACATGAAATACCTCACAGGTAATTTTTATATGGATTACATGTCAAAATGGTAATTTTGGGCTCAATAAAAGGTATCGTTATATTATAATAGTTAAATATTGTGTAAGTAGTAATACTTAGAAATGACATGTATTTTTAAAATTAATTTCACCTGTCCATTTTTACCTTTTTTTTTAAAGGATTTTATTTTTAAGTCATCTCTACATCCAACATGGGACTCAAACTTCCAACCCCCAGATCAAGAGTCGCATGCTCCACTGACAGAGACAGCGAGGTGCCCCCATTTTTACTTTTTAATGTGGCTATTATAAAATATTAAATTGCATGTGGGCTTGTCTCTGTGACCTGTATTACCCTTGTATGGAAAAGCGCGGGTCTTGTATCAGGTCTTTGCCTTTCGGAATGTCGTTGTTGACGGCAGTTATGCTTTGGTTGGCAATCGTGCACAGAACTCTGCTATCGAAAGCACCTAACAGTGGGGCCGCTCAGGTGGGAGAGGGGGTTGGGGCAGCACGGAGGGGGCTGAGAGTGTGGGAGGAGCCCTGTCCACACTCGGAACCTGGCCTGGCTCACTTATTGGATTGGTTCATCCATTCGTTTGAAATGGGGAGTAGGGGGAACTCCTTGGAGGAGGCCCCCATTCAATCACCCTAAGTGGAATCTGATCGTTATCTTGGGATAAACATTCCAAATGGAAGGTGAGTGCTGGGAGATTAGGAAGATAAGGAAACCATATGGCCCTGTCAGGAGGCTCCCAGGGCCTTATTCTTAAAAGGATTAATGAATCCAAAGGGGGGGGGAGTGGTCATCTTGGTGTTGTTTTTTTGAGGAGAAAGAAGTCCCAAAGCTCCAAATAGGGATGTGGAAGTTCTGGAGGAGGAAGACTGGAACTCAGGACCCTTTCTTGCCTTTCCTGGCTTCTCTGCCCCTCTGTGCTCTGTCCTCCCCCTTCACAACAAAGCCTTTTAAAACTGCATTTAGCACTCAGGCCTGCAGAGGTTGGCGGTTGGGATCTTGGTGAGCAAAATTTCCAGAGATTCTACCTCTGTCCCCCTAACCCCCAGCCGCCCATGTGGGCTATTGGTGGACGTCAAGGTGGGTGCACAGGAGAGAGGGGCTCTCTGGGCAGGGCTGCGGGTTGCTGAGACTCCGGGCCACATGGTGGGGCAGAGAATCGCCAGCTGTGGGGGAGGGCAGGTAACATGAGCCCTGGAGAGGGGGATCTGGGGCTGAGGGGAGGGGGAGGGGGAGGCTACGGGCTTTTGAGCACGTTCTCTCCTCCCCTATGTCATGAGGCACTTCATCCTTCATTCCTGTGGCCCTGCCTGTCTTGCACAGCTGTTCTCAGACCCACAACTGGAGACTGTCAAAGGTAATGGGTTTAGGCGCAAAAGTGGGTGCTCATGGCAGACAGGGTGGCTTCAGAATGGTATGCTAGAGCTCACTGGTGATTAAGAAGACTACAAGAAACAAGCCACACTTACTGAGGGCTCATTTTGTGCCAGTGCTTATCTCGATTACCTCCTTAAATGCACCATGGCTCAACAAGGTAGGTGTCATTTTACCGAGAAGGAAACTGAGGCTCAGAGAGGCTGAGTCACTTGCCCAAGGTTGCACAACTATTAAGAGCTGGAGCGGGGAGTCAAACTCAAGAGGCTGAACCGTAGGGTCCAAGTTCTTGAGGTAGACAGCGGCCCAGCACTCAGTTATCCCCATCAGACCACATCAGTGAGGAGCACTTAGGAGAGACTCTCTCCTGCTCGGATTCTGGAAGCCCCAAGGTAATGAGCAAGGCCAGTGGTGTCTGGGTGCCAACCAAGTGAGCCAGGGCGGTCACACCTGGCTTAGGGGGTCACCCAAGCCCACTGTTGTCCAAATAGCCCTGGCCAGGAAGAGGTCACCCTGTCCCCCCCCCCCAATGGTCACATCTTAGGGATAGGTGGGAACAACAGGGCCAGCAGGGGTCCCACAGAGTTCCAGCCATAGGCTTCCCTGCTTCAGGCTGGCCCTGGCCGATGGCCTGGTTTTGGGGCTTTTCTGTGCTCAGAGCACATCTAAACATTTGGAGCAAAACAAGAAAGAGAACAATAGACGTTTGTGGGTTAGAGGACAGGGCCGACTTCCCCCTGGGACTCAGCGCTGTTCATAAACCGCCCCAGCTGCACTCTCACGCTGGGGATGTCACTGGAGCCTGCTTGAATTACAGCCTTGTCCTCACTGGGGGCCGGCTACTGGCTCCTTTTATATATCGTTGGGGGATGCAAATGCCGGTGGGGCAGCCGGCTGCTCAGGGGAAGGCATGTTTTCCTGCCTGAATTTTGGGAAATCACACAGAAAAGACACAGCCGAGCCTGGCCTTGGAGCTCTGCCTAGTCCTGCCCTGACAGACGTGGTCTGATCAGAGCTGTTGGCCCCACAGGAAAAGAGTCAGCTTTCTATCAAGTGGACTCTGGGCCCGGCCGCAGAGCGCTCCAGCTCCCGAGGACCCGGCGAGGAAGTGGAACGCACCAGCGCTGAGAGCGGTCCGGCCAGCCTGCGTCCTCAGACAGGGGCCGGGGGCGTCGGGCTGGGTGTGGGAGGCGGCCGGTGGTGGGCTTCTCCCTGCTGACCCCCTCAGGCTGTTCAGCCCATGGCTTCCCATGGTCACAGCCAAGGGCAGCAGGGCAGGGTGTGAGGCACAGAAAAAGTCAGTGGGTGGTGGGGTACACACCGGAGTTTGGACCCCCCCTTTCTCGTTCACGGCTGACCCAGTCACGCCAGCTGAGGCCCAGTCAGGCTAACTCCCCCAATCCGGTGCTCCCACATCTACCCCCAGGACCCCCAGACAACCGAGAGGGGCTGACGTGGAGTGTCCCCGCCTGGATGGCATCCCTGGAAAAGGCTGGAGTGTTTCTAAAGAGGCCGTTCAGACATCACATCACAGCCCCAGACGGCCGAGCGGTTCTTGCACTCACTTGGCCGCCCTCCCTGGGAAATGCTTTGGATCAGACAGCACTTCTGGGTTGTTTTCGCCTGAGGAAAGTGGGAAGAATTCAGCAAGAATCCCATGGTTGAAGGAAAAGTCGGCGGATTTACTTAGCAAAAGTATTCATCGAGAACCGTCCAGGAGGTGAGCAGGGTGGCGCTGCAGGCCCGGGACTGAAGACACTAGTGTGGGCAAGAAGGCCTCCAGAGGAGGGCACCTTGGGAGCAGACCAAGAGGCATCGAGAGACAAATGGTTTGGCTTCTGGAAGATAAAGAAAGGGTTTCTTTTTTAGTGCCCGAGAAGTTCAAAATGGCCGTGCGAGGTCACCCCTGCAAGCTCTGATAGTCTCGTGCTCTAGCGTTCTTCCCAGGGTCTCCTGCGCCCTGTGTCCCTGCGTCATTTAGCAGACGCTCCCTGACGGCCGCCAAGCATGCGCGCTGAGGCTGTGAAGATGCACCGGAAACCTGCTTGTCCTCACGCTGCTGCAGGCAAGCCGGCCGCGGTCCTGTGGTGTGCACGGCGGGCGGAGAGCGCTCCGCGATGGCGCAGCAGCGTGAGCCGGGGGACGCAGAAGCCGGAGCCGAGTCCTCACGAACGAGCCAGGAGCTGGCCGGGCAGTCCGAGAGGAAGGACAGCTAATCCACGCAGAGGGCACAGGCTGTGCAAAGGCCGAGGGAGAGCATGTCCCCTCCCCCCCCCAGGGACAGCTGGAACAATGGCTATGAAGGGAGCAGGTGCCCAAAGAAGAGAAAGGCCAGCCCCGCATTCTTTGCTTTGACTCTCATGGTTTTCTGTCAACCGGGCACAGGCGGGCTGTGGAAACTTCCTGGCACAAGGGCCTCTGTGGAGTTAAGTTCCATCCCTTTTGGCACATTGATTAAAGGCCTCATCCCTGGCTTTGGTGCTGGGGTGACCCCCGCAGAGAATGTGCCTATAGGACACACTCTCTCCTTTCATACCTAAGGCTTTCCTGAAACTTCACTGGTCTGATGTGCGAGAGGCAAAGAACGCACTTGAAAGCCAGAAGGGAGGGTTCCGTTTCCAGGGGGCTGAACAATATTATCACTATATTTTCTACATTTCTTGTCTTGTCTTGATTTCTTGATTTCCGGTCTCACAGCATCACCCTCACCCTTGCTCTGAAAAACTGTCATTAAATCAGTGCAGCTTTAGAACTGAAGGAACATGGGAAATTCCCAATCACACCTCACTTTAGGTACAATCTTTGACCATGTTAGGTCCAGAATGTCCTGTATGCTCTCTAATTTATTCTTCTCCTTCACAACTGAACACACAGGCGACTGGCTGAAATCCAGGGACGCATTCAATGGAGGCCACGTCTTCCCCCACTCGCGGCGCGCCTAATGATTTCCATCTTTGTCTCAATTATATTAAGTTTAGGAGACCTGCCCTTCTTATCACCAGCATCAGCACTTCGTTTTTCCATTTTCCACTCATTCTTAGAAAATAACAAGGTCAAAATGCAATAACATATTCAAATACTTGCACAAACACTGCTGAACCGTCAAAAGGTGGTGGGGCTGACACCAAGCACTTGGCCACCAGTCAGCATTCCCACGTGAAGGCTTGAAATGTGAGTTCTTCTGCCCACACAGGAAAGCGTCAGCTCCGCGGCTGGCCGGCGCAAGGGGTCGGGGTGGTGGTGTAGGTCAATGTAGAATGTCTGAAAAAGAAGGGTGGCCAGAGTGAAAGGTACAAGCGGAAGGTCGTCTACAGTGATCCCAGCCTCCGAAGCTCAGTGGGGTCTAAATCCTGCCACCCCTGCCCAGACGCACAGGCACCCTGCGCGACGGGGCTGTTGGTGACGGCTGTGCGCCAGACAGGTTGTATCGTACCACGGACGCGCTCCCGCGCACCTCCCAACATCTCTGAGTCTGCAGGTGCGTGCGTGAGGGAAGAGCGGTTGTAGGGACCACCATCCTGTTGTCCTATTCTGCACACTCATTGCAGAGAGAAGTCAATTCTAGGTAACACTTTCCCAAACAACTCAGCTGCAGGGGGATCTGCTGGCAGGGGGGCTGGGCGCTGTTATCATCCAGAGATAGGGGGCTTACCGGCCAACAGAGTGGTGAAAGGACACTTAGTGTTGCTTGAAGAAATTCCTAAGAAGACCGAAGGGTGCCTGGAAACAGGCAGCCAGGATTTCTCTGCCACTTAGCAACCCTGGCAGCCAAACGTGACTTAGGTCTCTAAGCCTGTAGCGAGTGTGGTCCTAGCACACTCAGCAGTTCTGAGGGATATACTGAGAAGAGACTCTTCGTCTCTCCACAGAGCTGTGCAAATACCAAGAACCTTGCCTCAAAGCTTCTGGCTCTTGAATCAGAGTCCTTTATGTGGGAAGGATTTGTGAGGAAGCGGGAAGGGAAAACCTGGTCTTTATTCCATGCCTAACTAGCACGTTAGAAGGCAAAGAGTCCAATCGTGGGCATGGGAGACCTGGCCTCCAGGCCCCCCTCGGCCCTGCCTTTCTGAGTGGTTCTGGACAGGCTCCCTCATTTAGCAAAATAAAAAGGTTGGTCTGTGAGCTCTCAGCTTGAATACTCATGGTATTGGTGAGCTGAGACAGCATG
>NW_024425008.1:30758308-30760587 GCF_017311325.1 Ursus maritimus
CCCCCCCCCAGGGACAGCTGGAACAATGGCTATGAAGGGAGCAGGTGCCCAAAGAAGAGAAAGGCCAGCCCCGCATTCTTTGCTTTGACTCTCATGGTTTTCTGTCAACCGGGCACAGGCGGGCTGTGGAAACTTCCTGGCACAAGGGCCTCTGTGGAGTTAAGTTCCATCCCTTTTGGCACATTGATTAAAGGCCTCATCCCTGGCTTTGGTGCTGGGGTGACCCCCGCAGAGAATGTGCCTATAGGACACACTCTCTCCTTTCATACCTAAGGCTTTCCTGAAACTTCACTGGTCTGATGTGCGAGAGGCAAAGAACGCACTTGAAAGCCAGAAGGGAGGGTTCCGTTTCCAGGGGGCTGAACAATATTATCACTATATTTTCTACATTTCTTGTCTTGTCTTGATTTCTTGATTTCCGGTCTCACAGCATCACCCTCACCCTTGCTCTGAAAAACTGTCATTAAATCAGTGCAGCTTTAGAACTGAAGGAACATGGGAAATTCCCAATCACACCTCACTTTAGGTACAATCTTTGACCATGTTAGGTCCAGAATGTCCTGTATGCTCTCTAATTTATTCTTCTCCTTCACAACTGAACACACAGGCGACTGGCTGAAATCCAGGGACGCATTCAATGGAGGCCACGTCTTCCCCCACTCGCGGCGCGCCTAATGATTTCCATCTTTGTCTCAATTATATTAAGTTTAGGAGACCTGCCCTTCTTATCACCAGCATCAGCACTTCGTTTTTCCATTTTCCACTCATTCTTAGAAAATAACAAGGTCAAAATGCAATAACATATTCAAATACTTGCACAAACACTGCTGAACCGTCAAAAGGTGGTGGGGCTGACACCAAGCACTTGGCCACCAGTCAGCATTCCCACGTGAAGGCTTGAAATGTGAGTTCTTCTGCCCACACAGGAAAGCGTCAGCTCCGCGGCTGGCCGGCGCAAGGGGTCGGGGTGGTGGTGTAGGTCAATGTAGAATGTCTGAAAAAGAAGGGTGGCCAGAGTGAAAGGTACAAGCGGAAGGTCGTCTACAGTGATCCCAGCCTCCGAAGCTCAGTGGGGTCTAAATCCTGCCACCCCTGCCCAGACGCACAGGCACCCTGCGCGACGGGGCTGTTGGTGACGGCTGTGCGCCAGACAGGTTGTATCGTACCACGGACGCGCTCCCGCGCACCTCCCAACATCTCTGAGTCTGCAGGTGCGTGCGTGAGGGAAGAGCGGTTGTAGGGACCACCATCCTGTTGTCCTATTCTGCACACTCATTGCAGAGAGAAGTCAATTCTAGGTAACACTTTCCCAAACAACTCAGCTGCAGGGGGATCTGCTGGCAGGGGGGCTGGGCGCTGTTATCATCCAGAGATAGGGGGCTTACCGGCCAACAGAGTGGTGAAAGGACACTTAGTGTTGCTTGAAGAAATTCCTAAGAAGACCGAAGGGTGCCTGGAAACAGGCAGCCAGGATTTCTCTGCCACTTAGCAACCCTGGCAGCCAAACGTGACTTAGGTCTCTAAGCCTGTAGCGAGTGTGGTCCTAGCACACTCAGCAGTTCTGAGGGATATACTGAGAAGAGACTCTTCGTCTCTCCACAGAGCTGTGCAAATACCAAGAACCTTGCCTCAAAGCTTCTGGCTCTTGAATCAGAGTCCTTTATGTGGGAAGGATTTGTGAGGAAGCGGGAAGGGAAAACCTGGTCTTTATTCCATGCCTAACTAGCACGTTAGAAGGCAAAGAGTCCAATCGTGGGCATGGGAGACCTGGCCTCCAGGCCCCCCTCGGCCCTGCCTTTCTGAGTGGTTCTGGACAGGCTCCCTCATTTAGCAAAATAAAAAGGTTGGTCTGTGAGCTCTCAGCTTGAATACTCATGGTATTGGTGAGCTGAGACAGCATGTGAAATGTGAATCAAAGTGTGATTTAAAAAAATACATCTCAGGAAATATTTATGGTCTTCACAACTAGAAATGTGACCAAGGCAATGTGAGTCCACCCTCAGATTCATGACAAACCATGAGGGAGGATTCGGGGGCTCCCAATCAGGCCTCGAACAATCACAACAAAGTCACGAAGTCCTTTGCTTCTAAATCAAATCCTCCCAAGCCAGTTCCCCCTCCTTCACCTGCCCTGGGTGGAATTTCACAATTTCTCTTCAAGACTCTGAAAGGGGTGCGGGGGCTTTGGTCACGAGTGAAAATACGAAAACCTCCTTTTGCTGAAACTGAGGACCATACACACTTCCCAGAGTGGCTGAGGCCCACATTTTGTGTTTGTC
>NW_024425008.1:30760597-30781051 GCF_017311325.1 Ursus maritimus
GTGGAGTTAAGTTCCATCCCTTTTGGCACATTGATTAAAGGCCTCATCCCTGGCTTTGGTGCTGGGGTGACCCCCGCAGAGAATGTGCCTATAGGACACACTCTCTCCTTTCATACCTAAGGCTTTCCTGAAACTTCACTGGTCTGATGTGCGAGAGGCAAAGAACGCACTTGAAAGCCAGAAGGGAGGGTTCCGTTTCCAGGGGGCTGAACAATATTATCACTATATTTTCTACATTTCTTGTCTTGTCTTGATTTCTTGATTTCCGGTCTCACAGCATCACCCTCACCCTTGCTCTGAAAAACTGTCATTAAATCAGTGCAGCTTTAGAACTGAAGGAACATGGGAAATTCCCAATCACACCTCACTTTAGGTACAATCTTTGACCATGTTAGGTCCAGAATGTCCTGTATGCTCTCTAATTTATTCTTCTCCTTCACAACTGAACACACAGGCGACTGGCTGAAATCCAGGGACGCATTCAATGGAGGCCACGTCTTCCCCCACTCGCGGCGCGCCTAATGATTTCCATCTTTGTCTCAATTATATTAAGTTTAGGAGACCTGCCCTTCTTATCACCAGCATCAGCACTTCGTTTTTCCATTTTCCACTCATTCTTAGAAAATAACAAGGTCAAAATGCAATAACATATTCAAATACTTGCACAAACACTGCTGAACCGTCAAAAGGTGGTGGGGCTGACACCAAGCACTTGGCCACCAGTCAGCATTCCCACGTGAAGGCTTGAAATGTGAGTTCTTCTGCCCACACAGGAAAGCGTCAGCTCCGCGGCTGGCCGGCGCAAGGGGTCGGGGTGGTGGTGTAGGTCAATGTAGAATGTCTGAAAAAGAAGGGTGGCCAGAGTGAAAGGTACAAGCGGAAGGTCGTCTACAGTGATCCCAGCCTCCGAAGCTCAGTGGGGTCTAAATCCTGCCACCCCTGCCCAGACGCACAGGCACCCTGCGCGACGGGGCTGTTGGTGACGGCTGTGCGCCAGACAGGTTGTATCGTACCACGGACGCGCTCCCGCGCACCTCCCAACATCTCTGAGTCTGCAGGTGCGTGCGTGAGGGAAGAGCGGTTGTAGGGACCACCATCCTGTTGTCCTATTCTGCACACTCATTGCAGAGAGAAGTCAATTCTAGGTAACACTTTCCCAAACAACTCAGCTGCAGGGGGATCTGCTGGCAGGGGGGCTGGGCGCTGTTATCATCCAGAGATAGGGGGCTTACCGGCCAACAGAGTGGTGAAAGGACACTTAGTGTTGCTTGAAGAAATTCCTAAGAAGACCGAAGGGTGCCTGGAAACAGGCAGCCAGGATTTCTCTGCCACTTAGCAACCCTGGCAGCCAAACGTGACTTAGGTCTCTAAGCCTGTAGCGAGTGTGGTCCTAGCACACTCAGCAGTTCTGAGGGATATACTGAGAAGAGACTCTTCGTCTCTCCACAGAGCTGTGCAAATACCAAGAACCTTGCCTCAAAGCTTCTGGCTCTTGAATCAGAGTCCTTTATGTGGGAAGGATTTGTGAGGAAGCGGGAAGGGAAAACCTGGTCTTTATTCCATGCCTAACTAGCACGTTAGAAGGCAAAGAGTCCAATCGTGGGCATGGGAGACCTGGCCTCCAGGCCCCCCTCGGCCCTGCCTTTCTGAGTGGTTCTGGACAGGCTCCCTCATTTAGCAAAATAAAAAGGTTGGTCTGTGAGCTCTCAGCTTGAATACTCATGGTATTGGTGAGCTGAGACAGCATGTGAAATGTGAATCAAAGTGTGATTTAAAAAAATACATCTCAGGAAATATTTATGGTCTTCACAACTAGAAATGTGACCAAGGCAATGTGAGTCCACCCTCAGATTCATGACAAACCATGAGGGAGGATTCGGGGGCTCCCAATCAGGCCTCGAACAATCACAACAAAGTCACGAAG
Organism: Ursus maritimus; assembly: GCF_017311325.1. Classification (NCBI taxonomy): domain Eukaryota; kingdom Metazoa; phylum Chordata; class Mammalia; order Carnivora; family Ursidae; genus Ursus; species Ursus maritimus. The sequence goes on from NW_024425008.1 coordinate 30,762,522, forward strand.
TCCTTTGCTTCTAAATCAAATCCTCCCAAGCCAGTTCCCCCTCCTTCACCTGCCCTGGGTGGAATTTCACAATTTCTCTTCAAGACTCTGAAAGGGGTGCGGGGGCTTTGGTCACGAGTGAAAATACGAAAACCTCCTTTTGCTGAAACTGAGGACCATACACACTTCCCAGAGTGGCTGAGGCCCACATTTTGTGTTTGTCCAAGACCTAGTCTGAAAGGCAGTGTTCCCCTACCCTTAGAGAAGAAACGGGAGTGAGAGGCGGGGTTTGTGATTTTTATGGTGCAAACCTTCCAGTGCAAGACCGCCTCCTCGTCCGCAGCGCAGGTAAACAAACACCTGAGCCGGGAAGGAAACCTGCCTGGGAGTCTGCCGGGAATGCCGGCAGGACAAGGGGAGGGACGGGAATGCCGGCAGGACAAGGGGAGGGACGGCAGGACAAGGGGAGGGACGGTGCGGGGGCAAAGCCCGCTCTCTGGCGAGCTGAAAGCCTACTTTTGTTTGACCCTCATCCCAATCCTCACCTACCTACCCTTGGGAAGGAGGGCCAAACCAGGGAAGGTGTGATTTCCCTGAGGGCCCATGCCTAAAGCCTGGCAGCAAGAGGGCCAGAAATCTGTGGGCGCAGAAAGCCCGGGGTGATGTCCTTTCCGCAGCGCCCTTTGGGGCCCCAAACTTGCGGGAAGGAAGGATTCCACACCCCACACCCACCTCCCCCTGTTCGGGTAATTTTGCGCCGGAGTGCCACACTTTCCAAAGTGACTGAGTGATAGGCACTTTCTAAATGGGCAGCTACGGACTGAAACCAAGAGTCTGGCTTCGCGGGTTCGCGCCCCCCTGGCTCCCGGGGACTGGTGCTCGGCTGAAGCCTCGGCCACCTCCTTCCAGGCGGGCTTTGGAAATGCTTCTGCTCACCCTCACGGTCCCCATTTTCTGATTCTTACTGTTGGGCCCCCCGTCCCCCAGGCTCTGCCTCCACCCACAAGACGCAGCCCGGGCGACCGAAATGGCTGAGTCAACTCGGCGAAACAAGAGCGTCCCCAACGGGCCGGCCGCCCCCAGCCCCCTTCGCCCCTCTCTCGGCCCCACAATGCGCCCTTGTGCCGCGCCTGCAGCCAGGCCCGGGGATTTGGCGCAGGGATGGGGAGGGGGGGGGAAGTCGTCAGATATTTAAAACAGAGCCTAGGGAACAAAGCAGGCCTTTGTGCACCGAGGCAGCCGGGAGCGGGGAGCCGGCCGCTGCAGCGCGAGGGGTGCTCGGCGCATGCGCGCGGCGGCTCTGGCCGCGCTCGGGTTACCGAGAGTTTTCCACCCGGTCCGCCTGGCCTGCGTTAACCCCTTGCCGGCCGCTCCCCGGGGGCAGGCGGACCCAGACGCTGCCTTTCATCTGCTGGCCGTTACCTGTTTAATTGAAAAAAGAAATAGTCGTTTTCCATGTTTCTATAGGAAGCACAGATCATTAAAATAAAATGATATACCAATTGGGAACCCAGCTTTTAAATGAGCGGGATTTAATGGGACACTTGGGCCATGTAAAAATCGAGGCATTTCGAAAGACGCCTTCTTCGGACGCCAGTGAAACCTATTTAAAGGACTAGCTTCTTCTGTCTTGTGTATGCTGGGTGACTGGCTGCTTCGTTTTCCTGTTTACAGTCACTTGGGATTTGGAAGATATGTTGGTTATTGTCAAGGTTCTGACTTGTTTGGGGTGGTGCGCTTGACGGTGTTTATTTTTTAAAAAATAACTAAATAGAAGGAGAGTGTGCATGGTACAAAGATGAAATTCGGTCGTGAACTAGGGGATATACTTAATCTCATCTATGCCCTAGAGTTTCTTACGGAAAGAGTGAGGGAGGGAGGGAGGGATGGAGATGGAAGGAAGGAAGGGGATGGAAGGAAGGAAGGGGATGGAGGGAAGGAAGGGGATGGAAGGAAGGAAGGGGATGGAAGGAAGGAAGGGGATGGAGGGAAGGAAGGGGATGGAGGGAAGGAAGGGGATGGAGGGAAGGAAGGGGATGGAGGGAAGGAAGGGGATGGAGGGAAGGAAGGGGATGGAGGGAAGGAAGGGGATGGAGGGAAGGAAGGGGATGGAGGGAAGGAAGGGGATGGAGGGAAGGAAGGGGATGGAGGGAAGGAAGGGGATGGAGGGAAGGAAGGGGATGGAGGGAAGGAAGGGGATGGAGGGAAGGAAGGGGATGGAGGGAAGGAAGGGGATGGAGGGAAGGAAGGGGATGGAGGGAAGGAAGGGGATGGAGGGAAGGAAGGGGATGGAGGGAAGGAAGGGGATGGAGGGAAGGAAGGGGATGGAGGGAAGGAAGGGGATGGAGGGAAGGAAGGGGATGGAGGGAAGGAAGGGGATGGAGGGAAGGAAGGGGATGGAGGGAAGGAAGGGGATGGAGGGAAGGAAGGGGATGGAGGGAAGGAAGGGGATGGAGGGAAGGAAGGGGATGGAGGGAAGGAAGGGGATGGAGGGAAGGAAGGGGATGGAGGGAAGGAAGGGGATGGAGGGAAGGAAGGGGATGGAGGGAAGGAAGGGGATGGAGGGAAGGAAGGGGATGGAGGGAAGGAAGGGGATGGAGGGAAGGAAGGGGATGGAGGGAAGGAAGGGGATGGAGGGAAGGAAGGGGATGGAGGGAAGGAAGGGGATGGAGGGAAGGAAGGGGATGGAGGGAAGGAAGGGGATGGAGGGAAGGAAGGGGATGGAGGGAAGGAAGGGGATGGAGGGAAGGAAGGGGATGGAGGGAAGGAAGGGGATGGAGGGAAGGAAGGGGATGGAGGGAAGGAAGGGGATGGAGGGAAGGAAGGGGATGGAGGGAAGGAAGGGGATGGAGGGAAGGAAGGGGATGGAGGGAAGGAAGGGGATGGAGGGAAGGAAGGGGATGGAGGGAAGGAAGGGGATGGAGGGAAGGAAGGGGATGGAAGGAAGGAAGGGGATGGAGGGAAGGAAGGGGATGGAGGGAAGGAAGGGGATGGAAGGAAGGAAGGGGATGGAAGGAAGGAAGGGGATGGAAGGAAGGAAGGGGATGGAAGGAAGGAAGGGGATGGAGGGAAGGAAGGGGATGGAAGGAAGGAAGGGGATGGAGGGAAGGAAGGGGATGGAAGGAAGGAAGAAGATGGAAGGAAGGAGTTGGAAGGAAGGAAGGGGATGGAAGGAAGGAAGGACTTATGAAGCACATTTTGTTGTGTTGGGGGAGGAGATTGAAGAGGTCGCTCTAGTAGCATAGACGAGGAGTGACTTGGGGATGGGAAGTGCAAAGTACTCCATCCTGCTTCATACCCACAATGATCACCTTCCCCTGGTATGTAATGAGGAGTGACAGGCAGAGGCTGGGGAAGTTAACTGCAGATTTAGAAGTGAGTTATTATGCTTGAATTATCCAGATGAATGGGGAGGGCAGTCTCAAACCACCAGGTGATTCTATAGCCTTCCAAACAAAGCTCCTGGGCCCAAGGCTGCAAGGTTAGACGGACAGCCCCGAGCAAAGCAAGTCCGCGGGAGTGGAAGGGATCAAAGGGACACCTCGTGACGCGGATGCTAGGACTGTGCGTCAGCTTACCCTGCTCTGCCTGTGTCCATAAACCTGAGGAACTTATGGCTCTTTCTCTTTCCTTCGTAGCTTCGTTACCAGGTGGTGACAAGAAAGTAAAGAGATTTCTATGTGAGGTTATGCTGGCAAGAAGCTCCCTTACCATCCTTGATTCCAGGCCTCCAGGGCAACCACTGCTGGGGTGTCATAGGCACCAGACTGTGTCCCTTACAGTCCACACTGGGCAGATAAGCAATTTTTGGGCAACTGTCATGTAGCAGATTCATTCTCAAATGAGGATGATGTATGTGGTTTTTCCCACTCTCTTCCACATTCTGGCCCAGAATTCTGGGCCTGGGAAATAGTCTGAGAATGTACCTGGGGATGTGAGTTAAGAGAATAGTTGTGAGGAAGGACTTGGGGAAAGAAATACTTCTAATCTGAAACTAATGATGTACTATATGTTGGCTAATTGAATTTAAATATTAAAAGAAAAAATACCATCTTCTAGACAGAGGGACAAAGTAGTTTTTCTCATGGCTTCCCTAGCCCATGGCTCATTTCCTCTGCCTCTCCAAGCTCAATAAAGGAAGTTGTGGCAGACAGTCTCCAAAATGGTGGCCCCCAGCCTTTCCCTCCTGATGTTCGTGTGCTGCTTCTCACCTCCCGAATCCGGGATAGCCATAGTGACTGGCTTGACCCACAGAACACAGGAGGTTGCATTCTGAAACTTCCAAGGCTTGGTTATAAGAAGCTTTGTGATATCCGTCTGGGTCTTTTAGAAGCTTTAGTCCTGGGACACTTGCTCTAAAAACCAGCTACCACCCAGGAAGAAGTCCAAGCCGTACAGAGACGCTGGAAAATAGGTGCTCTCATCAAGAGCCCCAGCTGAGCTCTCCGCCAGGATTCACGTCCCGGCCAGCCTTGTGAATGAATGGCATCCACTTGTCTGCGCAGCTCGGTAGAACTTTGGGAGGACTCCAGCCCTAGCTACCATGTGGCTGTAACAGCAAGAGATCCTGAGTGAGAACCAGCTGGCTGAGCCCGGCCAGCACAGGTGTAAGAGAGAGTAGTCAGTTGTTTTGGGGTACAGTGTTTTAGGGCGTCTGTTATGTAGCAATAGGTAATTGAACAGGAATGCATTGCTGGGTGGGGAGGGAAAAGAAAGGAGAGGAACTCCAGCCAGCACTGTCACTTTGAGGGGCTCTATTTCTCTTTCTGTCCCCCTTGGTACCTCCAACACCACCTGTTCTTTCTGAGCCCTGCCTGGCGCACAGCACAAAACCTTGTCCTGCTGCTGATTGTCGAGCGTGTGCTGGGCTCCTCCGTGGGATGGGGGGCACCCTGAGGGTAGGGCCCCGTCTTATTTGATTCCTACCCTCCCTGGGGCCGACCGCTCTAGTGGACACACACAGAGAATAACCGCTAGAACAGGATCTCAAGGTGCTTAAGTGGCTTGGCTTCTGATCTTTGACCTTTAATACCTGATATCTTATGTCCCTGCTGCCTGGGCCCCCCAGCCACACCATGGGAGGAGTCTGAACCCCAACACTCAAGGGAAGGAGATCAGGGCCAAGGGGGCAGTTGCAAACCTCCTGATTGGATCTGTCCCTTTGGAGGCTTTAGAATGGGGGAGAAGACACACGTGACAGCTCTGGGAACCAGAGGCGGTTTGTAACTGTGTTGGGGGGGAGAAGAGTGCAAGCCCCCAGGACTCATGAGTGGAGCTCCTAGGAACAGCTGAGAGCCCGTCGTGTGAAGGACACTTCCACATGTTCGAGGCCTCCCCCAGCTGGCCATCACTGATGTGTGTTGGAGATGCAGGTCAGCTTGTGCAGAACCTGGTGCCTGCCCCGGGGCCCTGCCAAACCCAGTGCACACTCAGAGCTTGTGACAGCGGGAGGAGAAAGGCACAGGAAGGGCAGCTCGGGAGAAGTTCCTTTGTCCCTTCAATCAACAGTCACCTGTGAGCCACGCTCGGCTCCAGGCACCGGGCACGTGGTAGGAGGCAGTCCCTGCTTCCAGGTAAACGTCTTCTGGGGGCGTTGTATCTGAGATGCACGCCACCTGTGTCGGTAGAGCTTGGCTGGCCGGGAGAATCGGGGGAGCTGTGTCTTCCCTCCTCAGAGCTTAGCCTTCTGACTTCATTTCAAGATCCGGAAATCCCCGTGCTGTGAGGTGGTCATGGATGTGGGCACAAAAGCCACATGATCTAGGTTCAAGTCCTGGCTTCACCAGGACTTATTGGCTGTGTGATCTTGGGCAAGTTGCTTAACCTCTCCGAACCCCTTCCCCATCAGTAAGATTAAGTGCTTCATCTCAGGGTTGTATGGGGATTTGATGAGACCCTGTTGGCAAAGCAAGCACAAGCTCCATAGCTTGTTTTCTGACCTCCGGGAAGACTGGGCAGACGGGCGGATACCACAGGATATCCTGCTGGGAAAGCATTTCTGAGACCAGCAGCTCCCTCTGCCCACAGGTATGAATTACCTTTGTGACACGTCCCTGTGATGTAAAGAAATCAGTGAGGGAGCACAGACCATTCTCCTATACCCACCAAGCATTTGCTCGAACCCCAGTCCTTTTCCCCAGCAGCACACCTGTGTCATGCCGCCATTCGGATGACACTGTCAGCTAATCATTCTGAGTATGGAGTATGTTTTCTGATGAGAAGTTGGGCTCTCTGTGGGGAGGGTCGTTTTTCTGAGAAAATGCCCACTTTACCTCATCTTTTGGGGCCTACTTCCTGACCAACAGGCTCAAAGTAAGTGAAGCTAGAGCCCAGTGTCTGGGAAAGATTCCAAACCCCTGGTGTTTCCAACACAGAGGGGATATACTTACTGTAAATCTTTACTCTCCTTAAAGTAGTTTAACAGAAATAAGGCATTTGATCCTTCCTTAGTACATCTCAATAGTTCAATTTTCACTGTCATCTGAACTCAGGACATCGAAAAATAAAACATAAAGCCTTACTGGGCCTGCTGGTTTATCCATCATATTCTATTACCTTCTAAGAAGTCTGTCCAATTAGCATATCTGGTCACTTGCGGAACACCTGGCTGGACTATTTAGGTGGTGGCAAGGGAAGGATTGGCTTATTTTCCTCTCCAGATGTAATTCTTTGGGCTCTCCACCCAGGGTCACTGCGAGCTCACATGGCATGTAAATGCAAATAAGAAAAAGGCACCCCTTCTTCCATGTGGATGCAGCCACGCCGGGGGGGGGGGACAGCGTGGCAAGCAGAGTGAGGGCTAGATTTCAGTCCCCACTCACCCTCTTGTGCAGTGAACAGCCTGCATGGCTCCCCATGATGGCTCTGCCTCTACCCACATCAGTGGCGTCACCAGCTCCGTTTTCTCTTCTTGGAGATGTGTCTGCTGGAAGGGGATGGAGAGGGGGTCCTCATTGCTGTCTGTTAGATTCAGCCTTCCCGAGGCCCAAGAGCAACACCTTAATGTGGGTATGGTTTGAGGTCTGGGAGACTTTCAGGGCATTTGTAGTAGGGGCACTTTTTCAGGGACAGAGAACCCAGTCCTTGAAGTTAAGACAGTTTTGGGGAATACAGCAGCTGGTCAGTCTGCCCACAATCCCGCTGGGAAACCTGACAGCAAATGGCCTTGGATTTGCTCATTTGGATGCTTTATGGTAATTTCCAAGAAGGCTTTACCCGCTTCTGAGAAAGAGAGGGTAGGCTCATGGCACTAGTCTCCCCTTGTCTTCTTTTGAGCTTTGGTCTGTGGTTAGGACATCTGGGCACAGGAGTTGAACCCATCTCTGCTTTCATATCTAAATCCAGTCACCTGTCAAGAGGCCGGCCTTCCCTGCTTTAATGAGTCCATTTATGGAGTTCTCCATGGCGTGATCTGTGGGGGGAGGGGGTGGGTCCGGAAGACTCCCTGTGGGATCTCAGGGGTATCATCTTCCCTGGTTGTGCCCCAGCAAACCCACCTCTAAAATGGAATGAACAGCACGCAGCACGTCCATATCATGAATAGGTTCATGAGGACTCACGACAAAGTTTAGTTAGGTTTTTGGGGAAACGGATACATGAACAGACCCAGCACCAAATCCTGTTAGTAACCAAGGGCTCTCAGGACATGTGGAGATATTTGTTCATTTCCTAGCTTATTCGTTCAGCAAACATTTACTGCATATACCATGTGCCAGCTCTGCACGAGGCTCTGGGCAAAGAGGCAAATGAGAAAAATACTCTCTTGCTTTCTGTTTAAATGTCGTTTCCTTGGGAAGGCTTCCCTGACTACACCCTCCCAAGGCTTGGGACCGCTGCGTGTATTCCTTTTTGGTAAACGGTGCTGCACGTTAATTACTTGATCCATTTCCATTTCCACCACTAGACAGCTTCTGGAGCAAAGGGACCATGTCTGTGTTCATCAGAATGCGTTGGCACTAAATTCTGGCACCATGTGGCCCCCCAAAATATGGGTTGACTGAATCCATTTGTTCCCTCCCTTGTATACTAGATCAGAATGGCTCCTTCTCCTGCGATACTCCTGTGTTTAGGACATCTGGCTCCTGGGAAGGGTTGAATCCCAAACAGGGCTTCATCTGTTCCTGAGACAGTCAGGACCACATGATTGCCAAGGCCCCTCCAGCTTAAAGCCAGCAGTTCTGGGACAGATGGGGCTGTAGAGGCCTGGACAGTAAACAGGTAACCAGAGCATGGGGGTGTGGGCCAGGTTAGAGGCATGCTTGCAGGAACAATCCAGGTGCTCAGGCTCCAGACCGAATCCCTTCTTTAGGAAAGAAATAAAGATGTGAGCTGGGAATGCAGCTCTGAAGAAGAGTCCCCTGTGGGCCTGATGCTGACCATCCTCCACTCCTAGCACATATGCTCCAGTTGGGGGAGACTGACCTCCAGTGGGTCTGCCAGAGGCAAGAGGAGAGAGGGGAGTAGTGCTGCGGCTGTTGGTCTGCCTCCTACACCTGAGAGCTCTGTGTCTGGTTACACTCACTGTCACTGTGCACAGAACCGAGGTCACTGCTGGGCCCTGGTTGCTGACAGCACTGCTTTAGTTTTGCCTGGCCATTAAATCCTGGCTTTGTTGTTCTGTTGTCAATAGCAACAGAAGGCAAGGCAGTTTTCTCCATGTTGGGAGCTTATTTTTCTCTCCTGTTAGATGGGCTATAACCAGTCCAGGGCCCTTGCAGGCAGGCTGGGTGCCCTGGGCTCCCCATCAAGGCCTTAAAATCCACACCCTGGTGGCTGGGGAGGAAAAGGTCAGGTTAGCTCTGCCCAGGCACACTGGGAGTGGCAGGATGAAGGGGGAATCTGTGAGTGGGGAGTTACCAGCTCTTCTAAGATTGGGCTCAGTTGCCCCTCTTTCGTTTTAAAGGCTACAGAATATCCATGGTGGCTGCCTTAGGGATGCTTAAAGCATGGGGAGTAGAGGAAGAAAAAGGAGAGGAGAAGGAGAAAAAACAGAAAAGGAATGTAAGAGTAGAGGAGAAAGAGATGGGGAGGGAATAAGAAGAGGAGAAAGGGGTCCGTGGAGAAGTATAGTAACTCCAATGGCAGCCTCTGCCATCACTTAGGATTTGAAGCGAAAGTGGGGAGACCCCACAGGCCTGGATGAAAAAAATAGGGATTCTCTCTGGAAGGGGCTTTTGTTTCCCATTGGGAAGGAGCTGCCATCATGGATGGGTGGACGGATGGATGGACGGATGGATGGATGAATAGGACAAAGACCAGTGGGATAGGATTTGCCAGGGATTGAGTGAGTGAAAGGGGAAGAAATAGAGTGAGAAGTGATAGAATCCAGTGATGGGGTGAACCATTTTAGACAGGAACTATCAACTATGATATTGGTGCCAAGTGGTGGTTGGGGGGGGGGAGCTTCTCTCCGCCCCATCACTGTCTTAAATGAACATATTATCTAAGAGAAAAATAGTATTTACTCTACAAATAGCCTAAATAAAAATCCCCTAGCCTTTGTATTACCCAGTTTTCCACCTCTAGGTCCTCCTTTACAGGAACGCCAAAGCTTCCACTGGTCAAATGCAAGGCATTGTGTCTCCTTTAACTAAATCCCTTCCAAGACCAAGTGAATTTGGCTTGGATAGATAGGCAAGGGCCTGAAACATAATTAGAGGAAGCAGGGAAAATAAGCTTCAGATTAGTGTGAGGATAGAAAGAGTTAAAGAGCCTCAAAACTGTCAGTCACTCTTACTCAGGGATTTGGAGTATTAATTACTCTAACAATAGCAAATCATTGAGTAGATTGTCTCTTTTTTTAAGTGTAGAGTTATTCCCAGGGAAGGCCCAGTGGGAATTAGGGTCAGGGTCAAGGGTTAGGGGTCAAAATGTTACACCCTCCAAGCCTTGAACCAATAGTGTGGGTGGCTGGCACAAAGGTGAGCAAAGCTTCTCTCATGGAAGGTCCTTATCAGAAACAAGACTGCACGGAGGGATACTGTGAGCCAGGTTATAACGGCTAGTGGTGGTGGGAGCAGGTCAGAAGGGGCATCAAGTAGAGCTGTAGGGTAAGGGTGCCATTCTTTGGGCCCTGCTACCGTAGGGGCCTGCTGACTCACCTGGGAAGCCCAGAGCTCCTGGGTAGCTCCAGTCCAACAACCTGGCTGGGTGCATTGTCGGGTAAGTCTGGGTTGCCTTTAATGTCAACAAAATAATAGGAAAACACTGGCTTTTTCTCTAAAGAAGATGCGATGTCATGTTCGAGCCTCTGTACGAGTCGAAGAATGAGGAGGTCTGGTTCCCAGAGAGGTGTAAACCTTACCTGAAATCTTGGAAGTAGCCCTAGAGAGAGAGGGAAAGAGAGGAGCTGACCCAGGAGAAGTGGCCCGGGAGGCTTTGGCTTTGAGTTCCAGCGTGGGTGGAGGAAAGGTACATTATATTTAGGGCAGGGGTCAAGTGAAACTCTAGGAGAAACTTCAACCCTGGAGAGTGAATAGGCTTGTCATATTAGAAGCCTCCAAGGGGTCTTAAGTGTTCCTTTGGTCAAGGGGAAGACACAAAAGGTGCACTATGCAGAAATAACCTCCCCAGGAAGGCAAGCAGGTTTAATGGGTTTCCACAGAAGGGTGGAAGACCATTCCATCTTCCCTCTTTCAGGACAGGGAGATGGGGATGCTGGACCCAAAGGTTATGTGTTCACTTTTACGGACTTCACTGTGGCCTAATGTCTATCAGGATAGACAGCCACTAACTCTGGTTCTTGTTGTTTGTGGATTCCTTCCACCATTCCTTTGGCTTCCATTTCTAAATATGCTTCAGCCTGGGGGAGGCTATAGTGCCCAGCCCTGTCTAACTTGCTTTTTTGACCTCAGGAATACCTTTATATAAAACTAACCTTTTAGAACTCATGACTTTCCCCTCTTTATTATTTAAATTCCTGATTTTTAAAAACACTTTTCTTTATTCATGCTATTTATCTGTGTTTCTAGTTAAAAAAATAAAAATGCCTTCTCCAGGGTGCACGTATCAGGAGGGGACATTTTTTTCCTTGTGTGGTGAGCCCTACTGGCCAGGGCCAAATGCTGAGTAGCTTGTATGAACTTGACCTTGATCCCAAAATGATGGCCGTCCCCATGTAAGTGGTCTTCATTTGGTCTGCTGCTTTCTTAGCCCTCAGCAAGTTGTATCTGTGGCTAAGATCTGGAGGGAGGGACTTGGATCACCCTAGAAGCAGAGCAGCTAAACCAGGAATTCCAGTGTGGGTATAGGAGACAATAAAGAAAAGGCAAGGTGTGGGGAGGGGGCACTAATTGCCCTAGGGCTGCTGCTGCTGTGGGGTAGTCTGCTGAAATTGAGTTTCTGACTTATAAGGCCCCAAATAGTTAAGGCTAGGCCAAGGGCAAACTAAGGAGAGAGTCGGAAAGCGGTCTGCCTAAGGTCATTGCAATTAGTGGGCAGTTCATTGTTCAGTTAGGGACAGCATCAATAATTCTATAGTATCAGGGTCCTGGTGGGAAAAAGACAGAGAAGAACTTAATACAAGGATTCTTTAGCAAGGTTTGATCAGGGTTTAAGGGAACTAACAAAAATGGTGTGATACTCAAGGTTTAATAGCATTGAGGAGGCATTACCATCCCTAAGTCCAAAGGATCAAGAGAAAGGAAGAGTCACTAGAACCTAGAGAGAGATCCTGACAGGACCTGCGACCTATGACCTCTGCCAAATCCATAGTGATTTGGCAGAGAAGGAATTAAGGCAATAAATAATCTTCCTGCCTTCCAGTTTCCTGCTTGTACCTCTCTTTGCCTGAGCACAACTAGAAACCAGAGATCAAAGGAGCCCGATTAATGCAGTATAGACAGGTTAATCCTCTAAGGTACAGGGCAGGGTAAAGGGTGGAGAGTAGATCTGGAGAAGCAAGTGGAAGCTATCCCGCCACCTGGGAACAGGACTGAGATTTGTTTTGATAGCCTCCACGTTTTTTCCTTTCTCCATTGTCCTACTTGTCCCTGCATGGCTTGTAGATGCGAGGGTCTTCCTGCTGCCTCTGTATGCCCTGGGATCCCCAGTAAGTCATTAGTGTCTAACTTTTGGGCATGCCTTCCCTCACCATTATTTCTTTATCAAAATCCGGTCTTAAGATTTCTGCTTCTGGCCATGACAGGGCAACAGGATCCAGATTTACTTTCCCGCCATGAACAACTAGTAAACTAAACAAAATAGACACATTGATGGCTTTAGATATCGCACAACAGGCAGTACAAGACTGCGATCCCTGAGATAAAGGCAATAAATGAGATGAGTCCAATGATCACGTCGGGTTCTGATTGGAGACACATTCTGGTATAGAGCAGAAAAAGGAATCCCAAGCTGTCTGGTGGTCTTGCTGAGTTAAAAGACAGAACGTGAAAACTTTGGATGGAAGTTGTAGGGCAGAGTTCTAAGAAAGTGGAGGCCTCTGTGGAAAAAGCCTCAGAAATCTGCATAAGGGTCCTTTTGAGTATTTGCTTAATACTAAAATGTACACAAAGCAAAACTCCATAAGGCTGGGCAAAGAGTGATCAGGAAGTATCAGCTGAATAATTTAGAGTTCACACGGGACAGATAAATGTTCAAATATCAACCAGTTGGATCACTCAGGGCATTTAGTAGAGACCCCGTAAGGGTCATGCCAACTAGTAAGTTTAAACTGTCCCTAGAGAAACTTTAGACCCACCCTAAAAAACTACAAACATGCCTCTAGAGGATTGATCTTATCCATAAATAACTTAACTGCCTTCCAGATAAAAGCTCAACATTTTTAAAAGAAAGATAACAAAACAAGACAATTAATAATGTAACTTTAAAAATATCCAACATCCAATCAAAAATCACTAGACTCATCAGGTAGCAGGAAAAGGCGACCAATAACTAAGAAAAAAAAAATCAGTCAATAGAAACAGACTTTAAAATGACAGAATTGGTAGAATGAGCAGACAAGCACATTAAAACAGCTATAATAAATATATAAAATATGCTTACGGATTTAAGGAAAATAATGAATAGAATGAGGAAAGAATGAAAGATTTGATAAAAACTATAAGCACTTAGAGACCCAAGAACCACAATGAAGCCCAAGCAGGATAAACAAAGAAAACCAACAAAGAAAATCAAATTGCTAAAAATTAGTGATAAAGAGAAAATCTTTAAAGCAGCCTGATGTAGATATATTTTATGGAGGCACAAAGATAACTGCAGACTTCTGATCCAAGCTATGCAAGCCAAGACAATGGAAGGATATCTTTAATGTGCTGAAAGAAAAACCGCTCAACCTGGAATTCTGTATCCAGCAAAAATATCCTTTAAAAATGAAGGCAAAATACGTTTTTGAGATACATAAAATCTTATAGAGAAATGTTAAAGGAAGCTCTTTAGGCAGAAGGACAACAGTACGTGGATCTACATAAAAGAATGAAAAATGCCAGAAATGGTAAACAAGAGGGTAAATATAAAACAGTTATTTTCCATTTAAAAAATTTAAAATATTAGAGAAAAATGAAAACAAAGTACTATGGAATTTGTAACATATGTAGAAATAAAATGTCTAACAATAGTAGCACATAGGACGTGAGAGTATAGTTAATAAGTCAATAGAGATAAAATGAAATCATAAAGAACCTTCAGTCCAAAAGAAGGCAGTGAAAGATGAAAAAGAGAACAAAGAAGAGATGGAACAAAAGAAAATAGTAGGATGCTATACCCACACCAGATTGTAAGTACATTGTGTATACTTGTAATTAAATGTAAATGGCCCAAATTAAAAGGCAAAGATCATTAAGCTGGATAAAAAACATTCTTTTTTTTTTTTTTTTAAAGATTTTATTTATTTATTTGACAGAGAGAGAGACAGCCAGTGAGAGAGGGAACACAAGCAGGGGGAGTGGGAGAGGAAGAAGCAGGCTCATAGCGGAGGAGCCTGATGTTGGGCTCGATCCCATAACACCGGGATCATGCCCTGAGCCGAAGGCAGATGCTTAACCGCTGTGCCACCCAGGCGCCCCTGGATAAAAATCATTCTAAATGGGTTTCATTTAGAATGTTTTTTATCTTTAAAAACATTTTAAATGAGACCCATTTAGAATGTAAAAACATAAATAGTTTAAAAGAAAAAGAATGAAAAAAGATATACCATGCAACCCTTATCATAAGAAGGATAGACTCTATTAATAGAGAAAGAAGACTTGAGGACAAGGATGGAAATTTCATAATGCTAAAAAGGGAAGTTTTTAAAGAAGACATAACAATCCTAAATGTGTGTTCACCCACAAACAGAGCTTCATAATACGTGAAACAAAAACTGACCAAATTGACAGGAGAAATAGACAAGTCCACAATTACCCTTTGATATTTCATCACTTTCAGGAACTGATGGAACAAATAGGCAGAAAAAATAGAAGACTTGAACGCTACTATTCACCATCCTGAACTGACATTTTTAGAACACTCCACACAACAACAGCAGAATACATATTTCTTTTCAAGTCCCATGGAATAGTCATCAAGATAGACTACAATTTGGGACACACACGTGCCCGTGCGCGTGTGCACGCACACACACACACACACACACAAGCCTAAATTGGTTTTTAAAATGTAAAACTTTATTACAAAATAATGAAATTAGAATAAAAGCCATGAAGGTGTTTGGAAAATGCCCACATATGTGGAAGTTAAGTAGGACATTTTAAATAGCCCATGGGTCAAAGAAGATGATGCAAAGATAATTTAAAGTGATTTTAAATTGAAAAAAAAAAAACAAAGGCATAACATATCAAAATTTATGGGATTCAGCTAAAGCAGAGTTTGAATGAAGTTTTAAAAAAATCTTATTAAAAACATATTTATTGAAGTACAATTTCCATATTATAAAATGCATCTGTTTTAAGTGTACAATTCAATGGTTTTAAGTAAATTTACAGGGTCATGTAACTATTACCATAATTTGGATTATCTTCTTCTGGTTTCTCAGAAACTATTGTTAAATTGCAATTGCAATAAGGTAACAGTTGTTAACTTTTCTTCTTACCCATGCAGCCAACTTAACATTTTAAAATTGAGATACAATTCAGATAACATAAAATTCATCATTTTAAAGCGTGCAATTCAGTGTTTTTGTGTATGTGTGTTTTTTTTTACTATATTCACTATGTAATCCATTAAAAATCCTCACTATCTTATTTCAGAATATTCCTATCACCCCAAAAAGAAACCCTATACCTATTAGCAGCCAGTCCTCTCTCCTCCCTCTCTCCCCTGGGAATCATAAATCAACATTCTGTTTCTATGGATTTGCCTATTTTGGACATTTTGTATAAGTGAATCTTACATTATGTGGCCTTTTGTGCCTGGTTCCTTTCACTTAACATTTGGATGGAAGTTTAAAGCTTTAAATGCTTATATTAGAAAAAAAGAAAGATCCATTTTTGACATGGTTATTAAGGCAGTTCAATAGGAATAGAATAGTCTTTTCAACTTACAGTGCTGAGACAAATGGATATTTTTATGCAAAAAAATAAAGTTGGATCCCTACCTCACACCATGTACAAAAATTAACTAAAAAATGGATCAAAGAACTAAATATATAAAATTCTTAGAAGAAAGAACAACATAAATCTTTGTGAACTTGGATTAGGCAATGGTTTCTTGGCTATGACATGAAAAACATGAGCAACAAAAGAAAAAGTAAACTGGACTTCATAAAAATGAAAAACATTTATGCAAAAAGATGCTATTACGAAAGTGAAAAGACAACCCGTGGAATGGGAAGAATATTTACAAATCACATATATGAAAAGAGATTTGTATCCAGAATATATAAAGAACTCTTACAATGGAACAATAAAAAGACAAACATTTTAAATTTTAAAAATAGGCAAAGGATTTGAATAGACATATCTCCAAAGAACATATACAAATGGCCAACACACACATGAAGAGATGTACAACATTTTTAGTCATTAGTAACATGCAAATCAAAATCACAATGAGATACCACTTCACTAAAAAAGACAATAACAAGTATTGCAAGAATGTGAAGAGATTGGAACCCTCCTATATTACTGGTGGGAAAGTAAAATGGTACAGCTGCTTTGGAAAATAATTTGACAGGTTCTCAAAAAGTTAAACATAGAGTTACCATATGACCCAGCAGTTCCACTCTTGGGTAAGTCCCCAAGAGGACTGAAAAAACACATTCACTACACTTATGTATGAATGTTCATATCAACATTATTCACATTAGCCAAAAGGTAGAAACAATCAAAATGTACAACCAACAAATGGGTAAACGAACTGTGGTATATCCATGCAATGGAATATTACTCAGTCATAAAAAAGAAATTCTGATTCATGCTACAAGCTGGATGAATCTTGGAAACATTATGCTAAGTGAAAGAAGCCAGACACAAAAGGTTACATATTGTATAATTCCATTTATATGAAATGTCCAAAATATGCAAATCCATAGAGAAAGACAATAGATTGTGGTTGTTTGGGGCTGGGAGGAGGGAGGAACAAGGAGTGACTGCTAATGGGATTTCTTTCTGGGGTGATGAAAACATTCTGAATTAGATAGTAACTGATGGTTACATGACCTTTTGACTATACTAAAAAAAAAAGAAACCAAACCACTGAATCAGGCTCTTTAAAGGGTGAATTTTATGGCATATGAATTAAGAAAAAAAATGAGGATCTGGGGCACCTGGGTGGCTCAGTCAGCTAAGTGTCCAACTCTTGGTTTTGGCTCAGGTCATGTTAGGGTCGTGAGATCGAGCCCTGTGTCAGGCTTCACACTCAGTGTGGGGTCTGCTTGGCATTCTCTCTCTCCCTCTCCCTTTGTCCCTCCCTGTCCTCTCTCTCTCTTTTAAATAAATAAGTAAATCTTAAAAAATAAGGATCGGATAGAAATGACTTTATGCCTCAGTACTGATAACTGATAAAGGCTTCATGTGCCACTCTTCACAGGAATATCTGTTTTAACTTAGGCCAACCCCTCCTGCCAAAGGCTACAGAACTTATTTTCTCAGAAAGTCTGGCTCCTAGGACTTTTGATTTTATTCTCAGCTTTGATTGCTACTGGGCTGCCTCTAAAGCCTGAAGACTCCTATAACAGGTCACGGAGGTTGAATTTGTTATTTTAGAATCGATGCTAACTTTCCTGCCAAATGAATTCTTTACGATCCATTGTTATCTTGTTCCCATAGCCAGGCTTGGCTGGAAGGATAAAAGATGAGAGTGTGGCACTTTAGAGTTTACAGAAAGCGTTTTCACATTCACCACTTTTTTGATGTTAGGCATTTGAATTTAAACGTGCATTATGACTGGCCACACAGCAGCAGGCCCCGAACTCTAGCCCCAATTTCTCCAGCTCCAAAAATCTAGTCTTTCTTAGAACAAGCCAAATGCGTTTGTGGACAGGTCATGGAGAAAAGGCCTCCCATTCAGCCCTCCAAGGGTATTACACAGGCTCTTTGGCATTTAAACAACTGCTTCCACTGAGAATCTTCCATTGGTCTGTGTTATACAGAATGACCCCCATATTTGTCACGGGGAGCACCCAGAGATTAAACGGCTTGATCCAGTGTGCTCCCCCTTCACCACACCGTTTATGGACCCTTTTCCACTCCTGCAGGGTCACAGACACCCCCGGCATGCTTGGTGCCTATGTGCAAGCGAGTGGGCACGTGCGTGCGCGCACACACGCACACACACACACACACACACACACACACACCCTCTCTTTAGGGCTGAGAACTGAGTCACCTGGCTGCCTTCTCCCAGCAGTGCTGTGATCTGGGCTGAGTCCCCACTCGTATTTCTTTTTCTTCCCTTTTTTATTATGGTAAAATATAGATAACATAAAATGTACCATTGTAACCAGTTTTAAGTGTACAGTTCTGTGACATTGTTCACCGTTTGTCTCCAGAACTTTTTCATCTTGCCAAACTGAAACTCCACATAAGCTCCCCCTTCCCCTCACCCTCCACCCCCAGCAGCCACTGCTCTATGTGCCTCATATAAGCAGAATCATACACTATGTCACTTTTTGCCACTTGTATTTCTCAGTGGCAAAGGGTCCTCTGATTCCAGAGCTGGCCCACGGGACCTGGTGTTTGATGGGGTGACCAGCCCAGGAGGAGGGACAGCAGAGTCCGGAGCACAGAAAGAGCCCTGGTCAGAATCAGGGCGGGGGAGCTCCCTCACCCCGACGACAGCTGGAAATTCTTTCTGCTCTTCTGCAAGCTGGGTGTGACAAACCGGAGACTTTTCAAACCCAATCGCAAACACAGGAATTCTCCGCTCGTCAGTCTGTCTCCTGGGCCCCAGCGAGACCGCTGTACTCCCACGCAAAGCAAAAGCATTCGACTGTGAGAGCCCTTTCCTGGGTCAGCTTGCTCCTGCTTACCCTTGAAAGAGAACATAAGGTCCTCTCGAGAAAGGACTGTTTTTCTGCTCCAGGTTGTATGGAATGTGGTGTAGAGACCTCTCGAGATGTTCCTTGCTGCCCCCAGCAGCGCCGGTGCTGTCTACGC
>NW_024425008.1:30781061-30805697 GCF_017311325.1 Ursus maritimus
CCCCCCCCCCCCCCCCCCCCCGGTTGGTGTGGCCATTGTGTTGACTCAGCCAGGTCTTTGAAATTTACCAAAAGGATTTGAGTCTCACGCACGATCCTTACATGGGCTTTTGTGAAGGTAAATGAACCAATTCTTTCTGAAACTGAAAAACAGAATCCTTCCCTGGAGTTGGGTAAGGCCACAGCTAGACTGGAAGCAAAGAGAGCTGAACATGACTCTAAGGGCGCTGGGATGTCCCAGGCCAGATCTGGTGGTAGGGGCTGAGTGCATTCCGCGCTGTGGGTGCCCCAGCACAGAGACCTACATAAACCCTTGTCAAATGAAAAAGCTTGGCTTTCTCCAAATTCCCACAAAATGACCTATGTGACTACCCAGTGTGGACAGTCATACAAAGGGGTGGTGTCCTATTTGACTTTTAGAAAAACACACTGATTTGTTTATTTTTATAGGGTGCATTTCCTTATAGGAGCCACAAGCCTTAACAAGCTCCAGAAATCTTTCTGCGGTGAAGACAGTGCTGTAGGGAGTGCAGGAAATGCTCTTCCCACCCCTGCAGAAGACCTAGCTGGAGGAAAGATTTATCGTGGGTGTTGACTGTTGGGGCGGGGGAGATTTAGAGAAGAACAAAGAGAGAGATTTTCGCTGGAGATGCTGGAGATGCTGGCATCCTTTGCTAAAAAAGGCGAGCAAGCAATTTCCCTAGAGGTTCAGGGAACAGGACTGAACTCACTGATGGCTATTCAGTGTAGGCCTGGGGGAGGTGGTGGAAAAAAGGGCTGGGTGACCCCTGGCTCCTCATCCAAGGTCTCTCTATTCTGATTCCATTCCACCCAGTGTGTGGGAGGAAGAGAAGAGTTGAGGACAGTTGAGCACATCTGTGGAGGGCACATGCCATCAGATGATGGGCACCTTGTCTCCCTAGAACTGCACCAGGATCCAGGAGTCAGGGCTCGAATGTGATGCTGCCGCCCCTTGGCATCAAAGACCTGGGGCCACTCTGACCACAGTTTTATCATCTGTGAGATGAAAGGAAAGGACCTGATTCACATGTGTAGTTTCAAGTTGCATAAGAGCTGTTCTTTGGCCTGCAGGACCACACAACCAGAGAGACAACACACACACACACACACACACACACACACACACACACTGGGATGCAGTTGTAATAGGAAACAAATCCTACTCTAAGGGCAAATGGGGAAGGGGAAAGACGGATTCTACCTTGGAATCTTAACGGGTTTTTTGGAGAGGTGGGCTATGGACTAAGCCTTGAGTATGGTTGGACGAGGTGCTGACAGGTGGGCATGGGAGCAAAGAAG
Source organism: Ursus maritimus (assembly GCF_017311325.1). Lineage (NCBI taxonomy): Eukaryota > Metazoa > Chordata > Mammalia > Carnivora > Ursidae > Ursus > Ursus maritimus. The sequence continues at coordinate 30,782,381 of NW_024425008.1, forward strand.
AGAAGGTGCCTCTGGCTGATAAGACAAGTGAACAAAAAGAGGAACCAGAAAACTGGGTGAGTCCAGGGTAGCAAGTTCTGGGAAAGGAAAATAGGGGGCTCTGATCTGGGCACAGGAACACATCACACAGCAGGTCCTCAGTCAGCATCTGTCAGTGATGATGGCAGTGACAAGGACAGGGCTGGAAGGACAGGAGGGCTGACTTGCCTGCCAGACAGGAGAGTGGGATCTCGGGTAAGTTGTGCGGCTCGTGCGCCGGCTGTGCCCTCCCCCCACCCCCAGCAGGCCTGGGAGCCACAGAGTGAAAGAGTGATGGACCTGCTGGGGTTCCTCAGCCCAAGGGTGCAGGTGAGTGCTTGGTGGAAAAAGAAGCTCCCAAAGGGACATGGGGTGGGGGTGGGGGAGCACAAGGGAGGGCGGGAGAGAAAGCAGGAGAAAAGAAGAGGTGGGAGGGGAAGCCGATGTTCCAGAGCCATTGGTGGTGAGGTCTGGGAGGTGAGCATTGGACATGGCTCAGGGGGCCAGGCAGCTGAGACAGCAGGCTGGAGCGTGGAGAGCGGAGGGCGTACAGGCAAGGGGCCGAGGCACAGGACAGGGAGGCTGGTCTCGTGGCAGAGTGTTCAGTGACAGGAGGAGCCAGGGCCTGACAGCTCCAGGAGGATGGAACCCAGGCCCCGCCTGTGAAACTGCCGTGGGAAGTCCTTCCACTTGCTAGCCACGGCGCCTGTTTGGAAGCCAGAATGGCTCCCAAAGGCAGAGGGGGCCTGCCCTGGTCTCGTTCACTCAACCCCCACTTCCTGAGTCTCCTTGAGGGCAGCCCCGGGCTGGGAGGCTGAGGGCTGAGTCTCATGCCTTTGGACCACGATGTGCAGGGAGGATGTGAAAAGTGGCTCCTTCCGTGAGGACTCATGGGCACCTGCTCGAGGACACTCTGTGGTTCCCCCAGTGACCTGTAGCTGTCACGCTGGGCCAGGGAAGGTTGGAACCCCACTCCGAGGTCAAGACATTCGGCGCTGAGATTCCAGCAGTTCCGCTTTCCCAGCCCCTGGGACCACCCCTCACCTCTCCCGCGCTGCCAGACCCGCCTGGAAGCCAGTGAGTGCTCCTGGCACAGCCCTGAGCGGGGGAGCTCCGCTGGGGACGGGGGACAGGCCATCGGCACTTCCTGCCCTGGGACGACAAGCCAACAGTGCGGCTGGGCACCCCACTCTCAATTTGATTCTTTCTCCCCCTGGTGAGCTTCCGCGTGTAGCTGTTTGCTGTTCATCAGCAGTTTATGGAAACTGTGGCGTCTGGGGAGGAAAGAGGAGGGACGGGAACCCTCAGATGCTGTGCCCGTGCCCAGCCGTGTCCTGGGCCTTCCCAGTAGGTCTCTCCAGGCCTGGGGCGGGCCTCCACAGGCCGAACCCTCAGACCCACAGCTCTTGTCAGACAGCCCCTCGTGGTGTACTTTTTAGGCCCCTTGGGACGCGGACCCGTGGCTGCCAGAAACCACATGCGCTCCTTCCCTCCAAATCAGAACTTCCTTTCTTTATTCCCTCTGCTAAGGCCTGGGATTTCTTTGCCTTTCAGCCCGACTCTTTCTCCCTGTGGAAGTCTTTGCAAGAAGGAGGCAGGAGGTAGAGCGGCTGGCCTTCCTCTGGCCTTGTCCTCCCTGGGTGATCTATGGCCGCTCCTGCCTCGCCAGACCCGCTCTGTCCCCTGCACCACAGGGCGACAGCCTCTGGCCCTTCCTGGCGTTGCCTCCTCCACGTCTGTCCGTCATTCCATCCACCCATCCCTGTGCGCCTTGTCCCTGCCCCGTGCCCCTGGTGATTTGTCCACAGAGGAGGAGGGACACTCTGAAGGATGTGTGCAGAGACCCTGGACAGAAGAAGATAAATGGAATTTCCAATAAATCTAGGAGCAAAGTTGTAACTTGACTTAAAAACAAACAAAAGGGCCAGAACTGCACTTAAGCTCAGCAGAAGCTCATCTCCCAGTGTAAACAGAAAAGGGCGGACGTGGGCCGCGGAGCCTCGCTGGGGCCCGGGACAGCCCGGGAGGGGTCTGGAGCAGGCTGGCGGCCGCCCACTTCCTCTGGAAGGCACGGGTGGTGGGGAGAGGTCTCTGCGGCCTCGTTAAAGGAGAAGGAATATGCTGGCACTGCTGCTGTTTGCCGCTCATTTTTCCATGACTTACCCTTTTGAAATGACACTCTCAGGATTGGGACGAGAAGGCCGCTCGGGGGGGGGAAATGCCTTCTCAGCCCGTGAGTGTGGCTGGGGCCCCGCAGACAAACGCTTGGCGCAGTAGAGCGTAAACTGAAGCGACGGGCGTGAGCTCCCACGGCCTCAGCCTTCCCCGGGCTGGAACGTTAGGGAGTTCACGTGGACCTCTCCACTGGCTCCAAGGGGCACAGCTTGCCGCGCTGGTCTTCCCTCATGCAGTGGTCTGCTCGGCATGACCCCGGAGGGGTCGCTCTGGCAGGAATCACCGTGCCTCCCCTCGAAGTGTTGGGCTGTAGCTACCAGTTAGAGCACCTTGCCATCACATACCATTTTGAAGTGCTGCTACGCGGATCCTCGGAGGTGGAACAGACAGCAGCAGCATTTTACAGGCAGGAAAACTGACCCAGAGAGGTAAAAACACCTCTCCAAGGTCACACAGCAAATCAGCAGTTGACCTCAGTACAGTGGAAAAGCTGGGTCTCGAGATACAGTCAGCTGATAATGAACTGTGTGGCCTTGGGTGAGTTACTTAATCTCTCTGGGCGCAGGCTTTCCTCCATAAGATGCAACTCGCTCCAAAGTTTAAGCCGATTGGCTGCCCCCTCTAGCACTCTGTGCCGGGGCTTACCAACCTCAGGGGAACTGAACAGCGTGTGAAAAGAATAGACAGAGCCACACTTTAAACATGACCTATGTTTCTGGAGCTTCATTTCTATACTTGGATATTTCTGGAGGGAAAAAAAAATCTTTTTTTTTTTTTTAATTGTAAAAGAAGATGGCTATACTACAGAAGGGAATGCAGAATTCACACTTTCAAAGTAAAACAGGAAACTTCAGGGCATTCTGTGCTTGCTGCTGTTTCAGGTCCGCCCAGTACGTATCTGTTCTCTCATGCAGCCTGTGAACTGGGTGGGGAGTTTTCTAAAGGGTATTCAGGCCCACCAGGCAGTGGATTGCAGAAACTCATATTCCCGGTGAATGTGTGTGTGTGTGTGTGTGTGTGTGTGTGTGTGTGTGTGTGTGTGTCTGTGCGTGGGGGCTGCATCCCCTTTCCTAAGGAGAGAGCTGTTTTCACAGCATCTGACACAGTTGTTCTTATCCTGGGCTTCACATTAGAATCACCTGACGAGCTTCCGAAACATACCCACGTCAGGCCCTACCCTGACCAAGCGAACAGCATCCTGGGAGAGTGGTTAGTGCTCCGTGTGTTTGAAGAGCTTCCCGGGTGATCTTAGTGGGCAGCGTGGGCTGGGTACACCAACTTATAGCTCAGACTTGGTGGTTCAGGGAGTCCTAGAGTGTCCATGTCCATGGAGGGAAGCGGTGACAGACAGCTCCCTCCCTTCTACCTCTCAACTGCTGCTCAGACTGGTGAGCAGATGAGACCGCATTCCAGAAGCCTGTACCCCCACTAAAGGAAAGCGCAGTGAGTTTGGACAGAGGTGGAGAATAAGACAGAAGTTTGTCAGGGTGGGGGCAGGAAGGCTGTTCTTGGTTGGATAGTATCCCCCTAAAATTCATGTCCTTCCTGGACTCTCAGAATGTGTCCTTATTTCTTATTAAAGTAGGGTCACTGCAGACGTGATTCATTAACATGAGGTCATGCTGGGATAGGGTAAGCCCTTAACCCCTTGCAAAGTTTAAGCAGGAAAACTGACACGGAGAGGTAAAGACACCTATCCAAGGTCACACAGCAAATTGGAAGTTGGCATAGGTCAGTGCAGTGGAAAAGGTGGGTCCCGGGACACAATTCCTTGCAAGGGGAGAGACACACAGGGAGGACATGAAGATGGAGGCAGGGATAGGGCTGATGGCGCACCCACATGTCAGGGAACGCCAAGGAGAGCAGGCAACCGTGAGAAGCTGGAGAGAGTTCTGGAACAGATGCTCTCTCCGAGCCCTCAGCAGGAGCCAACCTTGTTGACACCTTTATTTCAGACTTCTAACCTCCAGAAAGATGGAGAAATTTCTGTTGTAAGCCCAGCTTTACCAAGTGTGTGGTCCTCTGTTACAGCAGCCCTAGGAAATGGGTACAGGGACTGATGTTAATAATCCTTGCTCCTCCTGAGACCCTCAAGCCAGGACCCTGGTGGGCCTGGGACCGAAGATTCTGGGAGCTGGGAAGGGAACAGCAGTGGGCTCATTCTACTAAGAAGCTGAGGGCACAGAGAAAAATGTGACCTGTCCAAAGTGTGAGTCTGTGAAGGTAAGACGAGACCAAAGGAGTTGGTTCACTCATGCATTCACTCACTCATTCACGTCCTACTTGGGGAGCCCTACTATGTGCCAGGCTCTAAGATACAGAGACCAGACCCAGCCCTGCCGTGCCCTCGGGGAGCTTGATGCTGAGGGGTCTACTGATTAATCAGTGAGGAAACTGGGTCAATGAGCACTAAGATTTCTTCCAGCTCTGACATTTGGTGGCATTTTGGGGGAGGTCACTGCTATCTCTCCGCCTGCAGGGGACACATGCCTGTGAGGACATGGAGCTGGACCCCTGCTTTCCTCCGCAGGCACAGATGGTGAAGCATGCCCTACTGGAGGGCCGCAGTGGTCAGGAACAGAGGCCAGGCCTCGCCTGGCTGTTGCAACCACTTGCGGGACACTGGAGGCAGTGAGATGGGCCTCGGCAGCCACCACTAATTGTACAAAACCGAAACATCTCGAGAATATTTTCAGCCCATTTGCACTTATCAAATATCACACTGGAAACCCCAGAAATTTGCGTAGGATCCTTTCCAGAACAAGGGGGATTTCACAAATCTGGCCTGGTGCAGGGTGAGTTTCTTGGAATTTCAGCCTCGGAGTGGGCCTGGCCTCCCTGTTCTGGTTCACCCCGCCTGGGTCCCCAGGGCTCCAGCCCCTTCCCGGCCCCCCTGCCTCATGCCCAGGTGGCTCTGGAGACCCACTCTCCAGCCACGAGGTGTCTGTGCTCCTCTGGCTCTTTGGCGTCCCCATCCCAGCTCTGGGAGTCCCATGGCCCTCAGCAGCTGGCGATCCTGGCAGTCTAAGAACTACAGAGTTCAGGGCCCGAGGTCGCTGTGGCCTCTGCTGTGGTTTGTCTGAAGCTCTATTTCATCGGGGCCAGAGGTGAACACTTTCCTCTGGAGACCCCGGCAGGCGGGTCTGAAGCAAAGTTCAAGGAACAGTCGCTTCCACCGTGGCTGGGGTGTTGGGCGTCTGGCTCAGACGCAGCCCCACAGCACTTGGAGAGGCGGCCCAGAAGCGGCCACGGGGCAGGGGCAGGGAGGTGGGGTGGCGGAACAGGAGAAGTGGCCCAGGGCAAGACGCTGTGTACCCAGCTTCCCGGCTCGGGCTTCACACCAGTTTAACAACAGCCGTCATCATTAACTCCCTGAATGCTTTTATTAAAAGTTCCATGTTACCTGACACTTGAACATAATTAAAACAGAACAACCGTTTGCAGTTAACTTTACCTTTTATGACCTCACAGATTTTTACAAGGATGTCCCAGAACGCCTTCTTTTCAAAGGAAAGCCAAGAGGTATGCCAAGGGCCCCGAGAAAGTGCAGAGAGCGGAACCTTGAATCTCCTTATACTCATAAATGAAAAGATGAAAGAAAAAAACATGTACTGTTTTTTTAATGGTCATAAAAGTAACACATGGTCACAGAGGACAAGCTGGAAGACACAGAAAAGTATAAAAAAATCAGATAGAAGCCGCCCACAATCCCACCCCAGAGACAGTGGTCTGTGGTGCATCAACCCTTCCTGGGTATGAAAACCTCTCTTAACATCTGCCCCTACAAGGAAAGGTAGGCACGCCCGGGCACTACAGTCCTGCTTTCACACACCAGGCTCTCAAATGGGCCCTGTTTCAGGTACAATAATCAGGGTCAGTAAAAACAATCGAATGAATGAATCCGCAGCAAAGTGAGGCCGGCTTTGTATAAAGGGCTCCGTCACATACCGTGGGGGACTAGAGACACCTGCAGCGTGGCTCCCGGCCCCCGAGAAGGCAGAGGGAGAGGACAAGCGACGCGGAGAGTGGCTTTTGACATTCGGATCCTCAGCTCCTAGCAGAGCTCACTGTTGGGCCCTCAAAATGGTTTTGTGTGGCGAGCTGCATGGTGCCCGGCACAAAGGCCGTTCACGTTCACGGACCGAACAAATACTGACGTCGTGCCCACTCTGAGTCGGGGGGACGTTCAGGCTTTGGAGCAGGAGCCGCTGTGATGAGGGCAGCGTTTCAGGAGATCTACGCGAGCACGGGCTCCCCGGCTGGGGGTGGGGGTGGTGCTTAACTTTCTGTGTCCGCTCCGCGAGGCCATGGTCCCCGGACACTTGACGAAACAACGAGCTAGATGTCGCTCTGAAGGTTTTTTCCAGATAAGAGTAACTTTTAAATCAGTAGATTTTGCGTAGAGCGGATGACCTGCTGTGATGTGTGTGGCCCGCATCCAGTCCGTTGAAGGCCTTGAGAGAAAAGACTGGAGTCCCCTGAGGAAAAGGGAATTTTGCTTCCAGACTGCCTTTGGACTCAAGCTGCAATTTCAGACTTGCCAGCCAATCGCATGAGCCAATTTCTTAAAATCTCTCTCTCTGTGTAGAGAGTGTGAGAGAGAGACAGACAGAGATATAGATACATATATATACATACATATCTATACCTCCTATTGGTTTTGTTTCTCTGGAGAACCCTGACTAATACAGAGGAGAGTGCAGAAGGGCAGGAGTAAGGAGAATTGGCTCCTCAGCAGGGGTGAGGCTGTCAGGATGCTGGGGGGCAGCAAACATCGGCGTGTGTGTGTGTGTGTGTGTGTGTGCTTGTGACTTGGTCTATGTTCATACGCGCATGCCTATGTGAGTATGTGTGTCTATGTACACATCTGTGCGTGTGTCTGGCTGTGTGGGCTTCTGGGTGTGTCAGTACGTGTGTGTACGTCTATGTGAGTATTGGTGTCTGTGTCTCTATCTGAGGATCTGTGTATATCTACGTGAGTGCATGTCTGTCTGCACATATGTGTGTGTACGTGTGTCTGCGTGTGCCTGTGTGTGTACCTGCATCTCTTTGCACGTCTGTATACATCAGCGTGTGTGTGTGTCTATGCTAGTGTTCACGTGTGTCTCTTTGTTTGGGTCTGCTGGGGGTTGTAAGGCAGGGTGAGTCTGTCACGGCGACCCTAGAAGAGGACCTTGCTTGCTAGATTTTCAGTCAGTTCAGACAGCTTGCTGGGGGTGACAGGGTACACTGGTCTGGGAAGCAGGCAGGAAACGGGGCAAGCGGGAAAGCAGGTCCTGTGGAGTCTGGAACTGGAAAAGCCCACAGGAAAGGGGCAGGAGACTCAGGTGGGTTTGGGAAGAGGATAGCCAGAGGCCAAAGGGGTACAGAGAGGCCTGAGGGACAGTTCGGGGACATATATGTGTCACACCTACCTCAAATCTAGAGATTTCGCCGCCCAGGGATGGGTTTTTGCAAGGACCGAGTAGGCTGGGACCGTAAGGGCCTGCACTGGGGGTTGTCCATGGAGAAGGAGGTCTCGAGGTCAGGGCAGGGAACTGGTTTGAGGACAATAGTGACTTCAGTTTGGATTTGTTGAGCTTGAGGAAATCACAGAATAAGACTTTCAAGGGGTAGTGACCAGTGAGGGGCGGGTAGTGACAAGTGTCATGCTCCAGGAAGGACAAGGAGAATGAGGAATGGGAAAAGCCATTGAGTTTAACAATGAGGCGGTCTTGGTAACCTCAGTGGAGGTGACAAAAACTGGTGGAAGGAAGGAGGCAGTGGTTAAGCGTGGTAGGAGGGGAGAAGCTGTTGTACTACGAAATATGGAAATGGAAAAAGAAAACAGGATAATGACACGAGTGGACAGCAGAGTTGAGCGATGGGAGCCCAGTGCAAATTTGAATTAAGAATGAAACTCAGTCATCAAGATATTTAGCCCTGATCCCATTAAGTACTTCCTCTGGGAGTTAGCAAACTGATATCCTTTAATCATGCCTTATATTTATAAAGGCCTCTCTCCAAAGAACTCCAGGTGCTCAATAAACATTAATTAATTCACTCTTGCAGCCTCCTTTAGGGAAAAGTTGGTGGCAGGTATCATCCTTATGTTTATGGACACGGATACTGTGGCGGAGACGAGAACCAAGTTCACGCAACTAGTCAGGGTGGGAGGTGTCATACCTGGCTCTCCCCCTTCTGCTTCTAGGCCATTCCTAAGTCACCCACATCTTGCCAGGACCCCCACGTTACTGGTGAGACTCGGCTATGAGACAGACCAACTACAGGGTTCATGCTTTAGAGGATAGCCTCAGGATAATCCCAGGGGGTCCTCGGGCTGCCAGCTGTGGGGCTCCAGGAATGAAGCTATTGTTTGCTGAGTCCTGGGCCATCTGGGGGCCTAAGCAGCTTACTCTGTCTGCTGAGTCCTTAAGGGTCACAAACAAACGCTGAGTCTAAGCAACAACGAAATTGCCAAACTCAAGAAAGCACGCGGTTACGCCCTTTGTGTTTCATGGGTACCCTCACACGGGAAACTCTCCAGTGCCTTCCAGTAGGGAAATGCCCCCGGTCTTTATGCTTTGGGCTGTGCAAGATCCAACCATTTGCTCAGGAGCCAAATGATCTCTAAATGCCAATGACAACCAAGGGCAGCCCACTAAGATGATTTCGTCGCCTCTGGTGGTGAGCTTGGGCTTTATAGGGCCAAGAAGTGAGGGGAATCCCCAAGATCTCAATGTGAAGTTGGTCTGCAAAGACCCCCGGCTGTGGCAGATATAGGGACAATTAACCTAAAGTCATGCTGTCCTTCCAGGATTGGGCCTGCTGACACCTGTTGAACTCTGTGAGCTGGCAATACTAAGACTTCTAGCTAACGAGCACTGGCTCTTACGGGGATCAGTTAAGCGGTTCATGTTCCTAGTCTGGTGTTTATGCCACTTGGGTGGACCTGGGAAAATCAAGGGGCCACCGGCATGTTGGCCCAAAGCCAGGGTTTAATTAAGCCCTAAATCTCCAGTGATTCCACCAGGGGCCTGATCCTTGTGAGGCCAGCCGAAGGGAGAAGCGTCCCAGGGAGCACTGGGTCGGCTTCTTTTGAGTCTTCCCCTCCACCCATTGTCTGTGGCGGCCTTGCTTGTTAGTGCAAATAATCCCCTCAAAGTCACAGAGCAGCGTACAGAAAACCGGAGGACCAGCCCTGCACGGAGCGGCCTAATTACAGCATGGCTCTCACGGCGAGCACGTTGTTTCCCACAGCCGCCGGCTGCATTCGGTGGAATGTGGAGATCCTCGAGCAGAGAGAGGATAGAGGAGCACAATAACACTTTCCTCTGGGGGTTCTGTTGAAGGATTCTTGGTGTTTGATCATAAATTACCAAAAATAAGTCTTGCTCAGGAAATGGAATGATTAGGGATGACTATTTGAATTGGAAGGCCCAGAAGGTCCTATTACCCTGCAGGGCAGAGGTCTGGGACCCGCAGCCGAGGCCTAATCTCTGGGGGACCAGCAGACCCCTGGGAAGGAAGAGAGTGATAGGAAGTGCCTCCAATGGGGGGAGAGACCTGGGACTTTCAGGGGATTTTTATCTTTTCCTTCATGTCCCCATCCCTCTTTCATAGCCTTGGAGCAGAGAAATGCCAGCCTTTTACAATTAAGGGGAAGAGGACCAATGCCAGGATGGGCAGTCGTGTGCAGACCCACCACATGTCTGGGTGGCCAAAGGCGAGAATATTTTCAAAGAACCGCCAGATGAGGGACATGGATGCAAGCAGACCGCAGGTGGGGCTGATTGGATGGAAGATCGTGGGAAGAGAACTGTAGAGTCTCGTCTTTCTCTGACTTATTATTATTATTATTATTATTATTATTATTATTATTTGAAGAGTGTAAGGCGTAAGTCCTTGGGCCTTAGGGTCAGATGGTCTGACTTTGCAGTCTGGAAAATGCCACCTGGAGACCTGGTCCCACCCCATTTGGGAACGCAGCAGTCCCACAGTTCCTGTACCCACCTGGAGTCAGTGGGTCTCCCAGAGAGGGCAGGGCCAGAGTTCTGCCTGGTGGCATCTGGCTTCTACCGCAGCTGGGGAGGGAGCAAGCGAGGCTCCTGGATATTTCTGAAGCGAACTGTGATCTCTCACGTTAGGATGGCATCTGGCCCTTAGGAAGTGTTTTATGTTGGTACCACCGCCACCGTCCTCCTCCACCTCAGCCCAGAGCTGGTTGACTACGGAGACTTGCCCACACTGCCAGAGCTCCTGGCAGCCTCCCTGGGTGCAAAGAGTGTGGGAACAGGGCACTGGCCTGTGTCCGATGGCTCGCCCTGCAGTGGGTCACAAAGCAGCGGCAAAGGGAGCGCCCGGCTCAGATAGAGCGCTCGAGATGAAAGCCGCCGTGTTTGCCTTTCCAAAGTGCCGCTGTGTTCCCGAAGGCCTGCAGCTTCCTCGCCCTGCTGGGCTTTTTTTTTTTTTTTCCTTCCCAGTTCCTCTCAGTGATATCTTAAGAGGCAAACTTCCAGCACTAACAGGAGGTCTTTTGTTCTCCTTTTCTCCAAGTGGACTTTAACCCAGTTACGACAGATGAGTCACTGTAAAAACAAACAAATAATAATACTCCATTTTCTTAAAGGCTCTTCCATGCCTGCTGACAGAAAGCAGGGAACCTGACACTGCACTGGGCCTTTGGGGCTTCTCTCTGCCCCGACCTTATGGAGGCACAGTTCCGAAGAACCTTCCAGCACTGTGGAATTGTTCAGCAAGGCTCCGGCTTGTTTAGAATTGCGTCTGATTTGGGGTGGCCCCCGGGGGCTTGGCACAGTCCTGCTTGAGGTTTACAGTCCTGGATTCAAGTAAATTCTGGACTTGCCTCCCTCCACACGTTAGTTTCTTTATATATGGAACAGGGTTATTAGACACTTTATGTTTCTATCAGGAAGGACTTTGCAGTAGGATATCTTCTGTTCTGTTAGAAGACATGTAAGTCTTCTACATAAAAGTTCAGGCACGTGGGCTTTGGGGTTACAGAGAGGAGAAAGACACACTTCCCGCCCTCAGGCAGTTAGACATGTAAGTAAATGATACAGTGACTTCTGATACACGTGATACGCAACATGAGCCAAGGTGGGGTAAGAAAGGGGATGGCCATTCGATCCAGAAATGTTGGGAAAGTCTTCTTAGAGTAGATGGCGTTTGAGCTAAGTCTTGAACCATGAGTAGATATTCATCAGATGCTCTGGGAGGAGTGGGGCGGGTATGGCAGGGAGAGGCAACAAGGGGCATAAGCAAAGGACTGAAACCCATGGCAGGTTGGGACCCAGCCTGTGCAAACCCTCTCCAGTCTTTGTCCAGGCATTTTTGCCTACGTGCTTAAGTAGAGCTGGACCCTCAATTTCCTAAGAAGGAGCCATGACTGGATGAACACGCTTGGGACTCAGGTCTCAGATGTCTTCTGGCTGCATCAAACATTAAGGCCTGGGTAGGGCCCCAAGCGCCCAGGTTCATTGCTAAAGAGGACAGCTACGGCTCCCGAGGGGTGATGGGACACGTGTTCTACAGCAGGCTGTTACCCACTGTGTCCTGACTTTCTAGAGCTCAGATGCATAGTGCAGCACATTTGTGTCCACGATGAGAACACCAGTTTATTTGCCTGGAAAACTCCTACTCATTCATCCCAACTTACAAGTCTTTTTTACTGTGAAGAGCTTCTAGAAGCTGTGAGTAGAATTAACAACACTCTTCTTTGTGCACCCATGGCTCGTTCTTCTTACCTTGCTTTAGGCTTTAACTGTAACCTATTATCGCAGTTTCCCTGAGTGCCCTTCTCCTGCCCTTATCATGGAGGGGATGGTAAGTAAAGGAGAGTATTTGTTCATGTACACACAAGGTGTTCAATAGATGTGTGTTAAATGGACATGTGCATGCGTGACTGAATGAGGTTTGAGCTGGTGTGTTCTGCATAGCCTGACAATGCTATCGACAGCCAGCTTCACCTTCATCATCTCTGATAATAAACTGGTAGGGCCTAAGGATTTCCTACTGAAGGCATCACTTTGTGCATAAGTAGATTTCTCACCCTGAAGGTACTTTCACTTGAGAATTTAGATTTAAAATCAGATTAAGCCCCCTGTGGGGTTCTAGGGCCTCGGGGACCCTAGTCTATTTTTCCAAGCTGACTTCGCTGCCGATAGCCAATCCTGGGAACCAAAATAGTGAGGATCTTTAGTTTAATCTGTTGAGTTTTCATCCCCTGAAATACATTCTTTATCTCTGTGTCAATCATCTAAAAAGTGAGCATCTCCCCAGCCTGTGATCTGGCAAGGACAGGACAGGGTAGACTTCTTTCCAGCAGGGTCAGGCTATTCCCTTCCCTTCCTTCCTCCCTTCCTTCCTTCCTTCCTTCCTTCCTTCCTTCCTTCCTTCCTTCCTTCCTTTGAGTCTTATCAAGAGCCAGGATGGTGGGAGCCTTATTCTACAGGCTAAGTTCTCCTCGGCTTGCCCTTCCTTGCCCACTCTTTATTCCTCCATCCCCATGCTATCAAGAGTAGAGGGCATGAAATGAAGTCAGTGGTAGGGCTGGGCGATCATGGCTATGGGGGGGTGGACCCCAGACTCGGTGCACGGCCTGGCCCTGCCTCTGCTTCTTTGTCTGCTTTGGGAGACTGCAAGGCTCTGCTTCGGACCTCATCTCCTGGGGCTGGATTATGGCTCTAAAAGGATGAGTAAAAAATTCCAGGAACAGGCTTGGTCTCAGACAGGAGCTGGTTAATTACTTCTGCGAAAATGGAAACCTTGGTCTCCTGATATGTGCAATGACAGGCACCAGAGGAATTTTCCAGTACAAGAGAGGAATGAGTTTTCCAAGGACAGGCTGACTGAGAAAAGCCACCATCTGACCACGCACCAGAATTAGGTAACACGACCCCCCTGGGGTGGCAGCGATGACTAGCTGGAGTAGCGGCCCAGGAGCACAGTGACGCTCCCTGCTACCTTCCAGGTGTGTCGCCAAGGTCTGCCACTGACGTGAATGGTGACTTCGGGACGGGTGGCACACCTGGGATGCCATTTCCAGTGAGGAGAAGGGGACGATCTTGACTATTCTGCTTTGGAAGGAGGTGGTGATAAGGAAGAGCTAAAACAAGATGGGCTTTTAGAAATCTGTGACAGAAATGGTGTGCACTGAGGCCTGTCTCTATTCAGCAGCAGATGTTACGGTGGTTTCCTTCCATTAAATCAGTTTTTGCTCCCTTTGTCCACTCTCGGGCCCCCCTCTATGTGGGACGCTGTCCTGTGAACCAGGCCAACGAAACCCAACTGTGTCAGTCCCTTAGTTGTGTTCTCTCCAGTTTCTTTCCTTGTCTTTCCACGATTCTCCCGGGCCCTCCCCCCTTCTCGCTGTGACAGCCAATTTTCGCAACTCTGAGGGACAGGGTGCAGTAAAAAGGCTCAGGAGAAGGGATGAATCACCTTCGTGCTGGAGAACCCCCGGAGCAGCTGTTGAGGTTTATAATTGTCCTCTGTGAGCCCCTATCTACTCATTTAAGATCCCGTGGCGAAGTTTGTTCCTGGTTAGAAGAACAATTGGTTTGGTACCGTTAATATCCAGTGTCCGGTGGGAAGGAAACCTTTCCAAAGCTGCTGCTCTCAGTGAGTAATTCACCTTGGTGATGTTGCTTAGGACATCAGCTACTCTGTGCCTCTTGCTTCTTAAGTATCCGCTGTGGGAAGGGCTGAGAAATTTGAATTTCCAAAATAAAATGGAGAATAGACATGGGATAAGAAACAGGGAACCCATTTTCTGGCCTTTAAGACAAATTTTTTTTTAAAAATAATTTCCCCCCCAGGTTTTGGAATAATATATGTTCATGGAAGAAAATTTGAAAAAATAGAAACCGGGTCGCCTGGGGCCTCAGTTGGCTGGGCATCTGACTCTTGATTTCAGCTCAGGTCATGTTCTCAGGGTCATGAGATCAAGCCCCGAGTCAGGCTCCTTGCTGGGCGTGGAGCCTGCTTGAGATTCGCTCTTGGCCCTACCCCCTCCCAAAAAAACCCCCAAAATAGAGACCAAAATAAAAAAAAAAGTCAAGCCAAATCTTATTACCCAGATTTAGCACAGTTCACATTTTTATACATATTCTTCCAGTTAAAAAATATACACAATACTTTCTTCTTACAAGACTGCTATGTTCTGACCATACTGCTTTATAATTTTCTTTTTCCTTTTAATGATATGTTGTGGATATTTTCTCATGAGAGTAAGCCTTCTTCTAGTACAGAATTCTAATAACGGCCCAGTATTCCATTATACAGATGTTTGTGTAACTAATACCCTGTGGGTGACATTTAGGTTGTGTCTGTTTTTTGCTATTTTAAGTAACATAATGTACGTGCTGGGACACTAACTCAGGCTGTTCCATTGTCCTGGTCGTAAGTCACGTAGTCCTTCCTCAAAAGCCATTGGTCATTTTGTGGGCCAGAGAAAGTATATCACAGGCGATTTCATAACCCTTGCTCAGAACACAAGGACAAACTTGATTTACTCAAATAGATTAAGCCCTGAGGTTCTTTTAATTCCATAGAAACACCCACCAATGTAAAAAGACAATTGTGTTTAACTCGTTTATTCATAAACGCACTATTTCAGACAAAACACGTTCCCTTGTTTGGTTCCCCTTTGACTCCGGTCGTCTTTCGACAGGGAGGGTGAGCTTATTGTAACAGCAGCAGAAGCTTGTAATGAGCAAGGTAAATCAGTAAAGACACCTGGAAGCGCGCGTTCTGGGGTGAGTCACACCCCATTCTGATTCACAGTCTGCATTTAGTGCTTCCGGTGTCACGTTCTGCTTGGTTGGAGTAGATAGGTGAGAGGGGAACAGCAGAAAAGCCCAAGGCTTCCAGCAAGCCAAACGGTTAAGAAGACTTGGCCACTGAGCAAACTCCCAGCTGAGTATTTGGGGCAGAATCTAGGCCACTGGTTCCTGGTTCGAGAAACTCAAGCTGCCACCTGGGGGGTGTGCCTTGCCTCCTGTCTCCATACTGCTGGCACTTCAGCCTAGCAGGAAGGCCCAGGAGAAACAGGCTGCCCCGTGAAAAGGGCATGTGCTTCATGCCTGGGAGCGTGGTCCGGGTGGGGCAGATCAGCAGAGTCACCTCCCATGCCATCGTGCCATGCCATCGCCCCTTCTCATCCCAGGGGCCCCTCCACATCTTCAATAGTCATTGGAGGACGAGATTGCTAAGGAAGAAATTCTCATGTTAAGGCAAAGTCTAGACCCTCTTGCCATCTCTGAGGCCTGAGGCTTCCAGAAGAGGCTGGTAGAAGGAGAGAAGAAGTTCAAGGGGAATGGCACAGGAACACACATGATGGCTGAAATGCTCAACGTGTGAGAAATTAAAAATCGGCAGGGGTGAAATGGTGGTACACGTGCACTCACTCACTCACTCACTCACTCACAGTTTAATGGGGTTTCTGGGAGAGGAAGTTGTGATCTTCAATGTCTATAAAAAGTCCTGGAGGGAGCTCTCAAAAGAGAGGGGGGGGTGGGGAGCTGGGCAATCACAAGATTCCATCCAGCAAACATGTTTGTCTTGCCTCCCTTCTCAGCTGCTCTGATATGTCACCAGACACCCCTGCCCAGTCTGACAGTCCCATGGCCACAAACAGCACCCCAGTGAGCCATTCCTTTCTGGGCTGCTCCAGCCCTGGCTGATGAGCTCAGTCATCTCCTCTTCTAGGAAAGCAGGCCGAGCTTCTAGGAAAGATTTACTGCAACAGAACATGGCTGCCTTCCACCACCTCCCTCAGCCACCCTGGTCTTTCTTCCAGGCTGGAGACCGATGCGGGGCAAGTTTATAGAGGGGATGCTGGGAATAGATCGATATTCCTGCCCTGGATGATTGAGGAGCTGGGCAAAGGCAGCAGGAGCCTCTCTTCATGCCCGTGACTGGACACCATGGCTCGGTATAAATGCCAGCCCAAAGAACTCTCCACCTCCAACCAGCCCAGGTGCCAGGCACCTGAATCTTGGCCTCTGCTAATTGAGAAGAAACAGCCCTATGCTCGTTTGCCAACCTTTTATAGCAGGGATGTGAATTCCCTCTCTGTCCTGTCAGATATCATCTCTCCCTCTCCTTGAAGCCTACAGGGACAGGCCCTCACGGGTTCCTTCTACAAGTTTCTTCTCCCTACCCCCAATGGGACACTTGGGCCCTACCTGTGGCCTCTGCCCCCCTCAGCCTCAAGGATCCCTTGTGATCATAGGCTGATGAGAGTTGAGAGCCAACCCAGAGAGCCTACATGGGGAGGCCCAACTCTAGGGGCATGTGTGATGGGCACTGTTATCCTCATTTTCCAGATGAGGGTACTGAGCCCAGAAAGGTTCATTGATTTTCCCAAGGTCACACAGATAAAAGAGTGGCAGAGTGAGGATTTGAACATGGAGGCTTGGCTTTGGAGTCCTGCCCTTAAGGCCATATTGCAGATGGAAATAAAATAGCTCTGTTTCTATCTGTCCTGCTGCTGTCCCAGGTCTGACCTTGGGCTTCAGTCTGACAACAGGATTCTGTCTTGCTCCTGTGCTTGGACTCTTGCTTTAGAGACTTCCTGGTATGCTCATCTCTCTGGGATACCTTAGGATATCCTATTCTTACCATCCCTCATTTCAAGTTCTGGAATCCCACCCTGAGCCCATGCCGATGGTCATTGCCATGGACTTGCTGACAGATCCCAGACAATAAGATTGATGTCTTTCTTAACCCTGGGTCCCACACAGAGGTCTTAGCAAGGTGCCTAACGCACAAGAGGTGTTCCATTTATATTTGCTGAGGGAAATCAATGTCAAATGCTCTGTGCCTCAGTTTCCTCATCTGTTCAATGAGAGCATCATAAATAGAGTTTTGTGAGAGTGAATTAAGTCAATCTATGTAAAGCTCTTAGAACAGGGTCTGCACCTGGCAAGTACACTGTAAGTGCGCCGTTAGTACTGTATATGCGGATGGAAGGCCATTCTGGTGAAGACTTTGGGCTCTGGGTCAGAAGCCGGGATTCGAATCCCACCTCTGCCACTTCTTGGATTTAGGATCTTTGGCATTTGACCTAAACTTTTCTTTTCTTTTCTTTTTATTTATAATAATATTTTTTTATTATATTATGTTAGTCACCATACAGTACATCCCTGGCTTCTGATGTAAAGTTCCATGATTCGTTAGTTGTGTATAACACCCAGTGCACCATGCAATACGTGCCCTCCTCACTACCCACCACCGGTCTATCCCATTCCCCACCCCCCTCCCCTCTGAAGCCCTCAGTTTGTTTCTCAGAGTCCATAAGACCTAAACTTTTCAATGCTTGTTTTCCCACTTAAAAATTGCTCAACAATACTTGTACGTCACAGGGTTTTTTGAGAATTAAATGAGATAACATATGCTAAGTGCCTGGCACAGAGAAAGATATCACTAAATGATAGTCAAAAGATGATTAATTATACTATTGTGATTATTTTACAACTGAGATACATATGTTTAAAGCATTTTGGGTCACTCTGTCTTCTTCTTATGACAGATTCTTCCATTTTTTTTTTAAATATAATGATCACATAGTTCTATACCTCACTCAGTGCTCATCACGATAAGTGTATTCTTAATTCCCTTCACCCATCTCACCCATCCCTCCACCTACCTCCCCGCTGGTAACTACCAGTTCGTTCTCTGTCGTTAAGAGTCTGTTTTTTGTCTCTCTTTTTCTTTGTTAGTATGTTT
Organism: Ursus maritimus; assembly: GCF_017311325.1. Classification (NCBI taxonomy): domain Eukaryota; kingdom Metazoa; phylum Chordata; class Mammalia; order Carnivora; family Ursidae; genus Ursus; species Ursus maritimus. The sequence continues at coordinate 30,800,306 of NW_024425008.1, forward strand.
TGTTTCTTAAGTTTCACCTATGAGTGAAATCATATGGGATTTGTTTTTGACTGACTTATTTCACTTAGCATGATACGCTTTAGCTCCACCCATGTTGCTGCAAATGGCAAGATCTCCTTCTTTTTTATGGCAGAGTAATATTCCATCGTGCATGTAGACCACACCTTCGTTATTCATTCACCTGGCGATGGACACTTGGGCTGCTTCCACAGTCTGGCTATTATAAATAATGCTGCAATAAACATAGGGGTGAATGTATCTTTTCAAATTAACGTTTTCATGTTCTTTGGGTAAATACCCAGTAGTGGAATTACAGGATCGTATGATAATTCTGTTTTTAATTTTTTGAGGATCCTCCATACTGTTTTTCACCAGTTTGCATTCCCACCACCAGTGCAGGAGGGTTCCTTTTTCTCCACATCCTCGCCAACACTTGTTTCTGGTGTTGTTGATTTTAGCCGTTCTGACAGGTGTGAGGTGATATCCCAGTGTAGTTTTGATGCGCATTCCCCTGATGACGAGTGATGTTGACCATCTTTTCATGTGTCTGTTGGCCACCTGGATGTCTTCTGTGGAAAAATGTCTGTTCATGTCTTATGCCCATTTTTAATTGGATTATTTGGGTTTTTTGGTGTTCAATTGTAAAAGTTCTTTATATATGTTGGATACTAACCCTTTATCAGATATGTCATTTGCAAATATCTTCTCCCATTCAGTAGGTTACCATTTAATTTTGTTGATTATTTCTTTCACTGTGCAGAAGCTTTTTATTTTGATGTAGTCCCAATAGTTTATTTTTCCTTTTTCCCCCCTTGCCTCAGGAGACGTATATAGAAAGAAGTTGCTACAGTCAATGTCAGAGACATTCTAGGAGTATTTTTTTTTTTTTTTTTTTTTTTTTGGTTTCAGGTCTCACATTCAGGTCTTTAATGAAGTTTGAAATATATTTTGAATATATTTTTGTGTATGGTGTAAGAAAGTGGTCCAGTTTCATTCTTTTGCAGGTAGCTGTCCAGTTTCCCCAACACTATCTGTTGAAGAGACTGACTTTTCCCCACTGCATATGCTTGCCTGCTTTGTGAAAGATTAATTGGCCATATAATCATGGGTTTATTTCTGGGCTCTCTATTCTGTTCCATTGGTCTATGTGTCTATTTTTGTGCCAGTGCCATACTGTTTTGATTACTATAGCTTTGTAGTATATCTTGAAATCTGGAATTGTGATATTTCAGTTTTTTTTCTTTTTTTCTTTTTCAAGATCGCTTTGGCTATTTGGGGTCTTTTGTAGTTCCATATAAATTCAGGATGGTCTGTTCCAGTTCTGTGAAAAATGCTGTTGGTATTTTGGTAGGGATTGCATTAAATCTGTGTATTGCTTTGGGTGGTATAGATATTTCAGCAATGTTTGTTCTTCTGATCCATGAGCAGGGAGTATCTTGCCATCTGTTTGTATTATCTTCAATTTCTTTCATCAGTGGTTTATAGTTTTCAGAGTACAAGTCTTTCACCTCCTTGGTTAAGTAGATTCCTCCCTTTGATATTCAAGAAACATCTCTCCACTTCTCTCTCTCTTTCCTTGAACACACACACACACACACACACACACACACACACACACACACACAGAAGGACTGGTACCTCAAGGGGCAAATACCCAGGGAAGGAGCCTGTCAGAGCAACACATGGCGCACACGAGGAGGGAAGGGGCAGAGGGAAAAGTGACTCCCCACTGAGCAGAGAGCCCGCCACAGGGCTCCATCTCAGGACCCTGAGATCATGATCTGAGCTTAACTGACTGAGCCACCCAGGAGCCCCTGTATGGATTTGATTTTAATTATCTGAGGGAGCTCTGGTTGTAGTATCACCATGTAGTTATTTCTAGGGAAGTGTCCATCTTGGAGGGGTAATCTGGAGGGATTATGGATGGAAAAGCCAAAGAGACAGCTCCCTTCCTCCTCTTCACTAGGGAATGTGAGGTAAGGGAAGCAAACGGAAAGGGGCCTGCTCGAGACTCAGCCGGAGTGTGGCAGCTGTTCAGTTTACACAGACTTCGGTGTGGAAGGCTGCCGTTGTCCCACTCCTGCCTCCAGGTCTTCCTCTGACTTCCACTCTCTTCTGCCCTCACACGCGTCACCATGCTATTGGAGCCCAAGCTCGCTCCCCTGCGGCAGCTCCCCTACCCCACTGCAGGGAGAGTGCCGTGACTCAGCTTCTCAACACAAACAAGAACTCGTTTTAATAGGAAGGAGGGAGAAGGGCCCCAGGTGAGATGTATATGGTGACACTGCCACGATGGGGAGAAGAGGGGACAGTGGCTGCCTGGCCCTCCTCGAGTGGGGGCAGTCATCTAGTAAGGACATGCTGGGGTTTAGCTCAGCCATCCCCCTACTGTCCCTCTGGAAAGGCGCCTCGGTGGTGAGGATGTTGGAGATGGGACATTCTGAAGACTCCACCTTTCCGTGGTCGGTAGCAGAATGGCTCACAGGAGTCTGCACGAGCTGGCGGGTACCTCAGTTACGGCCATACCGTGAGCGCTTCGTTAAACTCTTCGGTAGAAATGGTGCAGAAACATGGAGAAATCAAGATTGGATGGCCCCTCAAAGGCATTGGGCTACTGTCAGCTAAGGCAGCAGGTGCTGCTCACATTTAGGACCCCAGGTAGGTCTGTCTGTACCCCCAGTGGGATCCCCGAGGAGAAATCCAGGTCCATTTCTCAGCCTTGGGAGGCAATAAGGGGCCCTGAGTCCCAGGTGCCTTTGACATGGACAGGCCCTCAGATGAAGAACTGAGGTCTCCAGGCTTTCTTTGCTGCGGGAACCAGGCTCTGAGACAGGTGACCCCAAACCCCGCAGGGCAGTTGAACGTGAATGCCCTGCTATGCAGGCAAGCTGGGTGGGATTCTAGGTGTTGATGTGAGGAGCAGCCAGACCGGTTTCAAGCCGGTGACCTCCCCGCTGAAGACTGGTTTCATTTTGTAACAACTGTCGGCTTGGCCCCACCTGAGCCTTTGCGGACTGGCTGGCTGGGGGAGTTTGAAGAGACACACAGCCTTGGGAGCCTCAACGCTCACTCCGTCACCCAGCCCAAACCTTCCCCGACACGCACAGCCTGACGCACGGCAGGCTCCTCAGGTAACAGGCCAGAGACCGAGGCCAGTGTGAGCTTTCAGAATCTGCGTCTGGGAGGACGCACCAATCGGCTGTCCTGGGGTGATCTGTGTGGGGACAGGCAGGGGATGAATGTGAGGTGAGGGTGCAGGCAGGGAAGGAGGCTTTGAAATGGGGCTAAGTCTTAATGAAATAAAGGTCAGACCATTAACAAATATACACCGTGAGCACAGATCTGAATGCATCTGGAATGTGTGTGTGCGTGTGTGCGTGTGTGCGTGTGCGTGTGATTTGACGAGCTAAGGAAAAAGGGGGAAAAATGAAAAAGAAAAAAATAAATAGAAGTCCTTTCTATCCCTGTAACCATTAGAAAGAAAATGAAGTCCAAATTGCGTTCAGGGCTGCTGGGACAGAGGAAGAGAAGCAAGAATGGAAAAAACAGGCCATAAAGATGCCAGGGCTGCTTAAGCAGAAACATCTGTTGAAGTCATAAGACTCGGGCCTGGTCAGGCTTCTAACAAACCCAGGAAGAGGAGCGTCTGTGCTGGCTCAGGACGATCCGCGTCCGCCCCATGCAGGGCCCCTGGGACCCGCATACGTGCAGAGGAGATACCTTCTCCAGGGCTCTGCCTGTGCCTGGCTTGGGGGGGGCGGAGAGCGTCCCCAGGTCAGGAGCAGTTTTGAGCGTGTATTTATTTCAAGCTTTAAATTCACTGGGGTAGCCTGGGGAGCTACATGTGTCAACTCCTGCAGCTAAAGAAAGAAAAAATGAAGGTGGGGGAGGAGAGGGTCAGTTGCTGACCTGCACAGGAGCGGGGAGGCTGTGCTTTTGCTGTTTGCAAATGGGGAAGCCACTTCCTTGTTTGTGCTTTTCTGCCTAGGCCAACAGCCCAAGGCTCACCTCTTCTAGCAACTACGAGGACCGCAGCTAACATGTAGGGACCATACAGCACTCTCTGGGCCATGCTCCTGGTAGGCGTCACCTCATGGAATCCTCCAGCTCCCTGTGGTCCCCGGGTCCCCAGCACGGGTACAGACTTGCATGGCATCTTCCGAATTGCCATCCTAGGAGGAAACTGAGGCTTAGCCGGGTTAGACGAGCAACCTGGCTGGCCAGGTAAGCGGCCGGCACGTTTCGAGGCACACCCACGCACGAGCTGTCCCTCTCTCCGTCCCCCAGAACGAACTGGAAAAGCAGCATCAGCCAAGCGCTGTTGGAGAAGCAGCTCTGCAGCATAAGCCCAGCGGTCGTGGACTCATGGCCCTAGTGGGACCCTGTGGCTTGTGGGGCCCAGTGCTCTGTTACCTCAGCCTGGGGATGAAGAGGGAGCTGTGGCCGAAGAACAGGCCAACACAGAACAAAGGGAAGTTGGTCAGTGCTCCTCCCCCACAGGGACGGACCGCTATCGCCTCTCGAGGAAACGCAGAGATGGTAAAAGAAATGAAATCCAGACTCTATATTGCTAGCTTGTGGGAAACGGTCAAAGTGCCACTTGGAAGGCTCCATTCCCAAGTCAGGCGCTGTGTGTCTCCTCTTCCTACAAGTCCCCCCTCTGGCCCTGGCCCTGCCTGTCTGTTCAGTCGGCTCCTTCACCCGCCTTCATCCTACCACAAGGGCGACTCACCACCCTCCCTTCACATGGGGGGCCAGGGGGGACTGGAGAGGAAAGGCTACTACAACTGTTGGCTTGGGGGTTCATGGCCAGGGTCTATGAATCCTTCCAGAAAATACAAAAGTGAAATAGCAAGAGGGCCGGCTGAAGCCCCATCTGGGTGCAGCCGATCTGTGGAAGCAGACGACAGTAACGTTCCTGAGCAATCAGCTCTGCGCCGCTAACGTTTACTAGGTCGGAGCCTCCTGGTGCCAGGCCGCTGCCTCATGTGAACCCTTTATGACAGGTAACATCACCTCCGCTTTACAGGGGAGGAAGCTAGAGCTCAGAGAGGGTGTTTCTGTGCCCGACGTCACACTGCTACTGAGCGACAGAGTGGGAATGAAAATCCATGCAGTCAGAGACGAAGTTCCTGTACGTTCTCTTCTGTGCCCCAGTGCGTCGCCAGCTCCAACGTGCCTCCAAATACCTGGCTGTCTCGTTAAAACATATTTCCCGATTACGGAGCGGTCTGAGACCCGCCTCCGCACGGTGACGGCCATGCGCGGGTCCCGGGACCAGACTTCGAGAAGTGAGGATCTACAGCTCGCCGGCTTTCTCAGCCCACGCTGTCTGTGCCATCGGGGCTGGCACTTCTCCGCCTCTCCAGCGTAGCTCTGCCGTCAGCGCAGA
>NW_024425008.1:30805721-31213973 GCF_017311325.1 Ursus maritimus
CCCCCCCCCCCCCCCAGTGCAACCCCGTCAGCTAGAGCGATGCACCCAAGTGCTGTTCAGCATTTCCCTGCTCCCCATCACCAGCTGAGTAAAACCCCAGCCCGGCTTTAGGTAAGAGAGGCTGGCAGCGCCGCTTCCGTGAGGCCCAGAGCGGATGTCGGGGCTGCTCCCCACCCCCCCGGGCTGGGATAAGACTTTGATATGATTCTGTATCTCGGGGGGGAATCTATGTGATGAAATCTCCCCCAGTTGGCCTCTCCCACGAGCTGACAGGAATTTCCTGTTCAAACCAGCAGAGGAACTCGGGTTAGCTCCTTCAGGGCCAATCTTGGTGGGAAAAGGCACAAAAAAGCAAGAAGGCAGAAGCTGCTTTTTTTCTGAGCCTGGACGACTTGGGGTCCTGGTTCTGCTCCATTGGTAGCTGGGGGAGGGGTCTTCTGTGGCTTCTTAGTTGCAGCTCTCAGGGCTGGTTCAAGGGCTCTGAGTACAGATCTTTCAGAAAGGCTGGGGTGACCTGCATTCCACAGAAAGGAGGGGCTGGGAGAGGCTCTGGCTCAGGTTTGCTCAGGAGCACAAAGACAGGCTGGAAAGACAACCCAGAAAACCCAGCCCCTGCAGCCAGCCCCCTGACAACGCTCCTTCTTTCCTGTCTGTCAACAGACAACACCGAGGGCCTTCTGGCGCAGGTGCTGGGCTGATGCCGCACGACGCAGAGGCCGGGCTTCCCTGGCTGTGGCCCCGTGGAGCTCCCAGGCAGAGGGAGCCGATTTTTAAACAGGTCTCTGGAGTTCTATGGAGTCAATGCCCGGAAGGGGAGTGTGGGCAGTGTGGGGGTTGGGGGGTGGGGGGATGGTTACAGGCTCTGGGTGCATATTCCCTCCCTAGTGGCACAAATCACGTGCTCTGGCTATCCTTTCTCCAAAGGAAAACCCTCACCTCTTCTGGTTGACTTGCCCACTCTCACTGCCTCACAGACATGGGTCTCCCCATCTCCTCTGGCCATCTTCCATCTCCCCTGACACCACCTTTTTAGGGTCCACTGGACACCTGGGTGAAAATCAAAGACCCATTTGGGCTTGTGCACCAGTGGGCATCTGGAACTTATCAGCATGATGACTGGTGAGGTCATTTCTTGGGGACTCTGCAAATGTTTGCCTTGGTCAAGAATAAAGGTGTGTGTGGAGGGGAAAGGTCGGGTCAGCCAGGGAAAGAGCGGAGGGGCTGGAAGCGGCTGCTGCTGCAGTCTGGTGACCAGGGGCTTGCTACCACCCAAACTCTAGCAGTCCTGGGCAAATGGCAGCCTTTGGAATGGGACTGCAGGGGCTCTGTCCCTCCTCACCAGCCTTCGAGAGTGGCTCGTAGCTTTTCTCCCCCTTAATGATCTGTTCTCCCGCAGGCGAGGAGCTGATGGGGTTGAGGGCTGGGGGTCTGGAAGAGGACCGATGGCCGCAGAGGCACCGTCACAGGAGACGCCAACAGGCTGCAGATGCCTTGCAGGCTGTGACGGGTCCACGGCGGAGAAGCAGTTGCCTCGGCGACGCTAATGGAAAGCAGGCCTGGGAGAGGTCCAAGAACCCCCATGGGCTGAGTTATCTACCCCCTTTGCCGCTCCCCTCGCCTCCCCACCACCAGCCTCAGATCAAACTCCCCGAATATTTATAAAATCTCAACCAGAAACAGAGAAAGTCAGCCGCCCAGCCAGGCGTCTGCCCACGTCCTTCCGGAGCTGCTCGGGTGACAGTCTCCAACGTGGCTCATTATTCTAGTTTTCTTCCTTGCAGGGAGCAGGGCAACCAGAGCGGGAGAGAGAAAAGAAAAATGTTTACTTTGCCCTATTCTGGCTGATTTCTGAATCGGGGAATTTACTTGGAGTTTAGGGGCCTTATTTTGGGCAGGTCACCCTGTCCCTATCCCCTAGTGTCCCTGGGCCACTTCCTGCTCTTCTGTCCCCAGTCTGTTTTTTGTTTGCTCCCACCCTCTGTAAAAGGGGGCTCCGACCTAGCCTCTCCGCTTAGTTACTTCATGGCTGCTTACTCGGCCCCTTCCTGCTGTGGCCCACCAGCTTCTCGTCAGCCCCTGGGAAAATCAGAAGGGACACTTGTTAAGATGTGAATCGGGGCTTCCAAAATGAAAATGCAAGGGATTATGGGGATTGGTAGCTGGAGGAGCTGGCCCCCGGCCGTCGGGGAGCAGGAAATGGGCTTTTTCTCTCTGGAGAAAAGGGGAGACAGCAGGGAATTGGGGCTGGCCTGCGAAAATCTGGGTGACCTCTGATGATCACTCTTTTCCAGGTGGTTATTAAAGTGGATAGCAAAGAACTTGAAAGACATAAGGTATACAGACGTGGGCTGTAGCCTGGACTCTGTCCTGCTGATCAACAGGGAGGCACCATTTGTCATTTGAGGAGGATATCACGTGATTGTCTTTCATGACTGCCCCATCCTTTGAGTGACAGAGACTTCTGTGTGGAGAGGCAGCAGGGATTTGTGGCAAGTCCGAGATTGGGTCAAGAGGGCTGAATGTAATTCCGCCAGGTTCAGCCTGGCTTTGTAATAAAATCTTTGTCTCTCTTGGTTTTACCTTTAAAAAAATGAGGGTTGGGCTGGATGGTCTTTAAGACTTCTTCCAGTCCTGTGATCTTTATATAACAAGCAAAGAATAATAATGTCATATGGTATAAAGGACTACCATGAACATAATTCATTTGACCAAATGTGGGGTCCAGGTGATAAAAAATACAGGTGAGAAAGCAGGGGAAGGATTAATGGAAGGTATTGGGACCCTTTCATGGGGTTGGAGCCTCAAGTGTCTCTTGAAGGATGGAAGGGATTTGGACAGAAATAAGGAGCAAGTTGAACCGGAGAAGATGAACAGGTGTTGGGAGCAGGGGAGGAGCCTGGGGGAGGAGGCGAGGTAGGTGGAGTCAAGCTAGGTGTTGGGAAACACTGTAAGGTAAGGGTCAATAGAGAGGGCTGGCCCAGGCCATGGGGGAGGAGCGTGAGTGTAGGAGAAACAGAGGCTCTCCCACTTCTCTGGAGATCAGTGGACCTGCTTTGAGTGACTCCCACCACCACGCAGCAGTGAGAGGTGAGAGGAAACCAGGTTGGTAAGTGGAGGTCAGGACCCTAGGCCATGGGCTCCTATGGCCTCAAGGAGGCTTCAGGGTCTGGCTGAGGGATCTGACTTCTCAGAGAGAGCCCTTTTGTCACCTTTCTGACAAGAAGGCCAGCCAAGTGGCACAGACTGGTGGGGATTAAAGTCAGGGAGTGTGAGAGGAAGAAAACAAGCTCCGTACTGTGTCAGGAGTGTGAGATGGTGATACGTGAATGACCCCGAGGCACGAGGTGTCGGGCAGAGGCCCAGCCTGGGACAGGGAGGTGCTGGGCATCCTGAGGACTCTTCTAGGAAACCTCTGGTTCTCTTCCTTCTAGTTTTCACTGGCCTCCCTCATTCCCACTAAGCACTGGCCTCAGCCTAGTGATGAGAGTGGCCCACACATCAGGGGGCTGCTCTGGCTCTCCTCCAGCCACGGCCTGGTAGCCATGGGCCAGGTGTTCACAGGTTAGAGGGCCATTTCCCCAAGAGCCACACATGTCCTGCTGCTGGCCCTTGCTTCAGGTACTGGGATCCTGGCGTCCCCTCCCCAGTTCCCTTGTAGAAATAGTCCGAGTATATCCAAGGCTAGATCCTCTTGGCATTCCCATCTGTGACCTGAGATCTCCAAGGGAAATGATACAGAGATGAGAACAGAGCCATGCCAAGAAAGAACCTTGAAGAAATGGGTCTGGTTGGAAGGGACTGAGAAAGGCAAACGACCATGAGAAGGAAGCAGAGATGTCAAAGAGGGAGGGAAGAAATGTGGAAGAGTGCGCCATCATGGAAACCATGAGAAAAGACTATGGAAGGCGTGTGTCAGGGACAGCAGAGGGCTCAAGAGAATGAGAACTAAGAACAAAGTCACTGGGGTGATCGAGGGAGCTGTTCAGTGGAGCAGCAGGGGCAGAAAACCACCCACATCTATAACAGTGTCTTCCCTATGCTGGTCACTGTTCTAAGTGCTTCCCACATATTAACTCATTGTATCCTGACAACAGTCCCTGTTTGCAGATGAGGAAATTGAGGGGCAGAGTGCTAAGTATTCCAAGGTCACACAGCTAGAACAAGGCAGAGATGGGGTTTGAAGCTTATGAGACCAATGTGGTATAGATCACTACACGCTAGCCAGGCCATAGCTAGTCTGTGGGCAGGACGTGAGGGTGTGGTGCCAAGTGGCGGGGCCTCCCTGATGTGACTTCCGCCACGTCCAGAACTGCCCATAAGGTGTCCATGTCCACCATTTTCCAGAAGACTGAGACTAAGGAAGAAGAGGGGATAAATCAAAAGGGGAAATGAAATGAAAAACCTGGAGCCTGGGCCCGGTTTTGTCCTGGGATAGTGGGAGCTGGAGGAAGCCTCTGGAGGGGTAGCTCAAGTGACTGTTCGGCAGGAAATCAGTGCCTCCTGAGATGTCACTTTTCAAAAGCCCCCTTCAAAGCTCCATGCTTGCCCTGCTGGGCCCTTTCCCTCTCCCCAGTCTCCAGTGTTGCCACCCACTCCCAGTTCTCTTCCAGCTCCTCTTCCTGGGCTGATGGCCTTGAAAAGGCCCTTAGCAGATCCCTGTGCCCTTGACTGTGGGGGCGTGTGCCACCTTCAACAGCCATGAGCATTTGCTCCTTTGCATTTTCTTTCCTGGGTGCTTTGGTAGTGGGGTCAGCCAGCCCCATCAGAAAGGATGCCTGTGGGGAACAGAAGCTGGGGTCAGAGGTTGTGCCCCGCACAGCAAACCCAGTTCTATCTAGGCTGATTTGGGAGTATGCTCAGAAATCATGCAAATAGGATTGCCAGATAAAATAAAGAAAACCAATGCAATTGGGATTTTGAACAAACAGGGAATAATTTCTCAGCATAAGTGTGTCCCAAATATTTTATGGACCATACTTATACTAATATATACATTAGTATATACATATATATATATACACACACACACAGTAATAAATCTATATATTCACTGCTTATCTGAAATATTATATATATATTTTTTCACTGTTTATCTGAATTTCAGACTTAAATGGTGTTCTCTATTTTTATTTGCAAAGTCTGGCGATGCTACCCTCAAACACAAAGCTACAGCCTGGCTCCCAGGACTCTGTCAAAGAGAAGGCCAGGCGGTGCTATGCCTTTGATCTAGTGGACCTGCTTAAGTCCTTGTACTCCAGGAATAAAAGAAATCTCTGAGCTGCCTTGGTTCATTGTCTGAGAAGCTCAAGTGCCAAGTTAAGAGGTCCCTCCCCCAGCCCCCTCTGCCTACATCTCCGTGGGTGGTAACCACAGAGGGGCAACGGGGGAGCTTGGCGATTTGGAAGCAGCTGGACAAAGGTCTTGAAACAGAAGGCCGGGGGCTAGTCGCTCACATGGGAGACTCTGAAGTGACTTGTTTTTAGACCCTTGAATTCTCAAGGTTGAGTAAGGCCATGCGTACAAAGGGAAATTGGTGGTGGTCTCGCTAGAGGGAAACCAGGCCTACAACCCAGTTCACTGAGTACCTCACTACTTCCAAAAGCTAGGTAGGGCAGAACACAAACCTGTTAGATATCTCTCAAGTGCACTCTCCCGTCCTCCCTTCTCTTGTCACCCCTGGATCTGCCATGTGTCAGAAGGCACATGGATGGGGCGGGATGTGTTAATCCAGACCACTTTCCCTGAACGGCTTTGTGAACTTTGGTCCTCGTGGTCCTGTGACCTACTCCTTCCAACTTGGTCATGGAAGGACTCACTTCAAGGCCTTTTCCCTATGAATTAATATATTTTTTTGAGGAAAGAGATTATCAAAAGACATTCAGGACCTGGGACTCAGATGTGAAGCTTCGTTTGTTTATTTTGAATGAATCGTATAGCTGGTCTTACATGAAGTGAGCTGTTAGGTTCTGAAAATCTCTGTGAAGGCTGCCATGTCACGCTATCTGTGAGGGAAATTACTTTATTCATTTTTGCTCTCTTTGCTTTCACCACGATTAACAATGAGTTCTAACAGCTATAGCCACATTCTGCTGTGTGGGCAGCAATGGGTTCGATGCCAAACACACATCACAGAATCGGGAAGGTCAGTGTGTTTTTCAGGAGTTTGCCGGATGCAAATGAGCCAGCTTGAAGTCCCACAAAGCAGCGGGCACACCCAACATTCCCTCTGAGTTACAATAATCTAGGCAAGAGATGACGGTAACTTTGACCAATGAAGCAGCAATCGAGGTGGTAAGAGGTTGTTGGATTCTGGATTTATTTAGAAGAAACTGCCAACAGGATTTGCTAATGGGTTAGATGTGGGGTGTGAAATCCCCAGAGGAGGCAAGGATGACTTCGAGACTTTTGGCCCGAACAGTGGGAAGGATAGAATTACCCTGTAAAGACATGGGGAGGCTGAGAAAGGTGCGTGTTGGGGGAGGTGAATCAGAGTTTGATTCTGGATACAGTAATCCGAACATGCCCAGTAGATATCCCAGTGGAGGTGTCAAGTGGGCACTTAGCTCTGCAGTTCTGGAATTTAGGGGAGACGGCCAGGCCAGAGATTCAATTTGGAAGCTGCCAGCAGATAGATGTCATCTAAAGCTGTGAGACAGCCAGGAAATCATGGAGAGCGAATGAAGATAGAGAGAAGGGGTCTGAGGGTGGAGCCCTCAGCAACACTGAAGAGCCATGCTCCCCGTTCAGTGGCCAGGTGGGTCACCCACAGCAAGGGCTGGTTCTTTTAGGGTGCAGGTTTTCTAACTCAAGAATAGGCTCGGGAGTGAGTGATGGCTATAAGGTGGATTGCAGACCTGTTCTACTGGACCTGGAAGAGCTATTCAGGGAGACAGGCAGAACGTGGTGCCCCTACAACCAAGCTTCCACCTAGTGAGGCGGGCCAGGAGACTGAAGGTGTGCACAGTGGGAGCCCCTCTGAGCACACGGAAGCCGGGCTACGGAGATAGGAGATCTTCATGCGAGATGGTCGTGTGCTGGGGATCTTTGAACCAAAGGTGTGGGCTAGACGGTATCTCACGAAGTGGGTGCCAAGAGGCTGGCTATGCTTGGGCAGGGGGTGCCGTAAGGAAGGGTCTAGGTAGATGAAGTGGGAGAAGGCAGAGAAGAATGTTTCAGTGCAGAGAGTGGGCTCTGCCGTCAGGCTGATGTGGGCTCAGCTCGGGCAAGCTACTACGCCCTGCTATCCGTAAGGAGCTGAGCATCGTGCCTGCAAATGCCCGGTGATCCATAAACGGTAACTGCTAGTGTTTTAATGCTCACTCACCATTTTAGGGCACTGTGTCTATATCCAGGCCTATTCAGACAGAGATTGGAGGATATATTTCAGAAAAAGCAAAGACAGCACACCGACCCTCTAAGACATGAGTTTGGTTTTTAGAAATAGCTGTACTGGGGCGCCTGGGTGGCTCAGTCGTTAAGCGTCTGCCTTCAGCTCAGGGAGTGATCCCGGTGTTCTGGGATCGAGCCCTGCATCGGGCTCCTCCGCTTAGAGCCTGCGTCTTCCTCTCCCACTCCCCCTGCTTGTGTTCCCTCTCTCGCTGGCTGTGTCTCTCTCCGTCAAATAAATAAATAAAATCTTAAAAAAAAAAAAAAAAGAAATAGCTGTACTGAAGTTTTGCCTTCCATACAAGGAGGACATTTATCTTTATGCAGTGGGGAGCAGCTCCCGTACTGAGAGAAACACCCCTTGGGAGACCCTGGCTCTCAGTAAGAACACACTCTCTTGTCTCCAAGCGTGACAAGAAAGGGAGGAAGGCAAAGCAACAGAGTTCAAAGCACAGCCCCAGGAAGGTGGGGCAGATGGACCGAGTCGGTCACTGTATTAGCAAACGGGCTGACATCAGCTGCAAGACACTAGGGAGGTACCGTCCGGCACATTCTTTTTAGAGGGAGGACTGGAAGTGCATCCCGGGACCAGCCTCACGCTTTCATTTTGAGAGGAAACAGAGGCTTGGAGCAGGGAAAGAATCACCTGCGGTCAAACGGCTGGTGGGTTGAAGGCTAAGACCAGGTCCGGGAAGGCAGAGGCTGTGGAGTGAGATCTGGGTGAGGTGTGAGGAAGGTGTGAAGGGCAAAAGGTAGGAACCCTGGCTTATGGTCCGGGATGTAGAACCCCATTGCAATGACCTGCCCAGGATTGGCTTTTTTATTCTTTTTAAGTAAAAATCAGAGGAACAATGAGTGAAATCATTAGAATAATACTTTTACATTTTACTGTGGAAGCCTCTGGACGAAAGGACTGAGGATTTGTCCTTGGTTATTTCTTTTTGTAGCTGGCCTTCATTTTTAAAACGCTTGAAACCATGGGTGATGGGGATTAAGGAGGGCACTTGCTGTGATGAGCACCGGGTGTTCCGTGTAAGTGATGAGTCACTAAATTCTACACCTGAAACTAACATTACACTGTATGTTCACTAACTGGAATTTAAATAAAACCTTGAAAAAGAAAATAAATAAATAAATAAATACAATGATTAAGATCATGGACAAGGCCACAGGACAAGAAAGGCGCAGGGCTTTGCTCTAGTTATCCTGTGGCAGGGCAGCTAATTTCTTGTGTTCCAATGAGCCTGGACCACACAAACCTGGCATCGTCCCCCTCTCTCCTTGCCCCGTGGTGTCTCCTCTTGAGTTACAGTCATCATGGAGATCAGGTTGGCTCTCTGGCTTTTAGGCTAAAGGTCAAGGCGTGAAAAGACTTGGAAATAAACTGGAAAATCTGCTTCCCTCTCCAGAACTCCCTGTCAGCTTTTAAGCTCCTTCTGTTTATACAAGTCTTGGAGAGGGCATTGGTCTCTTGTGTTCTGACATAGGCGCTGGCCTCTTAAGCTTGCTTTCCAGTGAATCTCAGCAAAACACAAACAGAATGACCTTGTTTATTCCTCCTTTATCCAGAACTTTTTTCTAAATAAAAGAGAGTTAAATGCTTTCTCTTGCTTTTGAAATATACACACACCGAGATCTGTTGTACGAAGGCAGTGGTGAGCGTAGCAAGGAACATGGATTCCGAGTCCAAGAGTTGGCTCACCCAGCCCAGGCCCACGTCTGACTCCTCACTGGCCTTACATCAAGCCCGTGCCCCAAATCAAGGTCCTAATATTGCCTCCAGCACAACCAATCCAACAATAGAGTTCGTAGGAGTAATACTGATCTAATTTTTAAGAGGCAGTGATGACTCCGACCCAGAAGCTCTAAAGTACTGAGGCCCAGTCCTTCTCTGAGAATGTTTCCCTGCATCTCTCAGCACCAGCCATGCCCACGGCTTTACTGTCTCTATCTAGAAAGTAAGACTCATTCCTCATCACCAGGCACCATGGAAATGATGCCAAGAGATTTGCTTTAGAACACGGGTTTTAAGCTTCACGCATCCTCCACCTTCCTGCAAAGGTCTTGATATCTCATTCTCCAAAACCTGGAGATCCACAAAGGATGAAGTTGGCTGCCTGGTGGGCAGTTTCGTTGCCCGGCGGCTGCTGGTTTCTAGAATGAGCAGGGCAGAGGCCCGTAGTGGTTGCCTAGCCTTCCTTTTTGGGATAATCCCAGCTCAACAAGGGTGTGTGTGTGGGGGGGAGGTCATAGGTAAAGGGACATAATGTGTTCTGGAATCTAGTAGGCAAGGTTTTGAGATTTGGTGGTTAATTTCAACTTAATGAATGGGGTCCCAAACCCAAAGAAGCACTCACTGAGCTCATTTCACTCCAAATCAGGGGGACCCCAAACTTTTGTAGGTTCTCAGTCTGGGGGAGACATGCAGTCTGGGGACCTCCAGAGAGACATCAGAGGGGACTCGTATAAGTTTTGGAGTCAGACAGACCCAAGTTCAGATTCTGGCCCCACTATGCAGAAGCTATATGAACTTGAGCAAGTCAAGTGACTTCTCAGAGACTCAATTCCTTCATTTTTCAATTCTAAAACACATCCTCATAGAATTCCTGCTTCAGTAATTTTGACAGAATACCCCTGGCTAAGTAGTAAGGTGAGGCATNNGAAAGAGTGTGCCCCAATGCCTGGCACAAACCAGGTGCTATCACTTGTTATCTCAGCCCATTCCTGTGGTCTCGCATTAAGGAAATTGTCATTCTTGAGAAGCTTCTTGGAAGCTAAGGTCTTTTTAAAGACTTTTTTTTCTAAAGTAGGCTCCATGCCCAGTGTGGAGCCCAAAACAGGATTTGAAATCATGACCCTACAATCGAGACCTGAGCTGAAATCAAGAGTTAGACATTTGACCAATTGAGCCACCCAGGTACCCCTAGTTAAAGACTTATTAAGGCAACTAGAAAACCAGTCAAAGACACATTTGCCTTTTCTTTAACCTCAGAGTGGGTTTGGATAAGACTTCTCTCACCCTCCTGCCCCTTTAACTCCTTGGCCTGTTTCCCCAGTACCCCCACACTCAGTAGCTTGAGACAAAAAAAACCCTAGCTAAATTGGCAGGCTTTCCGCCCTCTTTGAGGACCTCTGGAATTGACTAATGAGGTCACCACAGGTGCCGTCTTGCCACTAGCCATGAAAAAAAAAAAAAAATCTATTGTCTGTTGGAGAACGGTAATAGGAGAAACATGCCCAGAACCTGGTACTGTGGGAATCTCAAACCACAGGGCTGTTTCAGTAACACATTTCTGTTTCACCAGCCCACGGTCCACTGACCATTAGGCTGGCCTGATGGATTCAGCATGGGGGTCTGTGTGCTCTGGTCTCACTCTGGAAGCCCTCAGAGCGCTACCTCCACGGGCTGCTAAAGTACTGGATGGGAGGACAGGAGCCATCTTTTAGGAGAAGTCAACAATGATTTCTCAGTTCTATTATTTTAAATAATGTCCAGTAGGTGGGACGTGGTTTTGAGGGCTGAGCATTCAAACCATGTGGCCAGCGGTGTTGTTGGTGAGGATGTAGTTGCTTGCCATCCTTGGCTTGCTAGAGTCAGGGTGAGGCTAGAGGGAAAAGCTTAGGATTCCCTTCAACAGGTAAGCGAGCATAGATACATAGATAGATAGATAGATGATAGATTGATCGATCCCAGAAAAATGTGCTGCATGTTCTTGTTTTCCAGGATACATGGAAGGAACTGGGTACCAGAGTGAAGCTCAGTCTTCATCTCAGTCTTCAGCTGAATGCAAGGTCTTCCACCTGGTGGCCCAGAAACATGCATAGGTTGAGACCTGGGATCTGAACAGTGTCTGGAGGCTCATTAAAATATCAGGTTTCTGGGACACCTGGGTGGCTCAGTCAGTTAAGCATCTGCCTTCAGCTCAGGTCATGTTCCCAGGGTCCTGGGATCACGTCCTGCATTGGGCTCCCTGCTCAGTGGGGAGCCTGCTTCTCCCTCTTCCTCCGCTGCTTCCCCTGCCTGTGCTCTCTCTCCCTCCCTCTCTCTCTGTCAAATCAGTGAATAAAATCTTAAAAAAAAAACAACAAAAAACCCATCAGGTTTCTGAGGGGAGTTTGGGGGATTCATATATTCATTCAGCGAGTACATGCTGCAGCTTTGTTCCCAGCGAGAATGACAGATAATAAACAACAGAGACACAGCTCATGTGTTATTTGGTGCTAATTTTATGGAGAAAAATCAGTCAGGTAAGGGGGGGGGTAGGGAGTCTTTAGGTAGGAGTACCAGCAAAGGTAGGGTGTTTTGTTTCTTTACATAGAATGTCAGTGAAGACCTTCTTGAGAAGGGAACAAGCCAAGATACAGGGTTGGGGGAGGGCAGTCAGGGAGAAGGACTAGCAAGTACTCGGGCACTGAGGCAGTCAGGAACCTGGCTTCCTTGAGGAGTATCAAGGAGTCCAGTGTGGCTGGAGAGGAGGAGAGAAGGATGGGGAGACAGAGGAGGTGAGGACTGAGAAGGGGCAGGGCTAGGCCACTGTGAGCCTCTGGCTTTTATTAAATAAGATGGGAGCCACAGGAGGATTCTGAGCAGAGGGGTGACAGGAGCCGATGTACATGGATTACCCTGGCTGCTGGTGCCCCACAGCTAGGTTCGAATCCTGACTACAGGGACAAAGGGGTATTAAGATTGAAGTCACCAACAGGAAGGTCAGTCATGGAAGCCAGGACTCACTGGGAGGTCAGGACAAGCAGCAGTCAAGCATGAATGACAGCCCAACTCCAGAGGCCAGGTGATAGTCTGCAGGTGGGCAGTGGGGGGTACCCCGGGAGTTACCTGGGTGGCTAACCGGAATCAGGAGCACCAGGCCAAGAAACCAGGAAACAAGGAGCTGGGTCCCAGACAGAGCATAAAGAAGGGGCTCTCCAAGAGATACAACTGAAGAAAGTGCCCAGCTGCAGGGACAGCTCAAGAGCAAATGACCAAAGCCTACATTTTATTTCAAGAGTCTCAATGGACTTCGTGAAGAGCAGGCTTTAGCTTCCAACAAGGTAGAAAGCAAGGCAGCTGCTGACACACTCCTACTTGCAAGACGTGAAGTCTGGGAGGTAGTTGGGCAGGGTCCATGAGGCAAGGTTGGGCTGATACGTGGGAGAGGGAATTTAAACCCACTGTAGGGTTGAGAGACTGCAGGGAACTACTAGACACTTAGCAGAACCCATTAGTGTATTTGAGTTAGAGATAATATCTCAAAAGGTTGACCAGACATTTAAAAATGGATTACAAACATCTCTGCTTCTAAGCCAGAAGCTTAGACACAGGACATGGGACAAAAACCAAGGTCTTGAGGCCAAGTTTCTGTATGGAGTATGAACTAGCTATGAACCCTGCCTCTGAGGGGGTATGTAGGCTAACAAACTACTCCAGAATGGCATGTTTTCTAGTTCTTGGGATGGTGCTTTATAGGTTTATTCTGCTAGGCAGTGAGATAAAATCAATGTTCACTTCCTGTGTCTTCCTCCAGCAGCCCCTTCTTCCCGTTAGAGACTGTTCACTCTTATTTTTCTCTTCTTCTAACAGTCTTGATTATCTGGCTCTTGAGTGAGGACCTGAGCTGGGGGTGTCTTTCAAAAACAGTGAGCCAATAACCAACCAAAAAAACAATTAATAACTGACCAAACAACAAACCAACTAACCAAACTTGGTAGACAGAACAATGGTCCCTTAAGGATGTCCATGTCCTAATTCCTGGAAAACATGCATATGCTACCTTACAAGGCAAAGAGGAATCGAGTTTGCTAATTGGCTGGCTTTAAAATAGTCATATTGTCCTGGATTATCTGCGAGGGTCCAATGTAAGTACAAGGGTCCTTAAAAATAGAGGGAAGCAGAATAGGAAATCAGGGTGATAAGATGTGCGAAGGACTCAACGCCCCACTGCTTTCTTCGCAGATGGAGGAAGGGGCCATGAGCCAAGGAATGTGGTGGCCTCCAGAAGCAGGAAAAGGCAAGGGAAGCGGGTTCTCCCATGGAGCCTCCAGAGAGGAACGCCGTCCTGCCAACGCCCTGATCTCAGCCCAGTGACACCGTATCAGACTCCTGACCTCTGACACTGTAAGATAACGAATTTGTGTTGTTTAAGCCACTAAGTCTGTGGCAATGTGTTCCAGCAGCAATAGGAAGGGAGCACGGTGACCACCCAAATTCTCTGTCCCACTCAGTCCTCCTGGTACTACAGCACGTGGGGCCCTCAGCCTGGGTCTCTAGCCTTAGAGCACAACGTCACCTGTGTGGTGCTTACCATTCCTTGACCGTCCCTGCCTCTCACGTCTGCCAGTGTTCAAGACTCCTCCTTTTTTCTTAATTTTTAAAAGTTTTTAAAAAAGATTTTATTTCTTTGTTTGAGAGAGAGAGTGAGAGAGAGAGCACGAGTGGCTGGAGGGGCAGAGGGAGAAGCAGACTCCCTGCTGCGTGGGGAGCAGAATGTGGGGCTCGATCCCAGGATACGGGATGATGACCTGAGCCAAAGGCAGATGCTTAACTGACGGAGCCACCCAGGTGCCCCCAAGGCTCCTCCTGAAAGGGTTCTTATGTCTTATATTTGCACAGAGCTTTCAGGCTTACAGAGCACGTTTAGTGGTTGGCGTGAAGTTGAGAAGAAACAACATACCTGTGAGTGCTTTGCAAGCTGGAAAGCGAACACAAGCATGAAGTAGTGAGAGATTTTGTGTGTGTGACTCTCCAGGCATCCAGCCCAAGGCCTCTGACTGCCCACAGGGCTTCTCCCCTCAGGACGCTGGCCACAGTGTCCTAGATGGTAGTTCCCTATATACAAAACTTACCCTCTCACTAGGTCTGAAGGGTCTTTGAGGGCAGGGCTCTGGACTTACCATATTGATCCTGGCAACCCTCACAGTGAGAAGCTTAGCTGTGGTACAAGTGGGCATGGGGGTGAAAACAAGAGTCAAAAGGTCACAACAGGTTGCCAAGGGTACTGGCCCACCTCCCTGCTTAGGCACAGCACCCAGACTCAGACTCCCTGATGACGGGGCCATGCTTTTGCCCCTTTAGAGTAGGGTGTTCAGTAAAGAGTTGTTGGAAACACATTTCTCTTAGTACCCTGCCCTGGTTTCTTTTAGGTCCTACCATGAATTTTTCCAGATGCCTCTGGCCCTTGTCTGATCCCAGATCTTCTTCTTTTTCTTCTTCTTTTTTTTCTTTAAGATTTATTTATTTATTTGAGAGAGAGAGAGAGAGAGAGAGAGAGAGGGAAAGGCAGAGGGAGAGGGAGAGGGAGAGAGAGTCTAAAGCAGACTCTATGCTGAGTGTGGAGCCTGACTCAGGGCTTGATTTCACGACCCTGACATCATGACCTGAGCTGAAACCAAGACTTGGACATTTAACCAACTGTACCACCCAGGTGCCCCTGATCCCAGATCTTCTTACCTACAGTCAAAGAGCCCCATGAAGACAGTCTTGATTCTGGGCCCTCTCCTAATCTCAAACTCCTGCATGGGTCCTGCCCTGGGCTCTGCTCCGGGCAGGGCAGTCCTTTGGCTACTCCCTGTTTCTACAGGTTGGGAGAATGGATGCAAAACAAGGAGCCACAAGGCAGAGGGACCTGGGTATGGGGACCCAGGGGCCACCAGGGCAGGCTCACTCTTCCCGCTCGCTGGCACAGCTTGTCCTGTTACTCTGGGCCACTTTAGGTAAATGGGAAAAAAACAATGTCTGTCAGCTATGAAATGAAGCCACCAGGAAAGGAGTGTTATTGCCAAGTGTTCTCAGAGGGCACGACAAACAAAGAAGGTGAAAACCTGTCTTTAACGTCAGGCTCCAGTTCCTGACCGTGGCCCCTGGTGGCCTTCTGTGCACAGAGGTCTGTGGCCCCTTAAAAGAGAGCCCTTGTCTACCTGCCCGTCTTCACTTTTCCAGGCTTCCCCAGCCTGTCGCCTCAGCTCCTGGGTGAGGGGCTCCCAAACGAACAGCCCATGGGCCACAGAGGCTGCTGGGATTCAGGCTGCTGTCAGGCCAGGCTCTGTGGCAAACCTGAGAACCCACAGCAGTGTCGCAGTGTCGCTGCTGGCTGTGCCCTTTCTATAGTGGCATTTCCATCTCCAAGGAGGCAGCCACAGTAATACAGGACGTTCATCGTCTTGCCCTCTGGGCGGGCAGGGGTGTCCCCTAGCAACTGGAGCTGTGATCTGCATATGACAGCACACTGCATCTATTCAGGACTTTCTTTCCCTGCTTTCTTTGAAACAGGCTTGCCCTATACCCAAGTTCCCTGTGAACCCCATACAATGAAAACAGCAGTTGACAGGTTCCCTGTAACTCGTGAAATCTGAGTGCGTCCAAGGGGAGAAAGACAGTGCTCATTACTGAAACACAAAACGAGCCCCTTTCAAGGCACAGCTAGTCGGCCCTCCAGTTTGCTGCCGCTGACCCCACTGCCCTTCCAAGCACAATGAGCAGAGGGAGGAGAGGGAGAGAGAGGTCTTTACTCCTTAAGTTGCCAATTGGTCATCCTCCTAACCCCTATGGGGGCTTCTTCGAACAAACAATTCAGGTGACAGAGGTCAGGGCTCCAGCCCATTCCTTGGGGAGATCTTAGCTCTCCCTGCAGGGACTTTCCCAGGTGAAACAAAGACAAGCTCGAGAAGCCTTAAACAAACTCCTGCCGATGACGCAGAGCAGAAACAGAGAAAGGGGAAATTAGAGGTGCCCGGAATCACAGCACTGGGCCTCAGCCCTTTCATCCAGCCGGATCTCAACACCCTTTTCACACTCCGGGACTGGGCCATGCACTGTGGAAGCCCAGTCATGTCCAAGCTCCAACATGGCAGCTAATGATGACCACCTGGTAACAGGGTTGGGGCGAGAAGCCATATGCGGGGTGGAAACGGCTCTATTTTTGCCCACACTGGCTTTTGGCTGATCAACCAGACTTCTAATATGCAAAATATCAGAAGAGGAGAAAGAAGAGGCAGAGAAAGAAGAAGGAAGAAGGAAGAAGGAGGAGGAGGACTAGGATGAGGACAAGGATGAGGAGGAGGAGAAAGAAGAAAGAAGAAAGAAGTAACTTATGAGGTAGGTCTAAACGGTGCAAACTGTCAAAGGAAGTCTGTGGAGAACTGCCCCCCATTCCCGAGGCTGTCCAGTGAGGGCTCTGGAGGGTCCAACTCTGCTGCTTGAATGGTAAACCCTGTTGTGCACAAAGCAACACAAGCTAGTGTAAATGAAGAAATACGCTGGGGCTCTCGGGCTTACCCCAGCCAGTCCTCAGAAGAGCAAGAGATGGGTAAGCAGGACAGGGCTTTGTTCTTTCATTCCTGATTCCAGAAGCAGTAACTGAGAGTGAGCACACAGCCGTGTTGTGGCAATGATCTCTATGGGTGTACTTGGGGACCACAGGCAGTCATTTAACCACTGGGCCTCTGAGTTTATCATCAAGAAATGCACTGTATCACTTGCAAGTCTGGCCACCCTGCATAGAATATAATGTATTATATATACATAGATAATACATATTATATATACATAGAGTATATACACATATATTCATACATATATATGCAAACATACATATACATAGAACATATATACATATATATATTATAATATGTACTATATATACATAGAATATAATGTGAATGGGGCCCCTAAGTCTATGCAATATGGTGGCTTTGCTTATGGAACTCCTGTCATAGGCCAGGCTAATGGGGGAATCTCAGTAGCCACTTTCACTCTAGTTACAGAGACAGCTAATATGGGAAGATGCGATAAAGACATAGTCAAGAGTGGCCCTGCCTATGGCTGCAACAGGAGGCCTGTAAAAGAAGAGATCAGTGTGGACTATAGTCATTGGGAAAGGCTTTATGAAGAAATTGTACTATCCAT
This sequence comes from Ursus maritimus, assembly GCF_017311325.1. NCBI lineage: Eukaryota > Metazoa > Chordata > Mammalia > Carnivora > Ursidae > Ursus > Ursus maritimus. The sequence continues at coordinate 30,823,006 of NW_024425008.1, forward strand.
GATGAATGGGCTAGAAAACAGAATGATAAAAAGAAAGCATGCAGAGCACAGAGTATTTGCAGGGCAGTGGAACTATTCTCTATAATGGTGGATACATGTCATCAAACATCTGTCCAAACTCATAGAATGTATAACACCAAGACTGAACCCTAATATAAACTGCAGACTTTGGGTGATAATGATGTGTCACTGTGGGTTCACTGACTGTAAGAAATGTACCACTTTGGCAGGGGACATAGATAGTGGAGGAAATTGTGCATGTGTAGGGACAGGGAGTGTGTAGGAAATCTCTTTACTTTCTGTCAATTTTGCTGTGAACATAAAACTTTTCTAAAAAATAAAGTCTATTTAATAACTAAAAAAGAATGAGTCTATTTGGGATATTAACAAAACAAGTATATTGAAAAAGAAGCAAGCAGAGCACATAGGAAGGTAATAAATGGCATGGCCTGACCATAGGTGGTGGGAGGGAGTATGGATTGAAGAGTAATGAGAAATTGAATTGGAGAAGTGAGGTGGGGCAGATGATGAAGAATCTTGAAAGCCAAGCAGAGAAGGTGGGACTTGATTTTGGAGAACATGGGGGGCCTCATAGGTTTTAGGGCTGAGAAGTGATACCAAAAAAATAGTAGGTGTAGAAGGGGAGTTCGAGAAGTGCTTAGAGTGAAGAGAGACGGAACACTCTCCTAGTTATCAAGGCACCAGGAGTTTCTCCAAGCTCAGGAGGTGTATGCTAGGATCTCATGACCGTCTCTGCACAGAGCTGTGGAAGAGCGTGCTTGATCTGGCCAGCAGAGGACAAGATCCTACAGTGCTCCATGAGTATGAGCTTTCTACAAACGGATCGAGGTCACATGGTGAGCGAAGCTGGCATGACAGCACGTGAGACAAGGAGTGCTCAAGCTTGAGAGGCTGGCCTGGCTTTCCTGCTTACTTACTTTGCCACTGTTTGTAATTTGGCCTTGACGTTGTTTTCCTGATATCTAATAAGGATGGTAAATAAGACAGTTCTGCGGACAATAGGCCTTCTTGTGTATTGTTCACCTTCTTGTTTATTCTCTGGATTTTTAGTACAGAGTATAAGAGATGAAAATGTGGTTTTCTGTATCTTGGGAAACAGTCAGTTATTCAACAAAAAGTTATCGATTCTGAGGACAGAGCAGCAAAGAAAAGAAACAAAATCCCCTGCCTTTCCAGGGCTAAGCATTCTAGTAAGAAGCCATGTAAATGAGTGTCTCATCAGTTGTAGGAAATGGGGAATCCTGGAACTGTGCAGCCCGGAGCAGCCAAGTGAGAAGGGTGACAAAAACCAGGGAAATGTGGGGGATTGGCACCAAGAAGAGGGAGCAAGCTTACTTTGTTCTAGAAATGTAGTCCTCAAATTTTCCAGCCAGCATAGCCGAGGGATGCAAGTAGATAAAGCTTCCCTCAGCAACAGTGGCTTGTGGCCACAGTGGTACTAAGGAAGGATAGGAGTAGCAAACACCCTGAGAAAGAAGAGATCTCAGTTACACTCCTTAGCCACGTGGGGTTAACCTGATGGGGGTGTGCAGGGGAGCAGTTGCTTCCTTGGAGCACATTCTCCTAAAAAAGCATCTTTTGAGCAATATCTTAAAAGATAATATTGATATGAAGATGTTAAGCCCATGATGAAAACACATTAGGGAGAAAGCAAGAGTCAGTCTGTCCAGTGTGTAGTGAAGATATTAATGATCAGGCAAGAGATGTGGAGAGAAGCGGGGGCAGGGGGCAAAGAGGTCAGCCTTCTTTATATGTCTGGATATTGGAACCTGGTGAAAGTGCTGGCCAGCTCTTGAGAATTATTGTAAAATGGGGTCAATGGATCAAAGTCACAGAGCGGTGGATCCTATCTCAGTATAAGAAAGAACTTCCTGAGGATGAAAACTTTCCAACAATAGCTCAGACGTCTTCACACAGTAGTGTGTACACCATTCTGGAAGAATTCAAACCCCATGACGGTCATCTGTCAGAGCATCCTGTGTTGAGATGACCAAGCAAAGCCTCTAATGCTTCAAATCTCAGATTCTGGTAATGGAAGGTGGAGGTGTGAAGAGTAAGATGATTGTGAGGACTAGTCTTACCCAGACCCCGGAGAAAAACCTTCCAGCAACAATCATAGGAGCCCAGAGACCAGTTCTTAAAACTGAATGGCAACAGAATCCATTCCCTGCCAGCTCTTCGTCACCAAGGGCTTGGCATTCATTCCTCCGCGTCGTTGTTTGGTGCTTGGAGGCATTTTGAGATGGCCAAAATGGAGAAGTGAGAAGGTGACGTGCCTAGTTCAAGAGGGAGACTTGCCTAGGACTAGAACACAGTGAGGTTTGCTCTCAAGGGGTGCTGCAGAGACTCCCAAGCAGAAAGGCCTGGCTCTGATAGAGTCCGTTCTCCACTGCCCTGGGCCCTCCTTGGTCTCTTTGGAATGGTTGAGCAAACGGCTCTAAATCACCTTTTGCCGGAGGAAGCCTGCTTCTCACAGGAGGGCCTGAAATTGGCCCCCGATAAGGCAGCATGTCCTGTCTGGCTCCCCATCCACACCTTCCCAGCTGGGCCCGCTGTGGATGCTGCCGAGTTCAAAGGCACTGCTTCCCTTGGACCCACATCAAGGACTGGAATGAGAAAAGGGTCCTCTGACCTTCCCATAGTGAAGGATGGGACCACCTTTGTGTTGCATGTGTTGAGAGGGGGAGTAGATTTTTCCTGTCACTATTGTGTTTCCATGCACTGGATGTAGACTATCTGAAAACAATCATCGGAAATAGTCTTTCACCTATGGCCAGAGGCTGGAGCCTGGCCCAGTGTGGGGAGAGGCTGTGTCCACCCAGGGGGAACCTGGTGGCCCGTGTTAAGGACACTCACTAGGGGGCACGGCTGGGCTTTCCTAGCCCCTGCCTGAAACACCGGTCCTCTGTGTGTCCCTTCCAGTGAGGCCACGGGCTCTGATTGCAAGTGCCTTCTGCTTACCAACTCTCTCCACCGGAAACAACCACCCAAAGGCCAAACCTTGTCCTAAGTCCAACAATCCACCTCAATCTCAAAGTTTTCCACTTCTCCTTCAAGCCAGTTTGATAGTCAAGACCATTCCAGGCCTAAAATTCAGCCCTCTCCTGGGCTCTTGGGAAGGTGCCATGCGGTGGTTGGCAAGCCATGTGGGGAGACAGTCGGATTTCCACCCGTCCTGAGGTTAAGGCTGCTGGGTGCTGGTGGTGGGAAGCTGACGAACTCTGTGGCTATAACTAAGGGGTGGGAAGGCTCCTCCAACCAGAGCTCCCCCTCTCAGGGCTGGACCGGCCTCTCTGGGAAAGAGGACCATGCCACATTCTTTCTCACAGGCCTGTCCCAAGCCGGGATAGATCGCCAAGCTCCAGAGGCCCCCTGTTATCAGAAAGTGCCACAGCAGTGCTAACAGGGGCGGTCCAGGCCTCTGCGGTGTGACCTCTCCTGAAAGGAGCCTGGAGAAGCCATGGGCCAACACCCACAGGCTGAAAAGGAGACCGGGTGCATTCAGGAGGGAAAAAATAAGAAGCATGAAGATTTGCACCAGACTGATGCTGGCCACAGCAAGCCTCTCTGCAGGCTTTTCCCACCATTCTCTGCCGGCCCTGAGGTTTCAAGGACCCAGTGGAGAAAAATCAAGCCCCAAGTTGATTATGGCCCAACTTCCCCCAAAGACGTAGATCACCCCTTTTCTTGCCCCAAACACCAGGCAGAGCAAATGCGTTTAATAACCCCGGCCCCTTCCAAGTCCACTCAGGGTACACAGGGCTGCAGCCTGCTTCTCGAACGCGGGCAGCTGTTCTGAAACAGGTTGGGGAAAGTGATCTTTGGCACATAATGAAAAGGGTGTGTATGTGTGGGGGGGGTACCCAAGAACTCTCTATCAGGGCCAATCATATTTTTAATTGCCGAGAATCGGCCCGTGGCTGTTGCTCAAGGCTACAGTGCGCAGGCTTGCCAAGGATCAGAAACTCATTTCAGAGGGGGTAAGAGAGCACGTCCCGAGGACTGTTCATTACCGAGCTGTCATTTCTTATGGGAAATCAGGTGACGCCTCAGCGTTTATACAATCCTCTCCCCACCACCTCTCCGTCTTTCGTTCCCATCTAGAAAGGGAGCAGTGAACTTGAGCAATCTGGGAATTTTGGGTTCTGCCCTCCCCCCGAAGCATGACCGATGGCCCATTTTTCAAGCCAAATCTCCCCCCTTGCAGGCAGCTGTCAGGAAACCACAGAAGGTGCCTGCAGGAGCACAAGAAATGGCTGGCTCTAATCTGGAGAAGAAAATGAATTAACAAGGCAGCTACTTATGGAAGAATGTTTTCTTTCCTTCAGCCTCAGCCTGCATATTTTCACAACATGTGTACTCTGTTACCTTGTCACTTCCCTGTTTTCTTTGGGTAAATAACTGGGCTCTGGACTTAGGGGAAAAAAAGAAAGAAAGCAAGCAAGCAAGCCAGCTCAGGAGTAGCTCCGGGACGGCTTGCCTGGCGGAGCTGGACGGGAAGAAGGAGCATGCTGTGGGCATGAAAGGGGCGCATTGCAAAGCCAGCCCAGCCCGTTCTGGATGCGGCTTTCACTGACCTCTGCGAGTCATGGTGTGGGAGTCAGAGAAGGGAGGGGAAGCCTGCTCCCGCAGCCTCGGGGCCGGCCAGCCCTGTGGCTGGGGGAAATAAAGAACTTTTCTCCTTCGCCAAGTCAAATGGAAAGCCCTCTCTGAACTCGACAGAGTCAACAAGGCCTACTGGGGCTCTACCCCCAGCCTCTGCCTTCCCACGGGCCGGGAGCCGCCAGGGTGAGGGAGGTCGGTGTCCCGGCCCCCTCACTGTGCCTCGGCAGGACCCAGGTCCTTCTGCGGAGCAACAGGAATAGGGTCTTTCTTTGTGGAGATCCATGGCCCGTGTTTGCATGTGTAGGCAACATTCTCCATCTAGAAAATGCCCGAAGGTTTTGAGTCTGTCTTGCAGGGGTGTTGCTCTGTCCTTCTTCACTTCTCTGGATGAGGAATGCTCACCTTGGGCGTCTGTGCCATACACCAGAGGAGTACAAACCACACTGGTTTCACCTGCAGGAAACCTTTTAGATATGCACCGTTGATGAGGGTGCAAGGGAATGACCAGTTCGTGGGGAACGATGAGCTACTCTGCTAAATTCGGGTCTTTGATTCATAAAGCTACGGCAACACTCACCGCTTGGGTCCTCACAGCGAGTCATCAGAACAGAGAGCCAATACTAACATTGCTTCGAATATTCCACCGCACATAAAAGCAGTTAGTGTACCACGCGCCACAACACCTGCGGGTGCTGGCCCATCCTGTGGGGGGAAACCAAGGCAGAGAGCACTTGGAGGCTGAGACCAGCACAAGAGCCCCCCCCCCCCAGGCGACACGGCAAAGGCACGGGGGTGGGGGGTGAGGTGGGGAGTAACTGGGTGTTCTCTGGGCTTCTGCAGCCATGCATTTCCTTTCTCCATCTGCTCAGGACCCTTTGATTGCAACCTTGAACTCCCGATCTCACTTTGTAGATCACACAGCCTTCTTCAGGCAGAGGTTTGGAATTCAAAACCAGAGTTTTTGGTTGCAAGGGTCTGGCCCCCATCTGTTGAGAGGTTCCTTCAGCATGACTGGAAGGGGCTGCGAATGTCCCACAAGGTGGGGCCGCTTGGAGAGGAAGAGGATGGTGTTGTTGCCTATTCCAAAAGAGTACTTGCAAGGGCATCAAGGGCTTTCAGCCGGAGGAAGAGGGAGACCCCAACGCTTTCCGGGAACAGAGAGACAAGGACACTTACAGGCTATCCAAATTATTCATGTGGTCTAATTCGACAAGAGGCAGCGTCAGAGATGGGCGGCCGGGCAGATGGGAGCAGCTATGAGAACAAAGATGCCAGGTCGCATCCCTCCAGCCCTGGCAGCTCCCAGGACTGCTAAGCGCTTGGCCCACGTGACCTCATCTATTCCCCACTAACCCCCTGAGGTGGGTACTCTTGTCCTCCTCTTCCAGAGGCACAGGGAAAGGACAGTTTGCTCAAGTCTCCGCTGAGACACCAGACGGGTGACAATCACCCAGGCAGGTGATCGCAAAGCCAGGAGTTTTGCTCTCCGTGCCGTGCTGCCTCCGAGGAGAAGCTGAAGGAGCTTCCTCCTCAGACCTGTGGCATCAGGAGGAGCTCCTCTGTCTGGCTTGATGACGGTACCCCCCCGCCCCCGCCCCGATCCAGGAGAGGGCTCTCCCAGCACCGACCCTGGTGGCAGGAGATTGAAACGTCTCTTCAATCACTGGGCCAGCAGTGTTTCCATGAAGAAACCTACAGTGGTCCCTGAGCCATCACCCTTGGGACTGGCCTGCGTCTACCCGGCTCCCACGTGCAAGCCTATGCCTCCCCGGTTCGCACCGGTGCCTCAGTGGCGCCCTTGCCCTCCTGGCTTTACTTCCTCCTAGTCACCTCACTAAGTGCCCTAGGCATGCTGTGCGGAGCTGAGGCCCCTGTGAGCGTGCCTGGCCAAGGACTAAGCCACACTTCTCCCAGGGTGGCCCCTAGGCCACCAGCACTGGAGGCTTCCAGGAGCTTCAAGAATGCACATTCTCCAGCTCTGCCAGAGCCCTCAATAAGATTTTCAGCATCAGGACCAGAAGTCTGCATTCTTAAACAAGCTCCCCAAGGGATTCTGATGCTCCCTGAAGTTTGAGGCCCACCCTAGAGGCTTTCTCTGAATTAGGTTGTGTTGAACACAAGCCAGACGTGGCCAAGCAGAAACCGGGCAGTGTCCCGCTGCACCTTGCCTCTTGTCCCTCCGAGGCTCTGATATGGGCACCGTGCGAAGAGCTCAGAGTGTGTTTGGGTACAGGCATGGGTGTTCTCGAATGGGGAGGCCGGGGTGAGAGGAAGTGGGGAGTGGCAGCGGAAGGTGTGGGAGGCTGTGTGCACCATCTCTGCCAGTCTATTAAGAAGTCCTAGATGGGTAAAGGCCCTGGCAAAAAGTCACCAGTGGGGGTCCCAAGCAGAACGCCTCCCAAACCCCATTTAAAAAGGCAGTCCTGAATGTGGCCGGTTTCCTGCTGGAGGATCCCAGCAAGCAGGATGGAGAGTGAATCAGGCCCTAAACTTTCAACAGGGAAGTCAGGCAGCCTTGCAAAGAGGAGAAAGCAGGGTGGAGACCCAGGCAGGCCACCTGGCGCAGAGGAGTGTGTGAGGGTAAGAGGCCTTTCAAGACCTCTGAAGGCCACTTTCAGAGAGGCATGGGAGAGAGGGAGCCCCTGGGGGACCCTGAGCCCCAAGCTCATCAAAGGCATCCCAGGCAGGCCACTGTGTCCAGAAAATGAGATGAAACATTTAGTCAAGTCGGTTTGGAGTTTGGGGAAAAAAAAGTTCTTTTTAAAATCCTTCATAAAACTGAAAAAGGAATGGATTCCCCTCCCACCTCACCAGAACCCCAGAACAACTGAACACAAAGGACTTTAAACTTGGTGTCTAGTAAGACCTCCATGAAAATAATTTCCCAGCTCATTTGCAGGGAAAACAGTGCTATTTTGCGACCACCTATAATATCTGGGCATGCTCAATGGAAGTAACTCAAGTGAAAAATCTATTAGTTGGGAAAGTGGGGCATGGAGGAGGTAGAGAAGGAAGTGGCGTGAGTCGGGGAGCCTCTGGGTGTGTGCAGACCCGACTTCTACGTGTCGAACTGTTTGTGCCCCCCGTGGACCTGGATGAGCCACGTCACGTGTCCGGGTCTGGGTCTTCTCCTCTGAAACAAGGTAGGGGAGAAGGCTGCTCGGCTGGCAGAGCTGCCTCCCTGTGGCCCTGGGACACCCGGGCAGCCACGCGGTGCCTCTGTCTATCCTGCATGCCCATGTCCTCATCAGAGTCCAGCCTGAGCAAAGACAGACCTTTCCCAGCATCTCGTTAGTGGGAAAACCACAGGAAACAGAGTAAGAGCAGCTCTGTGTCTTTAGATTAATAAAATTAGGGCATTACTCAGAATTGCTCCTATGATTGGTATTTATATAGTGTCATATATATTTATGTTATGTCATACATCACATATACAAATCACATACGCCTGCTCTTTTTATTTATATAATGTCATATGCAGTGTCGTATGTATTTATACAGTATCATATACATATATGATATCATAATATATATATGATCATATATACATGATACTACGTAAATACAAATCGGGTATTTGTATACATATTACAAATAACCTATTATATTATAGTTGTAGATAGGTAAATGCATATTATAGGTATTTGTATATATATGTATACACACATATGTGTGTATAGGTATTTGTGTGGGTGTGTATATATATACACATTATATAAATACTAATCACAGACACACACACATACACAAACACACAGTCAGTGGCTGAGTAACCTAAGGCTTCCCAGTGAGGCCATGGACAATACACATTTGACCCTATTGTGGGTAGAATTGCACCCCAAGGAAATATATTGAAAACCTTATCTGTGAATATGACCTTATTTGGAAATAGGGTCTTTGCAGATGTAACTAAGACGGAAGTTAAGAGGAGGTCATGCCAGAGTAGGGTGGGCCCTTGTTCCACTATGACTGGTGTCCTTCTAAGAAGAGACACAGACTAAGACATACGCAGGGAGACGATGCATACCCACAGGGAAGACAGCCACGAGAGCATGGTGGCAGAGATTGGTGGGACCATCTACAAATCAAGGATCAACACAGTTGCCAGTAGCTACTAGCAGCTGGAAGAGGCAAAGAAGGAGACTCCCGGAGAGCCTTCTGGAGACACCTCCATTCAGACTTCCAGCCTCCCGAACTATGAGAGAATACAGGGCTGTGGTTTTAAGCCACCCAGTTAAGCACCAGCGTGTGGCACCTGGTTAGAGCAACGCCCGGAAACGAACAGGACTCCCACTGAAAAGTGGTAGGGAAGCATCGGTCAGGCTTTTGCATCTGCTGAGCCCCCCGCCTTGGCTGCTTTCCCTGGCTCTCTCTTGTGGGGAAGGGGCTGGGTGGAGATATTTAAGTGCTTCCAACTGTAACCAACACTTGACAGGTTGTGAAGGCCCCCACACCCCCTGCTCCTCTGTGGTGACTGCTGACGGCCCAGGCCATACCTCTACCGCCCTCAGCCCAAGCTGGGGCGAGACGACGACACTTCACAGCTTTACTCTCCCGGCACCAGCACCAGGGGCTTTGAGCCCTCAAAGGGTGGTGGGAATTTATGGGTCGTCTGCCTCTGGATCAGAGTTCCCGCTGTGAGAGGTTCTCTTTTTTCACTTTAATGGTACACAGGCATTCTCCCCACGCCCCCTCGAAACAGCCACACATCTTTTTAAAATTTGCACCTTTTTTTCAGGCTGGTTTCCTATGGTGAAGGAGAGGCTAGGAAATGCCCAATAAATCATCTGTCTGTCCTCACTCAATTGAAAGGCAGGAAATGCAGAGAACAGTCCCTTACCTTTTCCACTTTGCATATAACAAGACTTATTGGGACCTTTTGGAGGGCAGCCCCTCTGACAGCAATATTAATTCTTCAAGGCCACTGGAGTTGTTTCCAGGGACTAGACTCAAGGGAGCATGCCCATTTGGGATGTTGATTGCCTTCGCTACCAGCACTTTCCATGGGCAAACTTTCCGGGACTTGCCCTGGAATCTAGATGGTACAACAGCTAAGTCGTGTCCAAGAAGATAATGACCGCCTACAGGGGAGTTTATGGAGAACGTCCAAGGAGAGGTTGAGGATGTGTAGGGACGAACAGAGGATGCTTTCCGGTAGCCAGCAAAGGCTTCTTGGAAGAGGTGAAGAAAGCTCTGGGCGGAGGTGTGAGACTCACAAGGTTTGGGAACATAGAAGAAGGAATGAGACTGCTGGAGAGGCTGGGGATTCCTGAGAACAGGCTAGAATGGGGGGTGAGAGAGGCAGAAAAGCATATGGCTTACCCAGGGAACAGTGGAACCCCCTGGTGTGTGGAAAAGGTCAGGTGGCGTGGCAGGGAACAAGGCTGGAAAGGTAAGCAGAGGTGCTTCTCTGAGAGGCCTTGAGAGCCCAGCTGAGGATTGAGGACCTGGAGAGAGGGGGACTGGAATTGCGCTTGTAAACTGCACAAAGCCTGGCCGTCCCTGCAGCACGGCCTCTGCTTGGACTCACAGAGAAACACGGCAACTCCTAATGCTTTCGGGCCTAATGTGATCCCACCGCGGGTTTTCTCCAGAAGCCATGCAGGGGATTCACACCACACCCTGCCCAAACGTCCAGTGCCATTTCCCCTCTAGTTTTTCACACTCAGATTACCCCTTAATCTCTTCTTTTCTCTCGTTCTCTTTCTAGCCACCTCCCCTTAGCCTGCCCCACCTCCACCCTGGGGGCCCCCCCACTGCTATGGGCTCCTCCTGTTCTGACCTACCTTACTCCCTCTCAATGCTGGCACCTGCCATGCAGGACAGGGAAGGCTCTTCTTAGGGAATTAGAGGTGTCTTCTGCTGTGCCCACTTTTTTCCCCATGACTAGCCCACTGGCTAGCCTGGGGCTGCAATCCTCCATCTAGCTCTGGCTTCTGGAAAAGTCTGGGGGGCAGTTGGTGGGAATGCAGGCCTGCCCTGCAAGGAGGGAGGGTGCAGACGGGAGAGCAGGGAGGAGGCCACTGGTTCCTGGGGGGGCCCAAGCAAGGCTCTGGGAAGAAAAGACCCCAAGGGAGATAGGAAAGTCAGACCAAAAGGTGGCCCTAGGTCTGGACAGACTTTCAAGTTTGAGGTCTGTCCCCTTTACAGACTGGGAGCCATGAGCCTGAGTCTGTTCTGTTTACGCAGCCTCTCTAGGCCCTAACATGGCACCAAACGCGTGGTGAACATTCGGTGCGTATCTACTGAATAAATGAATGTGGGGACGAAGGGAGGAGTGTGTAAGTGGGTAACTCAGCGGTGCCCCACCCGAAGAGAAGGGACCCTGCAACCCCATGGCGGTGATGGGGTTCAGAACACGCTACCCCAACACACGGCACCTTGGCATTTCGGCATTTTCAGCTGAAGGAGTCTGGGAAAATGGCAGGAGCAGCAGCGGCACTCTGCCCCCCTCCCCCACCCTGCCGCTCGCCAACACTGCTCCCCTGAAACAGGTCGCAAAACCCTCATCTGCAGGGTGCCCTTCCCAAACCTGGAGGTATCCCTTAGCCCCAAGGATAAAGGGACAACGAGAAGAATCCTAGCCAACAGGCGTTGCTAAGCTTCCCCCAGTTTACTACACTTGCCTCCTGTTCCTTAAGCTGCCTCATTCCTCCACGACTGCCGCTCCTCAGCACTCCTGGCACCACAGTCTCAGGTCCAGCTGTTTCCTCAGGCCTCCATTTCCTTGTGGAGCTCCCGCGTCACATACAACTCACGTTACGCGAGTAGGGATGCTTTCCTCCTGCTACACTCTCTTTGTCAGTGTACCTTTCAGATCCAGCCAGGGACCCCAAGAGGGGCGAGCAGAACTTTTTCCTTCGTATACAGGTCAATGAACAGACGTCCCAGGATTCACCTGCCCAGCTGTCCAGGAAGCTGGCAATTCCAACAGGTGAGAGGGAGGGAGCGTCCCTCCACCAAGCACCCCCCCCCCCCGCCCGCCACCGTCTCCCGTCTGCCCTGCACTGATTCACACCTGGCTGGAATCACAGACGGTGTGGGACATGCCCGAGGAGACCCTGAGGCCTCCTCCCACCAGATGGACCAGGAGACCTGGCTTGTCCAGGGTGTGACTCACCCACTTCCCTTGATGTGGGGTTTTCCCCTGCACTATCTGCTTCATGGATTGATGTCAAGGCTGAACGTGTTGTCCCTTCCAGAAATATTGTAATTGTAAAAGGTGACCGTGCAGAGCAGGTAGGACTTACCACAGGAGAAAGGAAGGCGCGAAGGGGGCAGACAGGTCCTGATTCCGTATCCCGAGCTAGTAGTCACTGTGGTAATGTTCTTGAGGAATTTTTATTTATTCTAATAGCTCTACTGCTGTTCATGCAACAGTTACTTTTTGAGCACCTAACATGTTCCAGGCTTGTTTTAGGCGTGGGGAAAGGGCAGGGAGCAAAACAGAAATCCTGTCCTCATCACACATTCTAGCAGAGAAACAAGAGAATGAATAGAATGCATAGCCTATTAGAAAGTGATCAGTGCTGTGAAGAAAAATAAAGCAGGGAAGGAAGACAGGAAGTGCCAGCAGTGGGTGAGGGTGGTGGGAGGGGTGTAATTTAAAATAAGGTGGTCCAAGGGGCGCACAGCGGTTAAGCGTCTGCCTTCGGCTCAGGGCGTGATCCTGGCGTTGTGAGATCGAGCCCCACATCAGGCTCCTCCGCTATGAGCCTGCTTCTTCCTCTCCCGCTCCCCCTGCTTGTGTTCCCTCTCTCGCTGGCTATCTCTATCTCTGTCGAATAAATAAATAAAATCTTTAAAAAAAAAATAAAATAAGGTGGTCCGGAAAGGCACAACTGAGGTGACATTTACGCAAAGAGTCGAAGAGGGTAGGGCATGAGCCGTGGCCACGTGTGGAGGAGAAGATTCTAGGTATAGGAACCACCTGCATAGGGAATGGTCCTACGGAGGGAACATACATGGTCTGTTCCAGGCACAGCAAGACCAGTCTGGTAGGTAAATCACTAAGCCCACTCTCTAAACATGGGAAGAACTGGCTCTTCCTGGTAGCTCACCAGGTTAATTCATCTTGCTAAGGAGGTCCAGGTCGCAGGCACAGGACGTATTTGTTTTCCAACAAAAGTCATCTTGCAAGGACAGAGGACTTGGTCATAAGAGAATGTATTCATTATTCCAACTCAGTCCTTCATGCTGGTCTGGAGCCCAATTCCACTGCTGTTTGCACTGAGACAAATCATGCTATCTGAGCCTCAGTTTTCTCTTCTGCTAAATGGGGGATGATGTTTAATAACACCTATCCTAAAAGATTAGGCTAATATAATGCATAAAGCATTTTGTAAACAGTGACGTGCTGTAGAAATTGTTCGTTGTTATTATTAGACCGTAAGAGCCACTCAGGGTCTATGTCCAACTCAGGTTGGGTCTGTAAAGCCATTTTCATAGGCAAAGAGAACTTCCTTTTTCCCTTTGCTAGGTTGCAAAACTATTTTTACTTAGGTGTTACAGTAATCTTCCTATTTGGGGTGGGAAAAGATTTTGTGAGGCTCTCACCAGCCCCTCTGAACTTTGGCTGGATCTGCCAGACCATTTCCCAAACCTGAGTTAATCCTATCCCCACCCTTACACCCTCACCCCACCTTGGCTTCTGTCTCCCAGCTTTGCGGAGAGACTTGGGTGTCTCTGCCAATGGTCTCTATCACTAAATCCCACGGGGTGACCGCAACTGGGCTCTCAGCAGTGCCAAACAATTTTCATCCTTTGGTTAAGTCCTTGTTTGCTTCCTGTGGTGAGAGCTCGGCATCCTAGTCCCCAGCCCCGCAGCCCCCCCTCACTCTGGGCACATGGCCGGGCTGCAGCTGCACTAGGAGATACGAGTCCAACCACACAGGCTCCTCCCTGCCTGGACATTCCTTACCAGACCTCAGTCTCCCCTTTACTCCACCCTTCTTCTCTAGATCGAGAGCCAACACCGTCTCCCTGTGGAGGGGATGATTTCCTCCTGTGCCGAAGGCCGATATCACACTTTCTATAGAAATAATCAGAGTGACCCCAAAGAACTTAGGAATAAGGAAGCTGATTGCTGTATTGTGTATTTTAAAAACCGAGAAGCAACTCTATGTCCAACCAAAGGGGACTGATTAAACTGACGATGGGTGCAGCCATGAGATGGCCAGGAAAACTTTATGAACAGTATGTCCCAATCTTGCTAAAAGCCAAATAAAATTGGCAACAACAAACACGAACACGTGCATATGGTGGGAAAAAAAGACTGGAAGGAAATATACAAGAAGATCAACAATGATTATCTTCAGGCGATGAAATTATGAGTGATTTTTACTTTTAGTATTTTGCTATATTCTGAAATATCTCCTGTAAGCAGGCAGTATTTTTTATAATTAGAACAAACAGCAAAACAGCTTTTACTTCTCTGTAAAAGCTGCATGCGCTTCAGTTCTTCTTGTCCCTTTCAACGCAGCCTTTCCCCGGTGGGGTCTGGTTGACAGCTGGACAGTAACTCTCATTACATGGAAGGCCTAGAAGAAAACCATAACCAATTAACATTACCGCGGGAGCTGAGGCATGCAGAATGGAAATGCCTCAACGGGAACATGTTATTACTAATTTTTTTCCATCACGGGACAGGTGTTTAGAGGAATGTGCTAAATTTGCTTCAGATAATTTATTTTTTAAATACTATGGTTACTTCATTTTTTTGCCTCTGTTGACACGAGAACCTTTACTATGGGGAAACGTTTAGTGCGGATATTTCGTTCTAAGTCTATTTAACCTTTATACCTGAGGCCCTACTGTGTGCCGGCCGTGGTGATACAAGGGATTACCTGCCGATGTTTCTTAACAGGGGCTTTGGAAATGTTTGGGGGTGATTTTGACCGTCCAAACGATCGAAGGAAAGTGCTACCGATTTAGTGGGTAAGGGCCAGGGTTGCTAAACATTCTATACTATCCGGGACAGTCCTACGTAACCAAGAATTGAGGTCCCTCTCAGGCCACCACCCTGGAGGAGAAACCATGAACTGGACAGTGGAGACAGGCAACGTCTGGAAGGACCAGAGAGAAAGGAGGGTACGGCTGCTTCTCACGCTTATGCTAGGATTCAGGGTCACCGGATCTCCCCAGTTTGTCAGGGGAGCCAGCAGTGTAGATGATGACATAAAATGTCCTGATTTTTTAAGAACACTGCCTGGGCTAAACCAAACACATCTGTGGGCCAGATTTGGCCCTCAGGTTGCTGACTGGCAAGCCTGTCTTAGGGAAAGACACAGTCCCTGTCTCCATGACAGGAGTGTGATGGAGCCCATAGGAGCTCGAGTTCAAGTTCTAGAGTGGACCAACCTGGGTTCAAACCCCGGCTCTGTCATTCACTACCTACAATTGCAAGCAAGTGAACATCCTCTGGCCCTCACTTTCCTCCTCCCTAAAATGGAACCAGTGGGAACACTCACTGGTTCGTTACAAAGATGCATCCAGGTAGGGACGTCCCCAGTGAGGTGCACATGGGAAATGCTTAATGAAGTAGAATGCAGTCTAGAATCAGTACTGACTGTGAACAGTCCATCGTGCCAGGTGCTGAGGGCTTATACATAAGTGTGAGAGAAAGCCCTTGACCCGGAGGTGTTTTCATTCTGGAAAAATAAATGAACCCAGGACATAAATATTGCAAGCTGGCCAAATATATGAATGTGACTGACATCAGACAGTTTCAGGAGACCAGAGGCCAGTACCTCTCATGAAGGTGGTGGGGGGTCGGGGTGTTGGAGTCTAGCCAGGAAGAGAGGGAGGGAAGGAGTGGTCCAAGCCAAGGACAGATGATAAAATCATAGTAAGAACTGAACGCTTACCACATGCCAGGCACTCTCTGGACACTCCATGGGGTGACAAACATGCTCCTTTTGGCCTCGTACATAGAAGGGATAAGGCATGAGTCTGGGAAGGTCCCCTGGAGCTGGGGCACGGTTGTGCTGACTGCCAGGCCAGAGCACGGCGGAGTATTTAATTTGCGGGCAGGGGAGTGGAAGCGAGGAAGGGACATGTGGGAGCGGTACTCTGGGGTGGAGCTCAGGACAGAGTGGATGTGGAGATGACATGGCAGACTCATGGGGAGGTCATGCGTGAGGTCAGAGGATGGGAGGTAGGGAGCCCCGCGGAGGGTTTTCTTTACCAGGTCTTTGTACAGACCCAATTTGTGGGGTGGTGGGGGATGCTGTCAAGACTGATTGCCTAGGGGACGATGGGAATTTTATAGAAGGAAAACAATTTTATTTATTTTTATTTTTTTTAAAGATTTTTATTTATTTATTTGACAGAGAGAGACAGCCAGCGAGACAGGGAACACAAGCAGGGGGAGTGGGAGAGGAAGAAGCAGGCTCCCAGCGGAGAAGCCTGATGTGGGGCTCGATCCCAGAACACCAAGATCACGCCCTGAGCCGAAGGCAGCCGCTTAACGACTGTGCCACGCAGGCGCCCCGGAAAACAATTTTAAACTCCTGTCTTGTACCACCTCCAAGCTCTCCTGCCTCTCCTTCCTCACCCTCCGCTAGCATGTTCCTGGTCTCCACTGACCAGGCCTTGTGGTTATAAATACCCTCTCCTTAACTATTTTTGAAAATTTTGGAAGCAACCCCTTCTCTCACTAATGTGCTGTTATTATCCAATCTCTCCAGAAGACCTGTACCCAACCCCCTCCTCACCCCCACCTCTCTAGAACACAGATCACTGTGAGAATGGATGGATTGGATATAGCAGAGCTTCCAGACTTTGGGCCCATCGGGGCTAGCTGATAAAAAATCCCATACTGTGTATGAAGGAAGAGTGTGCTTAGCGAATTCTATGGAACTGGTTTTTTTTCAGGGGGAAATTGTTAATCCACTACAAGAGCGAACTGTTCCAAGTACCCCGGTCCATTTGCATAACAGGCAACATGCTGTTTATGCAGGAGGCCCATCTTTTTCTCAAAGTAGACCAGGCCACACACACCTCTCGTAGGGAAGACCGTGTTGGCTGTGATTCTGATTCATTCTACAGGACTGTAGGATGCAGAGCGATAAGACCATTTTGCTGGGGATGTCTGATGCCTGAGCTTCGCTAGACCCTAACCTGAATTAGTCCAGATCAGTGCAGGGTCACGGCAAGGCATCTTCAGCACGAACAGCTCGCGGCAGTAGAGAACTGTTCCATGAGTCAGAGTCAGAGCGGACCAAGGTTTTCATGGGCTGCCTTACAGAAAGCAAGTTTCCTGTCACCGGAGGGGACCAGCCGTCACACACTAGCACTAGGATCCTGCCGTGGCTTCCCCTAGCAATCAGTAACAAAGAAACACCTACCAGACCTTTTTTCTTTCTTCTAGAGTCTTCTATACAAATGTGTCCAGGGCAGGGACTAAGCACCAGATGTGGGTTAACTATCCTGTGGTTACCTGGCCCTGTGATTTGGCGCAAGTCGCTTCTCATCAGGTTAGACTCAAAGAAATCTGAGCAGGCTCCCAGGCTCAAACATTCTATGACTTATAGACAGAGGCTCAAAAATGAAGACCTTTCCAGGTCCGACTCAGAGCCTTGGAATTCGGATTGTCCTGCTGAGGAGGTGGGACAGACAGCTGGAAGTCTATCTGGTGGCTTTTGAAGGACCTGACGTGCCCTGGGCTCAAAACTCTCAGCTCCTACTCTGATTCCGTGCCTGAAAACATTGGCCCCTCGAAGTCTCTCCCGGGGATTTGAATCTCCGACCCTGTTCAGGGGTCCCGTAATCAAATGCAAATTACGCCTCTAAGCAGCAGAGGGCTGGGAGGAGGGATTAGCTGACAACCCTGGGAGCGCTGCCTAAGGCCCTTGGGAGTGACAGCCCCCCACAGGGGGAGGTCAGGAGGGAAAGAGCAGAAAGGGAGAGAGCTCAGGAAGGGTCAGGGGCCTCTGGCAGCCCCCACTTCATCCCCAGAGTGCCCCGAACACGGCCCTGGGTGGGGGTCTAATCCCCAGGCAGCCCGCCCTCGGCATTGTCTGGCTTGGGTCAGGACCCCTGCCCCATGTGGCCCTGGATACACTCAGCCTCGGAGCTCTCTGTGAGAACCCGCAGTTCTCCACGCCAAGGGCCCAGACACATCCTATCTGTCCTTCTCACTCCTCCCCAGGTTCAGGGAAGTCAGGCCTGAACACAAAAAGAGGGGGGGGGCCCTGATAGGGCCACAGTTTGGTGAAGAGGGGCACACAGAAGGTGGCAGAGCCAGCTTGGAACTAGCTCCCAAAGAGTAAACCAAACTGCTCTCCTCCCCTCCCTGCAACTCTTTCCAATCAGGGAGTCTAAAATTACGGTATTTACAGCATCTGCAGCCAAGCCGAGCACTAAACAAGATGAATAGAGGTGACGCACGAGCGGAGTGGAAGTATGCGGCAGGGCTGGGCTGGGCTGGGCCCCAGCGTGTGTGCCCCACGCGGGAGAGCAGGCGGTCCCTGGCAGGGGGACTGCCAGGATTCACCCAGCACCAAACCCAAAGGGAGCTGGGAGACAGACAGACAGACAGACAGAGAATGTGAGGACATGATGCTGACTTTACAAAGTGTCTCCCTTTCCTCCCTCTGCCTCCCTGCTCAAGAGAACAGTTGAGGCCCCGGAGACAGGACCGCTGGGGTCTAGGTTCCAGTGGGACACCCATGTCTGAGTCCTCTTCCCAGGCAGCCTTTTCCGGGGAAGCTGTGATCAACCCACATGGACTAAATGACTCCATTCATAGAGAAGGCCCGAGAGCCTGAGCCAGGCAGCTCTGGTAGAAACCAAGGCGGCGACGGGGAGGGGGGCATGTTCCGGGTCGTGCTGCTCCCCCACTCTGCACCAGCCTGGACTGTTCTTTCTCTGGGAGGGAAAAGGCCCAGGAAAAGAGTGACTCATGACCAGCAGACGCTCTCTCAGAGAAGTTCAGAGCCAGGAAGGACCTCAATATGACAGAGACCGGGGAAAGAGATGGGGCTAAGGAGTCCAGACCCGCAGACTCTCAGGCCGGTGCGGATTCTCCTGCCTCAGAGGCTCACAGCAGACCCCCTGGAGCGCTAGGAACCTGAGGGACAGGATGGCTAGACCCCTCCAGTCCCCCCTTTAGCTACAGCCTCTCCTCTTTGGTCTGTTTTGTGTCCTGGGCTTCTCTGTAAGTTCTCGTCTCATTTCTGCAACATTTTCAGTGCCTAAAATAAGGAACTGGCTTGTGCTAGGGGGCAGGAGACAGAAGTGGTAAGTAGTACACGGGTGGCAAGAAGGAAGGCGGAAGGAGGTGTCTGTAGAAACAGGGTTGGGTGGGACGGGGAATGCTGAGAAAAAGAGGTTCATATTAAGAGAAGGTGAAGATGAGCACTAACTTGTGAACCAGCCCCCAGAGGAAAACCTCTTCCTTGAGAGAACTGGAACCAGTCACCATTTACGATAATCCTGCTGGAACCTGAACCCAGGCCCCAAAGTGGGGCCACTGGTCAAGCAACTGCTTAATCCACATGAGCCATTTTTGGTAGGAAGTGAAAAGAGGCAGGATTTGCTGGTGTTTGAGTTGTAGCTGCCCACTCAAAAAATGTTTCCAAGCTGAGAACACCCTCAAATAGGCACACCATTCTGCCCATCACTAAATCTGGCCCCTCCCCCAGGGCCTGTTAGAAGGAGAAAGTCCTGATAAACTACACAGATGTGTTTATATTCTTCCCAGTGACCCAGAACTGCTAAGAGCCTCCCTTTACCACCAACATGGTAAGAAATGGGCAGTATTAGTCAGCCAAGAGGGCAGCTCCTATTCTCACTGCTTTGTCCTAGGTGGGCATTGGATTCTCAGTGGCATCCGGGAGTCCTGCTTTCTTCTCCTCCTACTTCTTGGACCTCTCCCCTTCTGTCTTTCCATTGCTCCTCTTTCCTACTGTCTCATTAAATTGTGTTTCCTCCAGGTTTGGGCTTCTGTTGTCTCTTCGAACTCTATGCTCCTTGAGCAACCTTGCTCTCTGCTGGCTTCATTTATCACCGAAAACCTGTGACCTCAGCCCCAGCCATCTCCTGGATTGCCCACATATATTTCCGACTGTCTGCTGAACATCTCCAGTCAGGCATTCTACAGTTGTCTCAAATCACACATATCCAAAACTGATCTCATTATCTACGCTCTCCTGCTTCCCATGGCAAGTCCTTCCTTGGGTTCCTCCCCTCTCCTTTCTCTCTCAGTGGTATCACCAGCCACTCAGACATCCCAATGGAAACCTTAGAGTCACCTCCGACCCCTCCCTCTCCCTCATCAAGGTCTGTCAGCATTAACTCCACTGAGCCCTTTAAATCTTTCCTCCTTCATCTGTGCCACCATAGACTCCCAGCATCTCTCTGCTACTATAGTCCTTCTTATGGAATCACCCACCCTCACACCCTCAGATCCCCTCCACTCTATAAACAGGAGACAATTCTCTGAATACAGATCTGATTTGGTAAATATTGCTGAGGGCCCACTTTGTGCCCAGGACTCGGCATGCAACAGTGAGTAGGACTAAGTAGGGTCCCTGTCCTCGTGGGGCTCATATTCCAGTTGGGGAGTTGGACAGGAAACAAGCACAGACCAGACAAGTGAATAAAATCCTTCCAAGATGTAGCCAGTTCTAGGAGAGAAACAAATCAGGGGCCGAGGTCAGAGATAATGGGGTAGGGTGGAAATCTGTGCCACCATCCACATCAAGACCTTCAAAGGCTCCTCATTATTCACGGAACAGGGTTCAGACTCAGCTTGGCATGCAAGGCCCTTGCCAATCTGGCCCAATCTGCTTTTCAGCTCCTCTTACACCACCTCCTCCCTCTCCCCTCCACTCTAACTCTATGCTCTATGTCCTATTCATCTTTGAATTCCTAGACCCGCGTTTCCTGGCAAATAACAAGCAGGTAATAAATGTTTGAGCAATCAATATGTGGAAGAATGAGTGACGGACAGAGTTCCCTTTACAGTCAGGCCCTCTCCCCTTTTGCACATCTGCTTTCTGGTGAAGCTGCTTTACAACGGCTTCTTCCCCTGAGTCTCCATAGTGTTTCTCACACTATTTCTGCCCCAGGTGCTTAGCATACTTGACTGTCTCTCCTGGTAGACTGCTAGGGCAAGGGCAGTCTTGTTCCATTCTGAAGAAAACTCCTGGCACGCAGCAGGTGCCTGGAACATGCCAGTTGAGTCGATGGGAAGAGCATGAAGCAAAGGGAAGTGATTGGTGTTCTTTTTAGGCTGTTTTCTGCTAAAACAACTCCAGTGGCCAAGACAGTTGGGTGGAAAGAAGCAGCGTGAAGACATCATTGCCAAGTGGACAGCCAGAAGCACACACCTCCTCTCGCTCAAGAACAGCTCAAAGAGCCCAACGTTGTCACTATGCCTTTACTTTGAAAATATTTTTGCACAAATAAAGCAGGGAACAATGAAGCAAATACGTGCCCCTGGAACAATCTGTCTGTATCCATGAGAACAGAAACTTCCCTGGGTTGGGAGTTGGTTTTAGGGCTCAGCTTATCCTTTCCCGGGATCTATGAAGAACTGGCTCCATTTCCATCCGAGCAAACTAGAGTACCTGCCTCTTTCCAAGGACCTTAAATGAAACCTAACTTCTCTGCTATTCCCACATCCCGTTCTTGGAACTCCTTAATCATTATTCCCCGAGGCTAGAATAATTGCACACAGGGGTCTGTTGGTCTTTGGCAAATACATTTGGCAGGGTGGGGGGAAAGTGGACAGGGAATCAACCATAAAAAATTTTCAATAAAAAAAATCTGATTAAAGGTAAGAATAAAAATGAGAGGTAGATTTTGTGAATTATTTTAGGCTTAGTGCCTGCTCTCAGAAAGGTACTGGGCAGGTGCCAATCTGCCTGGCTTTCTCAAATCACTGTGGATTCATTTGAATTTCACACATGGTCACCTTGTCCTCCTTTCTCTTTTGATTCTCTCCAGAAAGCACCCAGATCCTGACCTGGGCATTTCATTAGTCCTATCTCCTTGGAGACCATTCCAGATTTTTCTTGACAGCCTTACTTTATTCACTCCGGCTCAATGTCACCAACCCAACTGTCCTCAGCCAAGCCTCCAAAGGAAATATGATCCACTTGCTGCGTCAGACCATTTGGAAATAGATACGGTTGGCTTGGAGTCCCTCCATGCGGGGCTGCAAAATTGCTCTCTCCTTCTGAGTGGGTTGGGTCAAGCCCAAACTGAGGCAAGAGGTTTCCAATGAATACAGAGCAGAGGACTATAGTAAGTGGTGGTGATTCAGTCAGTGGTCCTCTTGCTTCTGAGTCAGTATTAACATTCCACTGGTGGCAAGTATGCATAGGCTGCCTTCACAGTCAAACAAAATAGTAAGGTCTTCAACACTGAGGTTCGTGAAACATTTTACAAGAGTAGCAGGATTGCAGGCTTGGTGTGAATCTCTTCATTCAAGCCAGTTTCTGGTCTAAATTTTTGTGTTTCCAAGATAAACGAAAGTTAGTTAAATTGATTGTGAGACTTATGTATCTTGTGTGAAGTTGGCAAGGTGTCTATATTTCTATTGGGTTGACTCGACTAACTACCATTGAAATTCTCACATACGTTGTTCCAAGTTCTCTTTGGAATTTCACATGGGATCAGTTTCTTCTTTGAACTAATTTTGCACTGTGTCTTTTTGTTCTAACTGCTTGAGAGGCTCCGTGGTCTAGTGAAAGAGCTTAGGTTGGAATCAGAACACCGGGGTCGAAGTCCCAGCTCTATCATTCTTTGGGGCAAGGTATTTAACGTGCCTCAGTTGCCTCATCCACAAAATGGGAATTATGCTACTTGTTTTGCAAACCATAAAGCAACATATAAACATAGGGAGGTTTTGGCCTTAACAGTGGCCGTGTGGTTGAAGATGAAGTGATTCTCCAGATACCACTGAAGCCGTGGGCCAAGGCAATGTGATGAGAACATGAATGTGGATGGTCAGGTGAGCAGGACACTGACTGCCCTGATAGAAAGCCTAGTTTTAACTCAAGCCCATTCCTTTAATCTCATTAATTAGGATTTTTATACAATCGTTGCTTAAGATTTGTTTCCATCTGTATCATTTATGGCTGCTCTGGCACTCCAGTAGCAGAACTGAGCAGTTGTGACAGAAAGAGTATGGCCTGCCAAACTTAAAATACTTACTATCTGGCCCTTTATAGAAAAAGTTTGCTAACCTCTGGTCTAAGGGAATCAGGCCTTTTAAAGACTTAACTTGGGTCCTCAAAGTTAGGGAAGAGTTAGACAAATGGAGAACAGGAGAAAGGCATTCTGGTCCAGTCCAAAAGTAAGTACTAAGAAACGAACTTATTAAAGGGAATTTCCTGTTTAAGAAGCAGTGAGAAGTCTCAATGGTACGTGACAGAGAACAACGGGAGATGAGGCTGGCAAGGTGGACTGAGGTTAGACAGAGAAGGACCTTTATGTCAATGCTAATGTGTTTGAAATTAATCCCGTAGACCTTTGGTTTCCAAATGGGGTGGACACCCCAGAGTTCCACAAGACGATCCGTTGGGATTCAGGCAGAAATTATTATATTTTAACTCCTTTTTTATCTAAGAAATAAGAAATTTGGCTTTATAATGTTGAATAAACACAGTGAGACTCCATTCATGGCTGTGGCCACAGGTCATGGACGGTTCCTGAGATAAAGCATCCGGTGGCAAGATTCGGCCGTGCACGGTGCAGGGGGCTCACTAGCAGTGTCCTCAGTCCTCACTCTTCTCTGGGCTTTGAACAAAAGTTAAGTCACTACAGTTTACATGTTCTTGCTTCATGGCATTATGGATATTATGTAGTTCAACCTCACATATACAGAATGGACAAGGGGACTAAAAATATTCCTGCATAGTAACAACGGATCGAAGACAGTATTAGCAGTGTATGCATAGGTAAATAAGAAGAGTAGCATTTATACTTCTCTTAGAATGAATTCCCTCCAGTCATATTCTAGCTGAAAAGAAGTACCAAATTTTCAGATGCGACAAGAAGTAGAGACAACGACAATTAGAAAATACCAGGAGAAGTATCAGACATAGGGATTTACATCCTCTCTCACCTGAGCTCTGCCTGACCCATCTTTGTGTTTTGTGATAGCAGGTAATGACAGTACAACGAAGCCATGATGAGCAAGATATTTTCAGCTATTGCTTATGTCAACTTAATTTTGGCTTTCTAAAAAATTTAATCTTGTGTATGTTTTCTAATGTACATACATAGTGTGTTAGTAAAGAAACACACATGTGTAATGTAAAAATAAATATATATATAATGCGGGTACACATTCAAAAATTGTTTAATTTTAGAGGGCTCAATCAAAAAAAGTGCTTGACGGTCTCAAACAAAAGGTGTAAATACTAAGAGCTGTTATTACAATTCCGCTCTGCCAGCTCTCTCTTCTTTCCAAAACGAATGGTGTTAGGCCCAAGCAAGGCCGCAGAGGTTTGCGCTGACAGCATGGCTCGGTGACGAGCAAAGTTAGCTGGGTGACATAAAAGCACAAGGGTAGTTTCCAGAGATGAGAAAACGTACCCTAAGAATACGGCATGCCACCCAGACTCAACTTTCCCCTCCGACCTACATGGGTTTCCAAGGCAAAGAATTCTTCAATTCTGAGGGGTGTAGCCACTGTTTCAGCCAGAGAGGCCATTCCCGGTGCTGACAGGCATGATGAATTGATTCTGACGGGCAGATACATTCTATCAAGATGGTGCACAGAGGATGTGGCTTCTGGGAAGGACTATGGCATTTCTCCTGGGAAAAGGGCCAGGTAGGCCATTAACCTATCCCAGCCTGCTCTCTTAGCCATCTGGTCCTTGCTACAAAGAACCAAGTTGCCAGACCTGAAGAACTTAACTTATATCCTTTCAAAGTCTTTAAGAACAGAAGCAGCTAAAGGGACTTGGGTAGGGTGAGGGTCTGTGGCATTCCCCGGAGCATACGGCCGGGGCAGTCCTTGAGAAGGACCCAGCACGGGTCTTGAACCTAAACCAAAATCCTAAAACATCAAAGGGACTTTCCTTCTCTGCGCTCCATGAAGGAGGGCATGCCCTCTTCCTTGCTTTCTCTTTAAAGTGCTGGGGTGGGAGGATAGGGACAAAAATAAAAGCAAAATGAAAGCAACAGCAACCACTTTCTATGGACAAAGGTGGACTCAGGAAGAAACAAAGAAGCATGCTCCGGCTTTCGCGACTCTATGTCATCTGGCCCCACTCTTCACGTGGATTCTTCATTCCAGCAACGTCTGTTTCCTTCTCTCAAACACACCGTCCAAGTTCACCCTTTGCTTCTGGTTGAAAGTCTACTCAAACTTGGAGCCCTTGCAAGCCTCCATCAGCTTCATCAATCTTCCCTCACTGCTCCAAAACCCACCTTCTCTTTCTTCTCCTGGTAGCCAGTTCCGAATTCAGTTCGGGCCCCCTGTGTGTTTCTGCAATCGTTCTGGGTCTCCCCAGCTGACTTGCTTGAAGGCGGCTGAAGGTGTCATTATGTATTTCCACAGCACCTGGATCTTGGGCCTCAAATGAACGCTGGGAACTCAGAATTCTTTGCCCATGTTTGACCTGAACACATTGTTTTAATTCACTAGATCTTGTATTTAAAACAAAACAAAAGAAGGAACAAGATGGGATTCACTCATGACCTGGAAGCTGTTGGAAGGGGCCTAGAACAGACAGATCTGTCCAGTGGATTTTCTCTGTCCTTGTTAGTTCGGCACAGCTGCTGGGGACAGATGCCAGCACAGACATGCTCTTAGGGAGGACACAGCCTGCCAGGATTACAGGGCCTAAAGGAAACACCGCCACAGAACACAAGCCTCACACCCTTCCTTACTGCATCCGTAAAAACCAGCAAAGGCAGGACGGCTTAGCCGACAGCAGCCTGGAGGATGTGGGGCCCCGCTGGAGGCCACAGTTTAGCATCCTTTCACCCAGAGGAGGGAAAAAGTCCCTTCTTTTCTCACCCCTTCCCCAAAATTAAAACAATGAAAATCAGTTCTCATTATCCCAATAATTAAGTCCCATTCAGCCAGCTGACAGCAGCCAAAGAATGATTTTTCTGTGCTGCGCTGTGCGGCTGCCCTCCACGGCCCCATTCATGGGCCACTGTGTGCATTTAATCACCCCAAGCGGGCCGAGCTAATGAAATGCTGGGGCCTTGCCCTGCCCTGACCCTGCTGCTATTTCTATCTGAGCTCAGCACGTCCTTTGCTTGACAGTTGCAACCGAACAAGCAGATTTTTCTCTCCCATCTATGGAGTGTAAAGAGCCTATTTTAGCAGCCCGTGGGGCTGGGGACCCCACTGGAAAACCAGTGAATGCCCCTAGAGGTTAACTTGCAAAGCTGTTTTCCAGACTGAGAGGCGGGGTGGAGGAGAGGCTGAGCACTGGAGACCTGAAGGTTGGGAGGCTGGCGGCCCGTGTGCCTGGGAGAGGAAGGGCACCGGCTCCTCGGGGGCAGAAAGGGAAGATGAGCCTGGAAAAAGTAAGGGGCCGCGCCATGGGGCAAGCTGATTTATCCGATGCAAACCTGAACAAAAGCTCTTTGTCAGTTATCACAAAATCTCCCTCCCTCGCCAGGGTCAAAGTGAGAAAATCCATTCCGTTTGGTTTCCAGTTCGCAGGGCGTGGTGAAACGGGGGATCCCTGCCGAGAGATTGCTCTCTTGACATTGCTAGCTGTTGTTTTAACGACTCCCTAAGATTCAGAAGTTAGGGAATAGGATGCCAAAATCATATGCATTTATCTGCATGGAAATGTAGGGAATTACACTTAGCTCATGAAAAAAAAAAACCCCAGTTTTCTCTGAGGGAAGTTGGAAAGAAGAGGCAAAAAATGTATTAAATGTGTCAGCATAGGAGCGCCTGGGTGGCTCAGTTGTTAAGCGGCTGCCTTTGGCTCAGGGTGTGATCCCAGCATTCTGGGATCGAGCCCCGCATGGGGCTCCTCTGCTGGAAGCCTGCTTCTTCCTCTCCCACTCCCCTGCTGTGTTCCCTCTCTCGCTGGCTGTGTCTCTGTCAAATAAATAAATAAAATCTTAATAAATAAATAAATAAATAAATAAATAAATAAATAAATGTGTCAGCATGGCAGCTTTGTATAGAAAAGATATATCTAACGAAGGACTTAAATCAGAGGTGACAAACTCAAATGCCCCCAGGGGCCAGAGAGGTCACCAGGACGACTGAAGGGAGGCAGGTGGGGACTGGGGCATGCGGGAAAGGTTGCCTCATCTAGAGCACACGGTCCCTGCACAGCCCCGGCTTCTGCCTTTTTGTAGGCGGGCCTGGAATGACATAATTTTCTGTGTTTTGTTCAAAAGAGAAACCAAACATTTCTATTCTTATATGAAATCTCCCAATTTTTAATGTTGGAAACTAATTCAAGATGTTAAAAAAAACACAAAAAAACAACCCAATCCAGCATGCTAGCCAAACCAAATATGTCGGCATACGGCAAGCTCACCGCTCACATTTGCAGGGCCTGGGGCAAAAGGAGAAATGGAGGCCACGTCTCATATGTCTAAATATTGAAAAGGTATAAATCAAGCTCACTAACTGTTAAACAAAATATGCTCTGTCTGCCTACAGTGAAAAAATATGGTTTTCTAACGACCTGGTAGCCAGGTGTGAATTCAAGGTTCTGGGACACCATGGAGTCCCTCACAGAAGTGAGGCAGCAGGGGGGAGAGCTGGCTCCAGGCCCCAAGTCCTTCTTTGCCCATCCCCACTCCAGCCTGCATCACCAGGGGTCTTGTACACTCATGTGGACACTCCAGCCCGCATGTCCAAGCTCTGGCTATCATCCTAAGCTCAAATCGCCGCCCCTTGGCTGCCACTCTGGCTTAGTGGTGCCTCTATCAAGGGCGCAGTCTGCCCTTGGGAAGGCAGACCCAGATGAGCTTGGAGACATTTGACAGAGAACTCCAGGGTTCTGGGATCCAGGCTGTGGTCCAGGGGTAGGGTATCGTTTCTGAGCGGTCATACTTCTTTGGTCCATGAAATTAGACAAGGGCCAGAGGAAGGCCCTTTAAAGAGTGGCATCTAAGGCCCCAGGTAAAGTACTGACGTCAAGTTTAGATCCCTGACTTAAATAATCATATGCCCAGAAGTGAAGACATCCTGATTTGGGGCCTGATTTTATGACTAACTAGCTATGTGACCTTGGGTAGGTAGATAGCAATCTTTCGATGAATCAGTTTCTACGTGAATCAAATGGGGACAAAATAACTCTTGGAACCAACTCACTTGAGAAATAAAATGAGATTATTTAGTGAAAAAAACTTTAAAAGGTAGTAACTAAATAGAGAAATTTTTTAACAGAAAGAAAATAATAACTGCCGCAGACACAGATTTTATCAAAGAGAACATATATATCTGAAGGCCTCACTCAAGTGACCTCAATAAAAATCGACTTTATCCCGAGATATGGGCTGAATCTAGAAGAACTGAAATGATATAGTACTTCTCATTGAGAGTCTTTTCTCTTTTCCAACAATCCCTCAGGATGGGTCTCTGCTCACACTGGTCTTAAAGGGCGTTGCACAGGTAAACAAAACAAAACAAAATGGATTCGCAGTGATTCATGACTCCTTTCCAAAAACAGAGTAACCCCTTTAAATCCACATTAGAGCAGGATCTCTCTTTAGGGATCACATGTGCTGTTATTGTGATAGCCATTCTAGAAATGTCGGGTCCCAGTTTTCAATGAAAGAAAACCAATGGGAAAAGTGGCAAAGGGAAAAGAGGAAAAAAAAAAAAGAAAAACCTCCATAATGATCTAAATCAGTAACAAGTCAAGAATTTTATTTTTATAGACAAGAAAAAATAACCTCAAACCACAGAGGGAGACAAATTGTACAAGAGGTAACTTGGTATACCCGGAAACATTTCATGTGACAGTCAATTGAAGAGTTCCTTCCAAAGAAGTATTGTTTGATATTATCATGTCAAGCATGGCTGGCTTGGTACCAAAAGAGATCCTTCTCCTCAGACCAAGTTAGGACTGACCCCGAAAGCCAGAGAGGAGCTAAGGCTTTGTGACTTCTTAAATATCCACGGAGGAGCTGGGAATTGTGAGCATTTGTCATGTTAGAATGCCTAGCACTCATTTCTTCTTCTTAACACCAACCCTGTTTTCCTTTTGGGAGCTAATCTCTTCCCCTTAGGATGAGTCTGTGGATAGAGCTGGATAGGAGGTTTGGGACCCAAGTTAGGCCAATCAGATGCTCCCCCACGGAATGTGAGTTTTGAGCAGAGGGACAAGAAGAATGGAAACATTAGGAAGGTCGTTACATCCAGGTCGAGTATCCTGACCAGACTTTTGGGACCCTTGTTGATGTTCTTACTTCCTAACTTCTGGAGCTTGATTGCCTCTTGCCCATTTCTGAGGCTGGTTCTCCAGTCTTCTAGGGAGCATATGTCTCACTGCGGGACACGAGGCACAGGCCTGACACACAAACGAATTTCCTCTACCCAGTTACACATACCCATTTTCTTTCTTGGTTTTCCTGAAATGTTGGAAGGTTCAGTTAGCTTTTCACTTCATAGTGTGAGCTGTTCATAAAACAGCCAGCAGAATCTCAGCACTTCAAAGGGTGCTTCCAGAATGAGTATGTAGTTGGAATCAGTATGACAGTGAGTCAGCCTGGTGACCCTCAGGCCTGCAGCAAGATCGATGTGTCAATATCACATGCTCAGAGCCTAGGTTCCAATGTGCCTGACTGTCCTTGAAAAAAGTTGGTGGAAAAGGCTGAGGGTTTGCCAGGTGAAACTAAAAGTAACAAAGAAGGGAGATATGCAGTGGGGAAAGATATGGAGGAAAGAACTGGAAACTGACAGCAGAAAGTTGCTGGTTCACAGTGAGAGACGAACAAGAGTATATGACGTTCGGGGCAGCAAATGCCCTACACTAGCTTCTAGACTAGCTTTTGAAATCAGTAGTAATATTTATTGCTTAATTTTTTTATTATTATTTTATTTTAATTTTTTTTATTATGTTAGTCACCATACAGTACATCCCTGGTTTCTGATGTAAAGTTCCATGATTCATTAGTTGCGTATAACACCCAGTGTACCATGCAATACGTGCCCTCCTTACTACCCATCACCAGCCTATCCCATTCCCCCACCCCCCTCCCCTCTGAAGCCCTCAGTTTGTTTCTCAGAGTCCATAGTCTCTCATGCTTCATTCCCCCTTCTGATTATCCCCCTTTCTTTATCCCTTTCTTCCCCTACCGATCTTCCTAGTTCTCTATTGCTTAATTTTTCACTTTATTGCTCTTTGGTCATTTATCATCACCTGGGCTCTTAGCTTGATACTGCTCTGTATGTCCACCAACCATAGGAAGGTGGGGTAATTTGGAGGTTCAGAATATAGGGGCTCCAAGGCCAAACTCCAACTAGAGTATGTTTGGACTTCAGCTTTACCACTTGCTAGCTCCACAACCTAAGGCAAGTTATTCAGCTTTTCTGTGCCTCAATGCTCTTATCTATAAATGGGGTGATATTAATAATACATATAAAACACTTAGCTGTACCCTGGCACATTAATGCTCAGTAAATAGTAGCTACCGTTATTTATTCAACAGATATTTACTGAGCATCTAGGATTTCCAGGTACTCTTCTAGTCCTTGAGATATATCAGTCAATAAAATAGACAAAGATCTCTACCCTCATGAAGTTTATATGCTAGTGGGGGTGGAAGTGGGGGAGAGACAATAAACAATGTTGGTGCTGTTATTACTATCTGACCCAATTATTATTATCTGACTCAATATCCATCTTCTCCCCCCAAATTTCTGGAACTTCTTTAAGTCCTTATCCTCTTCTTTAAATATTCGGTTCATCTTGGGGCTTTCACTGAAACCTGGTTGGCCTGAGTATATCTGGTTTTCTTCATCGCACTCAAAAGTGGGGTCTGCTTTTTCTCTCATTGTCCATGTATCCCAGAAACTGACAATAGGAAAGTTGTCTTCTTTGCTTCCCACTGCTCCTTCCATGTATTTTCTCCAACTTACCCTATAAAAACCACAGCTCTTTGGATGCTCATTTCTTTAGAACGTGTAACCCTTCTCCATCTTGTTGCTGTCATCAACCAAGTCTCCATTACTCATTTATTTATTCAATACTGGAGAACCCAGCTCACCCTCCTCCCATTCACCCCTATCTCCGTCATCATTCTTGGTGACTTGAACATACCTGGTCTCTGAGTTCCCTGACCTCCTCCTCACTTCCACTGATCTGTTCGTCCACCTTCCTCAACTACTTTTAAATGGCCATAGCCTAGACCTTGTCAGCACCCCTTTCAAATCTAGATTTTGTCATATGATCCAAACACCAGTTTCATCTTTCCAGCCAGCTTTCTCTAGTGTTCCTCAACCAATCATGTAAGCTCACCTGTTTATTTATTTGTATTTTTCTTTTGCTTTGCTATTTTGTTCTATCTAGGCCAAACTTGACTAGAACATCCCCAAGCCGGTTAAACCCAACTATTGGCTTAGGGTGCAATGGCTCTGAGGCAGTGTAAGATGAATGGGGAAAATGACACACTGAGTTGACTGATCCCACTTTAAATCCAGGACTTCTGTGGTTCTCAAATGAGTACTCGATACTGCCCAGAAATCCTGTATTATTTCTCTAGCAAATTCATTCTAATTTTTACAAACCTCTAATCATCACCCATTTTCAGCTGATGATCTCAACTCATGTGCCATTGAGAAACAGAGATAATCAGACTGAAACTCTCAATTCCCCATCACAACATCTGCTAAAGTACTGGCGTAATATCTGTGTCCCTCTTCCTATTAAAGCCAAACCCCTCTACTTGTGTTTTGGGTCCCATCTTCTCTGGATGTCTCAAGGACTTTGTTTTTGATGTCAGCCCCATCTCCCTTCTGCACAGTCAGCCTCTTCTATTCTACTGAATTACTCTATCAGCAACAGCAACAGAATGCCCAGCTATCTCTCATCTTTAAAAACCCTCCCTTCATACCACGTTCTCCTCCAGCTACCATCCTCCTCTCTGTTTCCCTTCAAATTAGTTTCATGTAGTGTATAGGGAATGCTGTTGACTATTTTTAAAAAGACTGTATTTTTTAGAGTAGTTTTAGGTTCACAGCAGAATTGATCAGAAGGTACAGAGACAGTCCCCTGCACCCCCTTGACAGCCTCTCCCATTATCAACAGCCCCCACCAGAGTGATTCATTGTTATAATTGATGAACCCACATTGACACATTATCAAAGTCCATAGTTTGCACTGCAGTTTGCTCTTAGTGCTGTGCATTCTATGGGTTTGGACAAATGTATAATGACACATATCCATTATCATATGGATATCCTCTGTGCTCTGCCTATTCCTCCTTCTTCCCCCCCCATCCTTTGGCAATTACAATATTGATGTTATCTTCAGCAAACTGCCTAACTCTCTTTTTATTTATAATACGTTTTCTATATTATGAATTTTCTGTGTAAACAATCTTATTATCTTTAAAGGAAGATTGCTTGTCTTTTCTCTTTCCAATTCTTATATCTGATTTCACTTTCTTTCCTCACTGCACCGATAGGGCCGAGAATAGGTATCATCATCTTTTTTTCCCTGATTTTAACAAGAATACAGTTAAGGTTTTACCACTGAGTGATGTTTACAAAGGTATTTGTTATATACTTTTTACCAAGTTAAAGAAGTTCCCTCCTATTTCTAGTTTGCTGAGTTTTTATAATGGAGAAACTTTGGATTCCATCAAATGACTTTTTCTGCATCTGTAAGGTGATCATAAATCTTATCTGTTTTAATCTGTTACAAGTGGTGTCCTATATTAGCAGCTTCTGATGTTGAGTCATCCTTGCATTTCTTAGATAAATTCCACTAGAAGATTTTTAAAAAATACATGCACTCACCCTATCATCATCATCTCTGGTAATATCTTATTTAGGAAGTTTTCATCTATGCTTATAAAAATCAGTCTACAATTGTATAGTTCCTGGGTTTCATATCAAGTTTTTTTTTTTTTAAGATTTTATTTATTTATTTAACAGAGAGAGACAGCCAGCGAGAGAGGGAACACAAGCAGGGGGAGTGGGAGAGGAAGAAGCAGGCTCCCAGCAGAGGAGCCTAATGTGGGGCTCGATCCCATAACGCCGGGATCACGCCCCGAGCCGAAGGCAGACACTCAACGACTGAGCCACCCAGGCGCCCCTCATATCAAGTTTATACCAGCTTCATAAATTGGGAAATTGTCCCTCGTTCTCCATACTCTAAGACAGTTTGTATAACATAGAGGTTAGCTGTTCTTGATGGGTTGGTAAAACATTCTGGCAAAACCACCTAGGCTCAACGTCATTTGAATGGAAGATTTTGAATAGTGATTCAGTTATTTCATAGGTTATTGGATGATTTAAAGTTTCCAATTAATTATCCTTGATCCAATTTTGAAAATTAGTTTTTCTAAAAATTATCAGTTTCATCCATTGGCATTAAGTTGTTCATAGAATTGTTCATAAAGTTGCTCATCCTACTTTATTATGATTTTTTTTTATCCCAACCACATCTGTAGTTATGAGTCATGGTCTCTTTTTTATTCTTAATATTATTTATTGGTTTTTTTCTTTGTTTCTTGAGCAGTCTCATAGAGCTTTATGTATTTTACCAGTCATTTATAATAACTTTTAGATTTATTGAGCCCATGTTTTTTGTTATTGTTTCTTTCTCTTTTCCATTAAGTTCTATCTTTATTATTTTGTTACCTGCTCTCTTTGGACTTAATCTGTTGTTTTCCTTGCTTCTAGATTGAAACATTTAGCTTCTTATATTTGGTTTATTTTTTTTTAATTAATGAATTTCAAGATTATGAGTTTCTCTCTTAAGTACTTTGGCTATGTCTTCAAGCTTTGATGTATAACTACATTTTTTTCTTTTTTAACACGAGTTAATTATGAGATTAGCTTTTCTTATTTAAATTTCACTGTGGTCAGAGAACATGTATGTATGGCATCAATTCTTAAAAATTTGTTGAGACCCCTTTTGTGGCCTGTTATGTCAATTTATGTAAATATTCAACGTGTTCTTAGGGAAGAATGTGTGTCCTTTATTGTTGGATTTTGAGTAAAGTGCATAATGGTTTGTGGTTGTATCTTTTAAGTTCTTAGAAAGTGTCTTTGTAAAAATGAGTTTCAATCTCCTACCATAATTGTACATTCATAATTCCCTCAGTTTTTATTTTATATATTTTGAGGTTTCAAGATTGTGTTTTTAGAGGCATACAGATTCATGATTATTATGTCCTCTTGATGGAGAGTTCCTTCTATCATTATGTGATTCTCTTTATCCTTATTTTTTTTTTTAAAGATTTTATTTATTTATCTGACAGAGATAGAGACAGCCAGCGAGAGGGGGAACACAAGCAGGGGGAGTGGGAGAGGAAGAAGCAGGCTCATAGCGGAGGAGCCTGATGTGGGGCTCGATCCCATAACGCCAGGATCATGCCCTGAGCCGAAGGCAGACGCTTAACCGCTGTGCCACCCAGGCACCCCTCTCTTTATCCTTATTAATATAAATTGCTCTAAATTCTATTTGTCTACTATTTGTACTCTGGCATCACCTTTCTCCGCGTGTTTCCTAGTATGGCTTACCGTCTCTTTATTGTTAAGGTTCTGTGTGGATTAGCCTAAGTATGTGTTTTGAGAACAGCTTATAGCTGGATTCTTAAAAAAAAAAAAATTCTAATCTGATAATCTCTGGTTTTTGGTAGTTACATTTGATCCACTTACACTTATTGTGGTTACTATTATATTTGACTTACTTCTTCCATTTTACTTAGAGTTTTCTATTTATCTTCCTTCTTTGTTTCTTCATTTTTTCCTTCCTTCTTGCCTACTATTAAATTGATAAGGTGTTCTGTGTTCTATATTTTTCTCTTTGTTTGCTTGGAAGCTACAGATTGAAGTTCTTCACAGCTCATGATTACTCTAAAGTTTTATCATACACATTTAATTGTAAATGTTTCAAGGTATAAAGATTTTAGCATCTTATCCTCTTGACTGGGAGGGAGTCTTAGCACATTTTAATTATCTAATTAACTCTCCCTCTCCCATCAGATGGTCTCAATTAATATTTTGATTTAACCTTTATTTTAAACTCCAGATTTATTTATTTTTATAATCAGTTGAAGTGCATTTTAATCAGTTTATTTCTGTGCCCACTATAGTTCTGTTAATCAGATACTTTACTCAAGACTTAGTCCTTTTCTTATTATAATACATCCTTTAAGGGTACTTTTAGTGGTGATCCAAGACTGACAAAACTTCATTCCTTTTTACATCTAAAAATTCCTTTAACTCTCTTTTAAGTGCTAGTTTAGCTAGATATAAAACTTCAGATTAACAGTTTCTCCCCCTCAGATCTTTGAAGATACCACACCACCATTTTCTGGAATCTCTTGTTGCTATTGACATGTCTATTATTAATGCAACTGTTATTTCTATATAAGTAACCTCTCTTGTCTTTCCAGTAATTTTCAATGTTGTCTTTTTTTTTTTTAATCCTTGAGGGGCTATAGTTTCACTACAAAATACTTCAATGTGGATTTACTTTTATTTATCCTGTTCAGTATTCAAAGTGCTTTTTCAGTTAACAGCTTTTCAAATGTGGTTTCTTCATCTCCTTAATGCTTTTCTTCCAGAACTGCTACTAGACATAAATTGGAACTTTTCAATCTACCTTCCATGCTCTTAACTTTGACTCTGGGCTGCATTTTGAGTGACTTCTTTCTAAATACCTTCCCATTCACTGATCCCCTGTTCATCAGTGTCAGGTCTAAAGTTTATCCTGTCAATAGATTTTACCTTTTTAATTGGTTCTTTTTCATATTTACCAATTCTTATTTCACTTATGCCTTCTTTGTTTCACAATTTCCTTTTAAGAATAGGTGTTATTCCTCTTTATTTAAGCACACTTAGTTTAAGTCTTTGCCAGATTATGCTCTTAATTTCTTTTGGATGAAATTCATCTAACAAATGTTAATTTTGTGGATGGTTCCTTTTAGTGTTGGATATCTTTGTTTAGATGCTAGTTGGAGTGTGTGTTTGGGAGGTGGGTGGTCCTTTCTTTCTTTCTCTTTACCTATTCTATCCTAGAGATTTTATAGAGGTCTCTGGTTCAGAACCAAGTGATAGTTTGAGATCCTGCATAGCCATTGTAGTAGTGATGATTCCCCTAGTAGTTGAAGCATCCTGGTTGCTGTTGCTTGGCTATGACTACTTCCTTCTGCCTCCAAAGGCCTACAGTTTCACAGATGCAGTCCCATTTAGTGTCATTAGCATTTTTTTCAACCTCCTTCCCCTGGTGAGAAAGTTCCACCTCAGTGTTTCATTTCTAGCAGTGAGCCTAACTCTAGTCATCTACCATGCTTGGAGCAATTCAGTCCCTGTTACTCCATGGGGCCCTCTTGCCCAGCTCCTGGATTTGGAACTCAGCCAACTGTGGTTTCAGCCCTGTTGACCATCTCAACATTAATCTGCCTAGAAAAAGAACATCAACTGCATTTCCTGAAGCAGAATGGGTTGGGAATTATTTAGAATTGAACAGACCACGGTGTCAACCACAGACTCATCACTTACTAGCTGGGAGGTTGGGGGAAATTTGTCTAACTTGTTTGAGCCTCAGTTTTCTCATTGGTCAATTAGAAATGATAAAACCTTCACCACAAGATTGATGGGATAAATTTTAAAACAGTGTCTGGCACCCAGTAGGCACTCACAGCACATATTAGAATGATTATTAAATAACATTTTAAAAGGTAAATATTTTGTTTCAAGCAAATCCGTTTTTGCAGTCAGAATTTTTTTCTCACTAAATATGGGACCTTGACTCAGAGACTTTCTCCTTCATTCTCTTCATACCTCCTTCCTGGAACTTACTGGTCAAGATGTTTAGAAATACGAATTTTAATGGGCTGATCATGGGTTATTACAAGAGAATAGATAAAATTTCATTTATTTTTTGTACTTTATGATTTATATCCAACTTTCAAAGTATTCTTAAGATAGTTTACGAGAAAAGAAATGTGCACAATAAGTTGGATGAATGAGAGAAAGAGAAATTTAAACCATAGGAAGAGAAAATAATTATGCCAAAAACCTGAGCTAACCGTTACTGTAATTGAGCATTAAATTTGTTCAAGGCTTCTTGGCAGCTAAAGGCAAAAAAGAGGAAATGTGATGGGTGACATAATTCTCAGTGGCTAAAGTTTTTCTCTTAAGTAGTTTAGCAAGGTTATGGTGGGGTAGAAACCATTTGGGGGTTAAGCTCCATTGGGGTTGCATGGTGTGGAGAAGAAAGTATTCTTTACAAGGGATGGTAGAGTCTATCCCCATGGCTTTAGCAACGGATTGGATGACTTTGGCTTTGGATGGTTTAGTGCAAATCTGACTGAAGCCAGGAAACTGAGATTGATGACTTTTTAAACAATATTTTAAAATTTTCGGATAATAAAAATACATGTTTACTATCAAAGATCTAAAAAATACAAGAGTATAAGGAAACAAAAGTAGCTTCATAATCCCATCACTTAGAAACAATCATTATTAAAACTTTAATGAATTTCCTTCCAAACTTTTTTCTGTGTGTACTTATATTAGTTGATTTCTTGCAGTTTTCTTCTAGTCAGATGACTCTCTAAATTAGGTGGCCGTTGGCCCAAGTGGTTTTTATATTTAATAATAAAAATAGCTACTGCTTGCCTATTGAATGTCTAAGGTGCTCCAGACCCCTGTATTGGTATTTCCGGCCCTTCTAATACCAACAGGTATGAGGCAGTTTTTCCGATTTGCAGAGAGGTTATGTAACCTGTCTACATCATCCAGTGAAAGGAGAGCAAAAACAGATTCCGGTGTGTCTGACTGTGCAGCTTAGTCTCCTTCTACTACCAGGTGCTGCTTCCCTGAGACACAGGCCTCTTCCTGGCACCTGCTGCTCACCTGGGACTCCTGGGAGTGGGGGTGCCTGGATCTGACATGGTCTTGGCTGACTCATGGGCCCCAAATGGCCAATACAAAAAGCAAAAGAAGCTCATTCTTTCCCTACTCTCTCTCCTCTTCCTTCCCTTCCCCTACATTCTGGAAGTCGAGTAGCTAAATAGCTTAGGTTCCCAGGTTAGCCCAGGCATCTGTTGTGCTGGTTTTGGCTTTGATAAGTTTTTCTAATTCAAACCTCTTTTATAGAAATAAAGTTAAGAGAAAGTTGAGAATCTCAGTGCTGTTGTTTTCAGTCCCAATGATACTGAAGAGCATGGAGATTTTTGTTTGTCTGTTGTTATTACTATGGTTTA
The DNA here is from genome assembly GCF_017311325.1 of Ursus maritimus. NCBI lineage: Eukaryota > Metazoa > Chordata > Mammalia > Carnivora > Ursidae > Ursus > Ursus maritimus. Next base: position 30,860,977 of record NW_024425008.1, read on the forward strand.
TAATTGAAACTGTGCAGATGTGACTTTCTTCTCTCCTGAGCGCCTGTATCTGCCCGGAAACTACTTTCATGAGCGAGTCACATATCAAAGTGTCCTGTAGCAGCCCCCAAGTAGCCAGTAAGAGCCTGCTCCCTCAGCACAGACCCGGCCACATGGTTGCCAGGGTAGGCTGGCTGCCACATCCAGAAAGGTAGCCTATTGTGAGTGGCCTCTGGCTGACACAAGCAGTGTCCTGGGCTCTCGGGGTGCCTCCTGCCTGAAAACTGGCCAATCTTCCCCCCCTTTCTGTCACCACTTCTGGGGACCTATGAGCTAAGTCTTGAAGAGCCATGAGGCCTAAATGTCAGGGCTCCTGATTGGCCACACAGTGAGCTGAGCTAACTGAGAACAGAGCTCTGAACACTCTGGGTGCAGGCTGGGCTGCCAGTGGGTGTGAGTCAGCGTCTGAGATGCCCTCTCTCCACTACATTTGCATGGCTCTAAGCACAGGGCTTGGTCTTTCCCTGCAATCACTCATCTGACCCTGGCACAGCAGGGCCTGTTTCCTGAAGGAGATGTTTGGGGGGGAAAAAGCTTTAAAAGAGGGTGTTACACACCTGAGCTTCAACACTGTGTGGTGGTAGTTCATGTCAGTTGCCGGAAGTATAATACATGGCAAACCATGAAGAAGCTGGTTTTCCCGATGTGCCAAGTGACTTGCCTCTAAGATTTAGGATCAAGGTAATTATAATAACATTAGAACAACAATAGTAATACTGACAACAACTAACACTTACATAGCACTGAACATGTGCCAAACAGTTCTCGAAGTCCTTTATGTTTATTAACTTGTGTATTTCCCCCAGTTTACAGATAAGAACACTGAAACATAACAAATTTAAATAACTTGCCTGGTGTCACACAGTTAGTAAGAGGGGTTCAGGTTCCCCAGCAATACTAGCTTCTTAACCCAGCTCAAGAGTTTGGCTTGGGTGTTCATGTGAGAGGAATGGCAGAAGATTGGAGAAAATCACAAATTTTCCAACAGACAGCTTCTTAAACCCAAGGGTGGCTCAGGTTGTCCCCCTGCACGTGGTTCTGTCATGCTAATTCCATATTCAGAGATCATAGAAATTGTGGCTGGCTATCTGGAAGAGGAGAAAAATCCCCCAAACCTCGTGCTGGCCAGAAGTATTTGGCCTTTTCGATTGGCGTGAAGAGCAGTTCAGTGTAAGGCCATAGGATGTCTGGACCACACTGGAGAGAGGACCTGGCTAACAGTGCCCAGAAGTGTGACATCCCTAGCTGGGAAGAGGCCCCATCCAGGGAGAACTCCGATGGCTGGAGTGGGCCCGTGTAGATGGTGCTTGGCCAGGAGGGGAGGGAGAGTTTTCAGATGGTCATCGGGAAAATGCTGAGGTGACCATTGTGATTTTCAGCCCCCAGATTGTGGGACCTGGGGTGCTGTTGTTTTTTGCGCTGCAGCTGTCTACCAGGGGGTTCGTTTTCTACTGCTGCCGTAACAAATTAGCACAAATACAGGGGCTTAAAGCAGTACAACTGTATTATCTTATAGTTGGGAGGTCAAAAGTCTGACACAGGTCTCACTGTGCGAAAGTCAAGGTGTTGAAAGGGCTGTGTTCCTTTTAGAGACTCTAGGGGGAAAGTACATTTTCTTACTTTTCCAGCTTCCGGAGGCTGCCATGTTTCTCGGCTCATGGCTCCCTTCCACCTTCAAGGCCAGCGATGGGTCACATTGCATCACTCTGCTGCTGACCCTTCTGCCTCCCTCTTCCATATCCAAGGACCCTGTGATTGCATTGGACCTACTTGTGCAATCTAGAATAATATTCCTATTCTAAAGTCAACTGATTAGCAACCTTAATTCCATCTATTACCTTACTGCTCCCTTTTCATCAAATATAACATATTCACAGGTTCCAGAGATTAGGACATGGACATCTTTGATTCTGCCGATCACAGACCCCAAAAGGAAAAGCTGAGCATCCCTATCATGGATGTTCGTAGCCCAGTTGAGAGCCTACTTAGCAGCTGGCAGTCTCTGCTGCATGCCAGGGAAGAGTCACTGGGGACCTGCTTCAGAGGAAAGGTTGAGCAGGCCATATATGGTATTCAAAAAGCTACAGATGCACCCGCCTTCTTGAGAAGACCCAAAACATGAAACTTCTCAAGTTTCAATGCTTCTACTCCCCATCAGAACCGAGATAAAGAACCCATCCCATGAGGTCAAATCAATGACACAGGCAGCTGGGACCCTCCTTCATGATGAGCGCAAGGGTCAGTTCATAGGAGACTGAGAGCATTCTCCCACAGTTAGCCCTAAAATCTCAAAAGCATGTCTCCAGAACATTTTTAAATCATGTGTTCTAGATCTGTTAGGCACACTTTATGTAAAACCAGCTTGAGCCTGTGGACACACTTAGCCTACCTATCTACTAGGGAAGGTGAGTGTAGTACTTGTAATGGGCTTATATCCTTCAGAGGTGGTTCCAATTCCAACACTCTAGTGGGCTACCCACTCAGAGTATCCATACACTATCTATATCCATATACTTTTAGCCTGTCCAGCCTGAAAAAGTTGGCTTTTTACATTTTAAGCATCTTGTTATATATGTGTCAAACTTTTCAGTGCTTCTAAGCCACTCTGGGATCATGACGGGAGCTTTCTCTGTTGGTCCATTGATCGGGGCTGATTCTGTGTATGTTCTTGGGCAGGTCATGTGACCTCTCCCACTCTCACTTTCCTCATATGCAACATGAGGATAATAACAGTACCTACCCTATAGGGCTGGAGTCAGGAGTAAATGAGTGAACCATGCAAAGCCTTTAGAACAGTGTGTGGTACTTGGTAAAGCTGTGATACATCTTGGTTCTTATAATTACTAAAAGGTCTACTAACATGAACATTTTCTCTTACAGTCACAGAGCCGGCCATTTTGTTGTCTCCAGACACTGATATTCACCCCTTCTTGAGGGCAGCAGACACATTCCTAATCAAAGTGCCTTTTTTGCTTTGCTCTATAGGCGTCCTATCCCCATAAAGGCTGTTATAGTTGAGGCAAGACATCAAGGTCCACTGTCAAGGCAGTGGAAACAGGCAGATAGAGAGCTAAGTACTTACGCTATGGCCAAGAGAAAGCTCCTCTTTATCAGCTTGGGGTAGGGGCATGAATTTAGCAGAGTGGGTTCTCTTGGGGCTCTGTGGTGCCACATTTTACCCTAATCCAAATTCAAAAGGGAGCCTCCTTTTGAATTGTTGCCCTAACAGTCAATCCAGTCCTAGTAATTCAAAAGGCCACCTGGACAGTCACTGTCATGAAGAGCTCTTGGCCAGGACAATTCTAGGGTGGCTTCAACCTCCATACCCCAGTTCTACTTCCATCTCTGTACTTTAGGGCACAGTGCTGAATGTCACAGAACTGTCCTGGGTACTATGAAGAAGCATGAGCCCTAAGGCTTCCACCCCACCCCAGGGCTGCCAGCTGACCTGTGACCTCTTGCCCCATATTCTGCTTTCTGCTCTCATAGCAGTGGTTACCCAGCCTGACTCCAAATGGCCAGATTCCACCACTAAGCCCAGAGGACTTTTGGGGCCGGAGAACCTTAACTCCAAATAACACACAGGCCACATAAATTCCTCAAATATGTACCCCAAAACAAGAGTCCCTGGGGATTCAGTTTATCTCGCCGAGTTTCAGCTGAGGGAAAAACATTCTAATGGCATGTAAGGAAAGCTGTCAGAGAACTGTTTTTGCTCAACATCAAATGCATTCCAGCCCTTATCTAATCAGGGAGTCTTCTTTGCAGCTGATGCAGAGGCTGTTCCTGGGCCAGGAGAGAGGCCTCGATTTTAAATACAAAATCATGGTTTTTTTGGCACAGGCAAAATTGGTCGGCAGCTGGAGGTTTGGAGTGACCCCTGACCCTCTCCCACAGTTCCTCCTGAGTCCCGCTGCACAAAACTAAGCCATACTCAAATCCCAGGCTCTAATTGGCTCTGGTTTGTTTTGCTTTTCTATTCTATCCAGAGCTTCAAAAGGCGTTTCCATAATTGTTTGAGGCATGAAAAAGGCAGGTTTCAGCTTTCCTAACTGGAATTGGAGGTAATTACTGTCTTGCACACACGAGCCGGTACATGCTTCAAATCAGATGGCTCTGGGAGGTTTTATAAAGTTAGCTGGGCCTCTGAGCCAGGAGAGGGAGGATTACGGAACCTTCCAAAGGCTCTGTTCCAGAGAAAGAAAAATTCGGACATCTCAGAAACAGGGAAGCATCCATATTCTTCTGTGGTTACTTTAAGCTCTGCCCAAGAAGTTTGGCTTGAAAAGATTGTGTCCTCAACCTCATCTTTTCTAGGATGAGGAGACGTTTTTGTTTTTTTTGTCCTCTCTTTCAAGAGACAGAAGTTGACACCCCACATAACTCCCATCTTGCTTGTAATCAGCAACTGTGGGCTTCGCCTGGGCTGTCCACCTGCGAAACCTCGGAATGGGGCAAACTAAGTCAGGCATTGTAAGAGCCAACTCAGTGAACCAGATCTGCGATTCACTTCTGGATTCTCAGGACAGCAAACACAAACGTGGGCAGTCTCTAGCTTCTATCCTACCCACACCACCTGAGGGTGGACTGGGGAGCAAGACACTGTTTCACATCTCAGTCTACTAGCGGTGTGTCCATAGGCAGCTGATTCACATGACTAATCCTCCATGGCCTCACCTCCAGAACGAGTATGGTGACTGGCCCAACCTCCTAGGGTTGCTCTGATATCTCAGTGAGGTCAACCTGTGTCAAATGCTTGGCCTACTATTTGCACATAACAAGTGCCCAATAATAGTTTTTGTTAATAAACATAATTGTCAGGGGCATGGCCGTGAAGGCTAAAGGGACCACTCTGAAAATGGTGGAGGTTTTCAAGACTCTAGAGATTCAGAAATAGAGGAAGAAGAGTGGCTACAGGAACAATAAAAGGAAGGGAGAGGGGAAGCAGCGAGACAGCCCCCACCTCAGGGTGTCTTCCCTCCCAAGAGCATCACCTTAAACATATTAGGTGGCCCGAAATTCCACAGATGAGAGATCTAGTTCTGCCTTTTTTCAACAATATATCTCAATGAGAACTAGCTGGTTAAACAGCGTTGACACATCAGCGTAAACTGGCTTATTTGCTTTCTTTCGAATACCTACACACTCAGCAGCTTAGGGGTTAAGGAGCTTGGGACTGAGGAAGGAAGAGATAGTAATAATTTAGTGTCATGAGGCACTGCCTGGGACAAGGCCAGTCCAAGTTCCCAGAGCGCCAGTTCAAGTCACTCACTGACCCACAGACAGCCTGCCTGGCTCATGGGAAAAGAGGAGCTGGGGGTCAGATATGTGCTGGGGGCCCTGAATTGCTTTTCTGATTTTTGTGCTAGCATATGGACACTAATAAAACAGCCTCTTCCAATGGCTTCCAGGACTGTCTCCTCTCTGGGGAGCTCGTCCTCCTCCTCTGTCAGAGCGAGGCCACAGATGGCAGCCCAGGGCACGGGGCTCAGACCTTGCTTCTCCTCTTGCACCTCTAAATTATTATCTCAGGAAGGCTTGAGTCTGCCTCTGTGTTGCTCACTCCCAAACCAACTTCTCTCTTGATTTGGATATTTAGTTGCCTACTTGACATCTCCTTTTCAAGTGTCCCAAACTCTCAATAACCCCTTATGCCACCAAAACCAATAAAAACAAAAAACCCCATTAACAAGGTCTCATATAAATGTTCTCATTGCAGATGATCTTTCAAAACTGTTGACCTTCCTCTTTGTACCAAGTACTTATCTTTCATAGCACTTAAGACAATGTATGATCACATATCTATTTTTATATTTATTTGTACAGTATCTGTCTCCCAGTAGCCCGTTAAGCTTCATGAGGACAAGATGAGGTCTGTCTGCCTCCTGTTCTTCCCTGCGCCTCACCCAGTGTCTGACACAGACTGTCCTCACTATACATTTGCTGAACGAATGAATGATTTCAAGGCGGATTTGGGTCCCTGGATCAGGAAGAGAGTTTCTAGGTACAAAAAAGGGCTAGGAAACCTGGCAAAAAATACTTGAGATCACATCTTGTTTTCCCAAAGTGGGTTATTTGGCCACTTCCCCCTCCCATTTGATGAAATTTCATGTTTAATAAAAGCCCTGAACAGTTAGAGCAAACATATAGGACTTGATCATAAATTTGATGAACTGCTGCAAGCCTAAATGTCCAATATGGGGAATACCTAAATTATATTCATAAACATGGCCGGCTCTCAATTATCCATTCCGGTGGATAATCTAATAGCCAATAATCTAATAGTTTGTAATTCAATAGTTTATAATCTTGAAAGTTTTACATGTGGCTTTTGTGAATCTGCATCAGTACATAAGGAACTCTGATGGTTTAGGAACTGACAAAACTTTGAGCTCAGATGTTCAATAGCACCATCCCCAGTTGCCTATTACGGACTTCTCTGGGCTCCAACTCCATGCAGAGAAAATACTGCATTGTGTTTGGGAGGAAAGCACATTAGTTTTTTTGTTTTTCTTTTTGTTTTTGGTCATAAGAATTGGGGTCCAAACTCCAGCTCTGGCACTTACTGCTCCGTTTTCATGTTACCTGGCCTGGTCTTTGTTTTCTCATCAATACCTACCTCCCAGGACTGGGATGAAAATTTTCAGGAAAAATTAATGGGAACCACTCACTCAGGTAGAAGCAAAACAAATCAAAAGTAGGGTTGGGTCATCTATGAACTTTCTGTTTCACAGCCGAGGAAAGAAAGAATTCTCTTTTCATCCCTTTTCTTTTCTTTTTCTTTCTGCCTTAAAGGAGCTTGTCTTCCAAGCTCAGTAGGCTAAAGTAAACAGGGTCCTTGCTTCACAAATCACATTTGGTTGTGAAAGCTTCTGCTAATGCCTGTACAAATCTGAAAGAAAAATGCTGTCTTGAGCAATCTAACATGAAAAACTGACCATGGGCCCTCCCTGGGCTCCACCAGCCCTCTCAACAATACAAATGATGGTGCATATGTCTGGGCATTTGCCCATGTCATCTTGGGTCCAAGTCTCAGGGTTAGAAAGTAGAGACATCCTAAGATCCAAGGCAGAACCAATTGTCTGTTGCGGGGGCTAGCACCCCAGAGTTCCCACCTCCTTTTCCTGTCATGAAGTTTATATCTCGAGGGAAAACAGCTGTCCATTCTCAGGCCAACTGGGACTGGAGCCAGCTGTTGCTTCCAGACGCCAAGAGCCAGATGTACACCCACTCTTCTCTCCCACTCCTTAAGCCTGAAGTCTTAAACTTTACTGAATTTATTAATAACCTTCGCAACATGCTAAAAATGCATTTCCTCAGGCTCCCCTCCAAAGAATCCGATCCATTTAGTTCAGGTTGGCCAAGAAATCTACATTTTAAACAACAACACAACCAGCCTCATCTTCTCTTTTCCTTAAGAAATTCAGATATAACTGATCTGAGAATCATACTTTGAATGACAATCTCTATAGTGGAGGCAGTGGCATGCTGGTAAATGTTTAACAACTAGTTTGGGAGCAGAGAAAGCCTGGTTTGCAACTTGCCGATTTCTGTGATGTAAATATTCCCACCATGGTCAGTTCAAGCGACCAACATGACATCATGATTTTGAAGTCGGGAAGGGGAGTGTGCAATCTATCCTCACGAGCTCATAGGAACTGGTTCCAGCACACCACTGGGTAGAAGCCTCTAGACACCTCCAAACGGTGTTTCCTGGGCTTTGGCATAGAAGGGCCACTGTTCAGCCCATGATGTCACATCCCTGAGTATTTTTCCCCCTCAGTCCGTAGCTCTTTGAAGGGTTTGTTTTGGTGACTGGTTCCCAGAGCCCTCTAGGGGTTCCAAACCAGAAAGAGAGGAAAGAGAGAAAGAGTTCCAGGAAAGAAAACGCAATTAGCGTGGGATGTTGGCCTCAGCCACACTGTCAACCTTGCTCGACCCAGCTTTCCACAGGGAGGAGCTTTGCAGACACCTGCTTCTGCCTTCATTTGATAAGCTTTCTGGTCAACTCCCATAAACCCGATCCCGCTGACCTGGAGAATGATGAAAAGGCTGAGCGTTGGGGACCTGAGGGGATGAAAGGGGACGGGGGAGGACCACGGGGTGGTCATATGACCCAGGGTCACCAGTGGCTTAAGGCTTCCCCTTTGTCTCCCTGCTCTGGCCCCATGTTGGAAGGTTCTGGTGATTTTCTCCCGCCCCCGACCAGGCCAACAGATGTGGAAAGGTCTCCAGTTCCCAGGGATCCGGACACAACTGCTTGTTGTTTCCCGCTCGCAGACAGGGCCTGTGATCACAGACAGACCAGCTACACAGTCACTCACCAAAGAGCCGAGCCCAGTCAGGTGTGGGGTTCCAACCTACTCGGCATTTCTGCAGCAAGAAAAATGTACGAGCGAAACCGAATGAGAGTGAAACAGCACCACGCCTCTCCCTGTGTTCTCTAAGTCGGCCTCACAGGAATGCCGAGGGCTCCAGAGAGGCAGCGCCTTAAGCTCTCCCGCAGTGATAAATCCTCACAGATGCCATGACCCCTGGAGCACATGCCACCTTTTGGGCCTGCTGCTTATCTCGTGGATGCGAGGAAGACCCCTCACACCTTAAGCTTGGAGCTTCAAGGACCCTGCTCCCCTGAACAGCTTGTCTTCTGCAGTCCACAGAGCTCCCACTACTCATTGGATGAAAAGGAGAGAAGAAAATGTTATAGAGGAAGGGGTGCAGGCGACAGCCTCCTCGTTGACCTTAATTATTCAACAGAGACAGTCTGAGAAGTTTCTTGGTGCCTAGCTTCCTCCTGCCATGCACACACCCTTTATGAGTGGGGCAAACAAAAGTGTGAAAACACACTAACTTCCCTTAAACAAAGAACTTGTCTCCTATCAAGTCCATCCACAAGAATAAGCTGATGTCTTAATGATATCTTTTCTAGCTTATGCAACAAAGCATGGCCATCACAATCAGACACAAAGACCCGGTGCACGTATGTCTCCGCATATAGTCCATTCCCCCATAAATGCTGCCAGTGATAAAAGGCACCCTTTTCTCTAAAGCAATGGTTCTCAAAATAAGATCTATGGAAACCTGGGGTCCCTGAGACCCTATGAGGGTGTCTGCAAGGTCAAAATCATTTTTATCATAATGCCAAGTTGTCCTTTGCCTTCTCCACTGTGCTGACATTTGGGTAAAATGCTGGGGTCAGACACTGTACTGGCAGTCACGACAGTCTTCACAGCCAGAATGTCACAGGACAAAAAGAAAAAGAAAAAGAAACCAGTTTTGACTTAAGAATGTCTTAGATGAAGCAGTCAAAATTATTAGTTTTATGAAATCTTGCCCAAAGTGCACGTCTTTTTACTATCTGCATGGCGAACTGGAAAGTAAGCGTCCTGAAGCCCAAAGGTTGTTTGGAGGAAAGGCATTCGCGAGAGGAGGGAGTTATGAGCTGAACTAGCCCTTCCATGAAACACCGTGTTTGCTCAAAAGGACCGAATAACCTTGGCTATTCAGACTCGGTTCTTGGACAGCCGCTTTCTCCCAAATGAACAAACAGAGCTTGTCACTTCAAGAAAGATAACTGACAGTATTTGTTGCCAAACTACAAGCTTTCAAGCAAAAATTAGAGTTTTTGAAAACTTGGACCTGCCACAAAGCTCAACACCTTCCCGATGCTTAAGGAGGTTTCTGATGAGACCAGTGTGTTATTAGCAAATGTGAATTTTTAGTTTTCATCATGAAATACATCCAATTTGGAAGATCCGCGTAACTTAGTGAAGCAATATTTTCCAAATGACCCATGCGTAGCATTATATAATCACACACGGGCCATGCAAAGTGCCAGACAGACCAAACGGATTTTAATGTAACTGAGCCTGAGAAGGTGATTGCTATCGTTTCAGATGCTACATTGCAACTAACGTTTCATGAGCTACCATTTGTTGAGTTTTGGTATGGTGCCAAAGAAGACTACAGGCCACCCCCACTGTCCAAAAGTAGAGTGTTCCTATGAAATCTTTTGTAAGCTGAAAGGTAAAGAGGCAATCACCTTTACGGAAGATTTTTTGAGGGTTCTCAGACTCCAAAATACTTCTCTTTGGCTTTTCTCAGTCTTAGGACACATCTTGCTAACAAATGCCCCTCAGCGACGACGCAGTTCAAAGCTCTGGTGGCGGGATGCTCAGATGCTGAGTGTAGTTCCCGAGGAAGGAGCTGGGCGGCGCCACTCCCGCTGGTTGGGGTGCGAGCGGCCTCTATAAGGGCTCCCTGCAAACCAAATGCTGAATGAACAGCATTTTCACTTTTTGCCCTTTTTCATAAAAGTGAAAATCCTCTTAGGATTTCTTTCGGTTAATGAAAACAGGCACTAATGTGGATCTTTCATAGAAGCAAAATGGTGTAAAACAGACTTTTGAAAAGTGGGGATACCTATATCCACAATTATCTGAAAAGGCTGTTAGAATAGCCCTCCCTTTTCCAGCTACATATCTATGTGAGGCTGGGTTTCCTTCATATAGTTCAATCAAAACAATGTTATCACAGTTGATTGAATGCAGAAGTAGATATGAGAATCCAGCTGTCTTCTATTAAGCTAGACATTAAAGAGATTTGCAAAAATGTAAAACACTGTCACTCTTCTCACTAAATTTTGTTCTGTTTTGTTGTGGAAAACACAATTATTTTTACAAGAAGCTTATGTTATTTTTAACTTTTTAACAAGTAAAAAAATTTATGAATTTTAATGAAGTAATAGATATGACTATTCCTATAAATGAATACTATTAGATGGATTAACAAAGAAATACTAAATATTCTTCTGTTTTAATTTTAATATGGTAGATGATTTAATTAAATACTCCAAAACCAAATAGCTTAAAACAACTATCATCATTTGTTACCCTCATGGTTGCTGTGGATTAGGAATTCAGAAGTGGCTTGACACTGCAGTTCTGGCTTGGGGTCTCTCATGACATTATAGTCATCTAAAGGCTTGACTGGGGCTGGAGGGTCTGCTTTCAAAGCGGCTCACTCACAAGCTTGCTCAGTTGTTGCTGTTGAGAGGGGAACTTGGTTCCTCTTCATGCAGGTCTCTCCCACTTACTCAAAACATGGCGGTCAGGTTTCTCCAGAGCGAACAACAGAAGAGACCAGACAGAAACGTTGAGTCCCTCCTATGATCTAGCCTCTGAAGTCACACACCCTGTCTTATGCCATTCTCTACCAGTCACCCAGACTAGACCTGATTCACTGTGGGAGAATGCACAGGGCACGAATGCTAGGAGATGCGGATCACTGGGGATACCCCAGGATTCATCAATAGATACTACCCACAGAAACAAAGGCTTTTTGGGGTCTTCAAAAAATTTAGAGTATAAAGGAGTCCTTAAAACCAAAATATTTGAGAGCTGCTAGCTTAAAATAATTGATCTATATCTTAAAAGGGTCTTTGCCTCTCCTCCTCCTCCTCCTTTTTCTCTTTCTTCTTGTTTTTTTGTCTTGTTGCTTACAAAAGCACTTAGGCAGCTTCCTGCTCCAAGAGCTGGGGACAGGGCCTTCTGGCTTTGTTTCTTCTGAACTGCAATTTATTGGGGACTCCCTCATGAGTTTAACACTCCCTGTAACCCTGGTTTGTTGGGTCTTTTGCTTGGCAATGCTTGGGGCCCACTTCAGTTCTGTTCATTCTCTGATCAGGCTCCCTGAACAGCCCACACCTCCAACAGGGGGTCACCAGCAGGCAAACTTGGGTCACTAGTGGGCAAAGACGAGCAGCTCTCAGCCAAGAGCCTAAAGGCAGTGGAGAGAGCTGTGAGCGAAACAGAACAGGGTCCCTGCCCTCGTCTCCACTACTTCTGGAGTTTTCTGTAAAACCCCCATTGCGTTCACTCCCCCGGGGTGATGTCTCCCTAGGCATGCCTCCCTAGAGCAGAGGTGCCCACGCCTTGTACAGACCTTCTGCTACCTGTGTTATAGAAGACAGTAAAGAAAATCATGCGTTGTGTGCAATTTTATTTAAAAGAGTGCCAGAATGTTCTTGAGCCTCTCAGTCTGTTTTTTTTCTTTGTCTTTCTTATCGGAAATGAAAGAAAACAGCCAGGGGAGATAGGATCTCAGGTCAAGAAATCCTAGCAGGTAATTTGGAAGTTGAAAACAAATCTCCCTTGAAATGAATTAAGCAGGTGAAGGGGATTCCAGCTTCAACTCTTAAACCACACCTTATCCTGGCCTGGCAAATGACTTCCTTCCAGCCCCAGGCAAATCCCAACTTCCACCCACTAAATGCCTGCAGTTAATAAATGTTAAACAACAACAAAACCCCAAAGTGGAAAGAGGAAGCCTGATTGGAGGCCAAGATACCAGAAGGACTGCTTGAGAACCTTCCCTGGGAGCTGCATCCGCAGAAGGAACATTTAAGCAAGGAAGCAGGGCCTGGGCTGGGGGACCCAAGTCATGACCGTTTTCAGAACATCAGAGCTAGGTGAGTATCTGACTTGAGTTCAAATGACTCTTTTTCTTGATCAGACCTGCCCACTTGTTTCATTTGAACTTCACGCCACAAACCATATTCAAACCCTTAAAGTTGGTTAAAACCTCCAGAATCTATTACTGAGCCACAATACAAGTCATGCCTCCCGCCAAGTGTGCCAGGACTGGAAAATCCCAAACTCAGGTCTAGAGAAGTCAGCTGAGGGCTGGCTGGTTCTCATAGGTCCGGGGAGAAGTGAGAAAAACAAGCATCAAGTTAGGCTCTGAGGAATTCACTCAGCATTACTTTTTATTCCCATTTTACGAAACAGAAAACTGAGGCTTGGAGAAGTCAAGTGGCCCCATAGCTAGCCAGCAGCAGAGCCAGGAGAGAGACTCATGTGATGACTCATGATGACTGTCATTTGCAGAGCACATCTGATGAGACAGGCAAAGTACCTTGTGCTTTCTGCATGTTAACTTTTTCATTTCTCGTGGGTTACTTCCTTTCTAAAGAAGTAAAACTGTCCAATCGAACTTCCTGCCATGTTGGAAACGCTCCATATCGGTACGGTCCGATCCTATGAGAGTCACCAGCCCCGTGTGGCTATTGAGCACTTGAAGTGTGCCAAGTGGGACTAAGGAACTGAATTTTTAAATTTTATTTCATTTTAATTGATTAAAATTTAAATAGCCACACATGGCTGGTGGCTACTGCATTGGATAATGCAGTTCTAGGAGGTTCAGTAACTTTTTAAAAAGCTTCCAAAAAGGGGGCACCTGGGTGTCTCAGTCAGCAAAGTGTCTACCTTCAGCTCAGGTCACGATCCCAGGGTCCTGGGATAGAGCCTGGCATAGGGCTCCCTGCTCAGCGGGCAGTCTGTTTCTCCCTCTGCCTCTCCCCGCATTCATGCTCACTCTCTCTTTCTCTCTCTCAAATAAATAAATAAAATCTAAAAAAAAAATAAAATAAAAAAGCTTTCAGACACTTGTTAAGTGGACAGGCAAAGGTTGCATCCCAGGCTGACTGAACCCAGAGCCCATGCCTTTCCCTTCTCCCCTCTGCTCCCCAGCAGGGTAGCCTGCATTTTGCAAAATGAGAGGCCCTGGGAAGAGAACTGATGAGAGAGTATACAGTCAGCCAAAAATAAGCCAGACCCCCCAAAGGCCAGGTCTGTACTTGAGTCTGATTTTTCTGAATGTGTCTAGAGGCCCCCACAGAGGTGCCAACAAGTGGCCAAACACCCTAGCTAGAAGTTCAAGACCTTGCACCAGCCACTTCCCAGAGCTTACCAATAGTGGCCTGGTTGATTGAGGGTTCTATGACTCATGGGTCCCAACCCTGCTATTTAAACATCAGCATTTCCTTTTTTTGGGCTTAAGATTAATTGGCATAGAGGTAGTGCGCTTGCAGGCCCAGCCCCACCCTGCCGACACAGGTAGCCCTCAAAGGTTTGCACTTGAGGCACCACCCATGAGGTGGAGCTGCCATCTGCCACATGTCTGAGTGCAAACGTACAACCCGAGCTGGCCGGTCATGCTGTCATCAGCTTCTCTCCAGCCTTCCAGCGTGCATCCCTCCCGTGACATTCCCCTGCTCCAGAGCCTCCAGGGACACCCCGTCATGCTCAGAACAAACACCAAAGTCTTCCTTCCCTGAGCTGGCCCCTACCCACCACTCCTGACCTTCTGTCCCAGGTCGTGCCTACCATTCACTCTGCTCCAGTCCCTCATCTCCTAGTTGTTCTCCAACACTTGTCACACTGTCCCTGTCCCAGGGCTTTACGCTGACTGTTCCTTCTGCCTGGAATGCTCTTTCTTGGGCTTGAATGTGGCTCACTTCCTCTTCATTCAAGCTCTGCCCAAATGTCACCTCTTCAGAAAGGTCTTCCTGACTCCACCGTGTCTAAAATAGTGCATCGCTCACCCCTATCTCTCTACCCTGCTTTACTTTTTTCCCAGGCACCTATCACTAGTTGATATATGTATATACCTACATATACATATGCATATTTGTTGTTGGTGCTGGTTGGTTGGTTTGCCTATTGTCTGTCACCCCCACTCAGATGTAAACAGGGTAAGGCGGGACATTGTCTTTTTTCACTTCATATCGCCAGTGTCTAGAATAGAGTCTGGCACATAGGTGCTTACTGAATATTTGTTGAATGAATCAATTAATGAATGAATGCATGCATGACTTCCTTCTCTGAGTACAAGGGGGTGGGGAGGGGTGGGGAGGTTCAGGCTTGGCTCACTCTACACAGATCAGTGCTTCCATGGCTTGGATACTGAACCATGAGAAACAAAGAGATTTGTTGGTTTAATTTCTTTTGCCCTGGGAAAGTTAAAGATCACAGATAATCCAAAACTCAGTGCCAAGTTCTCTATTTATAATCGAGGAATTATTCACACAGAGGTAAACAAGAGCAAAGAACTGACAAGTGAACTGTGGGAGGAGAATGATGGGAAACAGATTGAGGGACCCGTACATCTGCATGTCTTCAACAGGCCTGGGTTCCCACCAGCACTCACTCAACTTTGGATCCACAGAACCCTTGACAATTTCCGTCCCAGAATCATTTGGGCCAGGCCACCCAGGTGGCTGTTGGGAGTGAGGTGGGGATTGTAAGTGGATGCCACCAGGTAAGTCCCATCCATATGTGACAATGATATCATTTGGCCATCTGAAAGGTACACCCAGAACAGCAGGTGTTTCTCTAGAATGTCCAGGCCCACAAAGTTTTCCTAATACCTGGATTCTGCAGAGAAAATTTCCTGTCCTTCTTCAACGTATTCCACAGAATTGTATCTCTTTCATTTCATCTCAAAACGTCAAAGGAACAAAATGAGCAGTGTCTAGAAGTGTCTGACACACAGGAGATAATCAGTAAGTACTGAATGAGTGAATGAAAACGTCAAGGCAAAGTGAAGAATGGTATAGTTGAGCAAACCCTGATCGCTGGGAAACATGGGTTGGACCCTCTACTCCAGCTCTAAGGCCTCAGTTTCCCCATCTGTAATACTGGCCTGGATGAGCTGGACTTGAATTTGCCTCCCAGTTCTGACACTCTCTAATCCTCTAAAAAATTGCATTACAGCTTTATTGTGGATTGGGTCTATCTAGCTGGTGTCCTACTGAAAGCAAGGCCTGCTCCTCTGGAGACTGTCCATTGTTTTTAAGCATCAGAGGTTATTAAATAGCAACTCTCCCAAAATATTTTTCATGTCCTTCATGAAAGAAGGTTCTGGAAGGTAGCCATCAACAAAATAGGAAGTAAAGCCAGGCTGGTGTTCCATTTAGCAGATAACACAGACTCAAAGTTCCTGTCACCCCATATGGTGATTCTGGGAGCTTGACCAGCTTTCAGAGGTTTTATATTCAGAGCGGTAAGAAATCATCTCTGTGGCTTGCGGGATTTAGTACCTATTTCCCTCCTTTCCGCAGCTCGGGGCTCTGGGTGCCAAGATAGGCTCCAGTGACTCTTTTCTCAGGGCCTCGGTGCAGCTGGTCTAGCATCTGAGGAGAGCTCGCCCCACTGGCACCGCCAGGACCCCCAGCGCTGGCTCGGGGGGCTCCCCTGTCCACTGCAGCATTTCATTTTAAGCTACATGTGAGCTTGCCATTTCCCTCTACTCTTAGAAGTGTCCTAAAGCACCAGTCCAGTAGAAGTCAGACTCCTTCTCGACCTTTCCGGCTGTTCACTGCCTTGATGCACCAGGAGGATAAAGAACACCCCCTGTAGAGAGTTTGAGCAAAAAGACGGAACCGGCTTTGGCCTGGGCATCTCCCTAGGCCTGTTTCCTCAGATGTGAGGTCAGAAGGGAGTGCTGGCGGGTGGCCCTGGCCCTGTCTCTTCCAGCCTTGTGATCCACCCTGCCCCCAACACCCCCCCACCCCAGGCCCAGAGGCAGCGCCAGCCCCTTCCCATGAGGGAGTCACAGTTTGCACGTTATATAACTTCCATCGAGGCAGGGGCTCCTCTTTTTCTTTTCTTTTTAATGTTTTTAGGTACTCTAGGAAGAGAGAAACATTTTTATGATCCCAGTAACCAAACAACATAATGAAAATCATGGCAACCATCAGCCTAATAAAACCCATGGCAAAAGCCTCCCCATTCTCAAATAAGACCCTGGGAATTCCAAGCTCTCTGAAGCCCTAAGTGGCCAGGGCCTTGCTGAAGGCCTTGGGACGCCGGCTGATGGTTGATGAAAGGATTTTAACGCGCCACTGAAATTCTCTTTTCCAAAATAACCACTTTGAAACCTGTTAATTACAGACACACAACCAGCCCCAGCCCCCCCAACAGGACCTGGGGCTTTCACCAGGGAGAGCCCAGATCCAAGGCTGGCTGCTTCCATGACGCTACACATGCTTTGTGTTGGGTGAATTAGCTTCAGGAAGAGAATCCAAATTAATTAAAACCACATGGCCACTCCCCTCACCCCCAGCCTCCTACCCCACCTCCCTCCCCTGGAGACAGAGGCCAGTTCGGTCTAATTTGGTCCAGTGTTTTTGTTTCCTAAAATCTGTCTTGGGCTCTGGGCCATTAATAGGTTGCAGCTGACTTTAATCTACATGAATCAGAGACCTCGCTTCTTTGGTTTTGAGGAGATTACAAATTGTGTGTCCCACAAACGGGATGGAGGGGAAAGGTCCTGGGTAGGGCGGGGGGTAGGGGACAGATCCTGGAAGTCACAAAACTCTGCTCTCCATTAAGCGGGTGGGTTTGCATGAGCCTGTGATCTCTCAAAGCTGGAGGAGGGGAGTGAAGTGGAGGTGAGGGTCTTGTTGCTGTCACCCCAGGGTAGGAGCACAGAACTTGGGCCTGTGTGAACAGAATTAAAGTCAAGGATCTGCATGAGCAGAGAGGTCTCTACTCACCTGTCTTCAATACATCCGTTTCCCAGGTTTTCCTGAGCACCTACCCCGAGCTAGAATAGGGCTCGGCAAACGATGGCCTGTGGGCCAAATCGGGCTCTGGGCCCAATTTCATAAATTAAAGTTTTGTTGCAACACAGCCATGCCCATTTGTTTGTGGGTCATCTATGGCTGCTTTAGGAGTGTGGCAGAGACCCAGCGGCCCACAGAGCTGAAAATACTTACTATGCGCCCCTTGTTGGTAGAAGTTTGCTGACCCTCAACGGGAGAAGTACCAGAGAGCTGTTGCACTTACGTGACAACAAAGGACAGACGTGGGACTCACTCAGTTTCCACATTATACATACCAAGATCTAGTTCCTTCTAAACATCACTTTTCAGGAAACTGTCTTCATGTCATTTAACCGACAGACGATGCCAACACTCATGCTACTCAGTTAAGGGTTTAAAGTACTTGCCCCGACAACTCCACACTTCCACTTCACAGCTGAAGGGACAGAGTCACTGAGACAAAGCAACTCGCTGAAGGCCACACGGGAAACAGCACAGTTAGGAAGAGCCAGGCCTCCGTCCATCCGATGATGGTAATGAAGGGAGATGGGGGGCTTTAACATAACACTACTCCTCGTATGTGTTGTACTGGTCATTTTACGAATTTTTTTCATGTATGGGTCTACAAATAATCCAGTGGGACACTCAGGGAACTATACCTCCATTTTTTAGGTAAAGGTGTGTAGCACTGAGTGTCAGGGGATGGGGATGAGAATCAGGCCAGAGCCCTTGAGAAGCACCTTTATCCAAGGCCCAATGGCTAGTGAGTGTTGGGGGTACTCAGTGAGGTCCTAGATGACCCTCACCCAGTCAGGACCCCACGCTGCCCCACACCCTCCAGGATGCCTAAGAGACGGCCCTTGGCCGTCGGGGACTTCCAGGCTAGCAGGGGAAGACACGAGGAAGGGACAGATTATGATTCCATGACAGGCACAGTGATGGAGGGGTACATAGGGTTCTTGGGGAGGACAGAGGAGAGGAACCCCACCCTTCCCTAAAAGCAACCCCCTCTGTAAGGAAATCTGCATGAAGAACCTCTGATGTCAGAGGTACTGGCTGGACAGGCAATTGGGTCCCCTTCCAAGGCAGTCGGGGGCAAAGTAATTGCTGGGGTTATTGTGGGGGCTGGGCAGGGACGCCTGAAAAATCAGCACCCTCCCAGGGCCTAGTCTTGGCAGGCAAACAGATGGCACCCAGGAAGCTGCTGTCTTCGAGCGGGGGTGGGGGTGGGGGACAAG
The DNA here is from genome assembly GCF_017311325.1 of Ursus maritimus. Taxonomy (NCBI): domain Eukaryota; kingdom Metazoa; phylum Chordata; class Mammalia; order Carnivora; family Ursidae; genus Ursus; species Ursus maritimus. The sequence continues at coordinate 30,879,640 of NW_024425008.1, forward strand.
TGCAAGTCTCTTCCCACAGGAGCCCATTTCCTCCAGGGCTAGGTCCGGCTCCAGGTGGAGACCCTTCCAGCCAAGGAAGGACATGTCCCAGGCTGCAATCACAGCTGTCTGGAGAGCTCTGGAAGGTGGCTCTGTTGGGCTTCGAACAGAGTCACAGATCAACAGAGTTCTACACTAGCTTGCATAGAAGATTAACTCTATGTCAAGGTCCCCGGCGAACAGGAGCCAAGAGGTCCAATGAAGGATAATGATCTGTACCTCATTGTCTCCAGCCCCAGTGCTGCCTCAAGGTCTTTCTTCCTTGGCAAGCTTCTCCCTGAACTTTAGGCATTGCTTCAAAGGAGTTTCAGAATTCACTTAGGAGTTATAGGTCCCAATCTTTCCAGTCCTGCGGCTGTTCAGAGGTCTCCTAGTGATGAGATTTTGTGAATTGCTTGAGGGTGATGGAGGGGTGCCAACTGAGCAGGGATGGAATATAAAGCAAACTCCTATCACCATAAACAACTGAAGTCCTGCATCGGGCCAGGGCAAAGCCTGGGAAGTGACCCCATCGGCATCTTTGGGTCCCACCACCATAGGAGCGCTGAAGTCAGAAACAGCCTTAAGCAGGGCTTAGACCTTGACCTGACAGAGGACAAGGTATGGCTCCTCTCGCTTCTATCTCCCAGTGAGCCTCCTAACACACTCCCTGATTGGTACTCTTCCCTTCCACCAGCACCAAAGGTTGTGGGTATGATCTTCAGAGCTCTGTTTTGCCTAGACTTGGTTTCCTGATAGGTTTGGGCTCTCTGCTTCATAGAACCCAACAGCCAGGAGATTGTGCTACTCCTTCCTCGAGTCTACACTACAGGAAGAACAGAGGCTCATGACTCTCACACAGGTGCAACGGGAACGGTGTGTGTTCAGGACACCTGACCAGCTTGGCACCGTGCTCTGCTGAAGAACAATGGTGGCTCCGTTGACTCTGGTCATGGCTTCATGTCCCTTGATTGGAATAGACCGCACCATGGTTAATTAGCAGCCACTGAGCATTTATTCTGATCTGGGTGTCACATGGATAATACACTGGCAAGACAGACTCCGAGGAGGTCGCATGCCAAGGAGTTTGTGTAGAGAGTGCGGTTTCTCCCCATACTGAAGTGTTCGGCAATGTCTGCTCACATGCAGCCCATGGTGGCGAGGCTCAAACTCCCCAACTTCACTGGGGATGCCAGGCCGAGGACCCTGTATGATCTGGGGGCTTAAACCAGGCTCTCCCCTTCCACACAAAAGCAAGTCAGAAGAAAGCAGAGTGAAAAAGCTCTTAAACACTTCCTGGGGCCGGGCTCACAAATGAAGGCTCGGAGTGGAACAAGACACACAAGTTTAAAAACACATACACACGCAGGAACGTCCAGCTGCTATTGGAGGAGCAGATCAGGCACTAAACTGGCTTCGGAGCGACAAAGGACAGAATTTTAAAATTAGATCTCTACCTTCTCCCTCTCCCAAGCATACAAGGGTGGGAATCATGGATTAATATTGAAAATCTATTTCACGGGTCCTTTAAAAGACACTGGACAGTGACTCCCCTGCACTCTGCTTCCCCACCCTCTCAAAATACCCTGTCCCTCAACTCACCTCTGATACCCGGAGTTTTTGCCCTAAATCATATTTTGTGTCCTGTATAAACAAGGGCTGGTAACTAGCACAGGAAATGAACTTCACAAGCATTGAATGTGTACCAACCTGTGGCATGGGGAGTTGCCAAGATATTCTTCTGAGGATTTTCATAGACTCTTGAAACTTTCTTTCAGCTTCCCCTTCACACACTTGAATGCAGCCACACACACCGTACGCGTGCACCTACCCGAACACAAAATTTCCCCTGTTTCCCCCAACACACATGAACAGAGGTCTGGGCTCAGACACAGACACACTCCCGTTCTCAAAACTTCCCCTTGGGTCCCCACTATCTCCATCTATGCATTCGAGCATCCAGGTGTGTGAGGGCTCCCAGAAGCCTTCGATATACAAATGAAGGGCGCACACACACATGTGCATACACACACACTCACACCGCCACCCACACCCCCACACACACCCACACACATACCCCCACACGGAGCCACATTCCAGCTGGTGCGGTCACAGCCGTGACAGGCCTGGGTCTGCGTGCTATGCTGTCTCATTTGCCTCTAACGGGGGCGTTCGTGTCAAAGAGAGTCCTGCCACCCCCTCTTTGCCTCGAGTCGGAGTGTTGGGAAGTTGGCTTTTAAAGGTACATGTGGATGGCAGAGTGAAAAGCAGGTACAAAGGAATCCCTTTGAGTCTCCTGCCTTCATCTCACATGCTAATGAGCACTGTTCTGGGTTGTTCGGGGTATTTCTTTGCTGTTCTGTCTGAAACCAGGCTGAGAGGCTGGAGACTCTGCGGAAGGCCTTCTGCAAGTCCTCTCTCAGGGTCCTGTTCGCCGCCTCCTACTGCTCCCAGGGTTCGAGGCCCCAGGCTACCTGAGGGCAAGGCCTGGGTGGCAGGCATCAGCCACGTGAGCAGAGACTCATCCGGGCAGAATTTCAAGGAGATGAACATAGGCCCCGAGTGACCAGTACCCCTGCAGGAATTTTGGCACGCAAGAAGAGCTGGTATATAGAGGGTTCCTGTCCCCTCCCTGGAGAGCAGGAAATGTCGCACTGCAGGTGCAAAGGGGACACTGCCTGCATCGACAATAGGACTGGCTACTGTACAACTTCATCTTGTACGACCGAGAGGCAGATGGACTTCATGCATCTAAGAAACTAACCAGCTCGGCGCTGCCTCCGCGGGTCTGGACGGGGGAACGTCTTCCCGGGCAGCCTTCACACACACCCTTTACTCATGGTAGGCACGCGCAGGGCTTTGACTGATTTCTCACTGCTCCACTGAACAGTGGCAAGGGGCTGTCTAGAAGTCTGTGTACTTTGTACTCGGCCACTGCCTGTAAACTCCACCCCACTCTCTTCCCCAGCAAAGTCCGTTTTTCAAACAAAATCTTACTAGAAAGCCTGGTGTGCAAAAGTAATAAAAGCAGAGATGCTGTGTTTGTAAGGGGAAAGGATGAGTTTGGTGTGTGTGTGTGTGTGTGTGGTGGGGGTGGAGGGTGGCCCCTTCTGCTCTGGCTCCGTCCTGCTCCTTTCCCCAGCTCTACTTCAGGGACTCTCTGATGGGTTCCGTGGACCCCAGTTTGAAAACCATTACCATAACGCACACCCTTTCTTGTGATAGTCGTTGAACTTTCGTACCCAAGAACACACACAATGACAAAGAGCTGCTAGGATTTGACAACCCTTTCCAATTAGCCTTTTACATACTATTGATTTGGGCTGTAGTCCGTATTTGGTGTGGTGTACCCAATTACAGACCCCTTGCTAAAACTCTTCACCCCTGACCACAGGTCTGCAGCTCACAAATTGGGAATCACTGCACAGGAGCTAGAAGAAGAACAAGAAATCAGACTGGGGTCCCAGATGGAGTCATACCATGAAAGTGCTTCCGGGTCTAGTGAAGGGATTTGTGCCGAACACTATTCTGCAGCGGAGAACCATTAAAAAGCCATGTGCAATTATAACTATTATATTATTAAAGCCAAAAAATGACATGATTGGACATGAACCAGCAAAAAAAAAAAAAAAAAAAAAAGGATTACTCCTTTGCAGTTAAGTCCTCTTACCCACCTCCAGTTGTCTGAGTCTCAACATCACTGTATCCACCAGGAGCAATGTCCCCCTCGCACCGTCTTCCCGCCTCCACCATCAGAGAGGCTGACCGTCTGGCATGTTGGGGCCCACTGATGTATACAATCGACACACGCCTCACTAAAGAGTGCGCGTATGGGTAAACAGAAGGGGACTTGTACTGTGCGCAGACCAAAGTGAGGTCTAAGTCCTCAGCTTTGCCCCCCTCATTCCTAGACCTTCTCATTCCCACCCCCATCCCCCGAACCTCTCAGAAAACTTGGTTATTTGCTGAGCCGGGAAACACAGCTGGAGGTAGCATCCAACGCAGGTTTGGGGAAGGAGGCCATGTTCCCTTTACCATGGGGAGAACTGCGAAAGCTTTGGGGACCCAAATCCATCCGTGCCTAAAATGAGGGGTCCTGCTAGCAATGCGCCTACCAACTTCAGAAAGGGCCGTGGGGATGGGTCTGTAATTAGAGCCTGTGACTGCTCTGTGCTTCCTGGATGAAAGACAACACTCTGAAGTTTTATTATCTACCTACTCTGCTTTTTTATGGTTCCAGTTCCCTTCTGTTTTTCCTTTTGGGGGTCTGTGTAAACTTTATTAGGTATTAATTTCAAAAAAGGCCTCCTTGCACCTCAGAGAAGGATTTTATTTGGTGCCTCAGAGAATTTCTTTCCATAACCCGGACCGTCAAAGGATTCCTCTTAGGGGGAAAGAGGCCTGCGTGTGTTCAGCTGCTCAGTTCAGTTCAATTTAACAAATATTTACGAAGCATCTACTAACATATGCCTCGCCCCGAGAGGCAGGGCAGGCCTGGGAAGAGTGGGGAAGGTTATGAACTTTGGAGCCAGGCCTCCTGAGGCTTGAGTTCCAGCTTGCCAGTTCCATGTGGTCCTAGAAGAGCCTTGGTCGCTTCTTGGAATCTCTGTTTCGTCACCTGTAAAATGGAAATAATCCCATCCATCTCTCCGGGCAAAGTAATAAAAAGATATAAATCTCACAGTGAGTAGTGGGTGGCAGGTCACTAATTCCCAGCTGCCCACCCCCTCTTTAGGATCTGGCCTTTGGAGAAGGGGGAGAGGAAATGCCTCTACCTTCATTTCTGTCTAGTCTACCCTGAGGCCCTCCGTCTAGTCCCTGTTCATTCATTTTGGAAAGAATGCCAGCTGGTTAAACAAGCAGTTCTGGAACATTCTCGTCTCAGTTTCCCCAGCGCTGCTGGGCAACCCATTTCCTCTACACATTCCCCCTCTACCCAAATACCTCCCAGGCTTCCACATTAGTATCACCCTCCACCCTCCCTTCAAACCCATTCCCAAGAAGGAGAAGGAAAGAACTTTCCCATTCCCTTGAGAAGGAGAGCACAGTGGAAATGGCTTTGCTTTGTTGCACCCAAATTCATGGGCTCCTGGGAAGGTGAGTCCAGGCAGGAGGGAAGGGGCACGAGGCCAGCAGGGTGGGCTGAGGCTGTGCAGTCCGGGCAGTGCCAACACAGCATTCAAGGCAGAGCCTTTTCATAGGTTCCCTCGCCCCCCAGATGCAGTGCGGAGGATGATGCTAGAATGTTCCCTGGAAGATACCGCGGTCCAGTCTGAGAGAAGCTCACTAAAGGCATCCACACGGGACCCTGTCGCGCCCTGAATGAGGCTTCTTGCTGTTTCTCGGATTGCCAGGGGAGATTGGATGCAAGGAAGCCTGGAACAGGCACTGAGAGGCCAACACACATTAAATTCGGCTTCCGAGGGGCCGGGCGTCCCACAGATCCCCGGGAACACGGAGCTTGGAGGCGGCCTGTTAGTCTGTTTGTTCTTTCAGAAGTGCGCCGGGGAAGCCAGGAGTTATTGTTTCCCGAAAGGTAGGCGCTCATCGGGTGGGTGGTCCTTGCGTTTTCCGTGTGCTTTGATTCCCTCCCTCTTCTTTTCAGGACCACTGAGGGGGTTATTTCCCCTCGCCCAGCAGCGCTGGGGGGGCTGGCCGCACAGCGCATCTGTGCTGGGTTTTCCCACAGGCTCCCCCCAGGGCAGCCTGGCTGCCTTCAGAAAGCCCTGGGCAGCCCGTGGGGGAAGCAGGGCTGCAGCTGCGGGCCCCTCCCTCTGCAGCGGGCTTTGATCCGTTCTTGTGGGGGCTGTGTGCGGCCTGACCTCCCATCTCCAGCGCCTCTCAGGTGGAAAGTTCTGTTCAGCCTGTCTGTGGCTTCAAAGGCTCTCCCTCCTTCAGGCTGGGACGAGACTGATAATGGTTCTCATTTTGTTGTGTGATCTCCCAGCAGCCCCCATCCTTCCATTGACAGGCTTCTGCTTGTTTGCTTGGGCTGCTTTGGCCAAACTCAAACCACCTTTCTGGTTGAGGAAGCACATTGACATCCTCCCCCATGGAGGCGCCTTTGATGGCTCAGATGTGGCCTCCAGCCCAGACAAAGGTGACCGGGCCACTGCAGCTGGGCACCTGGCGAAGCAGACTCTGGGCGTCAGGCAGGGCAGCCGTCGGAGAGGCAAAGGACTACCCAAGCCTGCAGCCTTCAGGAGGAACCCTCAGCTCCCCTCTTCCCACTTCAAGGGAGCTGATGCTTTCTGCTCCTGCGCCCTGCAGGAATCCAGCTGTGGGGGCTGAGGTGTGCGCCACCTGTGCCCCTGCCTGGACCTGGCTCTGTGGCGGAAAGGCCCCGAGGCCTGAAGACACCAGCTTCCCAAGAAGCCGAGCTATTCGCTGTCTTGAGCCGCAGGCACCAGGCCAGCCAAATTCGGGAAGTTCCTTCTAGGGCCTATTATTTCCAATGGCTGTGGCCTTCTGGCCTCAGTTCTCAGCCGAAGGGGTAAACAACAGCTGAGCAGCCACTCCAGGGCCCACTTCCAGCACCCTCCCCACACGGCCGCTGACCCTGAGCCTGGGCCTCCCAGCCCCCTGCCCAGGGCGAAAGGACAAGACCAGGGTGACCCGGGTGGCTGTCCGCGAGTCTGGGCAGGATGGCCGCCTCACCAGAGGTCTAGGCGGCCTCGGAGCAGCGCGCTGAGCCTCACCGAGGATGGGGTTAGGCTGCACGCTGCCCTTCGGTTTCCTCATATTTAAAATGAGGGTGGCCAAGGGCAACAGGAGCGGTCAGGAGAGCATCCTTCTTCCCCAGCCTGATAGCACAGTGCTCTTCCTTCCTTTTGATCGTACTCAAAACAACTGCTGCCCTAGAACAATGAGCCCGGGAGGAGGCCGGAGGGGATTTATTATGCTGTTGTCCTGTGGCACAGGCTCGCCTGACTTTATCTTGCACCGAGGTCTGCGTAGGAGGAAATCTGGCAGGCCCTCGGGTCGCCTCCCTGCTCCTGCACTCCCTCCGACTCAGAATGCTGGAAGGACAGGGAAGAAGCTGCCCCATCAGCCCTGCCCCAGCCTAAGCAGCAGTCAGAGTGAGATGAGTCCAGATCTCTCCAAAACTCTGTGATTCTGGGAAAGGCACAGGGACTCCAGGTGTCAGGCCTGCCTGAGTCCAACCTGCTGAAGACAGGGCCCCCAACAACGTCCATCTGCCCAGGACGGGGCTTTCGCAGAGCCTCTCTCTCCAGCCAGCTTCCTCTCTCTTCTCCGGGCAGGGGGGAGCGGGGGTAGTTAAGCCGGATGGGTTCTGTTTGTGGACTGGCCAATGTCTCACATGGGAGAGGCCACTTGATTAGGGGTTTCATCTCTTCCCCCGGCATCGCCAAGGGGGGACAAAGGCTCGGAAGCTTGGGGCTAAGAGGATCTTGATCAGTATCAGTTGGGACTAGATTTTCCTGGAATGTGGATGTTTTGCCCCCATCTGCTATTAGCAGGGTCTAACCAGATCTTCGCCCAAACTGTAGTGTCAATGGTGCTAATATTTAGAAAATAAACAAATCTTTCTCGTCAGCCAGCCGGGCACTGTGGGATGCTGTGCAGTGCTCGAACAACCGTCCTTGTGGGGCTTGAATCTTCCATAGTGCTGTGGATTCAGCACAGGTCTGGTGCTACCATCATTCCCTGGATGACCTTGAATAGGCTACATGACCTCTCAGAGCCTCAGTTTACTCATCTGTAAAATGGGGATGAGAATACTAACCTCATAGAACTGTTTTGAGGCTCAAATGAGATAATGCATGTAAATTACATAGCACGTGTTAAACGTTCTGTAGAATATGGTCACTACTATTACCACCATTTCAAATAGGTGTGAGGGTCTGACCTGACCTCATCAGATCCTGAGTAGCATCCTTGAGTGAGCTGTGGCCCACTCTCAGCCGTGAGGGGCGAATACACGAGGATCTCAGGAGGAAACAGGCCTGCAGCACAAAGTTGACAAAGTTCACCCCGGACGCCAGCAGCAAATCCAGGCACTGGACTTGGTTTTCTAGATTCTCTCTCTCTCCTGTCACATCATTTCTCCGTGCAACCCCATTGTATTAGTTTCCTAAGGTGGCTGCAACAAATTGTCACAAACCCCATGTCTGAAAACAATAGAAATTTATTCCACCACAGTTGTGGAAGCCAGAAGTCCAAAATCAAGATGTCGGCAGAGCCATACTCCCCCTGAAGGCTCTTGAAGAGAACATGCCCCTGCTTCTTCCAGCTTCTGGTGGCTCCAGCCATTCCTTGGCTTGGGGCTGCTTAACTCCAGTCTCCACCTCTGTACTCAAATGGCCTCCTCTTTTTCCTCATAAGGACACTTGTCATTGGATTTAGAGCCCACTTGGGTAATCCAGGATGATCTTATCTCAAGATCTTTAATTTAATTACATCTGCAAAGACCCTATTCCAAAGAAAGTTACATTCACAGGTTCCAGGGGTTGGGATGTGGACATATCTTCTGGGGGCTGCTATTTAACCCACCACATCCATCTGCCTGGCAAAATGTCCTGCTGGATTATGACTAAAGAGTGGGGACAAAAGCTCTCACTTGCGGCTGGTGAGGAGGATCACCTATTTCCATGTTGACATCACTGGTTCTCTACTTGGTCCCAAGAAAGGGGTGTGGTCCATCTTCAAAAGGTGATTTGGCTGTTCCTTCTTTGTTTCCTGGAGGGTAGTGAAGACAAGTTCCTTCTGTCCTGTGAAACACTGAGACAACCCTGTGTTCAATGGCAGCACTCAAATCAGAACTGTGTCCCAGGGCTTCTTGTCCTTAGCCAGGTACGCTGGGGTTTCAAAGCCCATTGTGCCCCTGCGAAGACCTTCTTCCAGTGTGTTGAGTCTCCTTCCTGCTAAGCCCACTGGAAGCATTAATTCTCCCAGTGCTCACACTCCTCCCCTTCTTCTCTTCTCCTTGCCATCTTCCCGAGGCCTTACACTCACAGAAAACGTCCAGGAGACCCTACCCCTCTCTTTTCTTAAAAGCCTCTTCTGGCTGTCCTCCCTTCTCAGGGCCATGCTCTGACAGCTCCCCCACTGCTCTATTTCCACTGTTAGCCCATGTTCGCCCATAAAGATCCACGTCTAACAGAAAACACATTGTCCCAGGGCTTCCCAGCCTCTCTCTTGGAAGGCCTTCAGCTACCAGACTGTGAGAGAAGAAAGATTACCATGCAGCAGTATTTTTAATTCTTCCAATCAAATGATACTTATATATAGATTTAACATAGGCCTTGACTCCTTCCAAGTGGTTTCAAGAAAGAAACCAGCTCTATGCCCCTTCCCTCTGACCAGTGTGGTTCGGTGGGACTCTGCTGATGGCCTGGCCTCTCTCCTCCACAGTTACTATGAATAACTTTGCTTTTGTCCCTTTCTCTTTAAAGGTGTTCCTCCTCTTTCTGGCTCACAGATGGTGATGGGTGGCATGCGGAGAGTTCAGCTTTCACAAATATGAAAGCTCTAAACATTGGATCCCATACTAACAGAATCCCACACACTGACGGGAATCTAGCTAAAGGTGGAAAGTCATTATGACCCTACAGTTTTGAAAAGGGGATGGCTGTGACTCCCATAAGAATAGAATCTGACCCGTGCTTGTCCGTTGCTGGTGGGAATGTAAAATCGTTCAGCCATTGAGGAAAACAGCATGGCAGCCCCTCAAAAAGTTAAAACGTAGATTTACTATATGACCCAGCAATTCTACTTCTGTGTAAATACCCCAAAGAATTGAAAACAGTTACTCAAATAGATACATGCCCGTGCAAGTTCATAGCAGCACTATTCACAATAGTCAAAAGGAGCCAACAGTCCAAATATCCACCGCTGGATGAATGGATAAGCGAAATGCAGTATATCCATATAATGGGATGCTACTCAGCCAGGAAAGGAATGAAGTACTGAACTATGCTACAAGATGGACGGACCTCAGAAATATGCTAGTGAAAGAAGCCAGACACAAAAGGTCACATGCTCTATGTTTTTATTTACCTGAAATATCCAGAATAGGTAAATCCATAGCGACAGAGTGCAGACTGGTAGTTTCTAGGAGCTAAGGTGGGGCGGGGTTTGGAGAGCCCTGACTAATGCCTGTGGGGTTTCCTTTTGGGGTGATTAAAATGCTAGATATTGGTGGTGGTTGCATAACATTGTGAATGTACAAATTGCCTCTGAATTGTTTACTTTAACATGTTTTGTGCTAGGTGAATTTCACCTTGATAAAAATTTCAAACGTAAAAAAAAAAAAAAGAGTAAAAGAAAATCTAACCTTTGTGCTTCACACACACATCACAGCCCCTGGTCTCACGCTCACTTCAGATGTCCTTCCTTCCGGGGCACACCTGGGGCCCATTCTCGGCGCCAGAGCACCAAATCGGCTTATGGGGCAGATTACTGTCAAGCTTGCTCTTGATCCCACTTCTGAGGCACATCCTCTAAAATTCCATGACTAAAGCTGAGTCTACACAGCAGCAACCAAATGTTTGAGCAGAGAACAATGGGTGTGGGTGAGAACACCTTAATAGCCAGACTGTTGTTTCCCAATATTTTGTTTCTGTGGCGGTAAAGTGGATTTTCTAAGCAAGATTAATAGGTTTATACATTTCTCCGTCTTTAAGAATTTCTACAGGCTAGCAGAAGACGAAGAACACAAGTGATAAGATACCTAGAAAAAGAGGTTCAAGGCCTCTCTGAGGCCCACCCAGGGTTCTCTTTGAAACTATTGTTTGTTGAAATTATGGTGGAAGAAAGTTCATGCTCCCACTGTATTTGTTCCAACTTCATTTTTAGGAATAGAAAGAGACCTTCTTGTTTTGTGCTTCCAGAACAGAGGATTTGGGACTTTGAGGCAAAAAACCCTTATCAAAGGAACTGGGGCCATGGGGACTTCCCCATGTTAATAGGATAGAACGTGGGAAGTCTGATAACTGAGCTGTCATTCATCCGGGCACTCGCTCCCTCACTCACTCCACGGGGCCTGCTGGGAGCCAGCAGGCAATGGGCCAGGCCACTGGCTGGAGTAGTCAGAGGGGCCCAGTGCCTGTCCTGACTGCATTTGCAGCACCGTTTGGAAGTGGGGTGCACACACTGGGGGCATCATGGCTGTAGTGCGCATGCTCAGTCCGAGGGCCACGGAGCACCCGGAATCAGTGCCTGAGGTGATAGGGAAAGCCCCCCTGGGGTTGGCGACATTTGAGCCCAGAGTTGAAGGAAGGGGGGGACCCGCATCACAGGCAAGTAAGCTCAGCAGTGGCGTATCTGGGGAAGACGGCATGTGGTTCCCATGAAGAAGGCCGCACGCATCATCTTTCCTACATAGGAAAGACCTGGAGTGACTGAGGGGCTGTCCCTGGAGAGGTGGCGAAGAGGATGGGTTTAGGGAGGACGCTGGAGGCTTTTGCCGAGTTGGTGACCTTTCATTTCTTAAGCTGGGTGTTGGTGCAAGGAAGCTCTTTATGCCTTTTTGTATGTGTGAGATCGTCTCAACGACTTTTCAATCTCTGTGGGAAAGCTCCTGGTACCGGGAGGCTGAGGAGCCCTTGCAAGCCTAGGAGCTTCTGAGCCTCCCCCTGCGCTGGCACGTAAGCTGCTGTTTTGTTACTCCCTTTGCCAAGGTCTCCGAGGCAACACCTCTACAGAAAAAGCAGGACGGAGAGCTTGACCCTCCCAGCCCTGGGGCGTGCGGTTACTGGAACTGAACGTTTCCCATCTAGGGAAGTGTGAGGAGAGAGGAACGCGTCTAAGCCCCATTCTGTGTCCTCAGGGACAGCTTACACACCCCGTGATGGACACTGCCCCAAGTTCTTTTTCAAGTGAATTTCCCTTCAGCTACACTGTTTGCTTTTCCTGCCAGAGCATCCTGCCCCCTCCAGTGCAGCCCCGAGGAGGAGACCCAGCCCCTGCCTTCCTGGTGTGCAGAGCTTAAAACAAGAGCCCTCTGCCCATCGGACATCCTTACCATTTCCAGCTATTGAGTGTAATCAGGTGTGCCAGGATCTGATTTCAAAGCCCAAATCCAAGGGGCTCAGAGGAATCCTTTCTCCCTGTTGCTCCAGTGGAAGACAAAGGGGACTGAACAAACAGGATGTGCTGAAGCCGCACAGAGCGCTGCCCCGGCAAGACGGCCGGCCGGGCGGGAGGCAGGGCTGCACCGGGGCTGGGGCGGTGGCATGTGCGCTTAATAGTGGCCGAGAGAGAGAAGTCAGAAGCAGGACAAGAGCGAACACACGGATCCATCTGACTGCCTCTCTGGAGGATGGTTCCTTATGGATAGTCACGCTCTTGCAGGGTCTGGGGAGTTAACAGAATCCCTACCTACCAGAAGATCCTGACTCTGGCCATTCACCTTGCAGAAGCTGTTAGTATTTCTAGAAATTGTGGGGCAGAAGAGAAGCGGAACTCAGGACTGGTGCGGGATGCAGTTTGGGGGGAAGACACATGGGTCACAGCCCAATGTTTGGGTCCTGGTGATTCCATGTGTTTCTGTTCCGATTTCTGTCTCTTTTATCCCAAACTCTAATTGCTGGGTTTGGGAACTCACATCTAGTGAACTCTCTCAATCATGAACTTGACAAAGGGTCCAAAGTCATTCCAGAGAACAGAACCCTTCTTAGGAGGATAGTTCATCCTCTCCCTCCTACTGCCCAGTTTTATATGGGAGAAATCAGTTTAAAATTATATTTATCAGGCACCTGGGTGGCTCAGTTGGTTAAGCCTCTGCCTTTGGCTCAGGTCATGATCCCAGGGGCTTGGGATCAAGCCCCATATCGGGCTCCCTGCTCAGCAGGGAGACTGCTTCTCCCTCTCCAGCTCCCCCTGCTTGTGCTCTCTCTTTCTGTCAAATAAATAAATAAAATCTTTAAAAAATAAAAATAAAATAATATTTATCAAGGCCAGATTTGAAAGCAAACAAAGGACATTGAAGGCAACAAGAGTAGGAAGCCACTTGCACTGGAAGGGGAGAAGCCCCTGGGGATAGGCTCCCCCCCTCACCAATGGCGGAACTTAATGGCATCTGCCCCCAGTTCACCATCTTTCAAGATATAGTCACCGGTGCTTTCAATCTGGGGTACTTGGAATATTGCTACAGGCACTTCTGGTTCTTCCAGGCACTGGGGGACACACCTCACATTCTGTGGATGAGGCAGGAAGGACAAATGTCCTCCAGGACACAGGGCAGTCCCACGCAATTGGAGAACTAAGCCAGCCTTTTACTAATAGAGCAATACTGTCATTTTTGACACTCAACTCAATTGGTTGTTTTTGACACTCAACTCAACCCTGAGCTTCTCCGACCTAGAGTCTTTGAACATAAACCCTATAGAAAGAGTATCTGAGAGGGAGTAGCAGATTCTAAAGGTCACTGTTGGTTCTAGATGAAATAAAAAGCACCCAGAAAAGGAAAACCTGCATGACATCTATAGTTCATCATTGTCTCTAAAGGCAACTCTGAAATAAATCCAAAAGCTTCCAAGAGAAATTTTAATCTGGCATAAAACATCGGTTTATGGAGATGCCTCCCCCTGGGGCTAATGTTCTGGGACGTTGGGATTCAGAGGCTGCTTCTCAGATAAGATAGTTCTGGGCATACACTAAATTGCTTTGCCCCTGTGTGGTGTAAATAGCTGGCATATGCCAAGAAGGGCTAAGAAAGAAAATCACAGCTAGGAGTGGGTATATGGAAGGCACAATGGACATGCTGGTTATAAATGATTTCTGTTTATGTAAAGAGACAACATGATTGGAGCTCTTCCTTAGTTAAGTGGCCAGAGTGAAAACTAAGTGGGGATCCTGGGGGAATTCTAGCTACATTAAATGAACTAACTAGGGCAAGTTTGGGAGGAGGCGGGGGGAAAGCAGCAGACACATCCAGATATTTCTTAAAGGGAGAGACTTGATGAATCCATCATTCTGCTCATTAGCAAATGACCTTCCCAAAGAATCTGAATTCTAGAGAGAGTTTGAGCATAAAATTGCACAATGCCTTTCAGAATTTGATTTGTGATTCGAGATGAACTGCTGACTCGGGTTACTCAGCCAGGGAGGGTGGGAATGGCAGGCCCATTCATCAAAAGGTGGCAGGAGAGCCCTTCAGGTGATAACTGAATGAAGGGAGAAGGTGAGCCCAGGTGGAGAAGAGAAAGCCAGGAAGAAAAGAAATACCCCTTCTCTCATCTCCTGGTGTGGCCAGGAGGAGATAGATCTGCTTGAAGGAAGCCCAGGGGGCTGGTCTAACCCGAATTCTCTTTCAGAACCAGAGTGACTGGAGTTTGTCTGAGTAGAACTGAAATCTTTGCTCCGCCACTCACTAGTTGTATGACGTTAGACAAACTACCTAACCTGAACTTTGGTTCCCCATTTGTTAGATGGGGTTAATGGTACCTGCCTCAGAGGGTTGTTAGGGAAACAAGTGAGCATTTATTGAGCACCTTATATGTGCCAGGCCTGGTATCAGATACTGGAGAGACAATGGTGAAAGGGCTGACAGATTCACGAGATCACTTATGTAGTGAACTGGGTGCAGACACTGCCTAAGCACATAACAGCTGCTCAACAAAGTCCTTAGCAATGTTCTCTAGCCTAAAATTGTTACAGTCATGCTGTGTGGAATGAAGAGAGGGCAGACAGGCAAGGTTTTGCTGAGTGGTGATAGTGGAGCTGAGACCTGAATGACAACAAGGATCCAGTCCTGGGATCTTTGCCCGCCCACCTCCTTCCACTCTACCAACTAGGCACCTGCTGTGTACAGACGGTTTTGCCAGTCCGTTGGGCTTGACATTACACAGCACTTTGTAGCTTCAAAACTGGCTTTACATATCAGAACAAATGTCAGCAGTGTTCAAATTTGTTCCTTGGAGCAAGAGTTATTTCATGGAGAGTCTGCAGGGATGGTGGGAGAGATTTTGAATTCATATTTCCCTCAACTAGAGCAGTCTTTGATTGGTTTTATATCCTGGACCCCTAAGAAAAATCCAACCTATTTATCGAGTGTCCTTGATGTGCGTGACACTGCTCTGGTGCTTCGGGCATTCAGCGAGCAAATCAGAGATGCCTGGCCCCCAGAGCTTATATTGTAGCAGGGAAGACACACAGTGAATGGTAAACATAATGAGTTATTTATTATGTTGCATGGTGATAAGTGCTTTGGGAGAGGAAAAGCAGAACAGAATGGGGGTAAGAAGAGTGGGCTGCAGTTTAAACAATATAGGTCTCATGGAGAGGGGGCATTTTGGCAAAAAGTTAGAGGTAAGGGAGTCATGCCGATATCTGGAAAAGGAGGTGAGGGCATCAGCTATGGGACTGTCCAGGGAATAGATTCCTGCAAAGTTCAGGGTACAAAGTCTGTGAGGGGAAGAGTGTTTGGTGATGAGAGGAATAGCACAGAGAATGGGGTGGGCATGGCAGGTGAGCAAGGGACAGCAACAAGAGATGGGATGGCAGGTGCTGGTGGACACATTGGGCTCTAAGGGACAGTGGAGAGCCTTTGCTTTCAGTCTGAGTGAAAAGGGAGTCACTTCAGAGTTCTGAGCAGAGGAAAAGCTTCATCTTATTTAAGTCTTACAACTACAGAATGGGTCATCACATTAACGACCCCCGAAGGCTGGAAGACCATCCATTCATCTACATGGTCATTCCCATGGCCCCTTGGAACATAGACTGGGCAGATTACTTCCATGCCCATTTTACACATTGGGAAATTGTGGCTCAGGGAGGTCACAGGGGTTCTCTGACCCCACACAGCTGGAATGTGGTGGGCTGGGGATCGAAGACCTGCACCTCCCATGACTTGGTCTCGGATGGGTTGCCAGACACAAGGGGCTGGCAGTCACGGCACTGTCTCTTGTGTCCTTGAGTCTCTTGTGTCCTTGAGAACTGTTTCAGTGCAGACAAAAGACCACCCGGCTATACTTGGTTTTCTGAAATTAGTATTTTATTTATTAAAGTCACACATTAAAAAACTCAGTTGTCCCTGAGGTCACCTTTACAAATCTTATTTTACTCTAGTTATAAATCATAGATGCTCAAGAAAAGTTTGTGATGTCCTCACATTTCAAAAGCTCCTTCCCTGCCTTATGCCTTAACAATGAACCCAATACATTCCACCTAGTACATCACACATCATGTATCCCACGATAAATCATGCCAGAAAGGAAGAGAAAGCCCTGTTGGAGGTCTGGGCCAGACATGACCGTGACCCGAGGCCTGCAGGGTGGGGCAGACTTCCTGCCAGGCACCCTGTTGCTTGCCAGGGTACCATGACAGAAGATTCAAGAGGCACCTGGATGAAGGAAGAAAAGGAAAGGCTTTCTCTTCCCCTGTTCTCTGTCTCCCTTTTTTATCCTTACTCTGGAGAAAGCTTCGTGAGGGCAAAGTTGCAGGTTGATGAGCAGAGGCTCAAGGGGCAGCTTTCCAGCGTAGACTCTCCAAGCCCCTCTCCCCTTATGTCCGCTGTCTACAACCCCCACCCCACCCCCAGTGCATCACCGCTTTTCTAACTCCTCTGCCCTCCCTCTGCCTCTCAGGACTCCAGTCTTTCCCGGTCACCCTCCCTCCTGCTGCCTTCCTCCCCTCCCCTCCCCTCTTCGGGCCTTGGGAGCTCTCTGCTCTCCCCCTCCATGCGTGTCCTTCCAAACCCACACTCTTTGTTGCTGAATTCAAGGTTCTCAATACAATAAAGCTTTGATGATTGGCCCCGATTGAGAAGGAATGTCAGCTTAAATTAATGAAGGGTCTGAATAATAGAATTTTAAAGCAAAGTTTAGTTGCTTTCACATTTGTGAGACATCCTTTCCGCAGGGAGAAGCCTTTGCATTCAAATGCAGTAAAAGCTAACGCTGAGAAATGGGGCAATATGTCTTAGAGACTCTTTTAAATGCTTTAACAGAAAGGGCCCTCTATAATTGGCATATACTTTCTTTGAATCTGAGTGTTTCTGCTCCTAAAACCTTTCATTTTTAGTGACCAGCATTTCTTTTTATCAGAGATTTTACTGGGCTTCTCTCAGCTCTACCACAGTTTCAACTCCTGAATTCTTTATGACAGAGACATTTCCACATGAAAAGTCTCTAAAAATGTTTAATTTTCCATTTCCTGAGCAATACACGAACTGTTGCAGAAAATTAAAACCTTAGAAATAACAATAAATGAAAGCCTTATAAATAATAAAAGAATTCATGTCCCAGTTTATATCACTTTAAGGTGGTAACAATGCACGTAAGGAACGATCCTGCACAAAAATCCCCTTTCAGGAGTCCCGTCCAAAAGAGAACCATCTGCATCTGACTGGGTCTCCCTTTCTTGCAAAAATAAGGCATCCCTGAGGTAGGTAAAGTCCCACGCTTTCCCATCTCTCCCATTCAGTACCACAATGCCTCAAACCATTCCCATTTCCGAGCTGCCGCATTCCAGCCCTGAAACGAACACTCACCAAGATGAAACGAATATGGCAAATGGTAACAACGATTAAATCTAGATAAGAGTACTTGGGTGTTCAGTATGCTATTTTCTCTACTTTCCTGAATGTCTCAACTTTTCATACTAAAAAAAGAGAAACTTACCAAGTGGTAAGAAGAGCAAAACAGCCAAATAACCCGTGCAAAAGAAAAGGACTGGTTCTAGTGAACGCTACCCTCGTCTTCCTAGGGATTCCCAGTCCAGCATTGGGCAAGGCTGAGCCTCGCTCACAGGTACAGCCAACAACAGAAGTGCATGGTGTACTTCTTAGCAGTGTGCCCACATTTGTAAGCCCTTTCATACACATTCTTCTTTTTTTTTGGGGGGGGGATAGGTAAGGCAAGTGTTGTCCCCATTTTCCAGATGAGTAAACCAAAAGATTTGGTGACACTACCTAATAATGCTGGCTCCGTTACTGCTTTCTTACAAAGCAGAAGGCATTGTTGTAGGCGACTGCATGTATTAACTAATTTCATCACTACAACAACTCTTGAGTTACACGTGTAACTTGCTCAAGATTGCAAAGCTGGTAAGCGGGGCTGGAATATGAACCCAGGCAGCATACTCATGAGCCGGAGCTCTGAAACACCTACATCCTCATCTGATGACATTACGGATGTCTTTCCAGTAGTCCAAGAGTGGAAATCTGGCAGCCTCCAGGGTTCATTCAGACTGTAAATGTGCTGATTCGGCCCATCCAATATTTTACAATTTTTGAATTAATTGTCATAATTTAAAAATTTATTTAAAGAAAGATTTCATGGGAAAATCCAGATTTCTTGTTCTCTTGAAAAATCAGACATACTGGCAACATTAAGCTGGCATCCCACAAAGCAGTAATTGGCAGGAACAGAGTATACGTGGCCCCTGTAGGCAGGGCACACTCTTTCCAATTTGTCACATTCCCCACTATTCCCTATTATTGCACCTGGCCTCTTTTAGCAGCCCTGATACCTAGCATGAGCATTTGAGGTTGCAACTCCTGCACTGTAAAAATCTACACCCCCAAATAAGTAGAATGTAATGTCTGCCCTGGTGGCACTCCCTAAGTCATATATTCATCCATCTGTCTATCCATCCAACCATCTTCAAGTCAAACGTCCATCTTTTCACTCTGCCTATCTCAGCCACCCTCCCCACCTAGCTTAGCCATTCTCAAACTGACTGTACAGAGTCCCATCCACCATTTCTTGACCAATATCTATTCTTCTCCCACTCAGAAGGACAGCATCAGAGGATGGGAGATGATCTGTTGAGGAAAAGTTATGGCAGCTGTTATGGACTGAACTGTGCCCCGCCCCCCCGCTACTACCACCAAATTCATAGGTTGAAGTCTTAACCCCCAATATGACTGTGTTTGGAGATGTGCCTTTAAAGGGTGGCAATTTGGATTAAATGAGGTCATAAGAATAGGATCCTAATCCAAGAGGACTGGTGTCATAAGAAGAGGAAGAGACGCTAGGAGAGCACACATATGAAGGACCATGTGAGGACACAGTGAGAAGGGGCCCATCCGCAAATCATGGAGAGAGGCCTCGGGAGAAACCAAACTGACTGACACCTTGATCTTACCCTTCCAGTCTCTAGAACTGTGAGAAAATAAATTTCTGTTCTTTAAGCTATTCTGTGGTGTTCTGTGACGGCAGCCTTAGAAGACTAATACGGCAGGAAACTATCTTTCATGTGTCCCCCACCTACCCTGCCATCTCCTCAGCCCTCAGCCCTTTTCCCCTGCAAAGTTAATCACCTGACACCCAAAGCCCTTTGGGCTAGTTACTCAGAGAAATCGTCAGCAATCCCAGTTAAGAAGGTCTGCTATCTCTCCAGTGGTGTAAACACAACCATTGGGATGGGCTGGAAGGGTAGGGGAGAGTGTGGGAAGATGCCACTAACGAATTCCGTCAAGTGAGATGCACTCAGGACATCTCGCTAAACCCCATGTACGTGAAAGAGGGAGACACTGCCCAAGTGCAGAGCATAAGGAGACTCTGCAGCTGAGATGTGGACGTGGAAAGTATTAGCAAAACCTAAAGTGGCTTAAGGAACACTGAGAGCCACAGGTTCGTCCAGCTAGTTGGCTGGTTTTAGCAAGCTGGGTTTTTCCTGGACAGTCTGAGTCCAGCTTAAAAAGTGATGGTCAGAATAATTACTGTAAAATTGGCTTCATCTTAAGGCTTCCTATGGGTTTCCTCCAGGTGTTCTGGTTAGAGAGGCTTATGTTATTAACACAAAGATAGGTGGTTGCTGATTAACCCCAGAAGGACCTAGAGGACTGGGAGAAAGCCAAACTGGCTTCTGCTCCATCTTTGCATCAGCTTTTAAGCTGTCAGAGTGGTAAGGACTGTGGAGTTGGACGGTGGAGTTGGAGAGACAGGCTGGACAAACCCCAGATGGGTTTTCAGATCCCAGGGGACAGACAACGGCAATAGATTTCAACCTCAGATCCTAAATGGAATGAGCAGAGATCTGGAAGTAATCCAGAGGAACTGGCTCTAGAATCCCACAGCAGCAGGTTTAGAAACACCATCAGAACTACCTTTCCTGCCATCATAGGCTCCTAGGGAAACTGCAATTTTAGTCAGTAGATAGAAGTTTGAACAAGGTTTGATGAATGATTTAATCAGCACTGACATATCCAGAGCTCAGGAAAGGGCAGGGAAATCCAGGGTTGTTTAGACTTGCCTCTAATTCACTTCTAGCCTCATGTCCACGGAAAAGAATACAGATGCTGACATTTGAATATAGGTTTGGGGTTGGCCTTTTAACCAGCTGATGGGGTATAAAAGCCCAGTATCATCATTCAATTTCCCCCCAGTCCTCTCCTCGATGTGTGAATTCAGACAAAGCATAATTTCTCTGACTCAGATGAAACAGGGCAACACCACACAGGACCAGTCCTCTAAAAATATCAGGGAGATTTGTGAAAACTGCCAATGAAGAGCTTTGAGCATACTGGAAGAACACAACTGGCAAAGACCTTATCTACACAGACTCCTTCACTTGTCTTTCAAACCATATTTTGTAAGTAAATTGCTTGGGATTTGATATTCAAGACTCTGGGACCAGGGCTCTATAAGGCCTGAGGGTGGGGGCCTGGGGAAATGCAAAGGTCTGAGATGGGAACTAGGAATCCTTGCAGGGGTCAGAAAAAGCTCTGGGGGATTAGCAGAGCCAGACTATCTTCCTGCTGTGCTCCATCTGGGTCTCTTGATGGAAGTTTCTCATGCTTCTGCTGATGTTTGATTTTGGGGAAAGGGAAGCTGCTCCAAAGATTAGGAGAAAGAGGAAAGGTACTTGGGTCCCATGGTGGGAATGGGTTTTCTTTAGCTAAGAAAGGGTTTTATTTCCATTCCTCCTTCCACAACTTCCCCAATCTTTCTTATATTCTCAAATAAATTTTAAGAGCTCTTTCTTCCCACTCACTAGCCCAAACCCCCATGATTGTGCACTTCAACAGGGTGAGAAGCAGGATGCTGGATCAGGGGTTAGCAGATGAGCAGTAATGGGAGCCCAGGGTATGGCTGGAGATCAGGCCTACAGTGATGAGATGGGGGAGGAAGAAGCAAGAGAGAATGAGTACCTTTGCAGCAATCCATTAAGGGTTCAAAGAGCCCACTAGGGCCCCTCACATCCTCATCCCCTCATAAACCCTCTAAAAGAAGCTGCCTTGCCCCATCTTCTGCAACTTAGGCAGCCATGCTTGCCCACAGCTGACTGGCAGGCTAGTGACCAATGATGTTACCTGAGACAGAACAACAAGATGAGCCAATGAGATTGTCTCTTAGGAATTTTAACTAAGAATACCAAGGAAAAAAGCCAATGGGAACTGAAGTTGAGAGGCTGAGTTATATAAGGAGGAGCTCAAGAGCCCAGGGTGAGCCACATGCAAGCTGAAGTTTGAGTAAGCAGAAACTGCATCTATAGGGCCTGTCTGCTGGGACATGAGTACCTCAGGCAGAAATGCAGAGGGAAGCAGAGACTCAGAGACTCTGAGGTAATAAATCCCCAGGGCTGCCTCTGCTCCTAAAGGCTTTCCAATTCCAGGCCACTTATACTCTTAAAAATACCTGTTTCTTTTTACCTGAAGTAACTGAGACTTTTCTCAATGAAGAGAGCCCAACTATAACTAATAATTTGTACCAGTTCTGTGTAGGTAAGCTGAAACCAAATTATCTGAAGACATTTGTTTTGGGGAGAAGGAGTAGGCTGTTCCCTTAGCAAACACAGCTACTGCCATTGCTTACTTGGAAGCAATATGTGTACTTGAGATCAGGTTTTAGGCAGGAAATGGTGTGTCCTAATTTTTCCCTTCGTTCTTATGATGTCAGGGTAGGCCAAGACTATGTTTGAATCCTGAAGAAAGGAGGTCTTGGCATCTATAAAAAGTGGGCTGGTCTGTGAAAGCCAAGTCCTTTTTAAGTTACTAAGATCCAGGTCTACAAATCTCTTAGAAGGAAGCTTTAAACCATGACTTTTTACCTAGTTAAAAGGAGCAAAGAGGTGTGGCAGCCATGTTGGTTCACCAGTGGGATCTCGTGAATCATTTCGCATCTCCAATTTCAGGGCTTAGGAGGGCTAAACTGGAAGGAAAACTGAGAGCAGCTCTTGTCAATATGAGACCTCATCTATTATGTCCACAGCCTGTTGGAAATGTCCCCCGGCAAGGCTGCCATCAGCACTTGACTGAAAACACATGGAAACAGCCCACTCAGAGCAGGAATTCATTATTGGAAGAATAATAAGGGAAAGTTTTTTTTTTTCTTCCCCCTCCTCTCTCTCTCTCTCTCTTTTGGGAGAGCTGCTTTCTGGAAAAGTCACAGGGCTTAGAGGGAATTTGAATCATGTCTGGTAATAAGGGGAGGAATGGAGGAGAAAAGGCACGTTTCCAGAAGCACTTTCATACACAGCCTGATGGTTATGGGCAACTCAAAATTAGTTGTTCCATCTTAGATGTATTACTGAATTCAGGCCATGGCTCCCTTTAACCCCTTATCCTTTCCTAGAGTTATTAGTGTCTGATAGCTCCAAGGGAAAAGTACCCAGAGTGAACTGGTTTTCTGTGGCTACTCCTCTCTTTCAAAATGGTTGCCTAGGGACTAAAATGGGCTATAAAACTATTTGGTCTTCTTTCCCCAACACTAGCCCAAGTCTTCAATATACACTGGGTGATCCAAGGGAAAGGTATGTGTAAGGCATGAGTATGAAAGAAGGAGGTATGTGCCAGCTCACTGGCTACAGCATTATATGGCAGACATTACAAGTGTTTACTAAATATCTAGCTCTCCTTCCCTTCCAAATGCAGGGGAGGTTTGTATTTCCCACCTCCTTGGAGCTGGGTGTGGATGCAGGACTGCTTGGCCATGAGAGCAGAAGTGATGTGTGTCAATTCTCGGGGGAAGCACTTATTGCCAGTGTACAGCCCTTCTCTCTCTTCCTCTACTGTGGCAACTGTGGAAGTACATGTTGATACTAAAATGGAATACTGAGTCATCATATGGAGGACAGCATCCCGGGAGAGTCTCTCAGACATGCAGACTTTAAGTCACTAAGATTTTGGGGGTTGTTTGTTTAGGCACCAAAACCAAGTCTGTCCTGACTTATGCTCACTATTGGTTGGTCTTCTCTCTTCCCAAATCTGTTTGGAGTTCTGGAGAACTTGTGCTCCATCTGAACACTGTGCTCACTGAAATTCAGAGAGGTAGGCAGTGTGCTTTCTCTCACACTTAGGATATTCTTTTGAGGATTGCAATGGGCTCCCTCCTTCCATTTGAGCAAAAGTGGAATTCTGTAGTAGAATAAAGAAAGCCCTTCCACAGCCATAGGACAAAAGTGATGGTGACAATATTGAAACCAAAGCTCAGAAAGAAATGACACTCCCAACTGGCTCCAACACCACACTTTTAACGTCAGAATCTATCTGATATTTTGGACTTTCTCTTGCCTTCATTCCCTGCTTCCCCCTTACCTAATCCTCATTCCCCAGCTCCAGAGTTCTCATTTGGCAATCCTGATTTTGCCAGATAATCTTCTAAATCCTGTCCCTGAGTAGTAACCTTGCTCACAACATACAACATACAAGACCCAATGCATAGAATTCAGCACTTCTGGGTTAGTTCAGAAATGTTTACTCTGTTGATAGGGATCAGTGCTAAATCCTTACTAGGACTGCAACACATCAACAGAGTAGCTCGGAGGTCAGCACAATTATGGAAACAAAGTTGGACTTTGAGAGATAAATGTATGTGCACACACAATCATAGAAAGAAATCAGCGAGTAGCATCCAAGGTCGATAGAAGATCCCTCACTAGCCTCTCATGGCAGGTACCAGTTTGGCAGCTTCTCAGCTCATGAATACCACCTGTGTCTTCTTTCTTGTGAACATTTCCTGGGGCAACTTTCCTGAGCACATCTCCTAATCTTTAGTCATGGTGGCAAGAGATGGAGGTAGTGATGGAGTCTCTACTAAACTCTTAGCACCACTGCCCAGACTTTCTGTAGCCACTCCTTCCAGTGCAAGATCAAACCACTAGTACTGCTGCTGGTGATTCTTAGAAAAATATTCACGGAGTTACTAGTATGTGCATAGTATTGTGCTGAGTACTTTAGTGAATTGAGGATGACGAGGAGAAGCTGTAACAGATATGAACAGAAATACTACATGGGTGAGGGGTGAGAGGGGAAGAAGTAAGACTGAGTGGGTTCCAATCTACCTTCCATCACTTTCTAGCAAGAGACTGAACTTTTGCCTCGTTGCTCATCTGCACAGGAGGAATGATGTGAAGTCCTACTTTGTGAGATTGTTAGGATTAGGTAAGCTTATGCATATGTAGTGTGTGTCAGACATGCAGCAACACTTAATAAATACTGGCAAGATGCAAAAACAGTACGTAGGTCCTATCCTGGCAGTGCGGTGTGTGGTGAAAAGCCCTGTTGGAACTGGGGATTGATTTGTCAGTCACTGGGTGCAGAGCATCATCTTAGGGTTTCCTAGGTCAAAAAAATAGGCTCAATAAGGGAGACATCTAATCCTTGCCATTTGGGATTGGGAGATGTCTTCCTTGTACCTTTCTCAGACACTGCTGAGTGCCCTGTTTTAATGTGCGAACTGTTTAGCTTTTCTTTCTTGGTGGGCAGTGAAAGTGGAGAGAGACCAAATAAAGAGTTGCAGAGAATAAAACATCATTCTCAACTTCTCAAATAGTCCCTTGATGTTTGAAATTAGTCAATTCATGTAGTAAGAACTGATAGAAAATGTACATTTAATCAGTCGCAAAAACTCAGTGTGGTTTTCACAAATGTTCTACTGAAGACCACAAGTTCCCAAAATGCATCTCACTCCAAGGGAGACAAATGACCGCAGTCTGGAAAGTCTGCCTCCCCGACCTCTTCCAGGTCTACCAAAATCCTTCCTGCCTTCCAATGCCCAACACATTGTTTGCTCTCCAGGAATACCTTCCCTGATTCACTCCAGCTGCATAAAATGGTCCTACTCTTGCTCTTGCAGCATGTGGCTTGGATGTACATCTATCATATCATTTTATTTTATTCTGTTTTATATTACAGTTAGTAGTATATGAGTCTTTTCCATTCCTCACATCTCGAGGATGGGACGCATATCCTGTTGTTGTGAGCTGCACCGCAGCATTTGGCACGTGCTCAACAAATACTGAGTTGTTAAAAGACTTAGTCATTCACTTGCTCTTCACTGATCCGTACCTACTCTGTGCACAGCTTTCTGCTGGGCACTGACAGGAAACATGAGATAGAATAGGACCTGACTGTAGCCTCCAGAGCATTTAAAAATCTCTGGAGGGGGAGTAGGTCCAAAGCTTCTATAGAAGGCAGCCTGGGGGTCACTAACAACTTGGGTAAGAGAGGTCCCCAGGCCAAAGGCTGGGAAGATCTGATGTCTGCCTTTGAAGGAGCTGAAGTCCCCAGGCCTTGCACTAAACCCAGTCTTGAGGTTTTGGTTGGAAACTTCATGGCAGTAGGAGGGCGTAGGCTGGGTGTTCTGCTGGAAACGACTAAATTACCCTATGGGTCACCAATTGGTTTATTTGCTAATTGACTGGCCCAGCTTTGGCCTTTAAATCTAAAGAAATCATTTCATCCTTTATTAAATACTGCATGAATCTCACTCTTTGTTCTGCAGGGCTATACACAATATCCTGTGAAACGTGAATTTACACCACAATAGTCGTGCCACTAATGACCTTCCAAATGCCACTAATGACATGCATGTTCCGCTTCTCAGCTGGATCCGAACCTGTCAGCGAATTCTGAGCCCATCGACCTCCCTCTGACACAAGAGCAGACCCCCACACCCATGCCCGCCCCCAGCCTCCCCATCCTTCCATGATTTAATTTCTAAATCAGTTACTCTTTGGAGACCCCAATTCCTTTACACCCACTCTTTTTATATGGTGGACAATACTTTATTCGGAAATGTTCCCTCCTGTAATTACAAATCCTGTTAGTCATCCTCCTCCTCTCCCCAGGGGGATTGTGGGCTTTAATTAATTAACGTGGCTAACCCGCTTTGAGGTGCCTGGTTGAAAGGTGCTATATAAGTGCAAATTATTATTATTATGGCTGTTGACATCCCATGGCGGGAAAGCCTTCAGCCCCACGCATCTACAGACCTGAACAAAGGCTTCTTCATCCTCACCTTCCCTGCTAGGTCTGAGATGGCTGGCTCAATGGTATGGGGGCAAATCTGTTACCATCTCAACATCAATCAACTAATTAATCCCCATTATGTTGGCTTCCGTTTCCTTCTTCCAAGCAGCACCACCCTGTTTCATTTCACAAATCGTGCCCTTAGCAGCTCTAGACAACAGTCATAGTGTCCCTATGGCCTTTGCTGGCCTAAATGAGGGGGAAAAAAAAAAGAGGGAGAGAAAAATAAGTTTGAAAAAAAAAAGTGTCATCACGAAATGCACTAACTTCTCACTAATAGTCTAAATAAAACTTTCCTTCCAGCTGTAGTCCCCTTACACACATACATACCTTTCTATTACCTAGGGAGCCAGCAGCCTCACAAACCAGAGACACCCAGAAACACAGCCTAGGTGTGGGGTAAGGTCCCACAGCCCTGGCTTGACTGCTGATAACTATGGACAAAAGCCCTTTCTGGGCTGGGTGGGAAGAGGTCATCCAGAGAAGTGGGAGCCCCTCTTCGGCTTCTTCCACTAGCTCCAGGTTTCCCCTGAGAAAGCCAGCTGCCATCTGTAGCAGGAAGCCCTCACAAAGACAGGGGACCATGATTAGACGTTTTGTGCTGCACCTAGCAAACCTCAGCCCTTAACAAATGCCCAGTACTTCCACTGTGATGGTAGCCATTGAAAGCAGCCCTGTGGGGAGACGTGGCCTCTCGAAGGGACGCTGCTGACCAAAATGCTCCTTACAAGGTTGTGCCTCAGACCCTTTGTTAGCGTGGACGTGGGTGAGCCTCAGGGGGTCATGTCTTCATCTGCCTCCATTTATTCTCCCTATTGAAGGGCTCCTTCAGGACATCGGTCAGTCTCTGTGGGAAGTGATTTGGAGGGCAACAAAAGAACTTGGGCCCTTTGGGGGGCCTTCAGAATTCAGTAAACATCTGGACACGGAAGGCCAGGTTCTCAAGCAGTCTAGCTGGGGAGATGTCAAAAGAAAGAAAAAGCCATGTGCGCAATGCAAGCTCTTAGTTCTGCGGTGACATTTGTTGAAGAAAAACCCAGCCGCCCCAGTAGGTGGATAGGAAGATTTTTCAAAAGCTCCTCTATTTGTCCGTGTTTGTGAGGGCAGAGTACTGTCTGTCAGTTCTTGCGGCATGTGTGAGGAAGTAGAAGTTTCGCATGGCTGGGGAGCAGCATGTGATGGACGTGCCGACTCTCTATGGACGATGAATAACCCACGGTTGCACAAGCCTGTCCTGGGAGTTGTTGTTAAACATTTCTGTTATCCCTGAGGTTTGGAAAACACTTTCTAGTCAAGGTGACTTGTTAGATTCTCATCATGAGCACATTTTAATTGACAAAAAAATGAAGTACTCAGGCTAAGGGATTTACATTTCATCACACGGTGAAATTCAGGATCTGAACTCTTGCCTCTTAATATTCCCTTTACTATTGAATCAATCCATTAGAACACATTAGTCAGCATGATTCAACATGAGTCACATGGCACTAATCAGCATTCCCCAGGGTTCCCAAATCTATCCTCAAACAGGGAAAGAAACTGGCCTCTATCAAGAGACAATGGAATGCCATTTTCATCAGGATTCAGGGGCTGACGTCCAGTTCAAACTACCCCCCCACACACACACACTCTCAGGAACCTTCCTCAGTCATCCTAGTTGAAATGATTCTATTTCCTTTATCCATATCACATGGTTTGAGCCTCAGTAATAGGTGTCACAGTTTGCCTTTGATTAAACTTATTTTGTTTTTGAGCTAACTAGATTTTGAGCTACTACTAAAAGAGAGGGACCATTGTTCCACCCCCTCCTCCAGGCTTATATTCCCTGAGCACCTGCTGAACTAAACTCACTGAAATGGAGCTTAAATCATATTCCAGAAAGAATACCAAGTCCTTTTGGAAGAAGTTTTCAAAGAAAATCAACAACCTGAATTGATTTAACATCTTTTAGTATTATTACCTGGGCATTTTCACAAATGCAAATTGTTAGCTCTGCAAAGATAGCCAAATGGCTTCCAGGTTCTAAGAGTGTGGATCCAGTCTAAGTATAGTCCAGACCTTGGAATAAAGTTTTTTTCTATAACCTTATTCCAACTGACATTTTGTTCCATGTTTAAAAAAATGTGGAGACAGGAAAAAACATTTTGGGGGAAAAATGTGTTTAGTCTATGACTTTGGACCCAAATTCATACCCTGCTTTGTGCTATAAGCACAAGCAGCTCTTGTTCAAGTATATTTCTTATGTAGTGTATAATAGCAAAACACATACTAAAGTTTCTGTTTGAAAGAGATCCTGTTATTGGGTGGGGGACCAAGATTTTTGGTGCTGATCCTTGGTGGCATTACTGATTGTGATACCCTCCTTCTCTGCTCTAGACTCTACCAAAGAGGGTCCTGATAGCATTTTTAACATACAATATTTACAATACAATATTTATGTTGCATTTCAACATTAGGCTATGAGCCCAACCCTAGGGTCTGTACTACTGCACCCTGGGGTCTAATCTCTGCAACTGGGCTCCTCTGAAAGGGCTGTGTCACTGAATATTCATCTCCCCTTCTCTCTCATGGTAAAAGAACTCCCAAAACTTAGCTGGGCACATGGACACCCAGATAAAAAAAATTGCATTTTCCAGTCTTCTTCCCATACATCTACAGTCTGGCCAACATGATATAAGCAGAGAAAATGTGTGTAATTTCTGGTTAATATCCTTAAAAGAAGGAGGATGCCCTTTCCTCCCACCATCATTCTCTACCCAATACAAATTCTGCTACCTGGATGGAGGTCATGATGCTGAGCCACTGTGGACCATGACAATAAAGGCAACATCCTAGGCGTGATGGGGCAACAAGCTAAGAGTCTGGGTCCTCTGACAAACACGTGGGATGAGCTGCTATACTAGCTCTGGACTGTATTCCTCTGCAATGCTATGTGAAAAAGCAGTAAACCTCTACTTTATATGCTACTGTTAATTTAGATTGTGATTCCATCCAGCCAAAATTAAAACCCAGCTCAAGAACTTTCTTGAGGGATTGCTGACATTAGTGTGACTGATCCAGCTTAGTTTGGGATTTCAAGATTCAAGATTCAGGACAGGACTGGAATATCCCAACAGAGGCTCAGAGAGATAAGTTACCAGAGGGGCTGCCGTGATGGAAGATGAGAGGATCCAAACCCATTTCTAATTTAATAAAATCTTAGGAGCTCTGCAGCCCTGAAACGGGCTGCAAACATAATTTTGAGGCAGTGAACACCACTTTGCCTTTCTGGAACTCAGTCTACTGACCTGAAAATAAGGGTGACGGACAAAACTAAAATCTCATTGGAAGTGTATATAGCTAACTTTGGGAGGAATTAAAGTTATTTTTGTCAACTAATCATGAAAGTATATGCATAAAGCACATGTGTTGTGCAGAAGATCCCTCTAGAGACTATGGAAAGATTATACCCCAATGGCAGAGATAAAAGAGGCATCCATAAAGAATACAAAGAAGGCTGCCCATGGAAACATGACAACAAACTTATAATTACACACAGCTGCGTAGAAATTGGTCCACTACCTCCAGAGGAAGTTTAAATTGGTAAAAATCCTTGGAAAGCAACTTGGGAATATACAGTAAAGATTAAAATGTGCATACCCTCTGACCAGTCATTCCACTTTTTCTATATACCTACAGAAACCCTCACACCAGCATACCAAGCAGCACATGCAACAGAATTCACTAAGTTAACAAATGATTGAAATTTCCATCAACAGGGAAATGGATAATGTGGTACATTCATACAATGAATATGGATACCTCATTAAAGTGAAAGAACATAGTCTATGTGTATCAATGCGGATACATTATAAAAACACAACATGAAGTGACAAAAACAAGTTGTGGAATAGATGTGTACAATAAACCATTTATGCAAACTTGGAATGTACTCAAAACAAATCATTATATTATGTGTGGGTTCCCACACATGTAGAAAAGTTCTTCAGCACGAGGATAAGGATGTATATCAAACCCTGGAGAATTTTTACTTCTGTGGAAGAGTGTGAGGTAGGGAAGGGATGGACTGGGATAGGTACAAAGGAGTTTTTTATTTTGTCAAGTTTTATTCCTTTAATAAAAAATGATCTGAAGCAAATGTGACAAAATTTTAACATTTACTAATTCTGGGTGTTCAAGTCATAGGCTTTATTATATTCTGTCCTGTTCTGTATGTTAAAGAAAAAAAAAATATATATATATATATAATTTTTTTCCCCCCCACACACACTGAAAACAAAATCTCTCTTTGAAGCTAATAGCCAGTGTAAAAGAAGTAAACAAAGCAGAGGGTTGTTGTGAGGAGATGTCACGGAGGCACGGATGTGAAGTAAATGTCAAAGAAGAGGAGAACTGGCAGAAGGGCATCCTTCCTCATTTTCCCTGGGGAAGCTCCTCCCTGACAGGCAGGCAGGAGCCACAGAGGACAACGCTTTGGCTTTCCCCAGCTTTCTGAGGCTGCAGGGGTACCTGGCAGCCAAGGGACAACGTGACAGACCTGCTCTGACCTCTTCTCTGTGACCTCTGGGAGAGGAGTTCACTCTCTCTGCTCCATTGAATCCCAGGGCTCTCTGCCCAGGCTCCCACAAGAATGCCAGGCTATGCCAGGTGTGGGGGCTGTATTTACCAAGCAGACCTCCATACCTGGATGGAAATGGATTGAGAATCTTCTGGGTCACTTTGAGTCCACCAGGCAGAAAACATTTAGATGGGTTACTAATTCCAACTGAAATCTGATGAACTTAGATGGTGGTATTTGGGGGAAAAGAATTTTTCAATAAATCATCCAGTTGGCTCAGTGACTAAGAAAATGGGTGGAAGAATCTAACCTGACTTCGTGACAAGGGAACAAATAGAGGAGATTAATGCCTCTCCCAATAAGCTTCAAAAGGCGATCAAACAACCATTCTTGATTTTACAAGAAAGATGAGGTACATAGCTTTCCAGCTCTTAAGAAAAATCATTGTTTCCTTGTTTTCTGGTTTCTCCTGAGTCCCTGTATTAGGTGGTTGGAAAAACAGGAAACTAGCTTCATTTGCAGAGTCTTCTCTGGACCCACCTCAGGGTGCCCTGGGCTCCCCTGAGTTTCCCCAGCTCCATCCCAAGACTTATGCTGCTCATTCAGACTTAAACTAGCAGAGGACAGCACCAGAATCCAAATTCAACCTGTCATACCTAATTTTAATTTTTTAAAAAACAACATAAAAACCACAATTTGGTCCTACCAAGAAACTAAGCCATTATCTTCTGTCCTTAACAACCTGGCTCTTGTTTTTCAAATGCTCCCTAGATTCTTGAGGAAATGGAGAGTAAGGAGGAGCCCCTGCTGACCTGGCCTCTTCACTCTCTCTGGCCAGTCCCCTTCCTTACCAAGTTGACAGGCCTCCTCTGCCATGAGGCCAGGACGTAGGCCAGGCTCTCTCTCTCTCCCAGAGAGAGCCTGGCCTTGGGGTTTCCCAAGGCCTCCTGCAGCATCAGCAACACAGCCTGTCTGTTTTCAATTACAGAATCTTCATCTTTATTTCTGGCCTGACACAGAGGTCCAGAGGTCCCAGCTGCGTTCTAAGGGGCACAACGTTTGGGGCTTGTTGGGGAAACAAAGAACACAACCAGAGCAGAATACGGGTCAAGTTGGAGTTCACTATAAATGCTCCCTTCCCTTCTGCGGCCATGCGGTTTTGTGGGCCTGCTCCATTAAGCTGATTCCCAAAGCCAGCTCCTGCTTTTCCCTCTCCCTACATTCCCGCACTCCTTAGCGTCACTCTGAGCCAGCCAAAACTCTTAAGGTTTTCTACCCAGTGGGCGCTGGGGCTTTCGTGGTGAACTCTGGGGACAAAAGGAGAAAAGGATTCATGGAGCTACCCCCACACCCTCCACCTTTCCCACCTCGGTTGCACAAAAGGGCTGTCTCTCCCTCTGCCAGGACCTGGCCCCTCTCAGAGTCTGAACCATCAGCAAGCTGGTGGCTGTGAGCTTCTAGTCCTTTGGGGCCAAGTATTTCCAGGGTGTTGAGCCCAACCACGAGGGCAGGATCTGGACAAGCGCAGGACACACAAAGAAGATGCAAGCAGCACAGCATTACCATGGTAATGGCCTGAGCCAGGCAGCTTCCTGAAAATACCAGGAGGGTGGATTTTCTTTTACTTTTTCTTTTCTTTCTTTCTTTCTTTCTTTCTTTCTTTCTTTCTTTCTTTCTTTCTAAGCGCAGGACACACAAAGAAGATGCAAGCAGCACAGCATTACCATGGTAATGGCCTGAGCCAGGCAGCTTCCTGAAAATACCAGGAGTTCTTCTTCTTCTTCTTCTTCTTCTTTTCTTTCTTTCTTTCTTTCTTTCTTTCTTTCTTTCTTTCTTTCTTTCTTTCTTTCTTTCTTTCTTTCTTTCTTTCTTCTTTCCTTCTTTCTCCCCCCCTCCCCTTTTTGCAAAAGGAGAATAGTTCCGCTTTCTATTTTACGACAACAATAGCACGGACCGGCTCCCTCAAGTATTTCAAAAAGCAGCCTGAGAAATCTCTAACCAGGCCCCTCAGTCTCTCTGGCCTGCCGCTGCATTGTTCCTCCCGTCCCAGGGAACAAAGGGGCAGGAAGGGTATAAGGCCCCCAATAGCCGGCTCTTCTTAGCATCCTAATCCTTGAGAACTGGTGAGGGGCATGGCCTGCGGAGCTGGGAAATCGAATTTTGGCCTCACCTTTTATTCCTAGCCTCTGCTTCTGCACACAGGAGCACTTCAGGTATTATAAAACCTCCTGGTTAGCAGGCCGGTAGGAACCTTGGACTTGCTAAGGGGATACAAGGCACTGAGGGATCATTCCCACATTCACTAACCCCCGGGAAAAAGGGTAGCCTGTATGAATTGTTTCTTCGCACCACTCCAGACTGGCTCCATTACAGATACTGAACATCCAGCCCCAAGGGGTTGGGCTGGCAATTTCTTTTTTAGTCAGTACTGGGGGAGCTGCCTCACTCTTCCAGCCCTTCCCCTCTCTGTCTCTCTGCCCCTCAGACATGGATTGCATTGCCCCCCCTCCCCCCGCCAATTGCCCAGCACTAGGTACCAACCAACCTCCATGCCAACTTGGGCTATCATGCCAGAGCCACCCCTCACACAAGGAAAGCTTGGTTTGGCTGCTGGTATCTTTCCAGGGTTACCATCCAAGAATCAAAGGTTTCTTCGCCTTAAACCTGGGGGAATTGTGCAGGTGGTGTTTTTTTTTTGTTTTTGATGTTTTCTGTTTGTTTTTGTTTTGTTTTTAGCTCAGTCATCTGGTAAGAGTTGGGGGGGGATAAACTTTTATGTTCTGGTGCGTGGAGATATCAAGATACAACTGTACTGAGCTAAATGATAAGAAGTACGCCACCTCCTAGGAGAATCAGATAAGCCAAAGGGTTAAGGCCGTTAGAGGTCCCCCAGGCCATTAGAGGTCACCCAGGCCAATGACGACAGTCCGAGTAAGAAAAACATTTTGCACTGCATATACACAAATTCATAATACACACACAGTCACACAAGAAATATTTCATGAAACAGTGCAATACGTGTGATGTAATCTGATATTTTCTATTCTCCTCTACTTCATTTTTTAAAATTCTGGTTGTGACTCATCAATTTCACTTCGTGACCCACCAGTGGGTTGCAACACAGTTTGCAAAGTGCTGAATCAAGGTCAACATTGTCGTTTTCAAGCTGATAAAACTAGGGTGACAGATATTTTTCTCAAGATCACACCTGAGCTGGAACAGAAATCCACGGGGTCTCTCCACTAAAGGAGGGATCTCCATTTTTCTCAGGTTTGGAGCTTTTTGTTTTCCCGGAGTCTTGGGAGCACACAGCTATTGGGGAGGGGGTGCCCAGAGGTTTGTATTCAGTGGCGTTCCTGCCAGGGGCAGAAGGATTCTGCTGCCTCAGAAAACCTTACAGAGGGAGGTGTAGCTGGGACAGTAGGGTGAAGAAAAAGCCTCAAAAGCAACCAGGTGAGGCACTGTGGTCTCCCAGACATTTCTATTTACTGCCTGGGGCTCCTGCATCATTGGACACCTCCCTGAATTTTTCTCTTTCCTGGACACACAGCTATAGGTCAGCCTCCTTTAGTAATCCACCTTCTCCTTGGTTTTCTGGCTTTTTCTAATAGTTTCTGCAGATACTTAATCTCTACCAATTCATTTTATTTCTAGCCTCTAATTTTTCTCCACAACTTCCTATATCCTGTCAAAATCATGTTCTTAGCAATGAGTGTCAGAGAGGCAACTCTGTGAATCTTGTTCTCACAAATATTATTCCTAAAAGTTATCCAGATTAGGTTAGGCTTAGAAATGCTATTTACCAAAAGGCCCAGTGATCAAGATCAAGGCTCTCGATACAAGCCATCTGGGCAGAACTGCCTCTTTGCCTCCTGAAATTCCCTCGTAATCTTCCATAGAATTTCTTAAAATCTTCATCTAAATTTGCTACTTAGTCCATTTCTAATCTTTTAAGAAAGCCTCTAAAAATGAAGAGCCAAAAGCCACACCGTGTCCTGGGTAAATAAAAGTTCAGCTTTCTGATTGCTTATTAGTTATACACCCTTAGAGAGTATGTAACAAAGGGGCCTGCTGTTTGCTTTGCTTAATCTGGTCTTAAAATCTCTGCTTCTTTGTCAGAAAACAACATTTGCAATTGTAAAAAAAATATTTACCAAGGAACTTGGATAGCATAAGTCAAAGGCTAAGAGCCAAAGGTCAGTGGTTCTTACCCCAAATTTCCCTGGACCTGAGTCCCTGCTGTGGGGCTCGGCTGCACCCAACAAACAAGCTGCTTTCCGGGTCCATGAAGCAGCGGACTTCTTAGAAGGGGAAGGAAAGGGAAGGCTGCAGCCTGTTCCTCAGTCCAAAGCACGAACACTCCGGCCTGCCCCGCAAAACTCCTGCTAGATCTTTTCAATGAAATGTGTCTCCATGGGAATATAGTAAGGACTCGCCGTTTCATAAACCTGGGAAAAGTACTCAATTTACAAAAATCCTGAAGGGCAGATATTCCTCCCATCAACAGCAATGCCAATAAGCTCCCCTGGTGTTCAGGCCAGATGTTCACCTGTGCATTCTGTGGGGAGGGCCTCCTGCCTGACAGTGGGGGACAGATGTGGATCCGAGCACTTCGGTGGGGACCATTCTCAACCTACAAAGCAGCTTTGGACATCTGGCTCTGTGGAGTAAGTTCAATGGTGTCTGAATTTCCCTCTCATGTCATTATTTTCTGCAGTCACCAGAAGATCCAGCATCTGGGAACCACCGCTCTAAATCAGGGAGTTCTAGGCTGTAGCCTGGGGGCACTCTACCATGAGTCAGAACTCCATCCCTCCTGAGTCCCAGGCCCATTTCACCAGAGCAGGTCAGCAAGGCCTGGTCCCAGTCAGGACTTGGGTAAAGGGACCAGAAAGAGGCCGAGGATGTAGTGCTCATGGAGCCCTGACCAAGTGCCCCACTGGCAGCCAGACCAGATGGTTTTGCAGGCCTTCCACACTGGTGTCAGAGGCTTACGTCCCGCTTCCTCACTCCATAGGGTCTGTGAAGAGACCTGGGGGGTGGCAGTTCCTAGACTGGAGCCTTAACCCTCATTCTTTGTCGTACTCTGTTAGGAAATTCTACAGTTCTCCCTCAGCCCCACCTCTACCTTCTGTGAAGTTCTTGCCACCATTGCCAATCTCTTCCATCTCATCAGGATAAATATCATAGGCAAACTCATCTTGGCCTTTGATTCTGTCCTGAAGTAGTTTCTATCAGGAGCATAGCAGTAATTATCACCAGCCATAGGCAGCACTGAGCGCAATCAGCTTAAAGAAATGGCTTAATCCAAGGATCTTACCTTTGAAGAACCAGGCCTTCCTTCTTGATGGTGTAGGCAAATGAAGTGAAGGGAGCCAGAGGGGACTTGGCGATGAGAATCTGCACATAAAACATATTTTCCCAGGGTTGGTCAAAGGGGAGATCAGAGATAAACCTCTATTGACTCCCCTTCCCACTTCGAGACAAAGTGGGAACATGTGACTATAAGCCATAAAGTTTATTTAAAAAAATTATTTTAGAACCAAATGAGTATTATTCCTTCCATCAGCTGGTCACTTAGGAAAGCTATACATTTATCACAACTATTCTGCCACTGAATACCATACTCTTTAGCCGGTTCTTCTAGAAATGTTTCATTATTTTATTTCACATGCTCAAATACCTACCTTTCTGGCCAAAGACAAACCTAAACTGATTCTCTAATCGTATTCATAAATTTAGATATTTTGCTAAAAAGAAATTCAAAACTACCCTCAAAAGATAAAGATTTACCTTTATTATAAATATTCAAAATAACTCAGTAAAAGCAAAGCTATGATTAATTTGCTTTCTTGGCCCCAACTTTCACCAAGTCTGTATTCACACCATTTGCCATGTGACCACATTTCCTCTTACTTAGGGTGTGGGTGTTTCCCATGGTCCTGGACCATGGTTTTGGCCATGTAACTTGCTTTCCTAATAGGTTCTTTGCCTAGGCTTCGAGAAGCCTCCCATATCTTCACTTGCTCTCTTATGTTTCTGCTAACTGCCAGGGAAAAACACATCCACACTAACCTGCTCTCTTAGAAGGAGACTGAGAGACATCTGGAGCAGTGCTGGCCAGCCAGCCCCAGTCTAAAGAGCTGACCCCCAGGAGACCCACATACCCATTAGTTAAATGCTTATTATTGCATGCCTCTGAGATTTTGGTGTGGTTGTCATGAAGCATCATTGCAGCAAGAGCTGACTGATATACCAGGCAATACAAAATATCAAAAATATTTTGAGCAGTGGCATTCTTTTAACAAAATCCCTACTTTAAAAGGGATAGCCATTTGGTCATTAAAAAAATGATTACCATTAACAACTATTACCATACTTCATATGGTTCCACAGAAGCTCTAAGGACCGGTGGATTATTTGTTATAACAATTCTCTTGAAGGAAGATGAAAATCAGTTTCCTGCTTTACAAAGTAACATAGTCAAAGATAGTGACAGTTTAGTACAGAGCCACTTAGGTAATCAGGGAGGCAAGAGAGAAGGAAGAAGTACTTTCAAATAACCAAAAGGCTTACATGTAATATCTCAGTTTATCTCGGTTCAACAAACATTTACTGACTGTCAACTATGAGAAACAGTGGTATAATGTGGTGGAAAGATCACAGGCTGTAGTCACAGAATTTGAATCTTGGTTCTTCCACTAATCAGCTTGGTGCCTATGGCAAGGCCTGAAATTTTCCCCTCATAGCCACTCTCCCTTCTTCTTTGTAGTTAATAACTCCCCAGGTTTCAACATTTCTTTGCCTCTTTTGCAACTGGGTGTGGCCATGTGACCAAGCTTTGACTAAGAGACGGTGAGTGCAAGTGACAAGCAGCACTTCCAGTATTTTGAAAACTTATGTTTTCACTAAATAATGATGTGCTCTCCATTTTCCCTTTCCCTCTTCCCAAGGGCAGGGAGGAACCAGCTTCAACCCCATGGAGGTGGACATCCTGGGAGATAATGAAGCAACACAGGAGAAGGGAGTAGGGTGACCTCATAAAGCATCCATGCTTCTTACGTGGGGTCACCTGCCCATCTCAAGATAGAGCCACCTGTCTGAACCACTGAATTCCCAATAGTTTTGTTACTATGGTGTATATAGCCTGAATTCTAACAAATACTGCAGCTCTGCACAACCTAAACTTTTGGATTCTCAATTTCCTCACATGTAAAATGGGGATAACAACACACACCTAAATGGGATTACTGTGAGGATTAAATTAAATATATAAAATTTCTGTCATTGGGTCAAACTATCAAAAACATTTCCAAACAACTCATCACATATGCTTCCCAAGTGCTTCCCTTGATTTTCACTCATCAAAAACAAAAATACTTTACTTTTAAAGGATTCAACTCAAATTAAATCTCAATTTTTACTACGGCTCCAAAGTTATCTAGATAAACTTGCTCATCATCCTTAGAACCAATGAGTAGATGGTACAGGCAGACATTTGCATCTTCATGTCCAAAACATGTCACCTGGAAATTAGACAGAACCTTTCTGGCAAAGATAGTTTAGGGATGGTTCCTTGTGAAGTTTACAGATGGCCCTTGGTAGAAGAACAGTGCAGCAGAAGAGAGGATGGTGCTTCTTGAACTTTAATGTGAGTGTGAATCATCTACAGGTCCTGCTGACATGCAGTTTCTCATTCAGTATGGTTTTAGTGGGGCCTGAGAATCTGCATTTCTAGCAAGCTCCTAGGAGATGCTGATGCTGTGCTCCATAGTCCACATTTTGAGCAGCTGGGTTCCAGGAAATTAGCCTGACTGAAGAATGTAAGACAAAGAAGCAAGAGGCAGGAGACCTGGAGCCAATTAGAAAGCTACTGTGATAACTCAGGGATGAGATGACAAGGGCCTCAACCACAGCTGTGTCAGAAAGAATGGGAAAAAAGGAAATGGAGAAAAGAAATAGAAATCCTTTAGATCAAAGAGCAACAGAAATAAACTAAACATATCCAAAACCTCAGATCTTTATTGTCTGCATGAAGCAATTGGACATGAAACCAAAAGGATATAAATAAATAAAGTATCATACTATATTTTTGAAAATTGTATTACCCTTTTTATTTGATAGATTGCAAAACTGAGACTCAGGGGGAGAAAAGGAGGTGATATTCCAATGCAACACAACAAATGGGATCTAAGCCTCAGCCTCCAGCTCAGTGGTGCTGCCTCCATCATTTGAATGCTTCCACTCCCAGCAAGCACAATGCTCACTGTGAGTAAGCCAGGAGGGCCTCACCTGGAGAGACCTCACACCTGGAAGGACCTCCCTTCCAGGGATTCACAGGGTTCGGACAGGTCATTGATTAATGTCCTGTTCTTCCTGAGCAGGGTTTAAAATGGGTTATCAAAAGATGATTTGTATGCAGTTAGAAAGAGGAAGTGC
The DNA here is from genome assembly GCF_017311325.1 of Ursus maritimus. Taxonomy (NCBI): domain Eukaryota; kingdom Metazoa; phylum Chordata; class Mammalia; order Carnivora; family Ursidae; genus Ursus; species Ursus maritimus. Next base: position 30,918,816 of record NW_024425008.1, read on the forward strand.
TCAGTTATGTCAGATGAATCCCACTTCCTTTTTTTGGGAAGAACTTCCAGATTAATAGATGAGAGAGCTACCACCAACATGAAATATCTGATTTTCAGCAAAAAATGCAACAAATTCTCAATGTCCTTCTGCATCAAGTGAAGACAAGTTGGGCTGGATGCTAATATCATTAAGTGGATTTGTAAGTGAGAAGATGATCAGTTGCAACCTCTAGTAGAAGGTACCTGATTCTAGCCTTGGTCCTGTCAATGTTCCACATTCTTACTGACCTGGATAAGGACACTGATGTATTCAACCACATCCATACAACAGATATGGGATCCACCAGGAAACAAAACTTACAAAAACTGCCACCCTAATGGAGCTTACATTCCAAAGGAAGAAAAAGATAATAAACAAAATGAGTAGGCAGAATATATGGTATATTAGATGATTATGCATGCTGTGGAGGGAAAAAAAGCAGAGAAAGAATATAAGAAGTATATTAGATCACAGAAAAGGGTCAATTTTAAATAGAGTACTAGGAGAAGACCTTACTAAAAAAGGTGACATTTGGATTTGTGGATCACATAATTAAATCCACTGATGGGATGCTGAATATGGTAAGAGAAGACAAAAAACTTAGGGGTGCCCGAGTGGCCCAGTCCTTTAAGCATCTGCCTTTGGCTCAGGTCCTGATCCCAGGGTCCAGAATAGAGCCCTGTGTCAGGCTCTCTGCTCAGCAGGGAGTCTGCTTCTCCCTGTCCCTCTCCTCTCCCCAGCCCCCTGCTTGTGCTTGCAAGCGTGCGCTCTCTCTCAAATAAATAAATTAAACCTAAAAAAAAAAAAAGAAGTTGTTATACTGGATTAGATAATCATAATATCAAAACAAATCTCAGTTTGGTTAGAAGGTTTGTTCTATTTTAGAATGAAATTTTATTGAAACATGTGTAAGGCCTTGCCCTTGAGGACAGAGGACCAACTACTGGTTACAGAATGGAGGACATGAGATTTAGCATTCAGAAGATGGATTAGGAGGGCTAGTTAACTACAGTTCAGTGTGAGTTGGTTGCGGGATGTGGTTCACAAAAATCTAGTGTGGTCTCAGGTTGTATCAGTGGAGACGCAGTATCTGGAACAAGAGAAGTGATGGTCCTTTTCTTCTCATTCAGCAAACCATACTGGGTGCAATGTGTTTGGATCAGAGCCTAAATTCCAAAGGGAAACTGACAAAAAAGAGAATAACTGGAGGAGAACCATCAAGTGGTTAAACACGCAAAGCAACCCGTGACCACAAACACTTCAATGCAAACATGATGTTAAGAGGTCTGGGGTGAAGGTACATATTGCTCTTAATATGGGCTTTCTTTCTTTCTTTTTTTTTAATACGAGTTTTCTAATCTGAAGATTCTGTAGTATTATATAGTAGAGAGGGGGAGTGTAAATTTGTTTTCTAGCCCAACAGAGTTCAGAGAAAAAGTGATGCTTGCCATGTATCTTTGTGAATGCATATAGTCTTCCCTTTTGAAGACTTGAATGAATATCCCATGCCCTTGTGCCTTTCTGCCTTTCAAACTACAAATTATCCTTTTCTAAAGCAAACAACCCTCCCTAGCAGATAATTTGGACTGTTCTGTTTCAGATGTTCAGTCATCCCATAAATTCGGGGTGTTCTAATCATTGTCTGACTTGTGCTGTTGTCAAGTATCATTCCACCTTCTTCAATAATGACCTACAGGGAGGGTCGGGCTGCTTAATAAAACTCCAGGGCCCTAATGAAAAATTTTTATCATACTCAACCCTGTGTGCAATCGTGAAGTTGGCTTTAGAATCCTCTGAGCGTTCATAGAAATATGTAGTTGGGCAAGAATGAATGCAGACACTGTGGCTTAGAAAGCCCAAGGCCCCACAAGGCAGGTGTGCGCTATTGTGAGCTTTTATCCCCCCTGTGAATAGCCAGGTTGTTTTTTCTTGAATGTTTCCTTCATATCAGACTATTTCAGCTTTATACTGTAATGAATATATTTTCTCCTCTCTTCACCTATCCTTGCAAGCAAAGTGGTCATCAATATTTTAAAATTCTTTGGAGGAGCATTTAAGGTATAGGTGTGCTGGGTCCCAAATCCCACTACTATCTGGAGTTAATTTCCATTACTCGTTCCACCCACGCATTTATCCATGCACTTATTCAACCCACAAATATTTACTGGGCACCTTCCTTTGTGCTAGGCACCGTTCTAGATGCAGGGGATATAGCAGAGGGGTGAGACAGAAAAGGTCCTTACTTGCATGGAGCTGACATTCTGGTGGCAGAACACAGACAATACAGAGAAGACTTTAGGCCTTTGGGCTTTTTTTTCACATTGACGTTCTACTATGAGTTCCTCATTCTTGAGCACTCATTCATTCTTTCAATCCATTCATCAGTAAACATTTATTGTTGGGCCAAGCAGATTCAATTTGCACTGTGTGCATTTGCATTTTTTAAAGGATTGCTATCTATTTCTACCTCAATTTATTTCTTAGGTGTATGTTCTGAATTCTCGATGGGATTGCAAAGATCAGGGGCATGTTCTTTGATCCCACACCCATCCTTTTTATAGGGCCCAATCCAGTACTTTGTACAAAGTGGGTGCCTAAAATGATTGACAGGCATTTTCCTCACTGTTCTTTACTTTATCCCTGTGCTGTATGTGTAAAGGTTTCTTCTAATTAACAAGTGAAAACACAGAGGCCTACATATTTTAAATAAAATGTGGAAGGGGAAATCTGTCCTTGGAGCTCACTAGCCTCCCCTTACAAACCCTATTCTCCTTCTTTTATGTCCCTTCAGGTGTCTATTTGGCTCCAAGCAAATTGTCAATGGATTCTCTTTAGTTCTGATCAGGTGACAGCTGATTTAAACCTTCCAGTGTTACCTTTTCTGGTGTTTTCATTTAAATATAAGACTCTCGAAGGAGAGTAATGGATCTAAAATGGTGGAAAATCCTACAGGATCGGGGTGGGTGAGGGAGCGTTCCGCAGTTCCCACAGTAATGATGGTGGTGATGATGGTGATGGTGATGATGATGATGATGATAAGAAAACAACAACCCTTTGAGGTAGTAGGCTTATATAAGTGCTGAAATCAGGATTCCAGCCCAAGCCAGCTGGTTCTATAGTCCATACTTTTAACCACCATGATGGCAGCCCCCAACTTATCATGCACAGATCAATCTACTTATCCAGGATAATACATCAAATGAGGCAGAATATATAACAGCAAATAAGGACATTTTTTTCTGCAGCATGGATATTGCACAATTCAAGACACAGAAGGGAACTGGATAGGGCATCCATGCAGGTTGCCTTGGATGTTCACAAGCTTCCACAATGGCAGTCTTGTTTCTGCCCTTCATTTCCCAATGTCCAAATCCTACCTATTCTTTGAACCTCATACAAATGCCACCTCTCCCAGAAAGCTTATGCCAATGTCTCCAGCCTGAGGTAATCTGTCTCTAATCCCATCACACTTCATCTATACCTCTCGAATAGTGCTTACTGCTTTCTCCACGGTTTCACAGTTAATGTTACCTGGACTCACTGCCATGTATTTGAAGGTAGAGACCATTAACATCATTGCTGCTTTTTCTAGTCCCACCAAACTCCAGTATGGGGCCAAATACATAATAGAAGCTCAATTATAAAACCCGACAATGGAGGAGTGAATAAATGCACAAACTGGTGACCCTCAGAAGCCCTGACTGATACCCACTTTGAGGACTTAGCTGGTACCTCTCCCCAGAGTTGGGAGACAGAAGATGGCATAGAAAGGAGCAGCCTGCCCAGTCAATCACTGCCAAGATTCTCAGCTTGGGCAGGTCCAAAGTCAAGTCTTTGGTTTCAGCTTGCTATAGCATCACATGTTTTTCCTGGCCTGATCCCACTTCTAAGAGGCTCAGAAAGTGGAAAAGGAGCCATAGAACAGAAAGTGCTGGCCATAGGAACCTCAGGCCTCCTCCAGTATGGTGACACCTTCTAGGGATAGTGCCTGTGTCCTTCTAAAGTGTAGGTGCGACTGTCCCCTTATCTGGAGCAACTCAGTCCAGGCCTTCTCCTTCACGGGTGGTCAGGAAGGCTAGTGTGGACCAGACGGCAAAAAGATGTCAGGAACCTTGGGTATAGACTGTCCTGCAGGCTGCTTTTACAGAGTTCTGGTCCTGGCAGTTTAACTGAGTTCCTGCAATACAGTCCCAACTTTAGGAAAAAGTGAGTTTTGCCTTTATGGCCCAGGAAAGTAGACATGAATAAGCAGCCATGTGCTGAGGGTAATTGGCACCAATTCTTCCACTTTCTCTTCTCTAATTCTTGTGCCAGGCAGGCTTCCTTGAACACTGCTAATGAATTCTTCCTCTCTTCTATTTCCTTCCCCTTCCGACTCACTACCCCAAATCTCACATTGGTTGGGGGTGAAGGGTAGAATAAAACCAGCTGGCAGAATAAAAGAATAAGCAGAAGAAATTCTTCCTGTAGGGGCAGGTGGTAGGCCTGGCTTTCTTTCTATACTTGCTCTCCGTTACAAAATTAAGAGCCCAAAGACAATGTAATATGTTGAGCCAAGACACCTGGGGTGAGAAGCAATTGAGATAGCTGAGATATAGGACTTTACATCCATCTGCAATTTCCTATTTTGGTACTTATCTAACCCTGTCTCAGTCTCCTCTGTGATCAGCAAGATTATGTGGTTGTTGATGAATTCAGCAGTGATGTCCTTCTTGAATGCATCCGATACTTTCATCTGCATGCAAGGGTCCTTCTGAGAAGCAAGGGAGGAAACCTACTGACTCTGAAATGTCCTTCAACAGGGACCCTATTATCTCACTTCAACTGGATGCCTGGGCTAATAAAACCCATTGCTAAGCTAAACAAACCTTTCCTCTAGCTGTGCCAAGTGTCTGCGACAGAAATCCTTCATGCCAGGGATTTTCCTCCTTGTCCAAGACTTAGAAAAAGGTTGTTTTCTCAGCTGCTTTGAAGCCCAGGAAGACAGCCAGGGAGGCAAACAAGCCAGTCAGTCTTGCATCAGATAATTCAACAGGCTTTTGATAACCCCAAGTCTTCTGTGTCTTCCCCAGGTTGAGCTGAACTCTCCAAGCCTAGGGACAGAAGGCCCGGAAATGCTCCAGACAGGAAGATCTCTGTGGCTGGAAGGAGGCCACAAGGACAGGGAGGCTTGAAGTATACCCAGAGATCCTCAAAGGAATTCCCTAGTCATTGTGTTAAGAGAGCTGGAGGGAAAGGTGGCAGAGGTCCAGCTCCCAGTCCGCATCTGAATTGTATACTGATTAGAATCTGCTTCATCACTTGGAAAATCACTCTCCATGGAATGCTGAAGTGTCAGTACCAACAGCTTTGCAAAATTATGAGGGGAGAGTAGAGAATGAGTTTCATGGCATCTAAACTGCCGTCTCAAAATAGTGGAGTAAGATCTGTAGAAGTAATATAGTACTGGAAAATGACAGGGTGGAAAAATGAACCATATTTGAGCAGGCATGAACTTATTAATTTATCTACATATGGCCTGTTTCACAACTTTCCCTACAGAAATTAGGGGCAGAAATTAAGTTGATCTGAATTGCTAATGAAATATAATTCTAGACTCAGAAGATTCTCCTAGAAAGTTTGGCCCTGAGGCTACAAGATCTTATTCCCTATAGAGTATCACCATACTCTTTTATAACATCTCTCTGGTGATTATTTAAAAAATGTTTATCTATAATACATCAGGTTCCCAAAGTATATAAACTAAAAAAGCTAGCTCCCTAAAGAAAACATTAATTTCCTCAGACCAATAGGACATTAACTTAGTAAATTATGATAGCAATTTTTCAGGGTCAGAATGGCATTTTGAATTTATTATTTTTTCCCCAACATTTTATTATGAAAATTCTCAAACAGACAGCAAAGTTGAAAGAATTTTATAGTGGGTGCCCATAAACCTATCAAGTAGATTCTACCATTAATATTTTATTATACTTGTTTTTATCACTTATCTATCCATCCAACAGCCCATGTTATATTTTTGTTGTTGTTGCATTTCAAAGTCAATTGGAAACATCAGTGGACTTTCCCCTAAATACTTTGACATGCATATAGTTAACTATAAGCTTAATATTTGTTCCTATATTTTTAAAAACCATGTTGGGTTTTTTTCCCCAATGACTTTTACATGAGATTTGAAAGAGTGATTTTTCCCAAATTATACTAAAATCAGAAAGAATTTAGTGACTGCACATATATAGATAGCATACAAATGTATACAGTCAAAGAATATGGGTCATTCTTTCTATATTAAATATCAATTTTATTGGGGCACCTGGGTGGCGCAGTCGTTAAGCGTCCGCCTTCGGCTCAGGGCGTGATCCCAGCATCATGGGATCGAGCCCCACATCAGGCTCCTCCACTATGAGCCTGCTTCTTCCTCTCCCACTCCCCCTGCTTGTGTTCCCTCTCTTGCTGGCTGTGTTTATCTCTGTCAGATAAATAAATAAAATCTTTAAAAATAAGTAAATAAATATCAATTTTATTGAGGAATTACTTATATGCAATAAAATTCTTTTTTAATATAGATGCTTAAGCTATACATTTCCCTTCAAGCACTGATTTAGTTGCATCACATAAGTTTTGGCATGTTGTATTTTTGTTCTCACTTTCTCAAAGTATTTTCTAATTTCCCTTATGTTTTCTTTGACTTATTGCTTATTTAGGAGTGTGTGTGAGTGTGCATTTAACTTGTACACATTTGAGAATTCCCCACATTTTCTCCTATTATTGATTACTAATTTTATTCCACTGTGACTAGAGACATATACATGCTTTCCTTCAAGATCAATTTGTGTGGTAATATATGGTCTATCGAGGAGAATGTTCCATGTACACTTGAGAAGAACGTGTATCTGCTATTATTGAGTAGAATGTTCTACAATGCCTATTAGGTCTAGGATTTATAGTGTTGCTCAAGTCTTCTATTTCCTTGTTGACCTTCCGCCTAGTTGTTCTATCTATTATTGAAAGTGGGTATTAAATCTCCAAGTACTGGGCACCTGGGTGGCACAGTGGTTAAGCGTCTGCCTTCGGCTCAGGGCGTGATCCCGGAGTTCTGGGATCGAGCCCCACGTCAGGCTCTTCCTCTATGAGCCTGCTTCTTCCTCTCCCACTCCCCCTGCTTGTGTTCCCTCTCTCGCTGGCTGTCTCTCTCTCTCTGTCAAATAAATAAATAAAATCTTTAAAAAAAAAAATAAATAAATCTCCAAGTACTATTGTTGAATTGTCTATTACTCCCCTTCAATTCTGTCAGTTTTTACTTCATGTATTTTGGGGTTCAGTTGTTAGATGCATATATGTTTATTATTGCTATGTCTTTCTGATGGATTCACTTTTTTATTCTTTCAAAATGTCCTTTTTTGGGGAACCTGGGTGGCACAGTTGATTAAACGTCTGACTCTTCATTTTGGCTCAGGTCATGATCTCAGGGTCATGGGGTTGAGCCCTGTGTCAGGCTCCACTCTCAGTGTGGAGTCTCCTGGAGATTCTCTCTCTCCCTCAGCCCTTCTCCCGACTTGCACTAAGTAAATAAATAAATAAATAAATAAATAAATAAAGTCTTTTAAGAAAGAGAGTACTTTTTTTGCTTCCGGTAATAATTTTTTTAAAAGGATTTTATTTATTTATTTGAGAGAGAGAGAGCATGAGCAGAGAGTGACAGAGGGAGAAGGAGAAGCAGACTCCCATTTAGCAGGGAGCCCAGAGGTGGGGCTTGATCCCAGCACTCTGAGACTACAACCTGAGCTGAAGGCAGATGCTTAACTGACTGAGCCACCCAGGCACCCCTCCAGTAATAATTTTTGTCCCAAAGTCTATTTTGTCTGATGTTGGTAACCAGCTCTCTTTTGGTTACTGTTTGTGAAAGGGCTCCTGAAGCCAATTTCAATGCATGTATATGTTGAGGCTTCCCCATACCAAGAACACAAGACAACTATTTCACCGTTATGGCTCTGAAGCATTTACAGGAACTGGAGACAAAAGAGTTAGTATTATAACAAAGGACGTTCCATTGCTCTTACTGCTTGGGAAATGCCAAAAGTTTTGGGATCTGTGAGTGAGGACCTGTGGATGAAGACCAAATATATATGGGAAATATATGTGGGTGATCTAAATCACAATATTACCACTTGCATGGTACGTATTTGTCCATCCTTTAAGCAATTTGTTTTTGACTCCAAAGTGTGTCTCTTGTAGACAGGATTTGGTTGGATCATATATATATCTGCTTTTGATTGGAATATTCTGCCAATCTCTGCTTTGGATTGGAATATTTAGTTCAGTCTACGGCCATACCACCCTGAATGTGCCCGATCTCATCTGGAATATTTAGTTCATTTACTTTTAATGTAATTATTGATAAGGTAGGATATATCTGCCATTTTGCTATTTGTTTTTCTGTGTACCTTATGTTTTTTTGGCTCCTCTGTTTTTCCTTTACTGATTTCTTTGTGTAAGATATTTTTCTAGTATACCGTTTTAATTCTCTTATTTCTTTTACTATACATTCTTAAGTTATTTCCTTATAGGTTGCTCTGGGAATTGCTATTAAAATTTTAACTTTAAACAATTTAGTTCAGATTAATAACACTTTAATTTCAATTATTTACAAAAACTTTGCTCCAATATAGCTTCATTATCCTCCTTTCCTTTGTACTATTGTTATACAAATTACATCTTTATGCATGTTATCAACATAGTTTTATATTTATTACTTTATGCAGTTGTCTTTCAAATCAGATAGGGGAAGAAAAGAACTACAAAAAAAATACATTCATACTGTCTCTTTTATTTACCTATGTATTTACCTTTATGGACGCTCCTTGTTTTATCATGTGGATCTGACTTACCTTCTAGTGTATTTTCATTTCACTCCTTTAAGTACTTCTTGTATGTCAGGTATACTAGTGACAAATTCTCAGATTTTGTATTTCTGAGAGTATCTTACTTTATCCTCATTTTTGAAGGATAGTTTTGCTAGATATACAATCCTTGGTTGACAGTCTTTCTTTCAGCAATTTGAATATGTCATTCCACTGCCTTCTGGCCTCTATGGTTTCTGGTGAGAAGTCAGCCAACTAATTTTATTGAGGATCCTTTATACATGAAATCACTTAGTGATTACTAATTGAATAGCTAATGATAAAAAAGATTCTCTGTATGCCTTGAACCTGTAGGTCTCCCCACCTTTGCCAAGGGTCTCTCTGGGTGTTGAGGCATGCCTTCAACACTCCAGCAAGCAGTGTAAAACTCTGTCTTAACCTTTACTTCTTGCTTACACAGAGCCTTAAGGTCAGCCAGAAGTGAGAGTGTAAGGTCCTTTTAGGTCCTTCCTGGGCATGAGCAAAGCCCTGTGCATTTGTGTAGCCTTGGGTTCCCTGGTATATGTAGGACATTTACAAAGCTCCCTGAGGACTTCTCATTCCCAGAATTTTTTTTTTTTTATTTTTTTGGTCAGCCTCTTGTTAGCCCATCCTGGTAATGGGACCTTAACAGTCATGATGGTAAGTAATTGTCACTGATTATTTTCAACAAATTCCCTGTGGGTAGAGCTGTTCACACAGACCAAATTCTGAGGCAGGTCAAAAAGGACAAGCCTTGAGAATGGAGCTTTCAGTGAGCTGTCAGACAGGTCACATGGTGACAATTCTCTTGGATGGGGCTTTTGGGGAGCTGGAAACCTGTTCTGCCTCTTCCAGTGGCTGTTAGGCTGCTCGCTTACAAAGTGATTGTAGTTGAAAGATGGTCGGCTTTCAAGATTACTGCAGAGCTGGGGAGGAGGAGGATGGGATTAGGGAAAGTTAAAATGCCACAAATGTTACTGTTCTTAACAGAATTCTTCTGCTTTTCTTGAATAAACACTCCTCAAATTGTTGCAAGCTATAGTTAATTTCCAGAGTTCTGAAAAAGTTGATTTTGAGAGTTTTTGTCAATGTTCTTCCTGCATTGTGGAAGTGCAGACATTTTGAGTGCCATATGATGCCCTTCTATATATTGATTCTCTCAAGGCAAATTTTTAGATATCCTGATTCAATATCCATCTGTTATCTCCCATATTCTTTTTCTGTTTTAAATGTTTTCACAGCTTTAGATAATTTGTTTTTTTTTTTAAGACTGATTTATTTATTTGCGAGACAGCGTGTGAGTGGGGGGAGGGGCAGAGGGAGAGGGAGAGAGAGAATCCTCAAGCAGACTCCCTGCTGATCACTGAGCCTGATGATCACATGACCCTGAGATCATGACCTGAACTGAAATCTAGAGTCAGACACTTAACTGACTGAGCCACCCAAGCTCCCCTGTTTTGTTTTTAATGAACTTAATGCTTATACATACTCTGAAATAGCAAATAACATCATATGGTGTTATTTTCCACTCCTTTAACTGAATTTATGTTGGCTATCATATTTTTAATTTCCAGGAGCTTTTTCTTGTCCTCTATTTCTAATTCAGCACATCCTATTCTTGTTAATTCTTTAATTCTCAGAAATTAATTATGTAGTTTACATTTTATTTTCCTTCTGAATTTTGCATTAGCTCTAATTCCTCATGGAATTTTTTTCTTTTTTTTCTGTTTGTTTTATTCTCTCTTTGATGTGGGAAGCATTTCCAAATGATCCGTGGTTGTTCAGTCATATTTAAATTATATAATATAAAATATATTTTATTTTAAAAATATAATTAGAAATACTATGTATATGGACAACATTTGTAAACTGGTGGGATCCACTAGAGAGTGATCAATGTCAATACACAGAGATGCCTTCTCAGAGGAGGACTGGTATTTAAAGAAAAGAGTTCTCCAATCTCTTGTCTAATTTCCACATTCTAGAAGCAGGGCAGAGAAAGATTCACCATTTGGCAGGTATAATCCCATTTTAGCTGTATGCCTCCCCATATCCTCTGCTTTGTTTGGAGTCCCAAGCCTGAAATTTCTCAGATTCATTTTCTCCGAAGATAAATTTTGGCCTTCAACCTGGGTTGGAGAGATTTATCACCTGGCTGTCCAGGGTGACAAAGGGACGTCCAACTATTTCATATATAATTTTCAACCAATCTGTTGTCATCTTCTCTATCTTCTGTGATATCTGGTGCTTCCAAGTTCTGAGAAAACCTCTCATGTTCTACTGTGGCACTTTGGTTTGCAGTTTCCTCTGTTATGCGCTGTCAATCGTCTATCACTTCCTGTCTTGAATACTTCATTGAAATCTGTCGATGTCTCAAATGATTCTCAATGTCTTTGCCCTTTTGGGTTAATATTTTTTTATTACTATTAAGCTGAAATAATTTCAGATACATCATGAGAAAGAGTAGAGATAAACATAAGTGGTTAAACCTTCACATTAAAGAGGAGGTTGTCTTTGCAAGCGTTTAGTTCTATTTCCAATCAGGTAGTGATTTGTTGGTATTGTCATAATATTAGATTTGAGGGTCAGTTACATACACACACACCATACGTATAAGTACTATATCCACCAAAAAGTTCCCCTCGAGCCTGCTCAATATAATTTTTAACTATTCTTGGGGCACCTGGGTGCCTCAGTTGTTAAATGTCTGCCTTCAGCTCAGGTCATGATCCCAGCGTCCTGGGATCATGCCCCACATCGGGCTCCCTGCTCAGCAGAGAGCCTGCTTCTCCCTCTCCCTCTGCTTCTCCCACTGTTTGTGCTCTCCCTCTCTCTCTCTGGGTCAAATAAATAAATAAAATCTTAAAAAAAGAGAGAGTCTTTAGTTTTTAACTATCCTCAAATCATTCTCCCGGAGGCTAAAAAAATATGGCTTGGGGCAAGTATGATCATTATTACAAAATGTAAAATGCTTTGAATTTAGTCAATCATGGCTTCACATGTTGGCTGTATGATTTTGGGCACCCAGCTTCTCCAAGCCTCACTTCCCTCATCTCTAAAATGAGCACAATAATACCACCCTCGTGTGCTTATTGCAGAGATTCACGAGATGAAGGAAATGAATGAAAAATGGGGTACTTCGTGAGTACCTAAGAAATATTAGCTCCCACCATGGTGGGGGAGGGGGTAAAAAAATGCAAGAAAGTTAGGGACTTCCCCTGTCTTGAAGGTCAGTCAGCTCAATAATCTGTCTTTGCCATCCATGTGAGAGTGTCTATGTGTGTAAGGCTAATGTATCATTCCACACTCAGGCTGTAGCACTGTACATTGAGGCTTCAAATGAGCTTTCTAACCGTTACTGAAATTGTTAATATTACCATTGGGTGCTGCTAAAGGGAGAAGTAAGAACTGGTTGGATCTAGTAAGTTCATGGTCATCAAATATCATATTTAAACTTTGTTTTTAACTTAAAAAAAATCAAAAGTTAATGGAAATACCATTGATTTTAACTTTCAAATAGGTATGAGCTGGTTTCATTGTTACCTGAATCTGGAAATTTCAATCTAGCTCCGACTAAAGCAACCAAATACTGTTACACAAAATTTCAAGTGACAAAGATCTTATTGCCTTTCTCTACCCTAAATCAGGAGTATAAAAATGACCAGGAAAAAAAAAAGATGCACAGGCGGTCTGTCCAGATATAAACACTAAGCTCTCTGAACATGCAGTGAGGCAGGCCTGGCTTCCCAGCACGGTCCACAGGCCCAGAGGAAGCAGAGCTGGATCTTCTTGTCCAGCCCTGCTCAGAAAGACAGCCAAGGTAAGGCAGCTCTGGCCTGCAAAGGTCACAGAAGTAAGGCTGTGGCTGTGTGATTATTATGGTAAAAAGATGCCAGGAACTCCGAGGGTGTGTCTTGAATTCTGAAGCACACATCCCTGTTACATCATGCTTGGGCCACACGGGATTTTCTTTCGTCTCACAGGAATTGATTCGAGGAAGGCAACATGTTTCTATGTAAAGAGGCCGAACTCTGGGCTTGACATATCCAAAAACAGCTGGTCAAGTGGGACTGGTTTGTGTAATGTACCACATCCCTGGCTCTGTTCTGATGGGTGGAGAAACTATTGCTAGTGGGAAATCAACACACTCTTTCTTCAGAGCACGGTCAAATTAATTCCCTCTGTTACTGCAGCATTCTTACTATTTCCCTAAAGCCCTCCCCCAGTGAAAAAAGGGGCAGAGGACACGGAGGAAACACAGGATGGGATTGCCAATGAGTTTAAGAGTGTAACAGAGAGACAGTAGAATATCATTACCACCCTTTCCTTTAGGGCTTCAGCTAAATCTAGTTTGAACTAGTCTTTGCAATAAGCTTAGTAAGATGGAGGAGAGCTGGAACTTTATACAATAACTCTCTTCAGTGTTGTCAGCACATAACCGGGGACTTGTCAGTTTAATCATTGTTATTTTTAATATTTCTATTGTGACTGTGTCGAAATTTTACACTATATATAAATATACAGTAAGTATTTTTTCAAGTATTATTGAAAAATTAAGGTATCTTGAGTCCACAGAAATAGGCTCATAGACTGAAATAATTCAAGAAATAGGGATCTGCAGGAGAAGGACTTTAGAAAGAACTTGGTAAGAAGAGCTTGATAGAAACCACACTGTTTGTCAACTGGAGTTAAAAAGCTGTCCTATTTCTTTGGGAACCCACCAGGTTTCCATCTGGGGCTTACTTCAAACATCAGGACTCTTGGTGGGCTTGGGGTAATAATACTGATAGGAGCTAACATTTATTAACTAAGCTCTTGCTATGTGCCGGGCACTGTTGTAAGACATGTAATCCTCATACCAACCTCATGAGGTAAATACTATTATTATCCCCATTTAACCAATGAGGAAACTGAGGTACAGGTCAAGCAAGTCTATTGATCAATATAGGGGAGTGTCCGGCTTCCCATGCCTAGAACTTTTATTTATAGAAGCCCAAGAACAAGGGAGCCCATGGGGTCTGATTTCAGGGGTGACAGAAGGTCCCTAGTCACAATCTTCCTCCTCTCACTGACTTGTTAGGGTCTGAAATTCTCAAGAGAGCCATATATTTGGACCAAATCTGTGTCTTCAGGCAGCCTCCATGGTTAACACGAAATGTCCCGTCAGGCAGAGCGCATTCTCCAGAATGCATCAGTAGGTAATCTTACCTGAAAGGCCGGACCCTGAAGCTGGGAATACAGATGAATATTGACCATGAAAGAGGTCAGAAAACTCACCCACATAAGATGTTCCCTGGGATGAGAAGTCTGGACAGGGCCCTTTGTGGGGTGCAGCACAGCCTGTCACTGAGTCCCCAAAGGAAGGAGGTGGGGGGAGGGATGTTAACGTCTTCCCTTTTTGTTACCATGCTAAGGATTAGTCCTGCTCAGAATTTTTAGAGGCCTTTTAAAGTATCATAATCCCACTAGCACTTTTTTTCTTAACGTTGACCTGCCTGTACTATGGGACCATTTGCCAGTCCCACTAAACAACTGGCTGGCTTTCTCTTTCTCTACCCCTCCCTGCACTATGAATATAGTTTTATGGTCTTCTGATTATATAAATAACACATGTTCACTATAAATAATTCAAGCAATATAGAGTTATGTGGAATAAAGCAAACCGGCTCCTTCCCAGCAATTCTGGGTGAGGGAAACTCTTTATGTCAGGAACTACAGAGCAGAGTGTGGGGGTCTAAGCTCTCCTCTCTCTCCTGGGGCCCTTTGGAGGTAGTAGAGGAGGCAAGTCCAGAAGACCTGGCCTTAAAAAGTCCTGAACTCTGGTCCCACGCCTTCCAGTGTCAGCTTCAATCTGTCACCCCTCTGCTCCTGTCCTCCCACCAGGCAGGGAACTGCTTTCTGGAATGACACACAGCAACCTTGGCTTGGCCCAATTAGGAGGCACACAATGTGAAAAACGTCTCCTTTGTTCCCTCAGGGTACCCATCTTAAGTAACAACCCTCCACTTTTCCCCCTCCTTCCCAAGGATTTAATCATGTTTTAGAAGTAAACTAGAGCTCTGCCTAATGACTACAGGACAAAAGCTTTTTTCACGGAGACAAGAGCCCACACTGAAGAGTTTTCTCAGTGCTGAGGCAGAGTTCTAACACAGCAAGGAGGCGTGAATTAGAGGTAACCACCCTAACGACCCTACAGGCAGGTTCATCCCTAGCGGAGCCAGCCATGACTCTATAAAAACTGAGATACCAAAGAGGAAGAAAGGTGACAAAAGAGAATGGAAGCAAAAAACAAAAACAAAAGCCAGGTTCAGCAACTCAAGAGCGGAGCAGGGAGACCTCAGTCCTGTGGCATACAGCTGTAGACTCTCAGACTAGGAAGTCACATGATCTGGGGATGGATGGGGGATGGGCCTAAAGGAATCTCATTGTTCTGAGCTTGGATTATTTGGTGAGACCTGAGCCCTTTCCAGAGCCATCTTCCCCTTTAAAATCAGGATCAAGAGAGAGCACCAATTAAGGCAGGCCTTATTAAAAGACATTTAAAAACAACTCTATTTAAAGATCCATTAAGTCCAGACTAGTACAGAACAACTTTTATGGAGTATTTGTATAATGTTTACTACCTTCTTTGGGGTTCCCAGGTAGAAGGGGTTAGACAAGGTTAACAATGAAGCAAAGCATGCCTGTAATAATGATAGACTTAAATCAGCTATTTCTGGAGTGAAATTATCGATTGCTATGTCTCTAGCTTGGATCAAAGTTATTTGTTTCTTTAAATAATTAAAAACAAAAATACCTAAAGTATTCTGAGTTTAAGAAACGTGGCATTTCACTCATTTTAATGTCATCATCCTCTTGACCACATTTCTGTTATATCTACACCACAGCATACTATGCTGCTATGAAAAACTATAGTAACTATACCAGTAACTATATTTACACAGCAAGATTATCCAAAATGTAAGGATGATTTAGAAAGCAGGTTATAGAACATTAGCTATTGTGAGCACACACATATTTTCATATACGCATAGAAAGAGTCTAGAAGATTACATGCCTCTAGTGGATTTTCCTTCCTACTAGGTATTACTTCATATTGCTTGATTACTTCTCCACAAGTATGCATTACTTTTATGTTTCCCATCTTCAGAATAAATAAACAGAAGCATCCTATCTCTCGTACAGGTAGGAAAGTCAAGTTAAAGAGAGGGCGCGTGCTCTGCCATACTCAGTCAGCAAACTACCCAGGATATGCAACTCATTGTTGCCAGAAGTTTTCTGTTGAGCAGGCAGAGGCTCTAGCCGAATGCCACTGGAAGTAGATCATGCCAGAATGAAAATACAGGACCTAAAAAGGGCAGTCACACTTTGTGATTATATAAGGACATTATATTTACAATAAGTATAAGCAATGGTTACTTAGAGCTGAATGACTTATTTTATGTTATACTAATTCAACAAATATTTACTGAGAACCTCCTATGTCCCAGGTACTGGGCTAGACATTAGGGAAAACAAAGATGGATATGATGAGGTCCCTTCTCCTAAGAAGCTAAATGGCCAGCTTTGAAGTAACCCAGAAGGCCTCAGGAATCCAGAAGATGACACACGCTGAAAAATACCCGCTTCCCAGCTCCTTACTTCAGGACGAACAACAGTCCAAGGCTTTCGGGGCTTAAACGCCTGTTCCTCTTGCTTTTCCAGATTAGAGGTATCGTAGTAGAGTATATGGCTCATATAGCTACAGAATCTTAAAGTGAGCTTTCTCTCTCCATCAGACAAGCAAGACCCCTACGTATAACCCAACAGTCCTTACCCCCAGACTACCACATTCTTAGCCCCTTGAAAGCCATGCCTGGCTGCCTAGTGTCTTTTACTTTACAGAGGCTGTTCTCTCTCCCCTGAATGAACTATGTTAGAGCCCCACTCAAAAGTCACCTCCTCTATGTAAAGTCACCCCTCTCTTCACCTCCATTACAAGGCCTCGATTATCAAATGACTCCCAGTCTTACTCAGCCCATTCCAGTTGTCAAAATACTGAAATAATGCCATGCCATTTGGCAGATAGTTGCTGTTCCTACGGTCCTCAAGGACCCCATTGCTTCACTGGCCCAGGACCCTCCTACATGACCCAGAAACTAAGGCACAGTGGGAGGCGGTGGCTCCAGAACCCACTTCTCCCAGAGACTGGCATGCATTCTGCTGGGTCCCTTCCTGTGCAGAACTAGTTGTGAAATGTTTTTACTATCTTCCTGCCCATCACACTACATTGTGGTCAGTGGTTCCTAGGCTTGCCGATCCAGCTAGATTTTGAAACTATGTTTTATTCGCCTTGGCTTTTTCCAGAGCCTAGTCCAGGACATGGTACATGTTCGGTAAATGCCAGCTTGCTAAATGACCACATTTCCCAAATTATTACTAATGCCATCTCAGTTACTTATTTGATGCCACTTTTGAACTGGAAAGAATATTTTACAGCCCATCATTAATGATTAAGTGAGACTAAACCAGGAAAGGTTGTATTTTTGCCATGGAAGAAATGACATCAAGGACTTTCATAAAGCTTAATATGTGGCAAAGAAGCCATGGCTAACTAAAACCCGAAATAATTTTTTAATTGCTTTTAAGTCATTATTTTTAACTTACTCTTTATCTGAACCTTTTCCAAGAGCCTCATAAACCAGGATAGCTGTTTAATAGAAGTTTCATGCTTTTTTCTCTCTATAGTAGTGGAGGTGAATAATGAAAGGACAAAAGAAAACAAAGGAAGGAAAGAGCAAACATAAAAGGAGGAAGAGAAAAAGCAAAGAATGGAATCATCTAGAAAAGAAGAAGGTAAAGCTGAGTAATCATAATTGGTCTCTACCTAATGGGAGGATATAAACACCAATTTAATAATAAAGTTTCTCATTAGAATTTTTCTGCCCTCACATTTGTACGTAACTATGAGCATACAGTGTGTATATTATTCCAGTACTCTTTCTGTTGTAAGTCATAGAAATGCAACTGAGACTAAATGAAAAAGGAAACTTACTGGCTTATGTAACTGGAATGTTCAGGGGTAACTGACCTGAGGTACAGCTGGACCCAGGGCCTTAAATGATGACCTCAGAACTTCTCCTTCTTCCCCATGGAACATTCTCTCAATCTCTTGGTTTTGTTTCCCTCTGGGTTGACTTCATTGCCATTCTCAAGTAGGTTCCCTCTGCACGGTGTCCAAGATGGCCACCAGGAGCTCTGGGCTTACATTCTACCAATTTAGCAACTCCAATTGTTTCAGCAAAGTCCTGGGTTTACTCTAATCGGCTTAGCTTGGGTTAACTGATTACTGCAAACCAATCTCTATAGAAATGGTATGTGATTCTTCTTGGTCAGATCTCTAGACAGTGGGTACAATCAGCCCTACCTAGATAATTCAGGCTAAAACTTGAAGAGGGACATTTCCTTATAAGAACAGCAGGGTGCAGAATTTAAAAGAAGGGGTAAGAGATCAAGGGAGAGCAAAAATACTAGATGTGTACTATGCCCTTTATGAAGCAAAACAATCTAGTGGCTAAAATCACTTTAGAGTTAGACAGACCTGAGCTTGACTTCTTTTTCTACCACTTACTGAGTGTTGTTAGCTTTAAGACATTTTTTAACCTTTCTGAGCCTATTTCCCTATCTGGAAGATCAGGGTAATCATACCTACTTCATGGTGTTGTTGTAAAATCCCACCTCATAGTATATTGTAAAGAAAACATTTGTGTAGCTCTTTTCATGTGTTGATCACAAAAATGGCAGCTGTTAATGTTATTATCAGCATTCCCTGGGGTGGCTGTAGAAAGCACAAAGGCTCTTTCCTACAGAAATGGGTAGTAAAGAAGGTGAATAGCCATAGCCTAGACGCAAGCCAGGCTGCTCTGCCTCATCTTCAGGCCCTTTGGAGTCCATTGGTTTGATCTTGGTGGAATCTCTGCCTCTACTTTCTTATACTCTTCTCAGACCAATGCCACATTGCTTTCTGTCTTCTGTGCAGATTTAGCAGGATGGGCAATCCCACTTGTTCACCAAATTGATCACTTTCTATATACTTGTTCATAACTTTGGAAAAGTCCCAATTATGGATTTTCCAATCTAAGAATAATATAAATTGAAAATGCCCAATGCCTACTTACATTTAAGGTGAGTCCACACTTAAGAATGCTAAGTATACTAAATCCAGTAATTTTTTAATCTGTGGCCCAGTCATACAGACCGAGGAGGCAGGGATTCAGGAAAGCCAGGTGATTTTAAGATATATCTGCAGAGTTGTAACTTAACTTCGAGAACAATAATTAACAATTAACAATGACTTAACCTTTTTGTGCCTTAGTTCCCTCACCTGTGAAATGGGGATATTAGCAGCTACTGTACCAAGGTGTGATAATTATATGGATAATTACATGCATAATGGTAAATGGTTAAGCACTTGGTAGATGTGCTCAGAGCCGTGTGAAGCCCAGAGCCCTAACTTGTCCCTTTGTTGTAAGCCTGTGGGCCAGCTCTTTAGCTTACAAGCAGAGTGTGAATGTGGGAGGACATCCTGTAGTTCTAGTTTGCTGTTGGCTTTGGGCTCCATAATGAGGGTCTCTGCCTACCTCTGGACCTCATAAACACAGACTTGAGAAGAAAAATTTGCCAAAGTTCAATTGCATATCAAAGAAAACCACAGAGCCAGAGAGCTCCCTGAGGACCCACACAGCCGCTTTGTCTACTGCCAAGCCATGGCCCCAATGCATGGATACGCCTGCAAGCCAAGAGCCAAAGCCACAAAGTTCCACCAGTTCATTTAGCCTTGGCATTCAACGTACTGAGGGATCTGTTATTTGGGTTGTTGTCTCATTGTTAAGGGGTAAAAACAGAAACATCCTCGTCATCGGAAAACTGGTTTACTAAATTCACCACCACTACCCCAACCCCACCCCGAACCCTACCGTGAGAATAGCTCCACTGCCTTGTGTGACGAAATGGAGCAAATGCCAGCTTTTCCCCACTGGTGAACCCTGATCTCCTTGTGGTGATTCTTTCCCACGGGCTGACTTGGATGGGCCAGTTGTCTCATCCCAGGGTGGGTGCAGCTTTGCAGCCAATGCCACCAATGTTCAATATGGGCTGGGGTTTACCCTGTCTCATCCTGGCCCCTTTAAAATGAAGCACCCTGGATGGTTTAATTTCGATTCCAATAGCTTTTCAAATCTTCCCTAACATCTCCCCCCTACTAAAATGTACCAACAAAAAAATTCGTAAGTTCTTCCACACTTGGGATGTGCTTGTTTCTTCAAATGGTGCCCCCAAATCCAGTGACTACAAATTCTCTACCTGGATGCCATGATGCTTTGAGTTCCAAAAATGTCCCCAGATGGAAAGCTACATAGAGAACTTAAACCAGAGAATTCTGAAGTTACAAATAGTAGCTTGTCTTAGAGATGTTTATTTCCTTTAAGTCAACAAATACATGTGGGGCATGTGCTCTCTGCTGGGACTTTTAGGAGTGAGTCAACCCTGCCTTCTAATTTAGCTGAACACCTAATGTGGCAGGGATATGGTAGCAGGTAATTGCATTTACAACCATGTGAAAAGGAAACGCAGAGAGCCACTTCTTCATGGTGGTTGAGAAGCATGTAAAAAAAAAAAAAAAAGATATCATCAAGGCCAGGCCATGAAGAAAAAGTAGGATTTCTTCAAGTGAAGGACATTCCAGGCAGGTACAGCACAAACAAAGGAAGTTAGGCTGGAAAGTTCTAGGCATTACCACACACTGAAAAGTCTTACTGGAAACATCTCAATTATGAGTAAATACTAAATTATGAGTAAAGAAAAGGTACCTAGTGCTAGGAATACTTATATATGAATTCTGTTTGAATGCTCCGAATTCATCTTTTACTAGAAGAGCTTTTACTCTCTGAAGCACACAGCTGTTTTGTTTTGTTTTGTTTTAAACAAGTTTATGCTTTTAGACAGGAAAATGCGGTCCTTAAGAAGAGACTTATGCAAGGCTGGGCAAAGGTCAGTGTCTTACATTCTGCAAGTCGCCAGGCTGGAGGCCGACCTCAGAATTCCCGTTTCCTACATTCCCCCAGACCACCCCGCCATCTAATCAAGCCAACTCCACGTCTTGGTTTTAAACATTTGAAGATGGAAAGAAATGTGACAGGTCAAAATCTCAGATTCCTTGGCTTTCTGATTACTTGCAAATCCACATAAGGCTCACATATTACCCTCCTCTCATTTTGTCAGCATCTGAATTTGTTTGGTTGTCACGTGAGTGATGAAAACTTAAAAGCTATGTTGATACGTACAGCATGTGGAAAACCACTCCCAGGTTCTCTGCTCTGAGAATGTACATGTACACATTCTTATACACCCAGACTATCGGTCCACTTGTGCACACACTCAACATCACTCGACACTCGTTTAAAAAATGCAGCGTACTGTGCACTGACTTGATGGGAAGCCACGGGCTAAGTTCTCAGACACTGGCCAAGAAGAGATGGGATCCAACCCATCCCCAGACCACAGGAAAAATACTTTCAACCACAGAGCTGGCTGCAAAATATTCTTTTTGTAGGAAACAAAATGTTTCCAGCCCTAGGATTTTTTTTTTTTTTTGGTCCTTTCACTGTTATTGAGCAGGAAAGGCAAATGCTTAAGCAAGAGGCCAAGTAAACATCTAAGGAAACCAAAACCAGGCTCCTCTGCTGGGAGAGTGGAACATAGGGTGAATGAGCTGCATGCTGGATAAGCCCCGGGCCTTTAGAAGCTTTGGGGGCAAAGGAACCTGGGTGGCTCTTCACGTGTTTATGACCCCGGCTTAATCCCACTGCATTGCTGCTCCATTTATTAACTAAGTAGTCTCGGACAAGTGACTTCACTTTCCAAGCCTTAGTTCCTTAAGCGTCCAGCATGAATGACCATAGATATCATAGGTTACTGTAAAGCATAAATGAAGCACATGGAGAAGTCAAACAATGCCCAACACAGAGCAGGCACTCAAGAAACATTATTTGTTAAGATAGGTGCAGTGATCTTACAGGTCACCACAGAACTATTTTCATGGATTGTTAGAACCCAAGAATTCTAGCCTCCACATTTTATAAATAAGGAAACAGTTCTAGAGAGATGACAAGGTGTGACCAAATCAGCCAGTAGTAGGCTCAGAGTTAAGACCCAGACTGCAAACTGGATGCAGAGGGCAAAGGGCGTTACAGGACCTCCCATCAGAGAGTACACATGTGCTGTTGGTTGGCGGTGGAGCTCAGACTCTAGTGCACCTAAGAATCACCTGGGTAATGTAAAAAATGCAGGTTTCTAGGCCCGCCCCTGGCACTACTGATTTGGCTTGGGAAGGCCCAGGAATCTGAATTTTTAACAAGGTGAATTCCAAGAGGTTTTCCTCTGACCTCTGGTCAAGAAGCATTATAAGAGGAAGTCATTGGCCAAATAAATAGTTGAGCGGAGTGCTAGGGTTGTATCCTATGATTTAGCACAAACAAATGATGTGGCAAGCCCTACCATGAACATTGTACAAAATAATAAATGAGGTATAGCATGACATTGCTTCTTCTTCTGGATCATTAACTGTTTCATAGAAGAGGAATTTACAACTCACAGTTGTTTGCCCAAGATCACATATCTAATTGTAGACAAAGATAGAATTTAATTCTAAAATACCATTACCTTTTTCACAATGGAGACTCTCGTCTTTCTAGGTACCTGAGGTGAAGACTATGGGCTTATGTATGTATGTTATATGTCAGAATCCATGCATTAATTTTAATCTCTGACATAATAAAAAAAATCATCCTAGCTTTTTGAGGCATTCAGATGGAAAAATCCTCTTGTATTACCTCTGGGGCTATAATTCATTCCACTGGCTCCCTTGTAGGCTAATGGAAGAAACTTGGGAGGAAGAGTAACAATGCCATACAATGCTAGACATTTCAGGAACACCGGAACTGTTTGCATGGGTGCACACCACCTGCTTCCTTTTCATTCAATTCCTTTTCCTTCTAATATAAAACATATACCTGACCCCAAGGTCTATAATGTTCTGTGCATCAACAAATAACCACCCAAGTATCCTAGTTAGTGGGTACTGTGCTAAAAAAAATTGGGGGAACTTCCTAGACACAGCCCAAATAAATCGATATGTGATTAGATTCACAGTCATTCTTCAAGGGATGGACTTTCAGCTGTTCCGTGCAGTGATGTCGTGATAATAAGAGTCTCTTAGCAATTTCTGGGGTTTTGCCCCCACAGACTAGCAATGATGGTTACTTTTTACTTTTTGGTTCAATACTGAAGGATCTGAGAACGTACACAACTCTAGCTCCTTCACTTCTACTTTTCTCTGATGAATGCTTTAAGACAATAATAATCTTCATCCCCCAAGAGACCCTTCTGAAAGTTGCTATGAAATGTGGGTGATACAGCAAAGTGAAATGGCCTCTTTGAAGAAAATCAGTAATGGACTCTACAGTTGTACGCTGCTTATCCTCACAAGAACCTCAGAATGCTCCAGTTCATTAAATTGATAATAATGGCCTTAGAAAAGATTTATTATGACTTAGATCGATCTTAACAAAGATTGTTGGCCAAAGAAGGGGATTATGGAATTCTTTCTATAGAATCTGAAGCGGAATCTGAATTAGAATCCAAATACTAACCACTTAACCATCCTTTCCCTCCTGCAGAGAATTCTGGCCTTTGGACCTACTCTGCTTCATGTCATCACTGCATTCAGAAGTTGCCAACTTCTCTTCCATGATATGAACCCATTAAAGGATGGGAGTCTGCCATGCTTTCAACAAGGGAGGACCAGGGTCTTGATGTGTATATACAGACCCTGGAACATTTCAACACACCTCTTATAGAGGACGTTCTGTTGGTTTCAAACCCTCAACCCCCCCAACACATATTTCCAGCCATTAAAATGTTTCCTGAGCTTAGATACAACTGGAAAGTTTTGGAAAATCCCACAGGAAGGAGAGAGGGCCAAGAGAGCTCCTTTTCTCATGCCATTCAGGAAGCACTGAACAAAATGTTTGCGCTCCAAGACAGCTCAGCCTAAGAACCCGACTCTTAGGGCTGGAGAATCACAGTAGGCAGAGGAGCTCTTTGGGGGAACTAGGGCAATGGAAAGTATTTGGGGTCTTATAGTAACCACGTGCCAATCAGAGAGCTTATGTAGAGCATGCCAGTCAAGTTCCATCAGGAAAACAGGACTCATCCCACGTAGTTTAAGAGAGAGAATTTAATGTGGGGAACTAGTTACAAATGTGTTGGAAGAGCTGAAAGGAAAACAGGGGCAGTGAGGCAATCCAGAGACTAGCAGCAATAGGAAGCCACCACCATCCTCAGGGCTAGAGGAGCAAGGGAAGAGGTGCTGTTACTAGAACCCAGAAAATGGAGCTGCCTAACTCCAGCTCTTTTTGGAGCTGGGACCACACAAAGGTCATGGAGGAGGACTAGTGTTACTACCACCTGAGACACCATTGGAAGAGAGAGGGAGGCAGAAATACATTACTTTTCCCGTACTTCTTCCCTCTACCCTCCTTTCAGGACCCCAAACTAAGTAGAATCATGGAAAGGGAGCCTGGGAAATGCAGATTGTAGGATTGGTCCTGTGTGGTACCAAGCAGAGCAGGGGAAAGGCAGGGAAGAGATCTGAGCAAAGAAGCAATCGACTGGCATGACACACTAAGGCATGGATTCCTGGTTCCCAATTTGTAAATGGGGATCTTTTAGAAAACCCTGAAGCCTAAACTGGTAGTTCTCCTAATTAGTTAGTGATTCCACATCCCTGGAATTTAAATATGCCAGAATTCACTGGAGAGGAAGACACAGTTATCCATAGGGCCCTCTCCTCTCTGAGCTCAGGGGCTTGCATGCAAATAGTTTGTACCTTTCCCTTTCCCCTGCAGGTGTTTCCAAACTTCATTTTTCATACATTCTGATGACAACTGTCTTTTTATAGAAGTTAGGGTTCTAAAAGAAGGAAATAGTACTGAGGGTGGAGAAGAGAATGATGGGCGGCTGGAAGCAATGGTGTGGGGCACATAGGGGAAGAGAAAATTTTGACTCAATATTCTGCACAATGGTAAGAAATCCCTTCTGATCTCCAGGCTACTCACTGAGAGCAGTCATTGAGGTATGGGAGGAAGAATGGAAGCAGCCACACTGTCACATCGAGCAGAGCCGGCTCTTCTCTCCCTCCCAGGCCTGCTCGTCCTCCTGTACTAGCCCATTCAGTGAGTGATGACCTCATCTACCCACTTCCATCAGAAACGACCCCTCCTTCCAGACCCCTCTCTGTGTGTTTAAGTGCTGTTGATCCTGCCTCCATCTCATACCTCTTCCTTCTTCTCCATCTCAATGGCCACTGCTTTGGTTCAGGCCCTCATTTCTTTCCATCCGATTTCAAACCCATAGGGCAAACTTCTGCCTGAAAGAACCTTGTAAGTACAGATCTGATGTCACAGCCCCACTGAGAGCTCTCAATGGGGTTCTGAAAGCTTTCAGGGTCAAGTCTGATTTGCCCTACATTTCTTTGCTTTGCCTTTATATACAGACTCCATTTCCCCTACCCCCACCCATTGTACAGACACACACATACCCTCCCCAGTAGCACTTCTTTGCAGTTCCCGCCCCAGAGCCTTTGTTCATATTGCTTCCTCAGCCTCCTTCCCCATCTACCTGGCAAATCCTGATATATCATTCAAGTCTTCTCTTAA
The DNA here is from genome assembly GCF_017311325.1 of Ursus maritimus. Classification (NCBI taxonomy): domain Eukaryota; kingdom Metazoa; phylum Chordata; class Mammalia; order Carnivora; family Ursidae; genus Ursus; species Ursus maritimus. The sequence goes on from NW_024425008.1 coordinate 30,944,473, forward strand.
ACATTATAACCTCTTCTGAATCTTTCCCTGATCAGGTCTTTCTTCCCTGCTGAGAGTTCTAAATACCCTAATATTGATGCCCACACTGTACTCTGTCACAGTTCCCTCAATACCTACTTTTATGTAGTTACATGGCAGTCTCTCTCAACTAAGTGTTCTCCCTCCACTATGGTTCTTCAGGGCAGGAAATGGGGCTTTACTGGACTTCATATTCCCCAAATTTGACAAATGTATCTACCCAGAAAAGATCAGAAGGTAGAAAAAGAGGAGGGAGGGATGGAAGGAAAAGGGAGTGTCCAATACAAAGAAAACTTAATGGTCTAGTCTAGATAAAAATACAAGAGTTACAAGAGGATCCATGTCTATGGTTAGAGTACATGCAAAGGACTTAATTGAGGAAAAATATTAAATTTTTCAGAGATAAAAAAAGATTTCACAGATCCTGTGGCAGTCACTTAGCCAACATGTTTCAGTGGGTTTTCCTTGAAAATGTTTCGCCTTTGGACATTATACAACATGTAATGAGACCCTGTATGCACTGGGATCCTAGAGACAAATGAAGCCTTTGGTAGAAATGCAGGCTGTTTAATTTAAACTGAGATTATAGGCTGGTTCTGAGACAGATTAGCCTTCTCAAATCGATGGGATGAAATGCTAACAGACTCTTAGCAGAGCCAATCACAGAGATCTTCAAGCAAGGTCTAAATGAGAAAAGGGAAGAGGGAGGCATAAAAAGGTAAGGCTAGTGCCAGAATGGAGTCACAGGTAGAAAATGGAGATGAGTCACAAAAAGCCTAACATTCCCGTGCATGGACAGTATAGGAGAGTATGCCTGCAGAGAATACTGTATAAATAGCCACAAATAAGAGAGAGCAGCTTTCCCATTCCAGTAGACATTCACTGAATCTCCATTAGGATGCTGGGATAATACTTTCAAAGAAGAACTGACTACTCAGAAAAAAGTTAAAGGTAAATCATGAAATTGATTACTATGTGGGGAAAGTGACTTTGCAAAGACAGACACAGGGATAAATATCATTTATATGTAATTTTGTATCATCCATGAGGGAAGAGATTATCTCCACAGGGTGCACCACTGTACCTCTTGGGTCCTGCAAGGTTCTCACTTGAGGGGACTAGAAACGGATAGGTACAGGTCTGTCCCCACTATGGGCAAGACTCCACAGAGACGTTCTCTTTCTGCTTTGACATTGTAAATATCAGACATTGAAGCCAAACCCAGAACATGGAAATGATGCTGGCTGGAAAGGCCAGAACTTGGGAGTTGAGAGAGGAAGGGCCAGGACTTCCCCTGACTGAATGGGGAGATGTCCCATGAAGCACGTTCTTCCTCAAGAGTGTTCTGTTGCCATATAGAACCACATTGTTATAGGAAATAACTGATGATTATTTAACAGAGATAGAAAAAGCTCTCTCAAGGTAATGACTCATTCCACTCTTTGAGGGGAGCATCCACCTAGTACGACCACTGAGGGTGGCCACACCACAGTGGTTGAATGGAGAAATTTCCTGCAAGTAATTTCAAGCAGCACGCATGAATAATCTTACTTTAACATGGAAGTCAGTAGAAGATAATGGTTAAGAACTCAGGGACGTAGGAGTGTACGTATGTGCATGGGGGAGGAGGGATCCTTAGAAGCCATGGGACTCAAAGCAATTTTTAAAAGTTCTATAAACTTCAATGTACTCATCTAGGAAGTATACCCAGTAATATCTACTCATAGGGTAGTTGTGAGATTTAAACAGGAGAATGCCCACAAAACACTTAGCAGAGTAACTGGCACAAAGGAAACTCTCAATAAATTGCTGGTTAGACAGAGCAAAGAAGTCCGAAAGCCAGGGCTGGAGGGGCTTTGGGTGATTTGTTCTCAATCCCTCCCAGGTATACCAGGTGCTTCTGTTGTAACTTTTTAAGGTTTATAACAATGAACCTCATTCCAAAGTTTTGACATTCAGAGAATTTTGTTACTTCAAGTCATGGATCATAATTCCAGTTCAATCTCTCACTGCCAATTCTGAGTCGAGGATTCAGAAAGTAGGCAGTGGGGTATAGCCCCTGTAGCTTGGCTCTCTAAAGGTGTTCTCAAAATCATAGTCCCTTTGGTAACAATAAAACAAGGGTCCAAGACTCAAGCACACATGCTCTTTGTCCTAGATGCCAGAATTCTTAAGCTCTGCCAAACCAAGAAGCGAAACTTTCAGAAAGATACCCTCTGTGGAAAATCTCTGCTTCAAACATTTGAACTCTAAGGTGGTGGCCAGGAGACATTGATTTAAAAATCCAGGGAAGGTTATGGGGTGGGGAGAGGGAGAAAGTGTGCAGAGAGGGGCCACCGGGTGAGAAGAAGGTTGAGGGAAGGAAAGAGGGCATATGTCAACTCTATGGTAACTGAAAATTCCAAATTATTTAGAGCAGCAGAAATTAGTAAAGTTCAATTACTTATATTGCGGTTGGCAACCAATCATGCAGTAGATAATGTTTAGTATATCATAAAATGTTATGGTAACATCATCAGACTTAACTAAATTCAAACTGAATCCTAGAGACATATTTGATGTGTTTTTCCCTACACCTCCATCATGTAAATCCTTTGTCAGCTTCCCATGCCCGTACACCTAACTTCATAAGCCATGAAGATTTTAGAAGGGTCTGAAGCCCCACTGCACCCCTTGCCCCAGTGAGGTCAAAATACACACCAGCATTGTACCATGTTGAACTGACCCTCTCAGCCACAGTAGACCCTGGGGAGAAGCAGAGACCACAGGCCCAGGCAGTGTACTACTTGGGCAGGCGTACTCCCCTGGCAATGGCAACCAGATGACGAATTCTCCGAGCTGGATCTGCTTCAGCCACATGTGTGACAAGCTGTGCTATTCAAATCACACACAGACGGGGCAAGGAGCATTTCTGAATCACAGTCACATGCCAGGAGTATTTCTCAGCCAAATAATGGCAAGAGCAAGAGGAAAAAAGCAAGAAGCAGCTCATCATCTCCTTCCTAATGTCCCTGGCCCTGGAGTGGGAGGTGCTGTTCTAATATGTAATGCAGTAAGCTTTGGAGGTAAGCTAAATGACATTCTAGATCCAGTCATCCCTGGGGAGAAAGATACTAAGGACCATTCATTGTAAGCCAAAAGAATCATCACTAAGGCAAGGCCTCATTTTCCAGCACCTCATTTGATTACTGAAGTAAAAAAAAAAAAAAAAAAAAAAAGTGCCTACATCTCAGAGGACATGGTATAGCAAGAAGACTTGGGCTTGGAAGTTAAACAAACTTGGTCTCAAATCTTGGTCTACTACTGAATACACATTTATCCTCTTAGCTCAGTTTCTCTATTTGTAAAAACAAGATGATAAGATCTCTGTTGAAGACTTGTTGTGGGGTCAGTGGAAATAATGCATGCGAAAGGATCAAACATGATGCCTGCAACAATAAGTACTCAATAAAGACTAACCCCCTTCCCTCCTGAGACAATAAAGAGGACTTTAAATTAGTGTTGCCTGGAGCACCTGAAGCCATCAAGGATGCTCTTCACTACCGAACTGTGGGATACTGTGGGATCCTGAGACCGCAGGAAATGGGTCTCCACACAGACTGCCTCCTTCCCCCGTTCCACTCTGACTTTCTCAAATAAAGATGCAAAGACTCAAAAATATGATAATCACAACGCTTCTCTCATTCTGAGAAGACCACACAAACAAAAGACTTGAAAATTTGAAGGTTCCCAAACCATCACATACCTTTAGCCTATGAAGCTAGGCAACAGGAAGATCAAGATGAAGGGTGACTCACCATGAGCACATGTGACCATTTGTGAAGAGGGGCAGAGAAGACAGCCTTGTTTGCAGGATGTTGTCTATAAAGAGTCATTCGGCGGGGAAGTCCATGCTCATTTTGAAGTTCAATTTAGAAAAAGTCATGTATTCACCAAGAATTTAAAATGCTGACTTTCTTTCTTTCCTTCCTTCCTTCCTTCCTTCCTTCCTTCCTTCCTTCCTTCCTTCCTTTCTTTCTCTCTCTTTCTTTCTAGATTTATCTGTTTACTTGAGAGAGAGAGAGCATGAGTGGGAGGGGCAGAGAAAGAGGGAGAGAGAGAATCTCAAGCAGATTCCCCGCAGAGCGTGGAGCCCCATGTCACGACCCTGAGATCGAGACTTGAGCCGAAACCAAGAGTCGGTTGCTTAACTGTCTGCTCCACCCAGGCACCCCTAAAATGCTGACTTTCATCTGGTAATTCATTGCAATGTGGGGTGGGATGGTGCTTTTAAAAAAATATATTTTTTTGCAGAGTTCTGTAGACCCTTTTTATAGGCCACTGAAAGTCATAGAGGATATAAACATCACTTTGCCTACAAACCTAGTAAATTGATTGGGCTAGGGCACTTTTTTGCCCAGAGTTTTTCTATTAAAAGTCAGCATAGTAGAGTGAAAATAGCAACAGATTAGAAATGAGAATTTAATTCCACCCCCATTTCTGCTACTTATTAGTTGTGTGACCCTGAGTAAGTCACAACCTCAACTGCCTACCCCTATCTGTAAAATGAAATGGCTAGAATACAGTGTCATTCTGAGGACCACCCTGGTGAGAATCACCGGAAGTGCTTGCCCTCATGGAATGGTCACTGGGGCAGGGCCTAGGAATCATCATTAATAAACACCTGTGGTTCTTATGCTGGCTATAGTTGAGAATCCCTATACCCCTTGCTATTGTTGAGATCATCTCTAGGAGGCATCTCAGATGGGACATTGTCATATCCTAAAGGCTTTAAAGGTTCTAGTGAAAGCACTGGTTCATTTATAAATCAGTTCATGGTTTATGTAGCTCTTGCTTTTCCTAACCAAAGACGTTGCCCCATTTTCTTCTCAGTCATAGCTGACCAAAGCCAAAATACAACATCCTGTCCAAACTTCATCCTCAAATGAGCCAAATACATTTCAGTGTCCTTGACTCTCAGGTCACTGCCTTGTCCAAGAGATCTCATAGCTGTTTCCTATGTTGTTTCCCAACTGAAAACACTTCTCTTCCCTAGCCGACAACAAGGTCTTCAGTTTGGTTCCAAAGCCCTGTGTCTCTTCCACTTCCTGCAACAGCTGAGATTTCTCTGGAAATCTCTCATTCACATATTTGCCCTGGTTTACTTAGCAAGTTAGAGCTGGGAGGGTCACTGAATAAGGGGATTTGGTACCAGACAGTGTGTAAAAATAAAACCAGTCAGAGCTGGAGGAGAATGACAGAGGTGATAAAATACTGGGACGGTGAGTGGCTCAGTAAAGGGGAAGTCACCTAAACACTGTGTTAGTGGACTGGTTACTCAGCCTCTCATGGTCAGAGATCATGATCTCAAAGACAGAAATAAGGACATGTACTAAGTCTTCCATAAAAACAAATGTATTTGATTTACAGTAGTATTCTTCATTCACAGATAATGTCTTCTCTATTTTTTGGTATTAAAGTATCTTTTCCTTTTGAAATGGTGGTAATGCTTAATTTTACAACTCTACTTTTTAAGGACATTTAAAATCCTATGATGGCTCTCCCCCCAAAGCCCCCCCTTATTTTGTTTTGATTTTGATTTGAACTTTTCTTGACTCCCTGTGGCTCAAAATCTCCTAGGAAAGACTGACTCTCCCCCTCGGCAAAGGTACATTGTCTATCATGGCCAAGGCATCTGAAAAGCAGACCCCTCTCAGAAGCTTGGGGGCAACTGTACTAATGGATTTTTAAATGGCAATTTCCAGTCGAACCCCTTCAAGGGAAAGTTTTCTCTACTTGAACCCATTCAGAAGTAGTGATTATATTATATTTTTATTTTTTGAGTACATTGACTTTTTCCAGAGGGAGTCCAGTGGAATTTGGGGTGGTTTTTTTTTTTTGGTAGGTGGTGGGGAAGGCATTGATCTTTCTATCTCAAACGTGGAGACAGAAACAGGGAGTGTCCACTTGGGTCTCTACGTTGTCCTTTCTCAGATGGAGCCTGTCTTTAAGCTCTGAGTCTAGCTCACCGCATTCATTTGCTATTACTGCTCAACTGCAGGCAGGATTTCCTCAGATTTTAATACAATTGCCTGGTGACCTGAAAAAAAAGAATCCTTTTAAAAGTCACCATTCTGGGTTCCTCTTTTATACATTTTCCCAATCTGCTCAATACCTGTTACAGCACTTCTGGAGGAAGAGTGTGGGCAGGGGTTAGGCTTCACACTTGAGCAGCTCTGAAAAGGGATGGAACATTTATACCCAAGGCAATGTACTTGGCTGGGATTCTATGTTCCCTTTGCTATTTCTGCAGACATTTATGCTTAAAAAGAAATTTCTCCCACCCCTGCAGCCAAACTTCTCCTCCGACTGGATATACACACATACATAGCAGTCTCCTTGCCTAAAAACAGCAGACGGGCTGAGGTAGAAAGAAACAGAATAAACACAATGACCCGGAACCATTTTACAAAGTGAGAGGGGTTCATTTTTGAGTGAGGGCAACTAAGCCTGAATTCCTCTCTGGAGGAATCTGCAAATAGCGAGACATAAAACTACGACTTCCATGAGGTAAAACATCCTCTTCAATGTCTTTCTTTGGGTGAATATGATTGTATGTCTCACATTCTTCCCCAAACCTTTCCTTCAGCTTATCTGGGAGAAAAGATTTCTCATCTTTCCTTTAGTCAGTCCTCCATTAAGCCTATCCAAGCACAGACAGCAGAACCCATGACTGGTTGGAAGATGGCAACAAAGGTTTCTTACCCTTCCCCTCAGCCAAAGTCCGCAGGCTGCCTGTTCCCTGAAAGCAGCTGTGGGAACCCCTCTCCCTCATTCTGCCTGGGTCTGTGTTTAGGGCTCTGGTTTGCTTACACAGAGGAATTCCAACTAGGATTTCAAGGGAAGCCTGACTCTCACTCTCCCATAGGCCCCAGCAGGCTGGTTTTGCAAAAAGATATTCCTATATTCAGTACTCGTACAGCACTTCTTTATAAGGATCTGCTTATAATTGTCAAGGTCTGATGCCAACCTTTTTAACTGACAATTATTAATACTTTAAAGGAACTATTAAGCTGCATAACTCAACACCTATGGTGAAGAGTGATTCCAAATAAGCAGTATGGCCTTCTTCCTTAAGACGAGGTCCACATATGGATATGAGGAGTTTCTCTCTCTACCTCTCTCTCTCTTTTTTCAAAATATATGTATTGAACATGTAAGTGTCAAGCATTGTTCTGCTTCTGAGAGTATACAAAGAAGATTCAGTCACAGCCTTCAAGGGGCTCACAATCCAGGTTTCACTCATGCAAGAACAGAGGAAAGTACTAGGTGCATCTGTGGGCAAAACTGAGGGAAATGGGGCTGATTAAAGCTCGGTGTCAGGAAATCTCCACAGTGATGGTGTTTTAAGTCTTTTAAAACACAAAATGGATACTGAGAGAAGAATTGTATCACCAGAAAGGAGACACTAAATACTTCCCAGATGCAAAATGACCTGGGACCTTGAGAAAACCCTAAGGATTCTGGTAAGGACCAGGAGTTTGAGTAACATTATGGGTCTTGTCAACAATTTACTGGGTACTTTAGGCTCTTCCCTCAAGTGTTCTTTACCTTCCGGGTGACTTCTAAATAGAAGATGAAAATATTATTATAAAGTCCATTTAAATAAACCTACTATATGAAAAAGTTATCTCTTCCCAGTTTGTTGAAATGAGGGAGTCATAATATTTATTTCATCAAGGGGGTGTGAAGCTTAGTTGGGATTAATTTCCTTCATTACTCCTTCCAGGGCACTGAAAAATTTATATGATCCCATATGTGGTTTGTAGGAACAGACTTCATGATGAGTTGATGAGAAATAGTATGAATATTTCACCAAGTTTTTCATCATTGTTTCAAGTAGAACCGCCCTCACTCCAGCTTTTCCAGCCTCTCAGGATGGCGCGTCTGGTCACTGCCAATCCGTTGTGTGTGCTGCTGCCTCACCAACCACCCCAGAGCCTTCCTTTGTGGAAAACCGCCCTCTCCGCCACGCTCACTAGACCCACCACATGCAGCATGTACCGTTTATACGTTCGCCTCTTTCCCCAGGTGATTGTGAACATCTTCAGGGCATCGACTTACTCATATTTGAATCTCTGGCATCTTATGTGGTGACTAGCAGAGAAGAGGTGAGCAAATAAAGCCCCATCAAATGACTGAGGGCACAAATCCTCTGCTCTTGTGACAAGGCCAAAACCAACCCACGTCTTCTGAACATGGGGACCTGCTCTCCTGTTTGTCTTCTTTTCCTGTTCCTCCTCACCCTGAATTTTCCCTTTCCTTTCTCAATAATATACATTTATCTATTTAAGGCAGTGGTTTTCGGCCTTGACTGTGCAGTAGAATCACTTGGGGGAGCTTTACAAATAAACACTGGTGCCCAGCCCACCAACACAGATTTCGATTTAATTGGTCAGGGTGGAGCTCTGGGGCTGGTATTGTGTAAATGCTCCTGTGATGAGTCTGCAAATGCAGCCAGGCTTGAGAAACACTGATTTAAAGTGATAACTCAAGTCCGTCTTTTAGAAAGACTGATGTGCCTCTGGTGAGTTTACCTTGCTCTGGTTTCAAAGCAGGCACCGTCTTAACCACTTATTCGGTAACAAATCGAACGCCTCCTTATGACAGCACTTCGCTATTCATTTGTTCCTGGGCTCCGGCACACCATTTTGATGATCCGTGAGTGTAGACACACGTACCATCTCTCACACCAGACCAGAAGAACCTCGAAGGTGCGACCGAGTCTTCTACTTCTTTGTATCCCCAAGCCATGCACATTGTGGACCAAAACATATTTTTGATTATTAAAAAAAAAAATAAATCCGAAATACTAAAAAAAAAAAAGAAAAAAAAGAACAACCCTAGTAGAGGCCATTTTAATTCCACTTTAAGGACATGTGTTTGGTAAGAGTAAAAATGTTGCAAAAAGGGTGGGGCAGGATTGAAGCTGACTAGAAAAAGAGTAAATAAAAGTCAAATGGAAAGAAAACTAAATTAGTCCAAAAGAAAATGTTCCCCAGCTTCTTAAGAGGGTTTTTGCAAACACTGAAGCAGAATAAACAAGACAGTTAACTTGGCTTGTGCCCTGATAAGGAGATTTCGTTCTTGGTTATATAATTTTACAAAGTTTCCAGGGTGTAAAGAAAATAATCAGCCAGGGAGGACTCCTTCCCTTGGACTCTACAACTCAGCTCTTGGTTTAATCGGCTTGCAGAGCTGCTCAGCTTGACCTGCCCTCCTTCCAGCCCTGTGATCTCAGACTAAGCCTCACGTTCAAGGAGCCCTGGTGGAGAGCCCAATGTCATAGAAACAGGATCAAACATAATCCTCATTCCATGTCCTTGATCCCTTGGTGTAGCAGCCTCGGTGCATTGGTGGGGGTGGGGAGAGCTCTACCTGGTATCTTCTCCTGGTGGTTAGTGTTCCAGAGGTCGGCCGATGCTACCGTGATCTAGGCATGTTCTTCCACTAAGTAGTGTTATGAGGAAGTACTGCTTGGAACAACTACCTTAAAGACCAGCTTAAAGCACTGTTTTGTGCACATATCCCAGAAAAGGTTTATCTTCATACAGCTTCTTTACTTTGTCAGAAGTAAGACCACAGGAAAAGCTCAGTGGATCACGATGCACATCCTCTGCTAAAGTGAGATAAGTTCATCAGATAGACACATGTTTTCTACATCAAATTTTATCCTACTTATTAGGCCACAAATTGAAGGACTGGTCAAAAGGCATGCACATTTCTATAGATTAATTAAGTGTAAGTTCTTTTGCCTGGGTTGGCCATTTTAACACTGGTCATATTTTACTTTGCTATGGCATTTTATTATACTTTACTATTATATTTACATATTTTACTAATTAGTGTTTGAAAACATGATTCAAAAGCATTTAACTCTGCTTTTGATTGATTAGCAATGATAGTAACATGTTGTCCTTTGTAGATTAAGATAACACCCTGACTCATTTGATAAGCTATGAGTTGATAAACTGTCACTGATCTATCCATGCTGTGCTCCTCATTCTTCTTGTGACTAGTGGCCTGTGTTTGACCTTATGAGCCAAGAACCAAGAGCCACCAAAATCTTGCAGTTACCAAAGAGACATAAAATAATAGCATTTGTCCTACCAGCTACCTTCTATTGATATTGAAAACATGGAAATGACTGGCTAATTTATTAAAGCAAAAGGAAAAGAAAAATATGGCTCTAACTTCTTTATATACTAATAAATGCAAGCTAGAATTGGTAAAACAAGGATCTGAGAGTCTGGAGTCCAGGCTACCATATATAACAGACTACATCACAAAATCAGTGTGTGCCATCTAAAACCTAAAACAGAAATAAACTACACATTTTCAAGGAACGGGGTTACATGGATCGACACTGATTCACAAGCAATTTTGCTTTCTCAAATAGCAGTACTGCCTGACAATCCTTAATGATATCCCTGATAGCTGCAAACTGGGTTTATTGAACATAATTTATAACCTAGGGTACAAACCAAAGGACATCACGTTCTACAGGAACATCTCTGGCTATGTTCCACTGAAAAGAGAAGTAATGGATTCAGAAACCAGGATACTTGAATCACAGGGGTAAAGGTATCACTGAGGTAATGAGCACGCCAGGGCCTGAAAACTTGAGAATGTTCCCCTAAACAAAAACAAGCAGCTCTATCTTCTCAGAACATGGCTGACTCAATCATCAAGATGGAATGTTATTTACACAGTCCCAAGCAAACCAAGAAGAATCCTCTGGTCTGTAACCAAGGGCACTCGGAAAGTTATGTCTGGAACAGGCAAAGGCTCATGTCTGTTTCTGATGATTCCTGACTCCTTGAAAGACAGCCAATTTACCTAATGCAGGTAAAGGGCAACAACTCCCTGCCACCTCCTCCAGAAAGGACCACCAGCATGATATTTCATGCCTCTTTAGTGAATAACCTGGATTGTAATGTATTTAGCAAGATGGGCAAATCTGGATTCTGAATTCTGCCCCATTCAACAAATCAGAACAATCACCCTATCTTCTTCCTCCTCCTGCTTGTGGGAGAGGTCATGATGGAACCTGGTCCACACAACAGAATAAAGTTGAGGTTAGGCATCGAGAAAAATAAAGTCCCTAATTATGAAACATTTTACCAAAGGGGTCAGACTGTGGTGTCCCTTTCTTTAGAGTGAAAGAAAGGGTGTAGAAAGTTAAACTTTCTGGATGGAAGGCGGGGGAGTTCTCATTTGAAGCCAGGATAGAAACCATCAATAGGGAGCCCTGAGAGAGCTATCATCCTTTTGGGGGTCTCTCTAGCACCTTTTGGTATTTGAACCTACTGGCTTAGGAGTTAATGCACAAGCATCCAGGGTCTGGGGAACAGTTAAATCACATGAAAAGATTTGTCTGGACTTCGGTTTTCAAAGCATACTAACCTCAAGAAAAAGCACCATCACTATTTAACTTGTACACAAATTATCTAGTCCTCAACAAATACAAGCTAAGTGAAATGATCATTCACCCTTTAGAGACGGAGAGTTTGAGATCCCTAGAGGGTGGACCTTGGTCACTTCCAAGCCATTGGCAAATATCAGGAGGCATGCTAACTCCATGGGCTCTATTCTTACACATTTTTTCCTGTGAGTGACTGATTTCCCACTTCATTATAACGGCTATTGGGGCGGGCAGGGATGCTGGTTTCTTTACTTAGCCCCTGACAGTGCTGGCCCAGGACAGACAAAGTGGGCAATGCTTTCAGAAGACAAACACTCAGATTGCTAAGTACATCTTGCTCTCTAAACTCGACAATCAGAAAACATTTTCAAAGCACTCACCTGTCTTCTCTCTGAACCAAGGTACTGGAGAATCAGCCGGGTGTTCACACTGTGACTCCAGGTGTTTCCTAGGGCAGCCGTCACACAGCTGGATCCAGAAGAGCCTGAAATGACATAGGGCAAAACCATGATTATGAATGCCCACTCCTTGTAATGGTGTTTCACATAAACAAAAGTCCAATCATTGCTCATTGCTTAGAGACTCCTGGGGGGCTCAGTTCATTACCACCAAAGCTGACAAATTAGAGAAGAAGGAGAGAGGTTAAGGAACATGAGACTAAAAATAAAAACCAGCATGCGCTTCCTTCAGCCTCAGTGAAAGAGACCACCACTGAGCTAAAAGATAACGGAGGTATACATCGAGAAGAGCTTGCATGCAAGGCAGCTGGGAACCATTGCTAATAATAAATCGAGCCACTCAACATCCGTGGCAGAAAGGCATAATGCTACTACACAGAATAAGAGCCAGTTATGAAATAGTCTTAGTTTAACAGAGTTGTAAGACTTGTTTAGCTTGATAAGAGTCTTAACTCAATTTTCCTTATCAATATAGAAATGGCGGCATATGCATATAAAATTCCTTTGCTCTTCCAACCCCTGTGCGCGCGCACACACACACCACACCCACCCAGAAAAGGAATCCGGAAGATCTAACCATTTCATATCTAATCTGTATTAGACAACCTTACCCCCAGAAAAACACTCTTTCACCTTCTAAGGCTTTCCTGCAAGGGGGCGGATCTGAAGGACCCATCGGAGTTTCTAGTCTACTCCAAGTTGTGCTTCACCTACTACCTTACATCTCCAGAGCTTCGCTGACCCCTTTTGACATCACCAGTAGGAAACTATGCCTGATCGCTTCTTCTTCTTCCTCCTAGAGGCAGGCTCACAAATCCCACCACTTAGAAGACTGCCTACCCCCCTCCCCTCATATCTGGCACATCCTGAGATCTCCTCTGAATTCCCATGCCCATTTTGGCCCTGGGCCATGAGAGGAATCCTAGCCCTAAGGAGCACAGTGGGACATTCACTGTGCCTTGTATGCTGAAGATGCCATCTCTTTGCAATGAGGAGACTGAGTACAGAGAGGCTGAAGTCCACCAAATTAGCTAAAACAACATGAGGCCTTGAGCTTCTCATTCATTGACTGCTTACTGCATCATCTGATTTTCACCGCTCAGTCTTGAGTATTAGTCTTCTTTTCTTTTCTTTTTCTGGTCCTGTCATCTTTCAGGGCGGTCTACCAACTTTGTATGGCCTTATACTCCTGGGCCCAAAGATTACAGCAGATGAATGTGGGTCAGTGGCTCAAGGCTGGAGGTGATTTTGTTGGCAATGTGTAAGTGGGAGTGCTGCTGGCATTTAGAGGGTAGAGGCCAATGACGCTGCTGAACACCCTGCAACGCACAGGACAGGTCCCCATAACAAAGAATTATCCAGCGCCAAACACAAGGGTGCTGAGGTTGAATGCCCCTGCGTTAGACAACACCAACCATAAATTTTCTCTGGTTCAATAGATACAGGAATGAATTAGATGGAAATCAACAACTGGGACCACAACAAGCCTGAGGATTTCCAAATGAAGAAGAATTTAGCATAGGAAAGAATAAAATTTAGGGTGACCGTAGTGCATCATGCACTTCATTCAGAACATATACAAATTAATTGAAAACAAATTACCTAGACCACGCTTGTCTGATCACATCACTCCCTTACGCAAACTCCTCCAGCAGCCCTCCACGCTGTGGAGAAATACTAACCCCTGAACGATGCATCCGGGGCACTTCGTCATCTGCTCCGGAGTGTCCCTCTGGCCCCACTGCTCTAAGCTTTCTCACTGGATGGTCTCCTGTAACCTCCTGACTTCTCTGTCCCCATCCTCCTTGACCTCTTGTCAGCAACTGATAAAGCTTCCCCCTCTTTTGGCATCCAGTATACTGCTTCTTCTGGATCCCGATGAGTATTCTTTTCCTTCTCTGCTTTTCTTCTCCCTCTCTTCCTGGTTGTGGGTGGACTGCAGGGGGCTGACCGTGACCAATTTTTCTCCTGTCTACCACCCAAGTGTTTTCAGTGGCTAGGAAGGTAATGTGCATTAGTAAAAAGGCCAGCTGTTTGCATCTTAAAATGCAGGAGTCCTTTATTACTGCAAAAAGATATACTTTCTTCCATTCTTCTTAAAATACACAACCCTCTTGTCTTCCATTATCCCCTTTCTGAGAGAGACATATTAATAAAAAAAAATACTTTCTGTTATTAGAAAACTAACCCAGGAAAGGCAATATCAACTGATTTTTCTTTCCTTTTTTGCGTGTTTATAAAACAGCTTTTTTGAGATAATTCACACACCATACAATCCACCCAAAGTGTACAGCTCACTGGTTTTTACTATATTCAGAGTTCTTTAAGCATCACCATGATCGGCTTTAGGACACTTCATCACCTCAGAAAGAAACCCCATGCCCCTAGCCATGTAAGCCTCAAGTCCCTCTTTCCTGCCCCCCAGCCCTAGGCAACCATTAGTCCACTTTGTGTTTACTATGAAGTATTAGGAGATGATGAGGAGTAGTGGAGAAGGAGAGCATCCATCTATGATTGCAAGGGGGGCAGACCCTGGCTGCCCTAGCTATTGCTGTCATGTGACAATACGAGTTCATAGCCAGCCACATCTTTTGACTTTTAAAAGAGAAGCCAGAAGTCAATGTTTTAAGTACAATCTCCTGTTTAAAATGTTGGCTTAATTTAACAATTTTTAAAATGAACATACTTAGGAGCCGTATATCACTCATTGCCACCAAGCTTGCAACATCTGCTGCATATGGCATGTCCTCACTGTTGACAAGGACCACACCCCCACATGGATGATTTTGAAGCTTTTGTCTCAACCTAGGACCAGCCTTAGCACCTGTCCTCCATTTTCAACAAGAACTACAAGCCTGACCTAATGAACTGCAACAGTGTAAACTGAGTATCTTCGAATCAAGTTTATGTCTTCCCATATAACTCACTCTTCCTTCTTTGTCCCTTTCTTTGGCCTTCTAGTTAATCGGGTTTAGAACCTCAGTTCCATTTTTAAATTTCTCCTCCCATGCTTCTCAGTTCCAATAAATTGCAACGTCCTATTGATTCACCTGTAAAATCTCATCTGTATCCATTCCCTACCCTCCGTTCCTCCAACCCTGACCTTAGATCAGACACCCAGTACCTTTCACTAGGGAATGGCTGCTAGAGATTTCTAACTGATGTACATGCTCCTGTCAGTTCCTCCTCACTAAAGCCCATTCTCTCTTCTTCTGCCTGATTAACTTCCCCAAGCACACACCTAAGCACACTCCCCTGCCACTTCTGATCAAGTGTGCTCAAAAACTTTCAGTGGCTCCCAAGTGTGTCCAAAGAGTTCTAAATTCCTCAGATTGGCATCCAAAGTTCTTCTAGTTTGTGCCCAACCTGCCTTTCCACACTGCTCCCTCCATACCACTTCATATAGACTTCAATCCAATGTAATCACTTCTTCCCCATGTCCCTTCCACATCTGACATGCCTCTAGGTCCACATGTTGTCTTCGATACCACGTCCTGCATGCTGCTTTCTCGGTCATCACAGACATACTGTCTTCCTCCTCTAAGTTCCCATAATACTTTCTTTCCCTCTCTCACGTTACACTGTTTTCTCTCCTGCGGTATAACCCTTGTGTGTGCTTTTCTTATCACCCCTAATACATATTTTAAGAGGGCCAAATCCATGTCTGATTTATGCTAGTCTGCCCAAATAATTTAACTTATGCCTCGATCATTCTGTGTCACTGATACACAGGAGATACATAATAAAACCTGATTAAATAGTTAATAAGTTATTCCTACTAAACTTTGAACCATGTTATATATATTTGTTTTAGCAGCAGATTTACATTCTAATTCTATCTTGCTTCAGCTAAAATTAATAGCATTTTCACATTTTTCAAACAAACTTGTTAGAAGCTTGTTGCTTAGATGCCTGCTAAGCGATAGGATGAAGTAAGGCTGAGCTTTCAAGTTTGCATGTGACTAATTGGAGTTAATTCGTTTAGCACTCAAAAAATATGTACTTTTTGGTAATAAAATTATAGGCACTTTCCAGGTCTGGAAGATGTTTTCAGGAGTCAGAGACATATGTGGCCAGTGGTGACTATTTAAAGAACGCCATGTCCCTAAACCAATGAAAACAGTATAACAAAGTACCCATATACCTGGCTGCTTTCCGGACAGGTGAGCTCAGGTCCTGACAAAAGGCCATGAGTGCAAATGACCACGGAGAAGTTACTAATGGAAACCCTGAGTGAGCGGCTTAAGGAGATCTATTTTCAGGAGTTCTTACAAACATTACGCCACTACAAGAACAGTCACAGAGGACCTTGAAAGCTAATGATAAGAACAGACAATATTTTTAAAGTACTACAAATGAGGCACTAGGTGAGCCCTTTATATAAGGAGGGCTTACGTCTTGTTTGAGCTTCATATCTTAGTTACATCTTTTTTGATCCTCATAACCACCCTTGGAGGTAGGCAATATCATCACCCCTATTGACAAACTAAGGCTGTGAGAGATTAAGTCACTCTCCCAAGGTCACATGGTTGGTTAATGACAGGGTCGGGACTCAAACCGGGCCAACTGTCTTCACCACTACTCCACCTGGCCTTCTCCAGTCTCATGATGTCGAACAGCCCGCAACTGGGTCAGCCCAGTGGGGCCCTCGGGAAGGGCCTGAAGAGCCTGAAGGCCCATCTCTGAGGAGACACTGATGGAGGCATATTGCGAGCATCTATCTCATCACTCATCTGAATCTGTGTGTCACTCTGGCTCTACACCAGCTTCCTCTGTTCTGATATACAGTGATAACTCAGGGCAAGGGGTTTCCAGAAAGACAATGCATGCCCCGGCTTGGCAAGTTATTTAACCTCGCTCAACTGGCCCAGCAGCTGATTCATGTCAATCAGGTGGCCTGAAACTGACCCTCTGTGGTTGGAGGCCTAGTATTTCACTTAATGGAACCCTGAAGAGTGGCTATAGGTGGTGGGATTACTTGAGAGAGAAGCGGGAGAAAGGAAGGTGGGGAAACAGTCAGTTACTATAAATTTATAACCTTTCTTTTTTTAAAAAAAGATTTTATTTATTTACTTGAGAGAGAGAGAGCATGTGCACACAAACAGGGGGAACAGCACAGGGAGAGGGAGAAGCAGACTCTCTGCTGAGCAGGGAGCCCAACATGGGGCTGGATCCCAGGCCCCTGAGATCAAGACCTGAGCCAAAGGCAGACACTTAACCCACTGAGCCACCCAGGTGCCCCTGTAACTTTATTTTCAACTAGAAAATTCAGTGGCCTCATGTCTTTTGACTTCCAAACATTTCTGGCATAAATAATCATTAATGCTGTTTATGAGAAATTAAAGGTAGAAGGAATCTGCTTGCTGGCCTTTCAGAAAAGGTGATTTCCTGCCCAATGACCTAATTGGTCAGGAAAGAGATAAGTGAATCTTCCCCGATGCTCATTTTAAGCGGAAGTTCTAAAAATTAGGGCACTCTCTCCCTTTCTCCTTTTTGATGACTCTGATATTTAGACTTGCCAAGGCAGAGTGACTTCATTGTACTGGAATTTGGTTCATTTCAATACAGATAGAAATATCAAAAAAGTGAACTAGGTTTTGAAAATATTTTCATTATTGGGGATTTTTCATCATCATAGGATTGAGCTTGCGGAAGTATTTAAGTAAGCTACATGGAGAAAATCTAATTTGTTTACATTGAAGTCAGGTCTCTCTAAAACAGACTGTGGGGACATTCGTTCTCCACTCTCCGAGACTCTTTTAGGTAAGTCAAAGCACGTTTTCTTTCTGTGATTTCTTACCCATCTGTAAAATGTGAATAATAATTCCTGCCTCCAGGCAACCAAAGGTTCACGGTGACTTTCAGATGGAGATATTTGGTATATATAAATGACAGGAACAATGCTGATCGAACACTGAAGATGAAATTCTAGGGAGAAAGCAAGTCGAATTATCATCTTCTACATTTTTTATTCTATTAATAATGAGGCAAGCTAGTAAAGCTCAGTAATGAAGTGGTTAAAACAACAGGATTTGGATTCTGGAATATCTTTCATGACCACTATCTTTTGGATCCAATTCCTCATGCCTGTGGAGTGGGAGTTGGTTATGAAGATACATTTCTCACAAGGAAGGGGCTCTCTCCTTATTCTGCACACAGGGTGTAGTCCTTGTGTAATCAGACTGGAGGAGGATAATCAGGTTGCTATGTAGTCTTGATTTCCAAAAAGGTAATGGGCTTCTGGTACCAACTCGTGTCAGTAACTAGAAGAGGTCTGCTGGGGGGCCTTCAATGAGGAAGCTCCTTCTCTGAAAACATTTCAATTTATGACTCCTGTGCTAAGCATTTCTGGGAGGTCAAACTGAATCTCCGGTACATAACATAAAAGTGTCTGTCCCATAGCAAAACAATCAACTTTAAAAAATAGACCTTTCCATGTTAAAAATAATGAAAGTATAAACAAAGCGCTGACTCCCAGGATTGGGGGGGTGGGGAATTCACAGCCCAGGAGGGCTGGATATCCTGGACATTGATCCCTCCTGTCCCTTTAGATGAAAGGCAACTTACTGAGATTAGAAAGAGGAAAGAAAGAAGGAGAGAGAGAGAGATGGAGGGAGTGAAGGAAGTAAAGAAGGAAGAGAGGGAAGGAGGGAGGAAGGGAGGGAGGAGGAAAATACCTGTAAATCTTTTCAGGACTGCAATAAGTTCAGGAAGGAGATGGCATGTTACCATTGGAATGAACAGTCTCTTTCTTATCTTTGTCCTCACATTCTAAAGCATGTTCTGTGTAATGCATGACAGCATATGGTCAGCTGCTGGCTACACAGCAGGACCCTAGAGTTCTATTTCCAACTTAGCTGTGGGCTTTTAATGAGACCGGGTGGGAGAAGGAGAGTGATGTAACGAAGATCATCAGGGCGGGCCTTGCTAACGACCAGTTACTTTGCCTCTCTGAGCCTCATTTTCCTCATCCATGACAAGGGGTTGTTGAAAATGATCTCAGAAGTTCCTGCCTCTACTAAGAACTTTGAATCTATGGCATTTTGATGACAAGACATTAGCTCTTCATTCTGGACCTCACCTTTCCCAGGAGTTTGAGAATGTTCTACTCCGTGTGCTATCTTTGAATGGCTGTACCCTACCACCTATCACCCATTTAAGCCTGAAGAGAGTGCAGACATGTGGTCCTTTTCCTAAGAGTAGATTTCCCTCCAGACTAGGGATTTTCTTAGTCTCCCCTACCTACTAAAACCTTATGATGGGTAAACATGGGATGGCCAGTGGCCAAGTCCCAGCAAACATGACTTCATAACAACAAAGCTTAAAGGTGGGAGTCTGAGTGAGAGAGGAGGGGTCACAGGGGATTACCATCCATTTGGTTCAGTTTCTCCTGTTTAAAACCAGGCCCACGGCAGTGGCTGAGCTTCAGCACATACTTTTTGTTGGGTCATTCATTTGAACTGGGGAAGTGACTGAGAATCTTGGTTAGCCTCAGTCAAAAGATGAAGTAGGGAAACATTTAGATCTGCTTTTCCCTAAGTTCCTCAGAGTAGCCTAAACTGCCTCTGTTGGTGGATCATCAGGTCTTGTTTTATTTGACACAGAACGCCAGAATTTCAGCAAGCAGTGCTGAAGAGGATGAATGGGGTATAAAAGGGAAGAAGACTACCTAGGATAGGCTATTTCTAGAATAAGGATTCAAGATGACCTACAAGCTCCATGAGGCCACAGTGCAAAGGTATCACATAAAAGAGATTTGGACAGGCTCACACATCTATCCTCCAGCAATATTAATTTCCTTGGGGGTTTGTGGTTCATTAACTGAACCTGTGAACCAGCTGTATTCAGTGTGCACTCTACTTCCTCAGGCCTTTAAAATTGACAATGGTCTGTAGGTCAAGTTCCAACGGAAGTGATATTTCTGACCTAGCTCTATAAATAGAGCACTGGAAAAAACCCATCAGCTGCAAATGGCCCAGGAAACACACGCTATCTATTAAGTAAGTAACCGCAGTATCTGTACTGCCATTTTAGATGGGAAAAAAATATCTCTTGTTATTTATAATCTTCTGAGCTTTGAGATTCTCAAAATACTTTAAAGCTATTAGTCTTCTTTCAAATTTACAAATAAAGGATCTGAGGCATAAAACCACACAATAACTGCCTCAATATCATCTGTGCCCTGAGGAAGGCATTTGGCCTGGTAAAGGATAAGGCTGCTTCACTTTGGTAAAGCAGAAAATTTCATCCCCAGTGTCTCTCGGCTAGAGGTGAAAGATTTGAATGCAGTCCAGAGTCTTTATTTACTTGCACAACACACCTAGGATCCACGTTCCAATAAAACTGGTTAGTGAGGAAGGTTAGAAATGTGAAGACGACAAGAAAAAGTGGGGCAATCAGAACCTTTGGAATGCAAGAGCTGGGGATGGGTTAGTCGTCCACAGCAAAAGGAAGAAACAGAGTTAGCTAATCACTAGGACGAAGACTGGTATGCCCCAGCACGAACCACTCACACAACTCCACTGGCTTTGTGTGGGGAGAACATACTTAAGTTTCCCAGAGTCTTAGTATGGTTACATAAGTCATCATCCAAACAGGACACTTTTGAAAATGAAATGGGGACATTTGAATAACTATATTGGGATAACAGAGATAAATCAGGGCTGTTCTGGGCAAACCAGGATGCATATGGGAAATCCCTAGAACGGGATGGAGGGTGCTCACCCTAGTCCACAATGCCTCTAATTTACCAACCAAGAGTTCTATAGGGGACACTGCACAGAACTGCTCTGCTATGTTTGCAGTGACAATCACGAACGTCCTCAAAGACAGCTATAAAAACGATAATAGGCATGGGGAGAACAGAATGAGGATGTCTGAATAGAGAGAATTCATCTCCTCCCACCTAGCTTTGCTTCCAACGTTCCCCAAGAGGCCATGCCCCTGAAACCTTTCTCCAATATAGCTTTCTCCAGCTACCTTCTATTTAAGGGGGGGAAGAAAGTCCTGACTGGTGACCTATAGCCAGATCTCCTGACCCTTTGAAAAGAACTCTTTAATTAAAAATAAACTCACTCATTAGAGTAAATGCATGCTATTCGTAAGTAAATATTAGCAAATAAAACGAAGAAAATAAAAACCCAAACATTTCATTTTCTTTTCATTTCATTCTGAGGCATTTTCATTCTGAATTTAGGCTTAATTCAACATCAACCAGGAAGATGCTTATGTGAAATGGATTTTCTTCTATCGCAATGTGTTCTAGACTGCAAATAGGTGAATTCCTCAAATCATGCCAATTGGCCATCTTGGTATGAGCTTTGCTTTTCTACTCTCATTGCAGAATTCAAGGCAACAGGTGGATACCAGAGTTGGTTTCTACTAAGTCCTGGTATTATATGTGGTCATCTCATTTTTTTTCAGGTGACTTTTTTTTCTGGCCGAAGCAGAAGAAATACAGTCACTTAATCTGATTTCAGATTATCTATAGTCCTGGCTGCTGGGGGGAGAAAAGTCCCTCTCAGAAGTATCATTCAGCCAACTGCCTCTGGAGAAAGCTAGGAAGGACAAAACACGGCATATCCTTTATCAGTTATTTTTCCTGGGGAGAATTAAACTAGAGTGAAGTAATGTTAGATCCAGGGAACTCGTCTGGACAATGACAGCCTACCTGACTGAAGAGCAAGGGACACACCAATAGTAATGGGGAATCAGCTCACTAGGCAAACCCAGGACCAGGAGATAGGGTCCTTTCCCAAGGCCTTAGCTGATGCAGAATTGGGCCCAGGTTAAGTCTGCTGTTGCTCAGGCGGGCTCTGCATCCCTGGCTCTTTGCAGGTAATAAGGACAGAGGGGGGAAAATGCTGTTGTTTATCAGGAAACACGTTCTAGAAGAAAAATCATTTAAAGATCATTAACACAGAAAGACATTTCAACTAAATAGAATGTCTAATCCTGGACTGGATCTTGGATCAGAAAAAAACAAAAAGTTGCCATAAAGTACATAAGTGGGACAGCTGACAAAGTCTGACTTTGGCACATTACATAATAGTATTATATCAGTGCTAATTTCCTGGGTGAGATCACTGTATCGTGGCTATTATGTAAGAGAAGTTCTTGTTTTCCCGAGATAAATGCTGAAGTATTTGAAGATGAAGCGTCATGATATCAAATGGTTTCATAAAGATAATAATAAATTCATATTATAAAAAAGAAGTTGATAATAATAATATGAGGGAGATTTTAAAAATGTGGCAAAATGTTAGAAGTCTAGGTGGAGCATGTGTGGGAGTTCATTGTACTTTCCCTAGAAATTTTCTGTAGATTTGAACTCTTACGTAAAAAAACAAACAAAAATAAACAACTGTGAGAGTGTAGGTTGGCCTACTCTAAGAGTTGACTTGGGTCACTGATAGAAAATCAGGACCTAGGACTGGATCTCTGGAGAAATTACCAGGGCATTGTTTCACCTGCATGTTTATGCATCAGAATCACCTAAACCAGGTAAACCACTTTTTAAAATGTAGAATCCTTGTCCCCATCCCAAACCTAACGAATCAGCATCTCTGAGGGGTGATGCCCAGGAGCCTACAGTTTCAAAAGGCTCTCCCAGATAACCCCTTATATACATTAAGGTTTGAAAAAAATCACATGCCAGGCATTTGCTATCTTGCTTGCAACTACAGACTTCTCAGACCTCATGGACAGTCCATGTACTATTGTGGATTCACTTGCATTTAAAAAAAATCTCCACCTCATATCTTGTCATGTAGCTCTGAATTCTTTTCCTCAGTGTACGACCCCAGGCTGGCAAATGCCCTTTGGCCCAGTTTTTAAGACTCCTATCTGCTGACTTTATCCGCCACCCTACTTCCCAAGGGGAATAGGGAAGAGATGTAAACTGTTTAGAAACGCCATAACTCATCTGCTTGGAGTTGTTGTCAGAGGAGCAATCCAAAACCCTAAGTCAGCAAGTGGAGGAGGGGCAGCTGACGGCCTGCGGCATGAGACAGGACAGGGGTCGTGATGAGGACCAGGGCCCCCTCAGGCACAGACCCTCATTAAGGTCCCTTGTCAGTCAGGCTCCTTGACCTGCATTTCTTCCAGACACCAAACATAGCTCAGCTTTCAGAGCTCGAGCTTCCCTTTGTTTCTTCAGTGAAAACAGGAACAGAGCACAAGCGAGGGAGTAAGAGAATCAATGGGGCAGGAGCTAGGAGCCCTGAGGTGCCCTGAATACTCCGGAGTACACTAGTATATCCGACCAAGTCAACTTCAACCACACTAATCGACTGCTTCCCTCGATCCCAGCACATCAGTGTCATCATTATTCCCATTTCATAGACTAAGAAGTGGCTTTACTGAAACCCGCCTAGTGTGAGGCAGAGCTGGGGCCTGGGCCCAGGCACGCTAGGGCTTTCTGCTGACCAGCTGCCTCCCTTTCGGCCTTAGAGAACACATCGCTGTGAAGAATGCTTTTAATTATCACCTTGCCCGGACTGCAAAGATTTATTGTTATGCTTTCTTCCCACCCCGTCTCAAGCACCCCTTTGGGAAGTAGCATGATCATGATAGGAATCAGGATATTTTCATGCATGGGAGGGAATGGAATGCTGGCATCACACATGTTTGTTGCCTCTGAAGGCTGTGAGAAGGGGATAGGGGTTATGAAACAGAACGGTGAGGGGCGCCTGGGTGGCTCAGTAGTTAAGTGTCTGCCTTTGGCCCAGGGCATGATCCCAGGGACCTGGGATTGAGCCCCATATCGGGCTCCCTGCTCTGCTGGGAGCCTGCTTCTTCCTCTCCCACTCCCCCTGCTTGTGTTCCCTCTTTCGCTGGCTGTCTCTCTCTCTCTCTGTCAAATAAATAAATAAAATCTTTAAAAAAAAATAAAAAGAAAGAAAGAAACAGAACAGTGAATAGTTCGGTGAGGCGATCCCCAGGTCCTCAGCACCCTGAGTTTTAGACAAGAACCCAAAGATACTTGGGTTGTCTTTCCTCACACTGATGAGTTCAGCTGGGTTGCCAGGTTCCCACTGTTCAGCTTGTGTTTCCTTGACATCTGAAGCTGGGCTTCCTGCGTCAAGGAGAGGAGAAGATGCTGTACTTCTCCCTTTTTGGGGTGTGCACCCGGATACACACACCCCATGGTTGTCATGCCAACATAAGGCTCACAACAAATTGGGGCCACAGAAGAGGGAAAAAACTCCATTCATGACCGGAATTCACAGTGGCCTCTGGATTGCAAGTTGCAGGGTCCCTGCCATGTGTGGATTGCCCGGGTGTGGGGGATCTTGGGCAACAGAGATGACCTTCCTTTAACTTCCTCCAGTACTCCCTCACAAGACTGCCCTGATCCCTGGTGGTACAGTCAAGTATTTTTAGGCAGGAGCTTCATGGCAGGAGAGGGAACTGATGAACAAAATGTGCTGATGCTCACAGGACTATTTTAATTGGGGGGAACTGGTTTTGGTGACAGCAGGCGGTCAGTACACATCTGTGAAATATGAGTTCTTGAGCAAAGCAATTTCCTTCTTCCTTGAAGGCCATTGTTTATCTAGAAAGAGGACAGAACTATGGGTTTACTGAAAATGACCAGATTCAACAAAGTGATCAAGACCACCCACTCGGTATAACTTGTCCCATAGCTCTGACGTCACTTGTTACAAGACATTATAGTAATGAATTATGAGGTAACATTTTGGAATAATTAGTATGTTCCAGACCTAGGCTCAATACCTTATGCACACTATGTGATCTCTATGAGGGAGATGCCATTATCATACCAACTTTCTAGGGAAGGAGGTTAAGCTACAGAGAGAGTAAGTTATTGCCCAAGGTCACCCTGCAAATGGCAGAGCGAGGCTTTGAATGCAGCAGTCTGACTCTTGTCACTTCTTTCCTTATTTCTTTCAGCCATTTAGAAAATATTTAATCACCATTCATCTCTCTGTCTCTGGGAGAGAAAACTCAGCCCATTTTCTAGATACTCCACTCATGTTCCTTTCCTCATTAAGTTGTAATATTCAATTTCTTATTCAGAATCATCTGTGCCTGTCTAGGAATGCATATTTTAATAATGTTCTTTCCCTATTGTTGGGAAACTCTTAGTCATATGATACGTTTCTAGAAATTGATACCGAAGAAAAATAAATCTCCAGGTTCTGTAGATTTCCAACTGAAAATATGTGAAATAACCTTAGTTGCCAAAATCATGATTGGCTTTTCTTCCATGAATATAATCACATCTGGTTCACCCTCTTTGCCAGAAGGACATGATGATATATCTTTTTTTTATACCTTAGGATGTTTCTATTTTATGACATTTCTAAGTGGAATTGCTATGTTAATCATCATTGCAATCCCATTGATAATTACATTATTTCTTTTACCGATGTTAACTCTATAGTGAAAAATAAAGCAGCAGAAGGTAAATGTGATAGAGTCAGAAAAGCCCCACAGGAAGCCAGTTAGCCCATCTTCTCATCTGTAATATGGTCATGGGATAGGAAGGGGGTCAATAATCATGGTTAACACTCACACGCATCTACAATGGGCCCGAAGCAGTTCCAAGTGCTTTCCGTGATACAAATCTTTTGGTCATCCCAATAACAACATGAAGGTGGATACTAGTATTGCCCTGATTTTTAAGATGACAAAAATTTACCCACATTTGTGTAGCTAGTAAGTGGTGGACAGAGGATTCAAAAGCTGAGTCAGACCCCTGAGCCTGTGTCCCAGCCTTGCCCATGACTCTGACAAGCAGCGAGGGCTGGGAGTCCTTGTTCTCGCTGACTTCCCACACCAGCAGCTAAGTCTGACCCCAGCAGTCAGATTATTATAGCATCCTTAGCCAAGGATGGCCCATAAGGTTTCATGACATTATCATAGACTCATCTTGTTTATGAAACAGAGTAATGAATGGTACACACAGAAAAGTCACATATTAAACATTTTTTTAGTAAGAGATTTTATCATCATTGTTTTTAGGGAAAGTGACATGCCTCAGGTCACACACCAAGTCATGGGGTCAGTACTGGTACAAACACCCCTTCCTGGACACTCCTTGAACCTCAGGATCTGTTGCTTCACTTAGAAGACATCATGGCCTCCTTGTTGATCAGGTACTTCCGTAACTGCGTACAGCGCTGTGCAAGACCAAAGGGATCACGTACCCATTTCCCAGCAGCCCTAGCTCTAAATTAAAAACAGCACAACAGCAACAACATAGTAGCAACAACAAAATTATAATAAAATACATGGCGGAAAGAGCTTTACGGTGCAAAAATGTCCTTAAACTGATCATCTAGGGAAGAAAAGGGAGGGTTCCTTCTTTTAAGAGGCAAGTGCTGGCCAGCAGGAACCTAAAACTCATTATTATTCTGTATTTTCTTTTTGTATGACTGAAAAGTTTTTCTATCCTCCTCCCTCCCATCCTTATCAAAAGAATACCCCCAAGACAATCACAAACTTTAAAAGCAGCAACGTGTCACTTCAAAAAAATTTTAAAATGAAAAATAAAAAAAACCACGGTGGTTGCAAAACAGCTTTGTGTAGAAGAAGGTCGAGTTTTCTCTTAAGAGAGGCTAATTTCATAGGGTTGGGAAAGAGAGAGATGAGGGGGAAAGGGTGGGAGCACAGAAGAAGGGGAGGCGGGAGAGGAGGGGATAAAGAAGGAAGAATCGCTGGCTTTAAAAAGCAACATTGTCCAGAGAGGTGAAAGGGAACAGATGGCCGTGGAGAATGTGGCCCTCAAAGCCCAGAAGAAAGGGGCAATGCTGACAGATCTTGCTGTTTCCCATTGACGCCTGAATGTTCTAGTGTGGGGAGCCGAGGCCAGTGCAGGGGACAGACCTCTGTTCCCAGCGGCTCACTGGGGCACTGGCGCTGAGGCTCACTGAGAAAAAGAGCAGGGGAGGGGAGTGGGGAGGGCAAGCAGCTGTGACCACAGAGGGAGGGACAGTGGGGGGCGTGCGGGCTTCCACAGCCTTCTCTTCTGGCCTGCCCGGGAAGGTCAGCCCAGTGCTGGTCTGTGCCCTGGCAGAGGTGAAGGAAAGGGCAGCAGCTGGGGCCCAAAGTCTCGGCGTCCTTCCCCGAAAACACACTGGGGGAGGCACGTCTGGGACAAAATAGATACCTTGAGAGAGGGAAATGAAGAAAATATTCCAAATGCTTTTGGAGGATTGAGACATTGAAACTACAATAAACAAGAAACTTAGGTCTTTGAAGGAGGTCAGAGAATTCTGCCAAGTAAATCCCATATTATTTCATGGAGTCTCAGGGCAGAGAAGGGATTTGGAGAGGAAACACAAAAGTGAGTTGGTGGCTGACCCAGTAAGGAAGGAATCCAGGCGTCCGTTTAGAGGTCTGAGTCGGCCCCCAGAGAGGTGCAGGATTCACAGTGGAGCTTTGCAGGGCACAGCGGGGTGGCAGGAGGCACAGAGGGAGCTCCTACATCCAGGGCGTGTTCATGTGTGTTCACGTGTGTGCGTGGGACAGGCATCTGGGGGCACTGTTTGTGGGCCCATTGCCTGTGGTTGCACCACACCGTAGGATGTTACTGGAAACTCACAGGTCGCCACAGAGTGACGCTATTGCAGGCGCCTCTCCCCTCCTGTAAGGGGAAAGCCCGACAGGCAGCGCCTGCAGATGGAGAATGGGTGTGTGGGGGGGAGGGTTTGCAGAAGCAGCCATTACAGAGAGGCCCATCGATTTCAGGGGACAAAGACACAACTGGTGTAATATATATATCAAATATATATACCAAAGTTATTAATATAACTTTGACTGGGAAAATTATTTTTCCAAATGACCTCTTGACCTTTCCCTACACCCTCCAGAGGACGATGACAAAATTGAGCCCTGCTCCTGCCCACTAAGGAGGGAGCCACAGTCTTCCTGGCTCACTGTCCAGTGGCCCACGGAGAGCTGCACCAGCTCAAAACATTTCTCTGGTTTTAATTTTCTTTCTTCTTCCCTGATCCTGAAAATGAGAGAGACCTGAACTCAGGGCGGAGGGTCTTCAAACAGTGGGGTATGAGTGTGGAGCAACAGATCCTTTTTCAGAACAACCATTTGGAAACATTCCCGCATGTCTCAGGCCCCCATAAACATTGCTCGCTCCTCGAACCCTTGGTGGGGGAGGGGACGTTAAAAGGTGGCTCTAAATGTATGTAGTGACCTGGCAAGTTCACTTTCATTTGGGCTACATCTCTGTTCTCACATGCAAGAGGATGCCACGATGGCCATCAAGCCCCGTATTTTGCACCGTACGAACATCTGAGCTCCTGAGAAAATCCCCCCCAGAGTGGGGTAGTAAAAAAAGATCAACCATGATGAAGACCTTGCCTTTTATTTCTCTGCTTCATCCAAATTGCTTCCCAGGCACTTTTAGATTTAGAAGCTCCACTAATCAACCTTATAAACAGCAGTCCAGCCAATGTATAGAAATTACTTTGTATAGCTTCTCAGTGAAATTACCCCAGGGGACAGAAGATGCCCAGGACTTTAACAATCACAACATAACACAGCCTCGGTATGAGAATAGAAGACAAGTACACTTTGACATCCCAATTGAAACTCCGGGCTGAATCCGACACAGAAGAATGTTATTACCTTTCCTAGTCTGACGGCACACTAAAGAAATTGGAGAAGTGGAATACCTATTAGGTCCCCGCTAATCCTCCTCCTAAATTCAAAGCAGGGCTAGTCCCTGGAATTCATTTCTGAGTATTCTTACTCTCCACTATTGTTAAACAGCTCAATTGATAAGTGCTTGCAGCTAATAATGCTTTCTACTGAACTCACCCCTCCTCTTTCCCAGCAGCTCAAAGCACTTTACAAATATCACCTCATTATTCTTTATAACACTCAAGTGAGCCTGATAGGTGGAAAGGTTCATTATCTTCTCTTTACCGATTGGGGAAATAGACAAAGGAAGAAGTGACTCGTTTAAGCCAACAAAGCAGAGGCAGAACCAGAACGGGAAACTCGGCGGTCCTCCTGACTCCAAATGAGCACATGTCCTGTGTCAGCTTGCAGAGACGTTCTGCTGACAAGGCAGGATTCTCTAGCTGGGGGCTGTGTTAGAATCAACAGGGTTGCAGAACTTGCGGCCCTGGCTGGAGAGGAAAGGGCAGGAGTTGAGATGGAGAAGCCCCACTTAAAGGGTCTTCATTAGTTGGGGCAAGTCACTTCACCTCTGAGTCTCAGTGTCCTCCTTAGGGAAAGGAGGGGCTTTGATTAGAGGATCTTGAAGGTTCCTTTCAGTTCTTAGATAACTAGTGAAGTGCGAGTTTCAAAAGAGGGGTTCGAGTTTTCACCAGCCCCTTGTGATGTCTGGGCTTCATTTGTCTTGTAAGCCTGAAATAGCATCCTGTCTCTTTATAGAGTGCTCTCTGTCATCCACTGTTCACACAAATGACAATGGGGATCAAATCAGTCAGTGCAAGGGAGGAAATGGAAGAGGTATTCCTGGGGTATCTAGGCCAAGGGCTAATGAGAGATGGAGACAGGCAGGGAGCAGGATGACGGAAGACTAGAAGGGTCAAAAAAAGAAGAACTGGCATACGTTTTGAGTTATGCCTGGGTCCTACCTAGTGGCACTCCCTACATTCCAGGGAACCAGTGACAAGTCCTCCAAAGCTAAGAAGGCCCCACAGAAACAAGGTTTGCTTTGCTTTTTCTAAGTACATGATTCACTTGCCAACCCCCAAGCCCCAGTGAACAATGCCCCAATGTACCCTGTCTTGGTAGTTTTCCATTTAAATACAATTTCATTTTAATGAAAAACACCAATGTGCCTTCAAGTTAATTAAAACTGGATTTTACAGGTGGCGTCATAGTTTATGATTTGTGTTGTTTGAGCCACATATGCCAGAGCCTTTAGAAGACCTGCAGGATTTTATCTCTGTGATCTTTTGTACTTTTTTCCCCTAAATGATGATTTGATACTCTTCACTTGCCACAAGAAAGTTGGAGAGAGAGGACATTAAGTAACACCAACATTTGTTTACAGGAGAAGCAGCCCCCCACAACCAGTATAATGACCCTGGAAAGAGTTTGGGTGATGAGCCGATTATAGCGACTGGATATAAAGGACCGACTGCACAGCTGCCAGAAAGCAACACATTTTTGTAATATCTCAGTTGTTTCTATTGGCTGGCCTTCCTTGCATTCACCATGGGAACTGAGTCAACACACTTTCTTGCTTTTCTTTCAGTGATTGCAGTGCTTTCTCCTCCCCCCACATACAGGGAAAAAGAAGCAGAGAACAGATAGCCCCTGAGAAGTGAAGTCTTGATGATCCAAAAAAATGGGTATGATTTTATTTATCTCCAGGTCCAGCTGCAGAAGCAACTAGTTGCAAGCTTTATTCCATCTGCTCTCTCTGAGGACCTCAGCCTGACCTCGTGGAACCTTCTTTCTGGGAAGTTAAGGAATTTCCAGGATTAGCTCAAGTCCTAAGGCTGCCAACTGTGACAATCTACAAAGCTCTCTTAGGTAATGATTCAGACCCCACTTCTGCTCAAGGCCAAGACAGTTCCCAAGGAGTTGGAAATATTCTCATTTCCTGGACCTGGACTAATAAGGCCAGTTGACCCTGGAAGAATTTCAGAAGGGCAAGCTCAGCATCTCTGCATACTAAAGACTCAACAACTGATACACCTTTTTTTTTTTTTTTAAGATTTTATTTATTTATTTATTTATTTGACAGAGAGAGAGACAGCCAGTGAGAGAGGGAACACAAGCAAGGGGAGTGGGAGAGGAAGAAGCAGGCTCCCAGCGGAGGAGCCTGATGTGGGGCTCAATCCCAGAACGCCGGGATCACGCCCTGAGTGGAAAGCAGACACCCAATGACTGAGCCACCCAGGCACCCCAACAACTGATACATCTATGACAACAGAAATGTAATTGAACTTGAAAAGTGAGGATTAAGAGGTTGGATCAGAAACAAGTTTTAAAAAGAATACCACAGAAAAAGAAGGAAGGAAGGAAGGAAGGAAAGGGAAGGAAAGAATGGAAAGGAAGGAACGAACAAAAGGGAAGGAAGGAAAGGGAAGGAAAGAAGGAAGGAAGGAAAGGGAAGGAAAGAATGGAAAGGAAGGAACGAACAAAAGGGAAGGAAGGAAAGGGAAGGAAAGAAGGAAGGAAGGAAGAAAGCCTCATAAATTTAATAACAGTTGACCTCCATCACCTGATTCTGGAGAAAGGCATCTTCTGAACATCTCCTGAACTAAACTTTTGAATTCTCC
The DNA here is from genome assembly GCF_017311325.1 of Ursus maritimus. Taxonomy (NCBI): domain Eukaryota; kingdom Metazoa; phylum Chordata; class Mammalia; order Carnivora; family Ursidae; genus Ursus; species Ursus maritimus. The sequence goes on from NW_024425008.1 coordinate 30,975,666, forward strand.
AGCAGAGGCCAAGTTTCCAATGCTAATCAGGTAAAACGTCAAATTCCTCTCACCATCACAATCTCAAGATGAGGAAAAAGGAAAGATGAATCAATACTCTCTTCTGTGGGGTGACCTGGAGAAGAGTAAGGCTTTAGATGCTACCAGAGATTGCACTGGTTTAATGGAGCCTAGATCACTCTAATCACTCCTCAGACACTGTCTTTCCCTGTGCCTCCTAAAGAGTACAGACATCTGGCTAGGCGATGGATCATCAAGCTTCTAAGTCTATTCTGTGACCTCCTTAAGCCTCAGTTTCCCCATCTGATAAATAAGAGAGTAGGATTAGAGTCCTCCTACACCCCTCCCATCTCCAAGATGCCCTACTACTATTGTATCTCTGCACGGATTGGCTCCAGCATTTTCCCCACCGCAGTACATTATCTCTTTTAAGCTTCACCCAGTGCTTGTCCCAAGGGGTCCCTGACAGTGTCTGAAGAGTGTCAGGTCAAGCATTTGTACTGGATAACAGGGATATTTACTTCTCTTCACTCCTGCAGGGGAAAGTTAACGTCAGAATACTAGTGTTCCAGCTGACCTCACTCAGGAAAACCCACTGGCATATGCCAATAGATACAATCCAAAATGGGTAAGGATAAAGACCCAACTGGGAAGATTTAGTGTGGAAACCAAAACTACAACAGGCTAAGCTCTTAGTGTTAACATCTAGGAAATAAATGGGCAGCTTTTTAAATAAATGACTGGAACCTCAAGGTTTACATGTTTCCACTACTCAAGATTTGCAGTCTAGTTATGACCCTGCTCAGCAACTATATCCATGACAATGGATTTCCACAATGTTAGTTGAGGAAATTTTAAGAACAGTCAGCAACTTGACAGAACTTTTCATTTAAGGACTCCAAAATGTTATATAAGTATTATTTCTTATGATCCCAAACAGATGTGATGAGACTCTGCATTTAAGAAATAAGGAGTTTATTACAGACTTATCTCAAGTTAAAAAATAAGCTAGGATTTGAACAGAGACTCCAACAAGCCACTCAGAAAATTATCCACCTTCCTAATGTATTACATATTATCAGAACACCTGGGTTTAAAACAGTAGAGAGAAATTCAGAAGATTCATTGAGAAATAAGAGGCCCGACTCAGTCTTGAGTATCTCAGTGATCAATCTGGCAACTCAGTGGTCTATTTGCTTACCACCTTTATTCAGAAGTCCCCTGGAAACCCGGCTAAGATGGACCACATCTATCTCCCCCAACATGGGGCTCGAGCTCACAACCCCGAGATCAAGAGTCGCATACTCTACCGACTGAGCCAGCCAGGCACCCCAAGTTCCACTTTTTAAGTTATCTTTCAGCTCAGTTCAGAATGCAGCTTCCTTAAGAGAGAGACCAACATTTAAGATACTCTGGTAGATCTGATACATTAAACAAAAGAGCAAATCACAAAGTATTATGTGTACTATGGTCTAATTTTTGAAAAAAATTTATAAAAGTACTTGTATTGCCTAGAGAAGTGCCTAGAATTATAAACACTGACATTTTACATTATCTTACAAAAGTAGGACACTAATTTTTATTTTTTGGCTGGTACATACAACAACATGGATAAATTTTATAAAAATAACGTTGAACAAAAGATACCATACTAAAGAAAATGTACTATATGATTCCATTTATATAAAGTTCAAAGACAGGCAAAGCTAATCTATGGTTGTAGAAATCCAGATGGTGGTTACCTTTGGGTTGGGAAGATATGGATAGTGATAGGAAGAGGGAGCTCCTGGGGTACCATTAATGTTTTGTTTCTTAATCTGGGTGCTGGTTATACATGTGTGTTTACTGAGAAAGCTCATGGCATTGCACACTTGTGAGGTATATGTTTTTTGCTATGTTATACTTAATTTTAAAAGCTACTTAAATTAAAACAAAACAAAAGAAAACCTGAATCTGGAGGCTTCCATACACAACTGTCGGGAAGTAAAGAGAAACAACTGTCTTTTGGGTGGGGAGAAATCTCTCAAATTGCACTTCCAATTGCACAACTGTCTTCTCTTTGTGGTGGTGATGACAAAGAAGACACGACCATATCTCCATAGCTCCAACCCTGAGGAAAGGGGCTCTGGAAACTGGCTCCACCAAAGCAGGACAAGAAACACAGGTTTACGTCATGGAAAGATCCTAACTCATTACTGTCAGCATCCTTCACATCTCCCTTGACAACACTGAAATAATGGTGACTCTGGAAATCCAAGTTCTCATCTCCCTCAGGCTCTCTCTAAGGGTTGATCGGGCCGCATCAGATGCAGCCACACGGCAAAGTGTGCTTCCTGCCCTGAGCTTACACTCACAAAAGCAAACAAAAAATGGCTAAACCTGCTAGAAGAGATATTCAGGGAAGGCTGAGAACTTTTCTCCCCCAGTGCCTAATCAAGACCTGGCATAGAAGAGGGGCTCAATAAGTACTTTTCAGATAAGTATATATATCCACTTTCAAAAAGAAGAAATTGTTACGGCTCAAGTAGGAGTCACCATGAATGGTAAAGGAAGGTAAAAGGATGGAGTAAGAGGACACATACTTGATTGGTGGTAGGGGTTTCCCCCTGCTATCTGCAAATAGACTGTGCCTCTGAAACCTTTTGTAAACTGAAATGGCATAAAGTGAAGAAACAAACACCATGAATGTATATAGAAAAAGTTCTGAGCGTTTCCAGACTCAAAAAATAACCTCTCAAAGGCTTTTCTGATACCTTAGGACGCATCTTGCTAATAATGCAAAAAAGAAATTTGAGAGAAAGCACAAATGCTCACAGACACAGTTCTAAGCTCTGGCAGCTTGAGGCTGAGCTGCTGCTGAGTGCGGTTCCCAGGGAAGGAGCTGGGAGAGGCCCCATCGCTGCACAGGTGCACCCTGCCTCCATAAGGTCTCGCTGCAACACCAACACTGCATGAATGCTATTTTTGCTTTACTCGTAAAAACGAAAATCCTTCAGATTTCTCTCGTTAATAAGAACAAGTATTGATGTAGCTCTTTCCTAAAAGCAAAGTGGCATAAAACGAACTTTCAAAAAGCGGGGGATACCCGTATGTCATCTCCTATTGCCCTTGTAGTGATCCCCAAGCAAGCTAAGTCAGGCTAACTAAGGCATGGAGAGATCTATGTTGCTCTAGATATTTGGTAAAACCATTTAGAACAGCACAGTCCAAGAGAAGTATAATGCAGCCCACAAATATAATTTAAATTTTTCTGGTAGCCACATTGACACAGAATAAAAAGAAAAGGGTGAAATAAATGTTAATTATATATTGCATTCAGTGCAACATATCCCAAACACTATCATTTGACATGTAATCAATATGAAAATTAAGATATTTTCCATTATTTTTCCTGATACTGTCTTTTTTTGGGAGGGGTAGGGGCAGAGGGAGAGCGAGAGAGAGAGAGAATCTTAAGCAGGTTCCACGCCCAGCATGGAGCCTGACACGGGGCTCGATCTTACAAACCTGAGATCACCACCTGAGCTGAAATCAAGAGTCTGACGCTTACCCGACTATGCCACCCAGGTGCCCCTCACTTACGCACATTTCAAGTGTTTAATGGCCACATGTATCTAGTGGCTATTGCATCAACAGGGCAGGTCTAGGATATCCACCTGGTGACAGTTCTTTCAGAAAAGGTGAACGGGGCGTGTGTGTGTGTGTGTGTGTGTGTGTGTGTGTGTGTGTGTGCAAGAGAGCTTGAGAGAGAGAATGAGAGAGAGAGACTAACTTGAAGGTATTTAACACCAGTCTCATCTGCCCCTGAAGTCAGCTTCGTCCCAATCCTTAGCTCTTGCAGATATACCAGTATCCTTGAGATAATTTCCACTTTTGCTTACACTACTTTGAGGATGGTTTCTGTCACATGCAATCAAAAGAGTCTTACATAAAAGAGATAAATATAGAGAAAACATGCCCTATAGGTGCATCCTGCTTAGAGGCACAATGCCTGTCCAGGAGTTGACACTAAGTCAACATTGTGGAATTTATAAATCAAGAAATAGAGTTATTAACAGAAATTCTACTCTGAAGGCTTTTCTGTCACTCGCTGGAGGTTGCACAATCAATTTGTACATCACTTTTGAGAACAAATGAACCAAAGTCTAGTTCCAACTTGAAATATTCCAGGTGCATTTTGGCTGTAAATTCTGACTCCAACAGGAGTTTAATAAGGTGCAGGCGCTACAAGTTACCTGGATGCTATCCATCTGAGGCTGCTGCCATGCAGCAGAAATGAAAATGACAGCCTTTCTATCAGCCAGCATACCTCCTGCTTCATCTCAGGGCTTGTCTTCCTGCCAACGCGCATTTATTTCCGTGAGTCTTCAGTTAAACACGGAACTGGAGTTTGAGGAGAATGGGTCTGTGGTTTAATTGTGCTGAGGAAAAAAGTGGTGAGCAACTGTCGCTGAAAGCATGGCCCAGATGGTTTTGTTACTAAAATGCCATCAGTAAGTTTGGCATTTTGGTGTTGCTTTTCATTCTGCCCTGTTAGGTTCAGACCTGCATGGGACAGATGAATGGACACACAGTTTCATCTCAATTCGGATTTTCCCGTGTCACAAACCAGTCTCAGGGCGGAAAGCTTGTATATGCTTTCCCTGTTCTCAGATCTCATTGCAAGCAGTCATCCAGTGAGCTGGCAGGGCAGCACTAAACGAGAGGCGGAAACAGTCCCCTTCCCACTGCTCCACGAGAAACCCTTCTGGAGACAGACAAGAGAGAGATTTCTGTAAAGAGGAGTTCTGGGTCAGCTTTCAAAACCAAAAGGCACATGCCATCCAGGGAGAAGGAGGAAATAGGAAGGGTCAGTGGGGTACTAGGCAGCATCAGGGCAGAGATAGTCAGAAAGGACCAAAAAAAGCAAGCTCTCCATCATCTCCTGCTGTTAAAATCCCTAGACAAGCCCTGCATGGACTGAATGTTGGAGGAAATTTGCAGAATTAGCTGCAACTCCTGCCATCCAAAGAGGTGTAAGATATTTAGTGGGTGCCTTACAGCAAGGAGAGGAATGGGAAGTGGCATGTTATTGCTACATTTGTATGAGTCATAGGCTTGTAAATGCTTTATATCCTGCATAGATCATTCAACCTTTGAGTTGGGAATTTAACCCGTCTATGGAGCTGCTCCTGATCTGCTCTGGTTGCAAGGGTTGAGCAGGTCAAAGAATACTTAACCTCTAATATTTGAATTTTCTGCTCATCATAATTATGAGTGGGAGAGACACTTAACAGATGGAGCCCCCAGCAGGAAAGCAGGATTCCTGGGTTCTGCCAATAGCTTGTGTGTGGCCTTATGTAAGTCTCTGCTTTTATCTCAAAATTTCTATTTGTACAAAGGGGGCAACAGTAACTTCCAAAGGAGAAGTTGGCCTAAATGTTTATGAGATCACATCTAAAGAACCTGTAAACTTCGGAAATAGTGCTGAGGGAATAGAGCAGAGTGTTTAAAGGACCACCTTAAGTGACCACAATAAGTGGCTAAAGGCACAGACTCTGGAGCCAAGCTCTGAATTTCAATTCTGGTTCTGTAACTTACCGGCTGTTTGCCTTGGGACACACTGCTTAACCTCTCAGTGCCTCAGTTTCCTCGTCTATAAATCAGAGCTAGTAAAGTACCTACCGCATATGAACTCAAGTAATTTCATATATGTGAAATGCCTAGAGTCGTGTCTGGCACATATGTAAATATTAGCAAATTTTGCTATTAATAAGTACAGCATACTTTCTTTTTATAGCTGGAAAAGATTTCATAAAATATTTAGTCCTTCTCAGAAAACACCCTTTCACAGATGAGAAAACCAAGGGTCAGAGAGGTCAAAATAAGTCATCAGAAATGATTTCTATATCTTGGCCAGTGCACCAGCAGAGACAATGACATTGCTGAACTATTCTCAGAAAGTGCTGTAAGTGTCATTGTTGAATGCTCTTAGCGCTAGACTAGGACCAGGAGAAAGACATGTCCTTTTGGATGTAGTCCTGGGGACAACTTAGGCCTTGCTTTCTTAGCTGCCCAGTGAGCTCTTCTGCGAGACACAGCACAGAAGAGCATTTGGTTGGTGGTACGGTGCCATCCAACTTCCAAAACGGTCAGCCTGAAGTTGTCAGTTGCCTTGAGGGGGTGCTAGGAGGGAGGGGGTGCTAGGGATGAAAGGCCCAAACCTATCACATTGACTAGAAGAGTCTTTGGAGGAGTGAGCTAAGTCTGGAGGCTTACATTTCTGTTGTAGGGGCTGGGAAGCCTCAGCTCAATGTGATGCAGCAGTGAGGGGTGGCAGACCTGGCAGGCTGCCCAACGCAGAGAGGCTGTGGCCCAGCTGACAGGAGAGTCAGGCCGAGCAGTCCCACTGTTCCCTTGAGATCTGGAACAAGCTCATAGCCAGGGGAAGTGGGGATTAACACAATGTGGTGTCCGAGCTAATGAGTTAGCAAAACAGAGACAGATGGCAATTGTAGTAACTTAAGTCGCCCATCTCTGTTTGCAGTGCACTCCCACAAGCTTCTCCTCTGTCCTCTCCATCCATCCCGGAAGGTCATGGTGACAGGGAAATCATCCCACATGAAGAGAGATTGTCCCACTACTTTCTACACACAACTGTCACCCACAATTGGGGTGTAGTGGTGAGGAGGAGATCTTTCAGACAGATTTGGAGAGATACTGACCTCTGGTTCTAGAGGAAATGCAAAGTTATTTTTACTGAATTCTTCTTATTTTATGCTAGTGATATAATTCTTCACAACAATTGCTTAAAAGGTAACCAGTTGCATATAAGAATGCTAAAAAGGGGTATAATTTGCAACTTGAGGATGAAAACATGAAAAAGGGAACTAAAGTTTCCTTTAGTCAGATCAGATCAATAGACTGAGGAATGGCTTCCTTCATAGGCATTTACCACATGTGATAGATGATGTTAGCGCACACTTAGACCAGACATGCCAACCTAGCTATGTTGAGAGGCAAACGACTGCTTTACAAGTTATTTATCAACCTTGTCCTCTTTTAAGGTCCCCCCCCCACTTCTTTCCCAGTGATTATTGTTTCCACATGTCTTTAGAGTGCCAGCTCCTTAGAGACTCACTTGGTACCAAGACCAGCCAGGACAGAGCTATATCAGGCAATCCTGCCTCATACTTTTGAGAATTGGTTCATTTTTTATACTAATCTCTTCAATAATAAAATTCCACCATGTAAACAACAGAAGACTTTCAGGAAAACAAATAATTTTTAAAATCCGTGATTTATGCATTTTGGTAAAAATTTTTCCTCCCTATTCTTAGTTCCTCCATTCAATAAGGTAAGAAACTTAAAAAAAAAATTGAGCTAAACTTCATTGATGCAAATGGGCTTTGCTTTTGCAAAGTGAAAAGCTGACTCATGAGAAGAAATGTAAGCGGTCACTGTATTATTCAACAGACCAAATACCTAAACAGAGATATTGAGAAAGAAGCTTGTAAGTAGAAAGGACTCCTACCCGCAACCCCAAACTTCCCACCCAGTGAACCTCTCAGGGGCTACCTGCTCACTACTCTGTCTTCTTAGAATGGGCCTTGGGACTTACACAGAGTACAAGTGATAGGTTGTAAGAAGCTGCAGCTTACCAGCTGGTAGGGTCAACTTTAGACCAAATGATGTCTGGGGAAATATTTATATTCTACGCCTCATCATATGCCTGATAATGAGGGGCAGTGAAATATGCTGGTGGAGACCTTGAGAGTAACATTCTGAGGAAACCAAATACAACCTTCTTGGAAGTGGAACTTCATTGTGGAACACACTTTCCAACCCTGAGGATCCGCTGTCTTCCGTAGGAAGTAACTGAGCACAGCCTCCTGGTTGTGGAGGATATCCTGCAGAAGTGAAGCTGATAAATGATCAGCGTCTAGTTCAGTTACATTTACTCTGCGTATGTCCATATCATACACTACAGGGTTTTCTCAGCCCCAGCACTGTTGACATTTTGGGCTGGGTTAAGTCTTGACTGTGGGAATTGTCTTATGCATTGTAGGATGTTAAGCAGTATCCCCGGGTAGACCCCAGCAGGATTCCTCTCCAGTTGTGATAGCCAAAATGACTTCAGATGTTGCCAAATGTCCCCTGGGGGGCAATATCACCCTGGGTTGAGAACAACTGGTATACTAGTACACGTGGTTAGTCTAAAAAATTTTGAAAAAGCTTGAATGACAGCTGTTATAATCTTATGGTTGATACTTTGAGAAGTTAAATAATTAGCTTGTAAAATATATTTCTATCTTGTTTAATAAAACTCCAACTCACAAGTATCCAGAGAGATTAAAATGCTGAAGGGCAATGAGTACCAAATGACAAGAGGCATTGGTTGCTTCCATTGAAGGGAAACTTAAGAGCAAATTAAAAATTAATTGATTTTTTCCAGTTGTGGTTTCTTATCTAAGAAGAGGAATCAGAGTAAACTAAAAGAATATAATAACTATAAACAAGGCCATCTGGTATCAGAAAGTATAGTGTTGTGATCTAAAGACCAACAGAGCTGGGCCCAGTTGGGCCAAAAAAACCATGTAACACTGCTAGTGAGGGGTTTTATTTTGTTTTTCTGTTTTGTTTTTTTTTAACTTGTCCCCAGGAGTCCTTTCAGCTTTAAACATGCCACCTTTATATCCCAGGAAGCTAGCAACACACATCAGTAGAACGTGTCTTTGAAGTGTGTGTGTGTGTGTGTGTGTGTTTTAATTAAAGTATGGTTGACACACAATGCTACATTAGTTTCAGGTGTACAACATAGTGATTCAACAGCTCTACACCAACGCTACATATTATGCTTTGCTCACTACAAGTATGGCTACCATCTGTCACCATACTATGCTATTATAATACCATATTCCCTATGCTGTACCTTTCATCCCCATGACCTCTTCATTCCATAACTAGAAGCCTATGCCTCTCACTCCTCTTCACCCATTTTGCCTATCCTGCCAACCCCCTCTGCTCTGGCAACTATCAGTTTGTTCTCTGTATTTATAAGTCTATCTCTGCTTTTTTTGGTCATTTGTTGTTTTTCTGTTTTTTGTTTTTTTGTCTGTTTGTTTAGATTTCACATACAAGTGAAATCATGGTATTTCTTTCTCTCACTTACTGTTTCCCTTAGCATAGTACCCTCTAGGTCCATGTTGTCACAGACGGCAAGCTCTCATTCTTTTTTATGGCTAATATTCCATTGTAAGTATATACCACATCTTCTTTGTCCATTCATCTATCAATGGATACTTAGGTTGCTTCCATATCTCCACTATTGTAAATAATGCTGCAATAAACATAGGGATACATGTATCTTTTTGAATTAGCATTTTCATTATCTTTGGGCAAATGCCCAGAAGTGGAATTACTGGATTGTACGGTATTTCTATTTTTAATTTTTTGAGGAAACCTAGTGGTTTTCAGAGTAACCAGGATATAGTTGTGCTGATCCAATCAGTGAGACGGCTGGTCCAAGTTAAAGCCAGATAAGGGAAGACAACCTCAAAATCTTAATTTCATTAGCATTTGGTGAGCAAATTGATTATACTGAGTAGAATTTAAAGAGTATTAAGTTCTGTATCTTTGTGGGAAGATTCTGTGTTTTCATCTAGAATTAGCAGATGCCTGGCATAGTGCCCTCTGCAATAGCTATTCTTTGAATGAATGAATGAATGAAGAAATGGTTTTAGAACCTAATTATAGGAAACTTCTACTCTATGGCTTTTAAACAGAAATGTATCAGATCAATTTAGGGGAATTAGGAAAGAAATCAGTAATGCTTTAAATGAAGCTCACATTAGTAAAATTAGTAAAATTCTTCTAAGAAATGGGTAAAAATATATTTCCCAAAGATGACTACCCAGTAAAGTGGAAAGACTGGAATTCTGGTGACCTGGATCCTAACTTGCTAACTAGTTGCATGATTCTGAAAAGCCACTTCCTGTGAGTGAGGCTTGGTTTCCTCATCCAAAATAAGAGATCGATTCCAGCAGCTTAATTTGGCAATCGACAGGACAAAGAAAAGAGAATATATAGGGAAATTGGAAAAAGTGAGGAATTCAGAATAAACAAGACAATGATTTCACGGTTTAGATTTCACTCTTTTAATTTAGAAGCCTATCAACACATGCCAATTAAACTCACCTTACTGATCAGATCTAACTTAAAGTGACTGAAGTGCCCACCTCATTTATTTTTACGAGCCTGGAGCCACAACTCTTCCAAACGGAAGGTTGTTTTCTGTGGGTTTACACAAAGCACGGCCTTGATGGAGGTAGAATTAGAACAGTTTTCTTCCTGCAATTCAAGTATTCTAACCTAATGCTGCGAACCTTGAGATTGCAACAAAAGATTTGGGGTAATATTTTCACTGAAGTGACACTTGGCGGGGGGGTGCCAGCGACTACTGCCTGAGTTATGGCACAGACACAGTCCAGAGACTTGGCTTTTCTCTGTTGCTTTTTCAACTGATGACTCTCACTGAGACTGTAAAAGCCAATGATCCCTGCTCCATCCCCCGCTCCATCTCTCTGTGGGGAATTATAATATGATTAAATACTCTTAATTATACACACACACTGACATCCTGAGGAAACTGATGAAAACTACCTGGCAGAAAGCACAGGTGTATATTAACTCCAACCATCTGGGGCCTGCGGGGGCACTAACCACAATCCTTGCCATTTACTCCCCAAGTGAGATGTCATTCTGAGACCATGTGTGTGGTCAGTTAATCATGTGTGTTTCAGTTTGGCTGAGTGAATATGCTCTGCAATTTCACTTTGGTCCCCTCACATTCTTAGCTTTTCAAGATGACCAAAAACCCCCGTCAGAGAGGAATAATTGGGAAGGAAAGTAGCCTCCTCACTGGCCGAGTGGAGCCAGACGTGCTACATGGTTTCCAGGAGCTGCTTAGAAGCCCACTTTAAGCACAAGAAAGTCTCCAGAACCCTGGGGCTTTGAGAAAGAGGCAATTTAAGAGAATGACAGTATAAAAGCCTGGAATTTCAGGAAGTGGTTCCAGGGACAATGAGTATATACAAATGAAGTGGAATCACTTTTTCCAGGCAATCCACTTCCATAGACAATGCAATCAGATGAAAATAACTAGCATTTATGAGCATGTGAGCACACACTATATGTTTATAGATACCACAGCAGTGACCAACAGCGGAAGAGGGTGAGTGGATCCCTTTGTGACCAGCAGCCTGTCTCTTCACTGTTATAACTTCACCACACCCATGGGAGCCTAGCTCACCAACCAGCCCAGCAAAAGCTGCCTTGATTAAAATGTGATGTCCCTGGTCACTAATAGTTCTCTTGGGACATAAAGGGAAAGGAGCCAAACCACACCACAGGAGAAGCAGACAAAAAATCTCTTCCCTTCCCATTCAGACAGATTCTCACCACAGAAATTGTCTTCTCACCAACTCTTCTGCTCTCCATTCTAACCTTCACACTTGCTTCCATTTTCCTGCCTTTCCATTTACACTTCACACACTTCTAGCATTTCTCTCCTCTCCCTATGGTGGGGGTGAATACTTCAGTTAACTCCAGGCAGACCAGGTGACATCATTTCCCATATCCACTCTGAGGCCTAGAAAATGGATCAGAGACAAGAAGGTAGATAAAGCCAGAAAGGGGATTTTCTCTGCTGGCCTCCCAGTGAACCTCTCTCTCAATAGTTCCCTGTTCTTTTCCCTTTAAAGCCCTTAGCAGTCATGGACCAAATCCTGTCAACTTCAAACTTGAAAAAATGTTGGCAAAAGTCTGTGCAGCAAAAATTATCTCCAATGTATAAATTTTTATCAGACGGATGAGAGAATGATTTTTTTTAGATGTATTCATTCAGCCACTCATCATCCAATAAATATTTACTGAGTTAGTTCCATGTACCAGGAACTGGGCAGGGTGAGATCGGCTATGGGTCTTTGGTAAATAATGGCATGTGACTTCTGTCAGGCTGAGTAAGCCCGGCAATGTCAGTCTATCCTTGAGTGAGAAGCTCCACTTATGATTTCCTAGAACAAATCACAGTGGAACAATACAATATGGCAAAGAGCTATCCAATATAACTTTGTTGCTGTTATTGGATGAAGATGCATTGTTGGAAAGCACACATAAACTGAGTTCCCACAAGACACCTCTCTGAGTCTGAATGTTCTCACCTATGAAATGGGCATCAAGCTACCAGCTTCATTGCTCCCACAAGACTGCAGTGAGAATCGAGAGATAATGTCTGTAAGAGTGGAATGTAGACATGAACTACTGTTGTGATTGCTCAGTCTTGAGGTCACTGACAAGAGTAACTCAACTCTTTGTTTCAACCAACACAGAAGCACTTCTAGAGGGAGGTGGGCTCAATGAGATTAGTCACCAGTAAATTAAATCATCCTAGTCTTAAAAGGAACAAGAAATAGCTATTGGCAGAAACATGCTCTGTATAAATTAATACATAGCGATTGAAAACAGGGACTATTTCAGTTATGAAAACAAAAGAAGCCCATGTGCTAACAGTTCAACATATTGGGGTGGTCCTCAACTAATTAGGTCGGGTAGGATGAGGATAAGAGAGCTAATATTTTGTCCCACCTCTATATAAAGTTTATGAGCCTATGGAAACAGTCCAGTGCTTCTCAAATTGGAGTGATATATGGATTCCTTTGGAAGAAAAAAAATTATTTGAGACATCCAAAACACATTTAAAAACCTCCAGGAGAACTTAGCACCTAGGCAACCTTAGACCAGGTTTCAGAATCAACTCCAGAAACTAAAGATTTCCTTTTTAAAAATGTCTTTTAATTACTAAGTACTGTCTTTATGATATCTTTCAAGTAAACACATAAAGGATGTAAAATCCCATGGACTATGCAGACCCCAAATACCTACAGCCTCCATTTTGAGAAATATTGACTTCTGTCTCATCCTTTCTTTTCTATGGATGAAGGAACTCGGGGCCTGTGAAGACAAAGTGACTCTCCTAAGCCACACACAGGGCTTATTAGCAAAAGTGAGCCATAAGCCCAGGTCGCCTGATTTCTACAGCAAGGCACTCTCCATCTTTAGACAAGGCCTCCTCTGTTTGCGGCAGAGCTCACACTATCTGCTCCAGACAGATACGGGTATTGTGTTAGCCCGGAGACAGGGAAGCAGATGGAGGCAAGAAGGTTTGAAGGGGAGGTGATGTGGGTGTGGCCGATGCAGGACATCACTGTGGCTCAGAGGGCTAGTTTGTTAAGAGAGGTATTTCCAAGGCCAGATTCTTCTGCTCACCATTTAAACAAAAAAAACTCTGGGTAGAAAGCACAAGCAGTTTTAATAGCGGTAGAATTTCTGCCTAACAAGTTTGGGCAGAAAAGTAGGAAGAATACCATCTCAAGCTAAAAACTGGGCAGGACCTGCAGAAGGCATGAGGTTATAATTCAGGGTGGCCAATTTAATCAGCTCGTATTCATTATACACCCACATCCACATGATGCTTTACGACAAACCCCTTTCCTCACTTGAAGCATCCACCTCACTCTGGGCCTGTTTTAAATGGGCCACCCTGTACATGTTGGGAATCTGGCCAAGGTGTTAAGGCAACTGCTTCCCTTCCTAAGAAAAATAGGGTAGATTTTTAGTCAACCACAAGTAAAGGTTAAAGCCTCTAGTTTTACATCCTATCTGAAAGCTGGGAAAGACTTAGGGAATCCGTTTTCCAGGAATCTGTTCTTAGAGCTCAGTAATATATTAAACCCTTCAATTTTGGACAAATATCTATGCTATCTACCTTCTCAGACTTTCCCCTGCAACTTCCCTGGATGCATTCACCCTTCTAATTAGAGCTGAACTCAAGTCCTTTATTAATATTCCCACATAATGACTCTTATGAAGCTTTATGGCCCTTCAGTTATGTCTAATTAGCCAATCAGCGATTATGGTCACTTCTGGCGTTTGGATAATGAACTCATTGAAACTACAGAAAGCATGGTCTTACCTCTGCCTATTTAAACTGCCAAGGATATCTTCAGCTTTACTGATTTATCAAGCAACTTTTGATAGCAATCTGATGAGAGGGCTGACTGGGCCTTCTCCCTTGACATTCCCGTGGAGCTGGGCTTAGCAAGCTTCTGGTAGCAGGTAGTCTCTGAACACCAGGGAGCAATGCGGCACAAGCCATCCTACTTGGGTCCCTGCCCAACAGTGTTGGCAGGTGCTGTGACTTTTCCAAGATATCTCTGATATTTCCAAAGATGGTGACTCACACAGGAAGGTATCAGATCATGAAGAAAGACTAAAAATCTGCCCCGACATCAGACCATTCTCTGATAAATTTCTCCTTCCTACAGGATGATGTCCACTAGAAGTCCTCCAGGAAGTCCAGGACAGGACTCAAGACCTTCTAATTATAGCTTGTAAGACAAAGCACACAGTAGGTGTTCAACTAGCCAATGCTAAGTGATTGGTTGTTTTCGTTTGTTTTTAATTTGGGTTAGTTTCAACAGGTGGTTTAGGAAAGTGAGATGGGTTCAAGAAGTAGTAGATACAAAAGGATAGACAGCATAGCTTGTGTGCAATGGCTCTGCATGTCTTCAAAGATATGAACAGGGAAAAATAGGTATTTTTCAAGGCATTTAGGCAAACAGCCATAAGAGCTATAACCTAATCAGGCCACTTTAGTAACACCATCACTTTTTATAAAATCCTTAGCTAACCCTTTGGCCTTTGCCTTGGGTATGTATGGAACAAATGGCAGGTGGTGTATTTGGCATGCCCTCTAGTTCAGGAGTAGGGCCGGGGCCCCTGGATCTATAGGAATCCTCTAGCTTAAGAAACAGAACATTACCAATATTCTGAAAACCTCTTGTGTAATCCCTCCCCACTGGCGATATTTTTTCTCCCAACAAGAGTTAACCTTCATTCTAAACTTGGTGATTTTCATTCACGCTATTGTCAACAGCTCAAAAATCCTGCCAATATAGGGGCGCCTGGGTGGCACAGCGGTTAATCGTCTGCCTTCAGCTCAGGGCGTGATCCCGGCGTTCCAGGATCGAGTCCCACATCAGGCTCTTCCGCTATGAGCCTGCTTCTTCCTCTCCCACTCCCCCTGCTTGTGTTCCCTCTCTTGCTGGCTGTCTCTCTCTGTCGAATAAATAAATAAAAAAAATCTTTAAAAAAAAAAAAAATCCTGCCAATATAAAGAACAAATTTCTTTTATTTTTCACTGGAATCAAATCAGCTAATTCATTAATTTATGCAACAAAGGTTTCTCGAGTACCCAGTGTGTGTCAAGCGAAGACTTGAGCACTGGGGAAATAGCCGTGTAAAAGGCATGGTCCGAACAAGACAAGTGTGGTCCCTGTCCTCACAGAGCTCACAGCCTAGATAAGCAAACAGTTACGCAAATCATTAGTTGTAATTGTGCAAAGAGCTCTGTGGGTGAGCTCAAGGGTACTCTGTGTGGTGTATCTGGAATGGTCACCTGGTAGGGGAAGGAGTCCCTGAGAAAACACCATGGGTGGACATCAGAGGCAGAAGATCCTGCATGAAGTGTCAACAAAGAAACAGAATCATTTAACCATCATAGTTTGTTTACTAGGCCCAAACCCTTAAAACGCAGGGTCTGTAAAGAGAAATATAGTAAATGGTGAAGAGTTTGGAAGCCACTGCTCCAGGGTGACCCACTAGCCACAGAAGCTGGGATGGGAGAAAGAGAGCATTAGGCAAATTCAACTTTACCATCACACACAAGGAGATGAAGGAAAACCCTCGTACCCAGTCTCCTGAATTCCGTTTCCTGAGATCAAGCAGCAGAGCGGTTCCAGGTCTAAATAGGGTGGTGCCATTTCGGTTGTGGAAGCAGTTCCTTCTCCACTAAGCTTTACAAACCATGACTGTGTCAGTTTTTCCAGGCAGGAGAAATGGGTGGAAAGCCAGGCCACATCTTAATAGGGCCCGGGTGAGCTAATGGCTGTGATTATTTCATTGTCTCGGATTCACGCCAGCCCAGGCTCATCAGATACAGGCACAATCCAGGAGAAACATGACCTCACTTTCGACATGGGACTGCACACTCAGATGCCAATAGGAATTTAGAGATCCCTTAGCGCAGGTAAAACTGAGCTCTTTACAGTTCCAGCTAATGAGAAGCATACCAAAGTTACCTAAAACAGTAAAGCTAATATTGACATTAACATACTAGATACTGCTAGGGTAGGGGAAGCCAGGAAAAACTTCTGAGACCATCTGTGCTAAGTGTGTCACATCCATAATAAGGTATGTATTTAAGATAAATTTCCATCTCTTTAAATAATTAAGTACCAGATTTATAGAAAGCTATAACCCCACTGGGACTGCAGGGTTGTTAAGTGGTTAGGGCTATAAAGGTGAGAATCTCAAGATTTCAATTGTGTCACAAATTGTCCACTGACTTGCAAAAGTCTTTGCCTACATAACTTTTGTTCCTCAGTTTTCCCAACAATAGAAAAGCAATTCCATCACTGAGATTGCACAGTTGTGAGAACAGGGGTTCTGCAATAAGAAACATACATGCATTCACAGATATGTTTTCAGAACCTTCCACTCTACTAGGCCAACATCCATTAGAAGACCCTAGGAAGCACAACACAAGGCTCGATGCATTTCAATTGAGGCTTATAGCATGTTCAATCATTAGCCATGCAATAAATTTTTCTCACGCCCCTACTATGTGCCACAGTCAGACCCTATACTAGACACTAGGGAGAGAATAGTGATTAAAAACAGACTCTCCCCCTGCTCCAACAGAGCTTAGATTTTGCTAAGGGAAGCACCAGAATTGACTCTTAACTCCTTTGTGAGCTGCAGCACTGGGCAACTCACTTATTCTCTCTGTTAAGTTTCATTTCCTCACGTGTAAAATGAAGACAATATAACCGGTTTGGTATGTGAACATGCCTAACATTATATCTGACACATACAAGGTGTTTAAGAAATGTTGGGTCTTTCCTTCCTTTCTCCAAATCACAAAGAAGATAATAATATTTACAGAGTTTCAATAAAGGATGTTTCACAAATACAAATAACTAAGCCATTATTATCACTGACTACATGATAGGCAATGTGGTATAGTGGAAAGCTCTGGCTTTGGACACAGAGAGGCCACAGTTAAATTCTTGACTCTCCTACACTGGATATGTGGCTTTGAGCAGGCTATTTAAACCTCTCTGGGCTTCCATGTCCCCATCTTGAAATGGCAATGAGAGAGCAGTTCTGAGGATTGAATAAGATGATAAATACTACATACCTAGGGTAATCAATAAGCAGTGGCAAGTAACTGGGTGATTTGCCAGTAATGAGGAAACACATACACACACGGCCCATCTCAAAGAAACTGGTTTGATTTAATTACCATAGTACTATTTGTACATACTTTTTTCCATTTACTTCATCTATTCACAGAGACAGAAAAATACGTATCAAAAGAAAATATCATTGCCCTAAGAATGGCATATATCACAGCAGTGTTCCTGGGGAGAAGCAGTCAAAGGGACCATGAAAAGGTAATGCACCACCTTAAAGAGGGAAGAAAGTTCTGTTTGGTTCTCATGTTGCTATTCTTTCAGAGACCTCAGAAGAAAAAGAGGTATCTCCTTTAATTTTACCATTTCTTCTTAATCATCTATAAGTCCAGCTTTTTTACTTTCTAGCTATCAGAACACCAAGGAAGGATCTTAGAATTCTAATTAATGCTGTATATAAACAGCATTTGGGCAAAATTCAGATACCTTCCAGGAAACATAATAGATAAATACCATCTGGGAAGTCCTCTAGTCAATATTCTCCTTCCCTAAGCACACACTGTTGGGTCTGTAGTATATGCAGATATGAGAGTCAAGAGATCTTTCACAAATATGAAAAAGGCATTAACGTGGGTGTAGAATGATGATTTATTTAGTTTGTTTGGGAAATGTCTCTAAGTAACTTAGTGAGGGACAAAATGAGTTGGGTCAGCCCTGGACAGCTGGGAAATATGCCTCAAGCCCTATGACTTGAGCCAAGTGGGGCATCTTGGAAGAAGGCAAAGGCTCTGATAGCCTCCCCCTCCACACACCCTATTCGGGCAGGGGAGTCCTCAGAGGAGGTTCACCTGACACAGCCACCAACATTTTATCCCTTCTTTACAGAAATCACTTCCCTAGCTCACAGAGGTGGTAGCCACTTAGGGAGTCCTATCTCTTTTCTGGACTCTCTCTCTCTCTTTCCTGAGTAAATTACTAAGTCTAGACTTAGCATCTATTTTCTCATGAAACCATGAAGGAATCAAAGGCAGTGGTGGCGAAGTATAAAGACTGTCTGACTATTCCATCAAATCTTCTCCAGTCTCCAATATTTCCCTTTCCTTTCTTCACTTTCTGCTGGCCAGCTCATGTCCTTTTCACTGAGAAAAGTCAGGCCATCAGAAGAAAACGACGTCATCCTCACACACCAAATCTATTAGCCTGCTTGCAGTTATACTCATGTAATCTTCCTTCTTTTCTGTTCCAGTGGATAAGCAGTACTGTTTCAACCTAAGTCCTGCTTCAACTGCTTCAACCTAATCCATGTGGACTTGTACCCCATCCTTTCCCACATCCTCCAGGTCCTTTCACTAGTGGTATCCGATTTTCTCTCCGACATTATCACATCTTCCCTTTCTACTAATTATGTTCATCACTACAAAAATACAAAATAAAAATACCTTTGACCTCTCCAGCTACCTCTCCATTTCCTTGTTTCTAGTCATAGCAAAACACCTTTAAAAATTGTCCTTGCCCTCTGTTTTTACTTCCTCACCTACCTCTGATTCTTTCTTCAACCTACTCTAGTCAGGCTTATATCCCCAACACTTCCTCAAAAAACACTCTTTCAAGGTCACCATTGACTGTATGCTGCCAAATCCACGGGTCAACTCTCAGTACTCGCCTCACTTGATCTCTCAGAAGCATTAGGTCTGGCTCCTTTCTTCCTGAAAGACTTGCTTCATTTGGCTTCCAGAAAAATCACATGCTCATGGACTTCCTCCCACCTTACCATCCCTTCCCTCCTTGTCTTAAAGATCTCCCCTCTTTTGGCTTCTGAGTGTTGCTATACCCCCAAGATCAGTACTTAGCCCTTTCCCTTTCAGTTCAGCCCAAGCCCCTGGCCTCCAGACTCATATAGTCAGCTGTCTACCTGGGATCTCCACTTGCATGTTTAACAGACATTTCAAACTCAACTTTTCTAGGACTGAAATCCCTCCCTGCTCGCCTCCATCCAATTGGCTCTGCTCCTCAACATGGTTAGATTTTTTTTGGCCTAAATAATAACTCCATGGGACTTCATAGGAAAAACAACAACAACAACAACAACAACAACAACAACAACAAAAACAAAAAACAAAAAAACATTCCCAGAGTCATCTAGGTCCCAAAATCTAGAGACAATTCTTGATTTTTTTTTTAATATTCACACTTCATATTCAATCTGTCTGCAGGTCTTGTAAGCAGTTTCTTCAAAATTTACTGCAAATCTAACCACTTCTCACCCCCTCCACCACAACCACACAGTCTAAGCCACCATCATCTCTCACCTGGATTAGTGTTGTGTTTCCTGACTGGCCCCTAGCTTTCACTCTGGCCCCTTTATAGTCTATATTCCATACAGCAAGCTGAATGATCTTTCTAAAACGTATATCACGTCATGTCCATCCCTGGCTTAAAACTTTACATCACGCTTAGAATAAAGTCTAAACTCCTTCCCTTGCTTTACATTCCCTAGGCCTTGCTTACCTCTCCATCTAACTCACCAGTTTCCTCAGGTCGTTATGAATATAAAACTAGATTTACAAAGGAACTTTTAAATTATTAGGCACCATAAGTAGATGATGTTGTTGCTATGGTTATATTGGATCAGTTGCCCTCTGGGAAAGGGTTTAAACATGTCTTCTAAACATAAAGTGTAATTCCTGCCAATTGCTGTATATTATTACAAACAGATTGTGTAACAGGCAAATTCTTTCATTCTCATTAATAGGTTCAGTCATTACCCTCTTGCTATATATTTAACTTTGTCTTTTTTCCCTTCTGGATGTGGGATGTCCCTTGCAGGAAACAGCAGCTGTGTCACTAACCCTGGATGTGGTCCAAGGCCATTTCCATATCCTGTGGGAGAAGCATCCCCTCAAAGTTTGTTTTTGCAGCACAAAGTAGAAGAAAGATCATTTTTAAAAATATACATTGTATACAGCAGTTTTTGTCCAGAAGTGACTTCTGTATGACCCGAAGAGATGACTAGGTCTCCAATTTTGCAACTTGTACTGAGCTAGTCATTAGAATTATTCCATCCATCACTTGGGTGAAATAGGCTCTGGAATGGAATTTAGCAGCCAGAAATAATGTATAATGACTCGGGAGGGAAAATGAAGGATGTGGCACCCATTTTAAAGAATAGGAGCTTACAGAAGAGGAAGTCAATGACTGAGTTGCCCCAAAATTCCAAAGCCAAGCAGCTAACATTTTTTTCCCTTCAAAAGGGTAGCATGCCAGTTTCATATTTTACCCAAGAAGAAATGATGGTAGGACCAGAAGAGAACCTTAGAAAATACAGCAATATGTTGTGGATCACCAATACTACTTTCTGAGTTCTAATTTTCTTAGGGAGGTTTTCCATAATTCGACTCCATGGCCTCAATTCGTGCAAGAGCTGGTGTGCTGAAGCACAACATGCCAAATCTGACACAATGCCAAGAAAATCCTGATGGTGGTTTCCTAAATGAGTTTCTAACTTTCACAAATAGCCAAAACCATTGGCGCTAAGATATTTGCCTTAAGTGACTTTTATTTTTAGATGAAAAGTCAACAAACACACGAACAATCTGGGGATTCAAGCAATGAGCCCAATGGGTGATATCAATATGGAGTCATGTCTCAGGTCCCAAGGGGGATGAATCACGGGCCTCCTCAGGACAAGCCAGAGCTGACTGCAGGGAGGACAGCTGGGCACTGGCTAAACTGAACCGCCAAGGGATGCAGGAGGCTGTGGCTTTTTGTGGTTACCATCTCGTTGTACACAGAGGGAAAAAAAAATACAATAAGACTAAAAAAAGAAAAGAAGAAAAGATTCCAAAGCTACCCTGAAAATGAGCCACAAAATCCCAACATGATTTGCAGTCACACTTCAGATGTTTGCCATCTATTTCATTTAGCCTCCTTCAGACTTTCCCTTCTAATTCTTAGACGGCACATCTCTCTTATAAATTCACTGCTCTTGTTCATGTCTTTATGTAGCAGCAAGATGTTCCCTACTTGGGGAAATAGGCATGGCTTTCTTGTCTCAGGACTTTACATGGGGGTGAAGTAAAGACACTAGAGCAGCAGCCTTGATAACAGATACGCAGCACACATACTGCCCCCTTCCCCCGCATAGAGCTCAGGGGGCTGCTAGACAATTACAATATAGCACTCCAAGCCACCACTATTAGCCATGTGGAGTAGAATGGAAGATGGAACCTATTTGCCATTTCTGGCTAGAAGCATCCAGATATTACAGAAAGAAGAAGGAGGAAGAGGAGAAGAAGGAGGAGGAAACACATATTCTCTACAGGAAGAAAAAACATGATCAATGGCAAAACCAAAACAAGTATGAGAGAATTCAAATGTCTGCCTTTACTCTTGTAGGTGGACATAAGCCTGAAGATTTAGCTCTACTGGGAAGAGTATGCCTAAGAGGGAGGACATGGGCTTTGCCACGTACTGGCTGTCCTGGGATTCTGAGGAATTTATTCAACTTCTCTGAGGCTGTTTACTCACTTGTGACTGTGCAGGTAAAATAGCTGCTTTACAGGTTTCTATAAAAATTACAAGAGAAAAATGAAAATAAATACTTGGGTCCTGATTAAAGATAACTCCTTTTCTGATTAGCTATCTGGTGTTCTAGTTCTTAGAAGCAACTCTACCCAGCTTTAGTAATATTTCCTTAGTGAAAAAACAACACCTTTAAATTTAATCAGTGATAAATAAATAGCAGAATTCTGCAAACTCTTTTTGGCATCCAGATCAATAGCCATTAAGATAAGAATCAATTCTAGAATGTTCCCCCATGAGCTCTTCTTTTCTATGTGGTTGCCAGAGGCCTCGGAATGCTCATACTCTTAAAGATACATTACAAAACAATGCATTTTTCAGAAATTTTCCTTTGTTTCCCCTTTTCTACCCAAGTTGTGACCCCAGCAGTTGCCTCCATCGCTAAAAATTCCACCTCCTTAGGACCCAACAGAACTACCTCTTGATCCCTCTCCTCCAAGAGAAGATGACCATTTTGGCCTGCATCTTTTATCTGGGTCATACTGATCACAAACCTAGCCTTTCTGAGTAACCTTTTTCAGTCCTGAGTCCTCTACCTAAAATACTCTCCTCCAGTTTTCTGCCTCATGGATTCACCTCTTGTCACCTCCATTAGCCTTCTCTGGACTTCCCCATTCCTAAGAAGCAATGGCTCCCTTCTCATGCATTCCTTCAATCCTTATAAACCTTATTTCAAATATCTGTTCATGGATCTTACTCTACTTTATGTTTTCTTTTTATATTTTCAAGTCTGGCATATAGTAGGTATTAAATAAATATTGAGTAAGCAAATTAATGAATAAACTAATTCTTAAAAGGTCTCAGTTTTTCAAAGGGCCCCTTACAACTCATGCATAAGAATATAGGTCTGTGGTAAGTCTTGGAGTCCTCCAAATCAGCTGTAAAAAATAGGAAGGTGGGGAGCTTCCCATTTCATAGATACCATCTAATTTAGTCTAGATAATAAAACCACTACCAAGGAAATGAATATCAAGCACAATTTGAAAAATATTATTGGCGTCATCTTTTAGTTTCAACAATATATCTCATGAACGGTTTTATTAAGTGGCCATTTTATAAAGGCTTTTAGGTTGCTCATCACCCTGGACCAGACACAATTACAAGGATTCCACAGCAGTCTGCAGTCCCTTCCTGCATTTTATAAAGAGCACTTCAAAATGCTCTGGAAAAATCTGTTTTTATGTCCTAAAGCTCCTAAGAGTGAAATGTTACAGTTGGAAGCTGCCCGAAGCTCATTTATACACTGAAGTTATTAATCCCCTTCTTATATGTTTGATATAAGCCCTAGGGCACTTGGGAGAGTGATCCAATTACCCAATTCAGAGAATTGCCCTTTTCTTTCAACCAAGTTCAGAGCTCTGAAATTTTGTTCCACCAATGACTTTTTGTTTCAGTCAAACAAGGTCACGGAAGAGGCCAATATCTGCCAAGGCCAACAGGGGTTTCATTTACATGCCCACTAATTCCAGCGACATAAGAACCTCTTGAGAGCATTCAACTAGGGTGTGGGACAACAGCCTGTTATTTACTTACCAGCTCCCAAAGCTACCACAGGCAGTTTTTTGCTATTTAACATTTTTGGTTACCATTTTGAACTTAATCAAACTCATCTTCCATGCATCTGGAAGATGCAGTGGAATTTGCCAGTAGGCAAGGAACCCCTAGGGATATGTTCCGATGAGCCCTGAGGGAAGGCGGCTCCACCAGGCACACTCTGCATTTCCTTAAAGTTGAACATTTCCAAAGGTGGCCGGTTCATGACTATAAATCAGCAGTTTTCTTTTACTGTTCATCATCTTCCACAGGCTTATAGTAGTGATTTTTATTTGTTTATATTTGTTGTTTCCTTTATAATGAATATTAAAACATGAGCCGGTCTACTTTAGTTAAGACTGGAACACTTCCAACATGGCCAGAGAGAAGATGGTCTGGCCAATGTCCTGTCATTGTCAGAGACACAAGCTATCTGTTGGAATGGACTGTGGTGTGTTTGTTGTTTGAAGCTAATGAACAATTGAGAATAAGCATTTAGCAGACAGTCCAGAGAAATAAGGCAAGATGTCATTCTATTTACCAAAATGTCCAGGACCCCACTTTGTGAATTTGTGAACAATTCAAATGACACTAAGGTTGTTAAGAGAAAAGTTCATCTTAGGGATGTTTATTAAATTCAAGGATAACTAGTTATCAAAAAAATATGTTTCTTCAATTTACCAAACAGTGATACCAGTCTTTGAACTGTTCTGTGTTTGCAATACAGCAATCAACAGAAACATCTGGAAAACTCTCCTTCCTGCCTGAGTATTTCACAAATGTATTAAAATTATCACTGGAAAAAAGTCAGGAAATGAAAAGGGAAGGGAAAAATTATATTCTTCCAGTGGCCCAATCATAAAGCCAATAGTTTTTGCATCTGATATGTCAAAGAGGTGACAAAATTTTATAAACAGTTGGAAACATGACTGATAAAAAGCAAAGGAAGAAAAGATAGCTTAAAAATAGAATTTAGACTGTCATACAGTTTCTGATACATACTGCTCAGTTGAGAGAATATCTTGTTTTGGGAATAAGAGGAAAGAATTCATAGATCGTACTTATTAGTTAATGAATCTGGTCAATGAAAGGCCCTCCCTGGGGTTTAATCTCAAGCCTTGAAATTCATCATGTGGTTTGGGAAAGTCTTACTCTGCCACCTAACCTCAGTTTCTCCAGATGAAATATGTACGTTGTCTGAGACAGCATGAGTCATCGAATAGAATGCCTCTGAAAATAACACTGCTTGCAAATGCAAGCTCTGAGCTTCAACTGCCTTCAGCAGTCCAGAGACCTAAAACCTGGACAGCCTAAGACAAAGAGGATAGTTCTGTGCTTTCTAGCAGTGCGATCAAGGTGTGGGTAAATATCATCTCACATCTTTCCTCATTAAACAGCTAAACTGGGCACAGAACCTGATCCAATATTCCATATTTCATATGCAGGCCTTTGCCTTCCCTCCTAGTCCCCTGAAGCTCTGGCATTGAAGTCTGTTCTGAGGCAACCCACAAAGTACTTTTTCCTCCCACCTCACTTTCACTTGGCTGTGAATTCCAGCACTGGGGATCCAGTCCCAAGCACGTTCTTCAGGCCCAGGATAGGAGGAGAAATGTGCCGGGTTACTAAATCCCTGGTGCACTCACCCCAGCGCGGCCTCCCCACAGCCGGGGGAAGTCAGATGCCAGCATGGAGACACGGCATCTCTCTGCCCCAACACCTGCCAATTCCTGCCTAAAACTATCCAAAGAACGCAGGGGTCTAGGGAGCCTGAGTGGGAAAAGGGTAACTGGCAGAAGGGAAAACACGATCCTGGTCTCAAAACAGCAATAAAAATAAAATTAAACCCTCCCCCACACACATAAGATTCTTTATGTCTTCAATTGAAGCTGCCTGGGTACTTCACACTGGAACTACGTGCAAAAGGATTTTCTGCACAAACAAACCACACACACAACAGACCTTACTGCTCCCTTGAAGGGGCTTATTTAAGGCCAAACAAGGCCTCCCATCATTCCTGGGAGAGATCATTGTCCCCCTTGTTGCCACAGCGCCCTGTGAGGCTGTGGGAAACAAATGACCTCAGCGGCACTGCAGTGTGTGTCACTGCAGAAGAAAAGAGAGGCGAGGGGGCCGGGGGAGGGAGGGGGGCTGCTGGCGAGCCAAGCCCTCCATGGCGCAGCCGCCCTCCAATGGTATCCCTCCAGGCACAGCAGGAATGAGGCGCGCGGGCCCCAGGAGTCTCCAGCCAGCCAGTAACGGGATTAAGCTCCCATTCCCCAGAAGCAAAGCGTCTTTCTGGATGTCCTGCTGCTCCTCCCGATCAATCTGGCCTCTAATTGGCCCTCCTCACAAAGTGCCCAATGACTGCTAGTGTCTCACTTTGTTTAATGGGTGTCTTGAGTCAAGACGGGCCCTCCTGAGGCCCATGCAGGCGAGTGGTGGCGGAGGAGGGGAGGCGGGAGAGCAAGGGAGTGGGCTAGCTGGGGAGGGGGCAAGGGACAAATAAAGGGGTAGCAGTCCACAGGGGGGGGCAGATGGAAGCATGGGGGGGGGGGGAGAAGGAGGCAGGAGCGCGGGATGGTGAAGCCGAGCTGGAGTAAGCACTGAGCAGAACTTTCCTCTGCCACAGACTGTGCGGGCACTGGAGACCGAAGTCGCCGTGTCCTCGCTCTCACTCAGGGCACATGCGTGCAAACAAGCCGGCAGCCCGGCCCCCGTGGGCTTTTCTGCAGCGGATCTCACCCTAACACATCATCGATTTTACCCCTTCAAAGAGCTCATCAAGCGATTTCCGTCTTACGCGTGGGCCCGCAGAAGCATGACAGTGAAGGGCAGGCTCTGAGTCCCCCTAAGGTGATACCTGTACCTTCAGCATACACAGAGACAACGCACAGAGATACGCACAGAGACAACACACAGAGACAACGCACACAGCGGCCACCACCACCAATCTCCCTTTCCGGGGCTCCCTGGTAGGTTACAAGCCTGCTGGAAACACTGAGGTCGAGCAGCACATTTACCGTTCAGAGATGACCCCTGCTCTGGCCCTCTGCTCCTAGCCATCCCACTGAACCACAGAGCTATGTGAACCGCAGGGTGACAAGCAAAACTGCAGGAGGAGGACAAGAGTGGGAGCAGGTGAGCAGAGCACAGCACGCGGGAGTGGGGAAGCCCGAGTCAGGGCAGGAGTCCCTGAAGGCGGTCCATCTCCACGCTGGGGAGCATGTAGAAGATACAGACAAGGAGAAAGAATTAAAATAAAATATTATCTATTAACACATATACATACATAACTACATCATAAAGTTTATGTATGAAATTCCTTTTATAGATGTATGCATTTCCTATGCAAATATGGAATGTATGGCTGTATACATTTTTTTTTACTGACTGTTTAATCACCTATATTCATGCACCAAATATTTACTCAGTGCATAGTACCCATTTTTGAAAAAGAGCTGCAAATACTGAGTTTATCTCTAGGCTTTGTTTTGGCCTCTATAAAGAGGGAGGCATGGTGTTTTGCAGTCCTAAAGGTAAAGAGACCAGAGAGGGTAGCTGAATATGAAAAACAATTTTGTACCAAAAACCTTTCCTCACAAAACAGCCTCAACTGTGGTAATACAGGTTTTTGCAGCAGCTTGGCAACTGGGAAATACTGGTTTGGAGAAGCTAGGTTTGGTGCACAGAGGTCCTGCCCATTTTGAGTTGTTTCCCAGGAATGCGGACGCTTCTGGGTTGCCCTTCCTCCTCCTGGCGGTGCCTGGGGAAGTGCGAGAGCACCAGAGGCCTTTCCCAGATACACTCAGGCCCCTGAAAATACAAATGACAGATAAGAATGAGAAGGATTTGGTACACTACTTTTCTATTAGGTTTCTGTTAGGCCCTAGGCTTAGTATTTTTCAGAGTGGGATGATTATGAAAGAGCATAGACTCTAGGACCAGAAGCTGGGACCCAAGCTCCCCAAATTAACTTGTCTGTTGTCTCCACCACCTGATCTGGGAAATGAGGTTTGTCATGGTACCCACATCATCAGACTGTTGTGAGAATTACAACTGTGTTATAAGAATATGAGTCAAGGGGCACCTGGGTGGCTCAGTCAGTTAAGTGTCCAACTCTTGATTTCGGCTCAGGTCATGATCTCAGGGTTGTAAGACTGCAGAGAGATGGGCTCCACGCTGGGTGTTGAATCTACTTAAGATTCTCTCTCTCCAAGACAACTATCATATGATTTCTCTCATCTATGGAACATAAGAACTAGGATGATCGGTAGGGGAAGAGAGGGATAAAGAAAGGGGGGGTAATCAGAAGGGGGAATGAAACATGAGAGACTATGGACTATGAGAAACAAACTGAGGGCTTCAGAGGGGAAGGGGGTGGGGGAATGGGATAGACCAGTGATGGGTAGTAAGGAGGGCACGTATTGCATGGTGCACTGGGTGTTATACACAACTAATGAATCATCGAGCCTTACATCGGAAACTGGGGATGTACTGTATGGTGACTAACATAATATAATAATAATAATAATAAAAAAATCATTTAAAAATAAAAATAAATAAATAAATAAATAAAATAAATCCTAAAAAAAAAAAAAAAAAAAGATTCTCTCTCTCCCTCTGCTCCTCCCCCTCCCTCTCTGGAAAAAAAATAAGAATATGAGTCAATAAATGAAAAATTCTTATATAACAGTGCTTGGCACATAGTTATTAAATATCAGTTGTAGCAATTATTAATCTTAATTCATGTATTTCCCTAGTCTCACTCCCTTTTAGGAATTTTAATACCTCATTCAAGGATTAATAAACATGACAAGAGCTAACATTTACATTTTTCAAGAACTCACTACATACCAGGCACTGGGGGTTATTTATGTGTATTATCCATATTTAATTCTTATTCCCTCAGGGAAGTCTGGAGGCGTCTTTTTTTTTTAAAGATTTTTTATTTTATTTATGTGATTTTTAAATTTTATTTATTTATTTATATTATTTATTTTATTTATTTATTTATTTTTTTTTTTTAAGATTTTTTATTTTATTTATGTGACAGAGAGACAGCCAGCAAGAGAGGGAACACAGCAGGGGAGTGGGAGAGGAAGAAGCAGGCTCCCAGCTGAGGAGCCCGATGTGGGGCTTGATCCCGGAATGCCGGGATCACTCCCTGAGCCGAAGGCAGACGCTTAACGACTGCGCTACCCAGGTGCCCCTGGAGGCATCTTCTTAAGGCCTCTGACAGAGGCTCTGTATGAGCTTGACCCATATGATATGGCTGATCTTCAACTGTTCTGGAGCTATAAAAACAGCGACTTCATT
This sequence comes from Ursus maritimus, assembly GCF_017311325.1. Classification (NCBI taxonomy): domain Eukaryota; kingdom Metazoa; phylum Chordata; class Mammalia; order Carnivora; family Ursidae; genus Ursus; species Ursus maritimus. Next base: position 31,004,390 of record NW_024425008.1, read on the forward strand.
TAATTTAGCCTAATTACTTTAGGGTGACTGAAAAGAGATCAGGGAAATAAAGGGTAGTTCAAGGAAAGTGGATACATGAGACAAGGAGGCTACCCTTTGCTCCATTCCCAGCCCTGGAGCTAAAACATAATGAGAGGGTATGGTTCCTAGAGAGAAACCAGGAGACAGGATGATAACAGGTACAGAAGGAGACTGACTAAGGGTCTAGGGAACCCAGTTAAAGGACAAAGTGTAAAAGCCATCAGAAAGATTTCCCCAGGCTCAGAAAACAATTTCAGGGCCATTCATTCAATCGACAGATATTTACTGAGCATCTAGGTGAGAGACCATGAAACAGAGTGGAAATGAGTAAGATCTGCATTCCAACTTTGGTCCAGTCATTTGCTAGCTGTATGATGCTGGCTGAGTCTCTTAACTCCTAAGCCTCAGTTTCCTCATCTTCAAGCTGCAGATGATACCATCTATGATGTAGGGTAACTGGGAGGATTAGGGATAAGACATGAGAGAAACACATGGGATAGTGCCTAGCACGTGGCATGTGCCCAATAAAGCGTATTGCCATTATTACTGTTACTACGGCTGCTGCTGCTACTAATGCCACTGCTGCCACTGCCACCACAGGTATTGTGTTACACACCCAAGGTTGCTCCCTGCTCTCAAGGATGTCAGCCATGGAAGGAAGGCTCAGGGCATTTAGGGCAGCTTTATATGGCCAGAGGACTCTAGCAGGGACAGGTACAGAGAAAGCACCTGGAGAGGGAGTGGCACCTGCAAAGGGGAGAAGCCCAACATGCAGGCCCTAAGCTGGGAGCTGGGAAGCAGCTGAGTTTAAGGGTGTTTGGCGGGGAGGAGGGACAAGGAAGGAGAAAAGGCCCCCGAAAGGTGGCTGGGCCACTGGATGGAGAAGAACGAGTAAGAGCATCTTCTCCTCTATCTTCACCAGGAAATCAAGAACGAGGAAGACAGACACATTTTAAGAGATTCTTCTTTTAACTGCTGAGGAATTTGGGGGGATTGTTTGTGTGTTCACTGTTCGAGAACAAGGAGCCCAGCCCAGGCCGACCAGGGTTCCCCAGCAGCCTGCAAACGCAGAGAAAGGTCAAAAGTAAACAAGTAAAAAGTACCCAGGCCAAAGGCAAACCGAGGTTTTGTTTTGTTTTTTTCTTTCTCCTACTTCCAGTCTCTGAAAGGACCCCTCTCCAAAGTCTCTATTTCAAAAACAAAAAGAACAGACAGTTCCAGCTTCTAAATATTGGCAGAGATGAACAACCACTCTTTTTAGAGAAATAAAAAACACACCACCCACCACCCACAACTTTCAGCAACATTTTTGCCAGCAGCATTCAAAATGATTCCCCTGCGTTGGCCAAGAGGAGCCCTCAAAAGGTGAAAACCCGCGCAGATATGCATGGCTTCTGCGGGAGGTCATTGCCAGGCCCTGCTGTAAGGCTCTGCTGCAAGGCTCCTGACCAGCCCCCCTGTGCTTCCAGGCAGCAGCTGTTGGTGTTCACCACTGAGCACCCAGAAGCAAGGAAAGAGGGGGTTTTGTCTGCATTCTGCCTAGTGATTGCCATCCCCCCCAAACCAGCCCCGCACCCCGCCAGAGCCCTCTTCCAAAACAACAAAACATGCTTCCTTCCCGTGAGCTAAAAGAAATCCAATCACCCAGAAAGGGAGACTTTATGAGCTTTCTGGGGGCTCTGGACGGATGGAAGGGATTAAAGGGAGGTGTGCTTTATGTCTTTTGTAGTTTACTCTCCCACTGCCGCATGGAGTAGCCAATTCCCCACCCTCAGACCGGTCTTCTTATTCCTGTTGGTGAGCTGTCTTTCTCCCTTCTGCACCTGTGGTTTTTCATGAGTTGGAGAGAGGATGCAGTAAAACTTCCATTTCAGATGCATCATGAAACTCAGAGAGGCTGGCTGATGGCAGCTCTAAGTAGGTGAACTACTCCTGGCTGTCGTAGCAGCTCCTCTGCAGAGAGGGCTCCAAGAATTCGGTCACTACTTGCTAGGACCGCAGCGGAGGGGAACAGCCCAGGGACACCTTCTCTGCAATTAGCATCTCCAATTAGCAGTGTGAAGGTCTTCTTTTGTTAAGGATACTCAAATGTCATGGTATAGTAAGTCATAGAATATTCTTAAAATATCTTTCTAATGGCTTTAAAATTTTTTCTTTACTATAGGCTTTCATATCTTGCAATCTACCTGACAAATGATTTATAGTCCAGACCCTGCATTCCATGGACCAACCAGACCATAACACTCCCAGAGTTTTTAGACTGCGCTAAGTGAGTAAGTCACAATAGGAAAAATACAAATAGGCAATAAACACACCAAAGATGCTCAATCTGTCTAGCAATCAAAGGAAAGCAAATGTAATCAACTGTAAGATATCATTTTCATATAAGAGGTTCGCAAAGATTGAAAACAAATGTAACCCCCAGTGTAGGTATGCAAATTGATACCTTCCTGATAGGTAGCTGGCAGTACACATAAAAATAGAAATATGCCCATCGATATCATTTCAGGAATGCATCTTAAGGAGATAGACAAGTTTGTAAATCTGTATGTAAAAAGATGGCTATTACAAGCTTTCTTTATGATGGTAAAAAAATAGAAAAAACATTCAATAACCAACAATTGGGAAATGAAGAGCTATTTAATGGACTGTCATATGTAGCCACTCTAATTAATAATGTTGTTCTGTATATGAACATTCAGCCGACTCTGGGGATATTACTCAGTAAGACTGGTATTAATGTTTTCTTTACACAATGCAAAGACTTAAACAAAAAAAAAAGTTGTGTCTCCAAAAACCAGGCAAAATAAGAAGCAGGATGTAAAAACGTATTTGCACTAGGATCACCAAAACAGGAATGCCAGCTCTACTATTCCTGAGCAGGGTCCCCTCGGCGGCAGCCTGTACCCCTCCAGTGATGAGACAAGAGTCCTCTTCCCTATGCACCATAGTCCCCTTGCCATCTCCCCGCCCCAGCCAGAGAGCTCACAGCCTTCACTGGAATTTTTCCTAAATGCTGAAAGGTACTCAGATACTACTCTCATACTGCGATTATCTTCTCCTTTTACAGAAAGGGAAACTGAGCCACTTTGAGATCTAGAGGCTTACACAAAGGCATTTCAGACCTCAGAACCTGAAATGGGACTCTGAATTCAAAATTCAGTCTTGAGTTCACCATTAAATTGTCTTTTTCTCACTCAAATCATAGATGATTCCAGAGGCTAGCCTGTAAGTTCCCAAGGGTTGACCTGACTTACCTTCCCCACCAGGCAGCAGAAGGTTTTGCGGCTTTTAAGCCTCCAATGGCCCAGTCAAAACCATTATTGGAATATGCGAAAGCTCTTGTAATAGGCAACTACGTCTATTGCACCACAAATAATAGTGACTATGGCTCCTTTTTCTAAGTTCTTCACTACTTTACAAGTCATCTCTTTGTCAAGGAAACATTACCATTAGAGTCAACACTTGTAAATAGTTTTTGTTTCATGGAAGTGGTGACGAGAACGGATCACATACTTGTTTTTTGTTTAACATCACAGGTGGTTCTTATATTGTGTACACGTGATTGGAGTACATCCCTTTAGAGACCGTGGGCTTGGGTTACCCCACATGGTTATACCAGTTGGGTGGCCTGAACTTCCCCAAAACCTATTATTAGAAGCATAGCTATGTGGACACAGGGAAAGTCTTACTGAACCATTCCCCCAAAGTGGCAGCTTTTTGGAAGAATTTTAAGTGAAGTGTTGACAGTTCTGTGCTCTGTTCCTCCTGCTCCAACAACCAGACAACAGTGGCCGAGGCCTGTGCCCCTCAACACCCCACTCTCTGCTCTGTTATAACCTGGCTCCACCTCTGCTCCCAAATTTTTATCCTCTCTGCTGTTGACCCCATGGCTGCCTGGAAACCCACCTTTCTCAACCCTGGTCTTTGATCTCATCTTGCCCAAGTGCCAACGAAACTACTCAGGTTCATATGATCTCACTAGAATATGGTGATCTCAATCCTTTGTGGGCCTACCACTACCATCAATGCATCACTTTATCTTTCTCTATAGGGTTAAATAGGGTGACCATAATTTATCTCCTATATTTTTTAAAGGTAAAGGAGGTGCTACTGGCAATTATGCCAAAGACACTAGGCATAAACCAGAACAAGCCTCAGAAATTGGGATATGTGTTCATCCTAGATCTCAAGAAAACAACACAAAATAGGGAGAGGTTAGGGAAGAGGCCAGACAGAGTTGTTTTGTTCTCAACCCACTTTCTGACATCGCTAGTAATTAAAAACCTTAGAAACTTCCAAAGAGTTTTGTGCTTGCTTTAGGAACTAGAAAGATGAGAAAAGTTTTATGACAATACTTTGTAGGCTAAGCATGGGGAAATAAATAGTGCCATCCCTGCCCTCCCCATTTTATCCTTCCTCCTGACCCCATCAGATTCCTACCTGCTGATAATAAAAGCAAAGGACACAGGCAGGCCAATCCTTGGCGACCTCAGAAAGGATAAAGAGGAGTGAATGGGTTCAGGTGCTGACCTAGAAGAGCCTCAGAGAGCTTGCACTGCTAGGGGTCCCAGAAACCCCCGAAGCCCCCCGTCTGAAGCTAGTAAGCCCCTCCCAAACGCAACAAGGTAAGCAGTCCTGTCTTTCAGTTCCTGGTGAGGGGGATGAGAAGAGAGTGGAGAGGAGTTCCCAGGCCCATGCCCAAGGCAGCAGTAAGGGAAAGCTGTTCTGGTGATCCAATGTCCTTTTGAACTTAATGTCCCTTAGAAAGGGCCCTGGTCTATTAGGATCAGCTGGGGTCTCTGGTGGCATCAGCCTAGGAACCGAGGTGCTCTTTGGAGAGGAGCGCTCTACAATCCAAACAACCATCTTCTACGTGAACACTTAGAGCCCACCCAACTGCAAGTTGGAAGGTTTTAGGAGGGATCTCTCCATGTGGGGAAGGGGGTGGCCTGGTCACTTCCCAGGTACTTGTTAGCTTTCAGAACATGTCCATATGAGGTGTGAGGAATAGCCACAGGACAAATAATTTGCTTTGGCATCCTCGCAAGTGATAATAAATAGTTACAGAAACACAGCGTCGCACAGCTGTTTAGGCCCTCTTCTTATTCTACATTCTCTCCTCACCCAATCTCATCCCCTGCCTCATTCTATCACTCACTCATTCAACTAACATGTATTCATCCACACTCAGGGTTCGATTACCATCTACGGGGAGAAGACTCTCAAATGTCTATCTCTAGCCCAGACCCCTATGTCCTCCTGGTACATTTTCTCAGTGTCTTAAAGGCACCTCAAACTTGACAAACTCATATTCAGCCCTTGAATTCATTCCCTTCACTTCCTCCCCATCACCATTACCCCAGTGCAAACCACCAAAATATGCCACGTGGAAAATCTCATCTGCCTCCCACTGGGATTTCCTGCTCCCCACATGCCTGTAATTCTTTACCCTGCAGCCAGAGTGACCTTTCCAAAAAGTAAATCTCACACTTCAACCCACTCTTTGCTTGAAACAAGTCAATGGTTTCCCTTTACTCATAGAATAAGGACCAATTCCCTATCTTGGTGTGCTTCCTAACTTCCTAGGCAGCTGCACCTAAGACGGCACATATCCTCAGTTTCAGAGTGTCTCACGTGGGCAGTGTGCACTCTGACCTATTTCCATGCAATGCTGTCTCCTAACCAACACCTACTCACCCTTCTAGCCCCAGGACATCTCCCTAGCAAAGTCCTGGAAAGTATGTCAAATTCTCCTGTTAACTCTCTTAGCCAATGCACACTCCCCTTTGAGGTAAGGATCACAGCTGTAATCTGTCATTTACTTGGGCTTCTTTGATTCACGGCTGTCTCTTCCTTCAGACTGTAAGCTCTGTGTGGACAGTGGCCGTGTCTGTGTGGCTTACCACAGGCACTCATTAAATAATTATTGAATAAAGAAAAGAGGGAAGGAAGAAGGCAGGGGGAGGGTGTATTCCCATGCTCCCTGAACATATTCTGAACTTTTCTACTTTTGGAATTTTGTTTATGCTGTTCTCTCAGTCTAACAGATTCTTCTTCCCCCTGCTAGTCAAATCCCTCATTCCCACCCAAAGCCCAGTTTCAGTGTCTCCATTCTGTATCTGCCCTTCATTTCTGGCATTCTTTGAATCTGGACTTGATTAGGGTGATTCATATACACAGTCACCTTTTGAGAGGGTCCACGTTTCGTTTGTCTTTCTCTCCCACCCCCACCCTACCCCAGCACGATCAATCTCTGGATTTAGGACAATGCCTTCCACAGGTTTACTGAAAAGGACTGAGGTCAGCTAAGCACCGTTAATAAGGTTGGAGCCATGAAGAGAAAATTTCTTTATTCTAGAGTTAGGAGGTACCATAGTGTATAGTCACACTGCTGCCCAGTACCATCCTACTCAGGTCTTCATGGAAGCTATGCTGGCAGTTCTGCTAGAGTTAGAAAAAAAACAACTTTTTTTTTTTTTTTTAACTAGGCTTCATATACGGCATGGAGACCAACGCAGGGCTTGAACTCACGACCCTGAGATCAGACCTGAGCTGAGATCAAGAGTTGGACGTTTGACCGACTGAGCCACCTAGGCACCCCTCTGCTAGATTTTTTTCTTTAAAAAGAAGCCAAACAGATGCGATTTCTATCTTCTAATATCCCACTATCTAAAATGGAGGATCATAATAAGTCAAATACTTAAATGTCAGCATTAGGGTAAGTGTGTTTAGTGGGTTTGATGAATGGAGGTGGAGGGAGTTAGCTACCCTGGGGCAACCATCACCTCCCGTTCACTCCATCAGGGAAACTGTCTATCTTCACTTAATTCTATTTACTTAACATGAGCCTAAAGAAAACTTGTTTTACTTTATCCATCTGTCTCATGGTTGCCACAATATAATTTTCGAATGAAATTTCTAAATGCGGACCACACACGCTATTTCAGTGGACCTAACGCTGATTTATGCTAAGACTGGGGGAAGGGAGATACTCTGAAGAAAGATGCTTAGCCAGCAGTTTTCTGACTGCCAGCCATTGCTTGCTCTGCTGTAGCAGCATGCAGATGTCGTTTAGTGTCTCAATTACTTCTGGATTTGGCCCATTCGAGAGTTATATCGTCTATGCTCTACCAAGTAGGCATGAAAGTCAAAACTGTGATTCTTAAGACAACCATGGTGATAGAATATAAATTAAAAAGTCCTTGCTTGCTTAGCCTTCATCTGAAAACATCAGAATGCAATTTGTTGGACAGATTCTATAATCTGCAGATGAAGGCAGTTATAGGGCTCAAGTTTATCCAGCGTTAACAAGCCCTAATAGTCTAGTTCGGCTCAGACATAACAAACGGAAATGGCTTTAAATTATCCTTCCCTAGAGACATGATTTCATAAGAGAACAAACTCTATATGCGCACAGAGAGATTTCCAATGTAAACATGTGGTGGAAGCTAAAAGCTGCAGCAGGGTTTCAAGCCTGGATATGCCAATGGGAGGGTATTTGATTTCAAAGACACCGATTTCCTCCCAGTGCAATAGCATGCATGCTTTTTTTGCTGACTACACTTTGAACTGCAGAGTACACACAAGCTTGCATATATGTGTAATTTTATAGTTTTCTTTCTAGCTAGGATATTAATAGATTTTAGCCTTTTCCATGCACAAGTATGGCTGGGATACAGATGCTTAGGGATAGAGTTCCTCATGGAAAACACAAGGCTCACTCATCACCTGGGCTGTCTGAAATGTAGACTGGCCTCTGAGGCTTTGGGAAATGCAAGGTGAGCAACTTGGCACTTCCATGTTCAAGCAGGACATCAACCCAGCCCCCTCTGAACATGAAAAAGTGAGGAAAGGAGAATTCCCTTGCACTACACAGAGGGCAGAACACCCTAGCTTGTTCCCTTGGGGCTAGTCAGGTCTAAAAAGCCTAAGACCAAGACTTTACAACGACAATCATCTGATGTCCATTTGGCCTATAGGCCAGATGAAGTCTGCCTCCTGTTTTTTGAATGGCCCATGAGCTAAGAAGTTTTTAAATAATAGGGGGAAAAGGCAAAAAAAAAAAAAAAATTGTGACATGAAAACGATATGAAATTCAGGTTTCAGTGTTCATAAAGTTTTACTGGAACACAGCCATGCTCATTTGTTCATGTATTGTCTATGGTTGCCTTCATGCTGCAGTGGCAGAGCAGCTGCGACAAACACCGCATGACCTGCAATGCAAAACCTAAAGTAGTTATTATCTGGCCCTTTACAGAAAATGCTGTGGATCCCAGATCTAAACATCTAAACTATGAAACAAAGGTAATATGAATCTTCAATTTTTTTGGTTTGTTTTTAAATAAACCTATGCACATTGCCTAGGAACTCACAAGTGAGTTAAACATTCTTTGTGTTTATATGAGAATCCACTTATCCAAAGTTGAAAGCCTTTGTACAGTTTTCCCAAAACCACTAAGTCATGTGTGAATCATTTAGACCTGAGATCACAAAGTCAAACAGATTTAAGAGTCAGGCAGAAACCACAAGCAAGAAATCTTAATTTTTATTAAAAATTTCCTGAATTTGAAAATGTCGTATGACTCTGACCCAGTGGGCACCAACCTGCAATCCTCTGATTTAGACCACGAACATACCCTGGACTCTACTCCGGTCTCTTCATTTTTCAGCCGCTATAAACTGCTTTGCAGAGTATTTTCTATTTTTATATAATCAAAAAATAAAAGTAGTTTACATTTATCATCAGAACCCATCACATAAGGTCTATTCATTTTAGTGATGTTAATCACTTTGGACTGTAAACTCTTGGAAGACTGTCCTTCTCGCTTAACTTGTCAGTGCCCTTCCACAGCACAGACCACGCAACGGCCACTTAGTAAATACTGGCTGACTCTGCCAGGAATCTTTGTTTCTTAACTTCTCTCTTGCCCTGTTGGTTTTCGAAGCCTGGGTGGAATATTGAGCAAATCCATTTATTTCATCTCTGCCTCACGGAGATGAGTAGTTAAACTACTCCAGAAAGACAAGGCTCTCTAAAGCTTCAAAGTCCTCTTTCAATCCACACAGATATCCTATACTTGGGCTCCCATGCAATCCTTCCCTGTGGGTGTTTATAAGATAAAGCCCCAGAGTGACCAACAGTCCTCTCAACCATGCAAGGAACAGAGGCTGCTAACATCAGTAGCTGACATTACTGTAAAGCAGAGCCTGCTCCTGGTCACAAGCCTACTTCTTAAGGCCAAATCTTTGCAATACAGAGCCCTCTGCCCATTTTGTGGGAATAGCTAATTCTACAGCCTCAAAGTTGTAGGATGTAGAGGAATACTGCTAACAAAAATGCCTACACTGCTGTTTATTCACACGTATAAACATGCATTTAGTCAACAAACATCTCTGGGATGGTCTTCGAGTGTCAGGTACAATATTATGTGTTAGAGACAACGGAAGGAGTAGGACGTGGACTTGGTGCCCAGGACCTTTCAGTCTATCAGAGGCAAACAGTGTTGCAAACAATTCATAAAAAAAAAAAAAAAAAAGAAAAGAAAAGAAAAGAAAAAAGAAAGAAAAATGTGTTGAGGACAACAAGGCACAGAAGTGGACACAAAGAAGAGACCACTTGCTTCTTCCTAAAGGTGAGCTGTCAAAAAGACTTCAGAGAGGAGGTGCATTCTGGTTGAGTCCTGACAGCTGAGTCAGTTTTGGGGGAGGCTAGATGGTGCAAATTATAGGCAGAAAAGCAGCAACGCTACCCCAAAATGTGAAATAGCCTAGCCCCTAAGAGGTACTCTGAGTACTTCACAATGGCTCTAATGTATGTGTTTAGGGGGGAGGGGGGTGATGGAGAAATGAGGCCAAGAGAGAAACCATTCAAGGAGATATGACTGGAGAACTCAGGCAGCTGCCAGACCCTTGAGGTCCCTATATGTATGCTAGGGAGTTTGGACTTAATCCTAGAGGCAGTAAAAAGACCCTGAGGGATTTCAAATACAACAGTAACACAATCACGCTGTTGCATTGGAAAGAACACCTTGGCCATGGTACAGAAGAGGGAATAAGAACTATAGACGGGGGGTGCTGGACCAGTCCAGGCGAGAGAAAATTCAAGGCATGAACTTAGACACTGGACGTATGGTTGGATATGAAAGGTACTGAAAGAGAAATCTTGATGGAATAGTTGTTGGGGGAAAGGGGCAGCAAAGAGGAAAGGAAATCTACATTGATTCCTAGGTGACAGGGTAACTGGTGAAGCTATTCATTGTGAGAAGGGATAGAGGAGGAGGAATAAGATCTTTTTTGCTTAAAAACAATAAAAGGAATCAGTGACTTTCTGATTATAATCTAGGCTAGGAAACCATATCAAATGAAGTTGTGCTTCAGGGTGTTTCTGGCCATGTGGCTTTTGAATGTCATGGATTAGATTACCATGTTGAAGATGAAGCCATCTTAAATCTGTTTTGGAAAAAGATAGGATATAAATAAATAACACTTAAAATGCCAAGATATTTAGTTTTTAAATCCATTCTCTACACATATTCAAAGACAAATATAGGATCTTCCTAAACATTTTTTGTGAGGATTGAGGGGACCATTAAGTTATACACATTTCCTACCTGAATTCTGAACCCATCAAAAGAAACAGAGGAAGTAGAAGATATGGCTTGGGAGCACAGCAACAGTGGGCTTCCCCCGAACTAAATTAGGCAGTGGCCCTGATGTCTCTATGGCTGGTGGAGCACCACACCTTCCTTAAGTTCCTTCCTTATCCTAGACTCACCAGTCAGATGAGCCATTCCACTTTCCCTGAGAAGGAGTGATGAGGAAGCAGAGAAGTCAGGAGCTGTCTTGGGAAAAAACCCTTCCTCATGGAGAATAAGGACTTACCCCTAATACCCTTGCCTAGTAAACTTTTAAAAAACTATTCTTTTCCTAACGTAAGCAGTGCATATGTTCAATAAGCGTCAAGTGGTTTCTGTGTCCCAGGCACCAGACGAGACACTGAAGATAAAGAGAGACAAAGCTCTGTCTTCAAATGTTCACACCCTATTTCAGGAAGCTAGATCTGTAGAAGGGGAATAACCAAGGGACAGAGCAGAGAGGCAAGCAAAATATTGGGAAGCAAAGAGGAAGTAACAATTAGTTGTAACCCTGGGGACTAGAGAGAATATTAAAAAGCACCTTAAATTTTTTTTCTTTCACTACTTACAATATTTGAACCTGTCATTATATTTTCACTAGTGAAGGCTTTACTTTTCCTTTCTTTTTTTGCCAAGGATGTGAAAGTGTCTGACATGCAATTGTGTAATGTATGGGTGGACAGCTGTTCTCTCTGCCTACTCAACACCCCATCCCACTTTTCTGGTAATAAAAGCCTTCCTTTCCTTTGGAGAACTGCCCCAGCCCCACCTTTGGGGCCCCTGTCTTTCTGTCACTGGGGTAAGCAAGTAATCCAGTGGGCCAGATGGACTCTTTGGGGGTACTGACTTAAAGGCAGAAAGAAGAAGGACCCCATGTCTTTTGAGATCCTAAGTGATGAGGACCAGGGAAGCCGCTTTGTCACCATGTGGCAGAACCTGCTGAGATTAAAACCAACCAAAACCAACCGAAGGAAAGCAGAGCTGAGAGATGGAAACAGCAGTAGAAACAATGATACATTGTTGGAAACCCAGCTAGATACACCCCTTAGACTTCTTAACCAAGACATTCCATTGGATCGGTTACCTGCACCGAAGACCCTAGATAATACAATATTTATCATAAGCTTACAAATTACTTGAAAACATTATTACAGATTGCTACTGTTGTACCTTGGACCTAAAATATGTCAAGTTGAGACTTCCACAAAACTTTATGAAGACCCTTACTGCTTTAATGCTTTAAGATATGTCCTAGGAATTGACAAGTCTATAAATAATAGTGCCATTTTATGAAGAAGCTACTCTGGTATGGTATCATTTATCAACTATCACTTTTACTTTTTATTTTTCCATTTACATCAGACTTGTAGTTCAACCTTCACTAATACATGTTTCTATGATTTCTTTTAATCCATCATACCTTTTAAAAAATTTTTGGCACTACAGTTTGCTGAGATATAGTCACCTTGGTTCTTGTTGTCCTTTTAAAGAGACAAAATTCATTTTCAGTTCTCACTTGATCATTCACAGTGTGCTTTATCTTAACATTCTCTCTGGCCAATCCATCTTAGTGGCATCTGCAAGGTTCAGACACCATCCATAAGTGGAAATTGTTGCTTTCACCTTCCCTTCTCCAGCAAAATTAGAATTTTAAATAGCAGGAATGACTGACCCTCTGTTTACACAGCAGTAAAAATAAAGACAGTGAACCCTATTTTCCTCTTCTGGCCCTATAAAAATGAAATGGGACAAGTTAGAACACGTAGAGATCTCTGAACAGCAAAGGTGCCAGTGTTACCCATTGCTTTTGTATTTTATTTCCTACCAAAGTCTAATCTCTTAGAGACTCAAGTATCATAGATGTCTTTGGCCATCCCACATAATGTAAGATGGTGGTAAGATGATAAAGAGAGGAAAGAATGAAAGCTTTTCTCCTTCCCTTGGTAATTCATTCCAATGTTTCAAAATACCTGGAAGTTATTTCTAATAAATACTTCTAAGTAAACACTACTGGTAAAATACCATTGAATACTAGCCTTGTGCCAATCACTGCTATATTCCTCCTAAAGCATTTCCTCTTTTTTAACCCTTTTGTAGACAAAGATAAGGCACAAGACGTTTCTATAAAAGATCATTATAAAGTCACATCTCTGCATTGTCTGTGATAAACCACCTCAATTCCTTTAAACATTCTTTATTTTGGTGATTAAAATTATAAGCATTACAGAAAATGACTATGAGATTAGACTGCTATCTTGCTCACTACTTTTCAACTTCTACTACTTGGGAGAAGCAGATTTGCCAAGGCTCTAATTTTCTCAACATTTAAACTTGTGCGTATTTATAAGAGGGAGAACTAGACACAGAGGACAGTATATTCAGTTTTTGGCTTAGTGCATCTGTGAGGTTAAATCATCCTAATACATGGAAATTGTTGCTTCTCACTTTCCCTAAATGTGAAAATTTTGGCAATGAGGCCGGAATCAGATATAAAGTTATTTGGTATAGATGACAGGGTAGGATGGAGAATAAGAATACAGTAAGTATAGAGAAATACTTTGAGACATCTGAATAGCCTCCAGTCTGAACTCACTCACACATGGGGGTCCTTGGCAGCCATGTTTGAACAATGCTATTTGATTGGTGTAAGGGCAGGCATATCACCTACGCCAGGCCAATCTGATCTTCTTGCAGAAATTTAGCTAGAGAGATGCTAGTCAGCCTGGACTGGCCCACTGAACTGAGGATCCATGAACTTGGGTACTGAGAAGGTACCATGTTTGGCTGAGTGCTCACTAAGCAGTGCAAGTAGTCAGTAGGGAAAGAGAAAAAGAAGGAAGCCGATATATGGAGAGAAGTGGAGCTTTGAGTCCACAAAGTTCTGAAGGGAGCTCGGCAGACAGAGGGATATATGTGGGGGGAGTGGGGACCAGCTGCCTGGGTCCTGCTCCATTTCTAGGCTTAGGTCTCTTATGAAGCCCAGATAGATCTCATACTCCTGGGTTTTGCAAAATTCTCCTGCTTCCTTATGGTAAATTTCTCTTTTTTGTTATGACAATTTGAGTGGGTTTCAATTATTCACAAACAAAAGATTTCTAACCTAGGCAATAAGATAGTGGTTCTCAATTGTGGCTGAGCATCAGAATGCCTCCCAAAGAGGTTTTCAAAAGCACAAATACCCCTGTTCTGCCTCCAGGGGTTCTGACTCAGCAGGTCTAGGACAGAGCCCGGACAGATTACATTCTTAAAAACGCAACCTGAGATCTCATGGAATGACAATCATGGCATAATTGCTGAAAGCTAGGCATCAAAGGAAAAGGGACATTTTGGACTAAGATAACAATAGCAAAAAGTGAAAAAATAACCATAGGATGGAAGAGTGCACACCACTTCCACAAAGCCGGATACTGTAAATGACTAATCTTAGCACTTACTTCCACACTGAACAAACTGTGGTCAATTTCAGTCATCTGCCATGAAAAAAGCTTCAAAGTATTTCAGGTTTGATTTATGTACCAACAAACTATCTCCTGCACTTTTAAATCTAAATCATTTTGGTACCTGGAAGCATCAAATCTTAAAAAAAAAAAAAAAACAAAACAAAAACCCCACAAAAAACAAAACAAACCTAACTGAGCTGGACAATTATAGGTTGCAATGAGCTAGGCTAGGCACAAATGAAAATAAGATGTGGGTGCATACAAAAGAGGCAATTAAGTGGGAATTTGCTATAGAAATTCTTCCCTGAACAGGAAGAAATTGAGTCCAAAAGTTGATTGTATTCATCTGACAGCAAGATTAACACCCAAATTATGGAATAAATTAGTAAGGAGACTGCAAGTGAAATCACCCTCTTATTACTTTGACAAAGGAATTTATCTCAGGTTTAGAGGGTGGATCTTTTATAGGGTAGATGAGAAAGTTTACTGTAATATTTGTAAAAAAATCTTTTCAACAACCATGAAAAGGAGATTTATAATATCTTACTCTATAGAAATACATCTTTTAGAACTGCATTATTGGGGGGCGCCTGGGTGGCTCAGTCGTCAAGTGTCTGCCTTCGGCTCAGGTCACGATCCCAGGGTCCTGGGATCGAGCCCTGCATCAGGCTCCCTGCTCAGTGGGAAGCCTGCTTCTTCCTCTCCCACTCCCCCTGCTTGTGTTCCCTCTCTTGCTGTGTCTCTCTCTGTCAAAAAATAAATAAATAAAATAAAAACAAAAACAAAAAACTGCATTATTGGGGTAGGAGGCACTGGGAACAAATAAAGATATAGTTACCTCTCTTGCAAAGCCTGGGAATGAATTCTCCACCTGTGAATGGGTTGATGTCTGGAAGTCACATCAGGATTAATATACAACAGTTGAAGTTCCAATAAACTGATACAGGAAAAGACAATTTAATTTATGAGTTACAAATCTTCTCCATACAATAGGTACAAATTTGGCAGCAGGTAAAACTTTGTCATCATCCTAGTTAAGGTTCAAGGCATTTCTGTCACAGGAGTTTGGGGGTATTTCCTTCTTGAAAAATTTCAAGAACTTGCTGGTAATTGATTGGAGAGCATCAGGATAACAATCTGGGTATCAGACAGTAAGACCCCCAATAGGAAGAGCTGTCTACTACGGTCAACGTCATTGCTTAGTGGCCCTATGTGTGGCCCCACATGTACAGAAAGGGAAAAATAAGTGTTGGACAAAATATAATGAAAAGAAAATATAACCAGCATCACACATTTACAACATTGTTTTGGACAAATAAATATCTTACTTTTTAAAATTCTGCTTTCTTAACTGCAAAACTGAGACACCCGAGTCAAATATGAAGGAAGATACTAATGACAACTTTGAGAGATAGGTATGTGGTTTATGGCAAAAGATGGCAGAATCATAATTAAAGATTCAGTTTCCTCAATAGTTCGTGCTATGAATGATGCAATAATAATAGCTAGCATTTGTTGAGCACGTATACCAGACACCATTCTTACATAATACATCATTAATTCTTTAACTCTCATTATGGCCCCCCGAAATAGGTGATCTTATTCTTCTCACTTTTACAGTGGCACAGAGAGGTTAAATATCCACTAAGGTGAAACAGCTGGAAGTGGAAGAGCCAGGATACACCCCCAGGGAAGCGTGACTTCTGAGAAACCTTTTCACCTCTCTGTTTCGCTGCCTCCCAGAATGCAGTGACCACACAGACTTCTCACTCCTCTCCTCGTCTCTTCAAGGATAGCTGGCTTCATGGCTATTTCCACAAGACAAACCTGTGGTGGGGGGCCTGGTTGTCCACAGCGAAGGCTCAGTAGAATTTCCATTCAGGTCACAGATTCTGGTACCTACTCTAGTTAGCAGGTGAATTTGAACAAGCCTCTCACGACCACAGTTGCCTCATTTAAATAAAATAATTACATTAGATGATCCTTGAGGCAATTTTGCAACTCTCTGAAATGCTAGGGGGGAAAGGGGAAAGATTCCAGGCCTCTCCTACAATCCCCTGCATTGTCGGGTCTTTCTGGCACCATCCTCCCTGAGCTGATCAGCAGCTGCAGGGAGGTAAAAGAGTCGTGGTGAAACCTGTAGGCAGCAAAAAGGAAAGCCTCTGGGCCTGGGGACCTGGAAAGATGCAAGTCATAAAATGGCGGCAGGACTAAAGCCTGCTGCACAGTCAGATGCAGGAAGGACAATCTTCTTTTTTAACTCTGAAAACATTTTATTTTATTTTATTTTTTTAAAGATTTTATTTATTTATTCGACGGAGATAGAGACAGCCAGCGAGAGAGGGAACACAAGCAGGGGGAGTGGGAGAGGAAGAAGCAGGCTCGTAGTGGAGGAGCCTGATGTGGGGCTCGATCCCAGAACGTCGGGATCACGCCCTGAGCCGAAGGCAGACGCTTAACCGCTGTGCCACCCAGGCACCCCTGAAAACATTTTAAATACAGAAGATACAGAGAAAATGATAACAAACCCTGTTTCTACATTTTCTTCAGTTTTTAAAAAAATCTTTTGTCTTGTACATTAAAAAATGTATCAAGTCAAAGTACCACAATTCTATTTCCTTCTGGTGACAACCATGATCAAGAATTCAGTATTCAGCCTTCTAGTCTTTTTTTACAAATACGAAAATGGTGGTTTGGGTACTTAATCTTATGGAGCATCGAGTACCTCTCAGGCACACATCTAGAACTGTATTTATTGGATTGCAGTGTGTGTGCATTTTCATGTCTAACCAGATGCTACCAGATTATTCGAAGCGACTGTACCAATTTACTCTTTCATCAGCAATATGAGTTCTTGTTTCCTCACATGCTCATTGACATCTAGAAGTTTTTAAGTTTTCAATGGTTTTGGTTTTGGTGGGTGTTTGGCCAAATTGATGGGTAAGAGTGGTATCTCATTTTGTTTTAATTATTATTTCCTTAATGACTTGTAAAGTCAAAGACTCAAGTCTCTTCTTCTAAAATCTACCAGTTTATAGCCTTTGCCCAATTTTCTATTGAGTTGTTATTTTCTTATTTATTCATAGCATATGAATATGCCTAATTTCCTAAGACTAGAGGGTCAGAGGTTACAGACTAGTTTGGGAGCCCCTGGTTGGCCCCAATTGGGTCAAGGGGCTACCCGATGGGCTGGAAGGCTTGTAACAGAACTAACATTCAATAGCAGAAAGAGTGAGGTCATTCTAGTCAGGGAACAGCTAACTAACCTGTTACTCACTGGGTGGGCAGGTTGTGGACAGGGCTCTTGTGGTGTTTTCCATTTGCCCAGCCATCGTTCTGGTCACTCCGCTACGCTATGCCTCTATGTCCTACTCATTAGGAAGGAGAAATACATGCCAGCCTTGCCATTATCTCTCATGGGATGAAGATCTCTTGCACTTTCTAAAGAAAGGTTTCACATAGATGAGATGAACTGAAACTGTTTCTTCTCAGCTTACAAAACATTTAAGAAAAGAGCAGATGAAACGAACTGCAGTGGAATAGGAGAGAGGTATTTAGCTGTATTTCTCTGCACCTGAGTTTTTTCTTCTGAGAAATGGGGGGAAATCATTTTTGTTTTCTTTGCCCCAGGGCTAACTACTATCGATAGCCTAGAGTTGGGAATACAACAGATGTAAAATCTTCTCTTTCTGTGAGGTGAGGGAATATGTGGCATGAACTTTTTCCCCAAGAGAACTTGGGTCTTTTAACATGTAGGCCACGAGGCTGCTCCATGGCACTGTCCCTAACTTTCTCAGTGGAGAAGAGCCATGCACCCTACAGAGGGGTTTAGAAAGAAAACAATACTATGAAAGGGAGCTTAGTCTCTCTGGGTTTTCTTGAAATAATGATCTCATGTCAAGCTCTGACGGTTAAAATGAATTGTATTTTGATTAATGACCTTTATTCTGCTAAAAAAATAAATGACCAAAGTGCGTTTACATATGCAGAGATGTATATTATACATATGTGTGTGTGTGTATCTCCTTTGTGTCCGTGTGTGTATACCAGGAGTGAAAGAGCCAGCTGTTCTAGCCATTTACGTTTGGGGGATGGGTGGGTAATACAGTAAGTGCTGTTGAAAGGAAATTATGGGAGAGAATCTGATACCCTGCCTCTTTCAACAAGACAGAGGTCAGGGGGCAAGTGCGGAAATAAACTTAGAAACTAGCTTCTTGTTTCTAAATCAGTTTTTAAAAAGTAAACATATAATATGCACTCTTTTTGGAAGTTAGATTCTTGTTGTTTAGAGGTGTTTGGTTTGTTTGCTTGGTAGCTTGTGTTTCTCAGTTGATTTTCCTTGCATAATTCAACTGGGACATGAGTTTGGGTGGGGTATTGCCAGGTCCCTTTGTATCAAAACCACCAAGTTCAGCAAACTCTTCCCCCAATACGTTCAACCACTGGTTTGCAGACCTGCTATTCTTCTCTCTTCCCAGTTTTCCCCTGTAACTTGAAACTGCAGATCTTGAAATTATCACTTGAATTTATTTAGAATAACTGATTGAGAAGTCAGTCAACCTCTGCTTATTAGCAGATTCACTTAAGGTTGGAAAGCTTCCTGAATAAATTACTTTTAAGTGACCATGTGGGCTCCATGAAGGAAATGACTGCTGGTGTGTAATATATGGAAATGGCAGCGTCTAAGCAATGTGGCCAAGGAAATTGCAGAACCCAGGAGTGGAGCTAATTAGTAGATGTGTGGGCGCATGAAAACGATAGCCAGAGGAGCTCGTGCTTGTACAAAGCATCCTGTGTCGCCAGCTGAGAACTTGAGATAATGGCCCAAGTAGTAGAAAAGAAAGTGGAGCAACCTGTGGCCTTGAATTTTTTTTAACCTTAACTTTCAAATAGGTCTGGATCCATCAAAGCAGTAATAATGCCAAAACCATTGTTCTTTAGAATAGCTTTTCCACGTATCAAACTGGAATTGTTTCCCTTGGTGAAATCCATCTTCCTGAGTCTTGGTTTGAAGTCTCTGTATCTCAAATGAGTCTGGTCAAGTTATAGCAGGCAATAAGCCAGATACTTCACCACAGTCAACATTAAATGTTCCTGACTCAGTAGACCCATACACTAAATTCTACCCCTCCAAAACTACTGACACCAATGCTAAACTATCACTTTATTTGTCTCATTTATATACTTAATGCAGAAACTAATTATGATGTTCTGTCCAACAGCGGCAAATGAAGGAGTAGAAAATAGAAATTCTAGGTTTTATCATTACTTCACCACTATGTTTTTTGTTTCTATTTTTTGTTTTTCTGATACTGTTTGTCTATACACAATATTTGCTTCTTCACAGGCATGTTATTAGTGTTGGAAGTAACTTCTGGACAGAATTACACCTCAACCAAACCAGCCAGTGTCTGTTCACCTTACAGTTTAAAATATGCAGCAGGTGGTTTCAAAATTCTTTTGAAAAGCAAATCCATGATCTAGTAATCAGAATCTTAGTGAAGAGGAATCTGAAAGGTCATCTGGTCCAACCTTTACCCAGTACAAGAATCCTACGTGCTTGGGGGCGCCTGGGTGGCTCAGTCATTAAGCATCTGCCTTCGGCTCAGGGCGTGATCCCGGTGTTCTGGGATCAAGCCCCACATCAGGCTCCTCCACTGGGAGCCTGCTTCTTCCTCTCCCACTCCCCCTGCTTGTGTTCCCTCTATCACTGGCTGTCTCTCTCTCTCTCTGTCAAATAAATAAATAAAATCTTAAAAAAAAAAAAAATCCTACGTGCTTGAAAAAAAATCTTTCTTCTCTACAAATGAAATATTTAAGGCCATTTTTTCTCAATATACTCAGTGGAGGAGGACAGCATCTGCCACCTTTTTCTTTATAAGAACTCTTCCTATACTTAAGTACCATTTATTTTCTCCCTTCAATCTTCTTTTCTTTAGGTTAAATAGCCCACTTTCATCGTTCTTCATAGATCTGATTTTCCATGCTTTTAATCATTTCAATTGCTTTCCACATCCTCTCAAAATGCCCAAGCCCAAGCTGGGCACAGTGGCTGAATGAGAGCTCTGCTATTAATGTTTCATTAATGCTGAATATGGTGACTCAGTTTTTCATGCCAGGCACCTGTTAACATAGTCTACCACCATGTTAGATTTTAAAGTGTGCTTGAAAAATGGACACACACACACAATTGATTCTCTGACCTCTTTATGTTATCAAAAAATATTTTTAACATTAACTTGTTTAAATGTGAAAACTCCTAAATCATTTAGAATGCTTTTCCTCTCCTAAGGTAAAACCCAGACCTCGTGGGGCTTTAACATTTAATCACAGATGTCACATGCGGCTGGTGATACACCTTGTTATCAGTCCCAAGTCTCCTCCTGGAATTCCCAAGTTCCATATGTGTGTCATCCTGCTTTCTAGACCAGAGACAAGGAAAAATACTCTGTAGTTCTCTAGGACTTGCAGCTCGAGCTGACCATACTATCTTTTTAGTAGCTTGTGGCCTCCATAGGGCTGCAGGTTCCAGAAAGGGTTGAATTCTCAGATGTGTGTATATTTTACTCAAGAGTCCAGGTTATAAGTGACAGAGTGCCAACTCAAGTTGTCATAATGGGCAAAACAAAAGGTAGGGCCTGTTAATGGGTCACATTTCCAAGGTGGGTGGACCCAAGTGCTCAAGTGATGATGAAATTTCTTTTTCCACAGTTCAGCTCTGTTTTCAGAATGTGGACAGTCTTAAGCAGGCTCCCCCTAAGTGCTGGTTACAGGCTTACATTCTACAAGTTTAGTGACCCTAGCAGACAGAGGGGGCCCCTCTTTCCTGGTAGTTCCGGCCAAACTCTTGTGGTAGATTCTCATATCCTTAGTTTGACTCACATATTTATTCCTAAACCAATCACTGAAACTCTGCTTGGTCTGATCCAGATTCAGAGCCAACCTCTAGAGCTGGAGGGTGGCATCAGCCTCATATGAACCACACAGATGGAGATTCAGGTGGGAAAACTGAGGTGCTGTTTCCAAAAGAAAGGGGAAGGAAAGCTTGTCAGGGGAGAGCACAGCACTCTTCTACTGCTAGGCCTTCAGTGTCTCCTCATGCCTTTCAGGGAGTCCAGAGTGGTCTGGTCTGTGACACACAGTGTGGGGTCAGTAAAGGCTGAATGAATGAATCCACTGGATAGCAGCCTAGCCCATCACCAGCACAAGACCCCAAACACTCAAGGACAACACTGCCTCACAATGCACAGAAGAAAATGCTTGCTGGGTTGGGATAGGGGTGTAGGATGAAGGGCAAAGGGCTGAGAAGATACAGTTCTTTCTGTGTAATTTCAGAAAGGGCAACCCAAGAATTAGAGAAATCTCTCCCACGGATCTAAGAAAAAGCATCTACTTAAAGCCTATAATGAGAATTCCCTTAGCATTTCTTTGATCCCCAATTCAGGGAAGTTCTGATCAGAATTTTGCAGTGACTTTACGGCAGCTCAGTAAAATACAATGACCACAGATATACGGCTGGATAAAGGTATACAAGGTGTATAAAAAGAAGGAGGGGCCAAAGGGCTCCATAGAGAAGTGGGGCACTTCTATGGGGCACTGAGCAGAGGTAGGATAGCTTTTCCAGGAAATCACCTACCTTTTAAAGTGATTTAAAGGGTTTTATGCTGACTGTCACAGTAAGATGAATGAACATGAGTGAATAACTCGAAGAGTCCACACTGTAACTTCCAGACACTGCGCTGAAATGGGCCATAATCATGTTTCCTATGACACACTGATTAACTTTTAAATTCCAGTTTATTTGGCCTTTTTGTAGTCACAGATATTCCTTTGCAATTATGACTCGATATTTAATTTGACTACCTTCTACCGTGTTTTAATAATTCCTTCTCAAAGATTACTATCCACTCATAGTGGTTAGAACTTGAAATAATTAGAGTCTGTTTACCTTTGGTTCCTTGTTGAGTCTTAAGTCAATTACAAAAATATTTGTAAGTAGTAAATATAGCCTTGTTGGGGAACACGGGCCTTAGTATTAAAAGCAAAAGGGAACCGGGAAGTTTAGTTGGGTTCCCAAAGGAGTTTTTAGCTCAGAAAGGTTTGGGAAGCACCATGCTAGAAGTCTCCAAATGTAATATACTCTTGGCCCAAGCACAGTAGGAGCAAGCAGTGAAGAGGAGGAGAAATGAAGCAACTCTCTTTGTAAAAAGAAGAATCTCTGAAGAACAGCATTTTTATTCTCTGTGCACTCTGGAGGAAAACAAGCTGATTTATACACATTTCTCAACCCCCCACCCCAACAAAGGGCTAAACTAGTAAGACACTGAGAAAAATACCCGAGATCATCAAACTGACGATGCTGTAACTATGGCAGAAATACTTTATAACCTATTAAAAATTTAGCTTGCCAAAACAGATAAAATTGAAATACACACCCCTACCTCTACAATCAAACATGAAAACATGTTTTCCAGGTATACTCCTGTGGGTCACTCCAGATTTACTCTCCCTCCTTTTCCATCCCCCTGTGTGCTTTGGAACCTGACCTGGGTGGACCACATCATCAGGACTCTTTCCTGGGTTTGGCCACTGGGGGGCACCAGCAGGGGACCCCAGCAGGTACAATGCCCTTGGGCTGTGGGTTGCCCACGCCTCTTCATGGAAGGTCTCAGATCCCACCCATCAGTCCTCCCTGTCTCCTGTTTCTAAAATCCAGCCCATCCTCTTGCCCTTTCAGTCTAGGGGTACTAATGGAGCCAATGATTATTAGCCCCAGAATACTGCACAAGCCTTGTGGTCTCCCTGCACCCCTGTCCACTCCATTACAAGTATGTCTTTATTATTCAGGTTTTCTGAATGATCCTAATTAAAGAGCCATCTCTTTCCTGATAGGATCCTGGCTGATACAATATGTAATGTACTCAGTTGAAGAAGTTGTAGAAAAAGTTCTAGTAAGTAACCTGTGCCTCCTTTTATTTCTAGTCCTAACATTTACTGTTATTTTTATTAGAGTTGAACGCAGGCCAAGCCTAGGCATAAGGAGGTTTATGACAAAAACCGCCTTCAGTCCTCTACTAATGATCTAGACACAGATACAGAGTGGACTGGAACGAGGACTGCTTGGCTTTCGTCACATTGACACAAACCTGCTGTTTCCTCCCCACTGTCCTCATCTTTATAACCTGGCACCCTTTCCTACTATTGGGTAGTGGTGGGGCAAACAGCACTGTTTGTGAGAGTGTCCCAGACAGTACTAACACACAGTAAGTACAACTGGGGAGATAAGTCTTACTTATTAACGAGTAATAAAATTATTCAGTTAGTGTTTCATAAAAGATGAAAAGAAATTGCTCTAACCCCGAGCACCTCCACAGCAGGAACCATGTCTCAGTCACGGTTCCGGTCCCAGACCTAGCTCAGTGCCTGGCACTTAGTAGGGGCCTGTGAAAACACTGAGATGTGTCAGTGTTACGTTCGAAGGGGCAGTGGGATGGTAAGTGCTGGGGAGAGCCACACTTGGGTGTCCTGGGTGTATATTTCTGCCGTGTACACAGTTCATCTCACTCTTCTTCACAGAAATATCATCAATGGCTCCCTCAGTGGTGCTTAACTGATTGTGGGTCACGGACGTCCCCCTGTGAGAACCTCACACACCAACAGATAAACACAGGTCAAGGACAAAAAGTAGAACGAAACAAAACAAACAAACCTCCTAGTTAAGATGCTCTACACAGTCCTGAGGCAGACATGTTCCCTGTGTAGAAAAAGGGCAGGACACAAGGTACTCCATGAGGAACCGGAGAAGGCGCATTCCAGTCCAGACTTCACAAGACTATAACCCAGAGGAACTTACTTTCTTTATCCAGACTCCAACTTCTGATACTGAATACCTATGGCTGGTGGTGCTGATGGGGATGACAGCTGTCCCTGTGGGCTCAGGTGCTGTGCTAAGTGTTGCACATATCTTAATTCATTCAGCTTCACAGCATCTTTACTACGTAGGTAATACTATTATCCTCACCGTAAAGATGAAGAAGTTGAGACACAGGGAGGTTTAGCGGATGGTTCAAAGTCATAAAAGTCCTTCAGGAGGAGCCCAGGATTAGAATCCAGGTAGTCCCGGGGCACCTGCGCGGCTCAGTCGGGTAAGCATCTGCCTTTAGGCTCAGGTCATGATCCTGGGGTCCTGGGATCATGCCCTGCAGTGGACTCCCTGCTCAGTGGGGAGCCTGCTTCTCCCCTCTCCCTCTGTCGTTCCCCAACCCCCTGCTCATGCTGTCTCACTTGCTCACTCTCTCTCTCTCTCAAGTAAATAAATAAAAATCTAAAAAAAAAAAAAAAAAAGAATCCAGGTAGTCCCACAAAATGCTTGAGCATTTGCTCACATCTGCTATTGCTCCCTAATGAGCTAATACCTGCTCCTAACTACTTCACTTCACTACCGGGATCTTATGAGCACAAGTTCGTTGAGCACCCACTGGAGTGGAAGGCATCGTGCTAGCTGCTACGGGAGAGACAGACACTGGAGTGGAAGGCATCGTGCTAGCTGCTGTGGGAGAGACAGACACTGGAGTGGAAGGCATCGCGCTAGCTGCTGTGGGAGAGACAGACACTGGAGTGGAAGGCATCGCGCTAGCTGCTACGGGAGAGACAGACACTGGAGTGGAAGGCATCGCGCTAGCTGCTGTGGGAGAGACAGACACTGGAGTGGAAGGCATCGTGCTAGCTGCTGTGGGAGAGACAGACACTGGAGTGGAAGGCATCGCGCTAGCTGCTGTGGGAGAGACAGACACTGGAGTGGAAGGCATCGTGCTAGCTGCTGTGGGAGAGACAGACACTGGAGTGGAAGGCATCGTGCTAGCTGCTACGGGAGAGACAGACACTGGAGTGGAAGGCATCGCGCTAGCTGCTGTGGGAGAGACAGACACTGGAGTGGAAGGCATCGCGCTAGCTGCTGTGGGAGAGACAGACACTGGAGTGGAAGGCATCGTGCTAGCTGCTGTGGGAGAGACAGACACTGGAGTGGAAGGCATCGTGCTAGCTGCTGTGGGAGAGACAGACATGTGTGAACCAGTTTCACCTGAAGAAGGCAGAAATGTTAGGAGAAGGGGTGGTTCAATGCCTCATTGGCATTAATAACATGATATGGCACAGGTGAGGAATAACTGGGGCGGAGCATAAGCATGAGTGAGGCATGAGTGGATGGGTCTAAAGTAGCCTGAAAGGTGACACAGGGCTCACCGTGTGCCAGGCTCTGTGCCGGGCACTGGAGATTACCAGGATAGGATACCTACCCTAAAGAAGCACATCATGTATTGGGAAAGACAACCTGCTTTGCAATTTACTGTGAAAACTTGGTGATGCCCACAATAACAGGGGATGAACAAACAGTCTGGAAGATGAGGCCTGGAAATTTCATCAAGAGTATTTCCTGCCCAGGCATGTAGATTGGGAGCAGATATTTTGTTCCATCTACCTGGGCTCAGATGGTTCATCCTAACACTGTTTGAGTAGACTTTTGAACATAAAACAAGGGCATCTGGGTGGCTCAGTCGGTTAAGCATCCGACTCCTGACCTCGGCTCACGTCACGATCTCAGGGTTGTGAGATCGAGTCCATGTTGGGCTCTGCACTCAGTGCAGAATCTGTTTGTCCTTCTCCCTCCCCCACGCTTGTGCTCTCTCTCACTCTCATAAATAAATAAATGTTTTTTTTAAAAAAGAACATAAAATAAGAGATTATTTGCGATCCACCAAGATAGCACCGTAGGCAAACTACATATAATTTGCTGATATGCTGGGCGATTCCACAATGAGTTATAGTGTGTATGACTATGGGTGTGGTTTTATTTAGGCTCCTCCAGGAGCTTAGTAAACTCTTACGGCCGCTGATGACTGCAGGTGCCTGCACTAGCTCCTTCTCTCAGCTTCTTTTCCTGCCACTCCTAGCTGGCTTTGTAGCTTCTGAGGACTCACAACTGCATGTCCCAATCAGTGGAGTCTCTGAACTCCTGCATGTTCTCTTACTATCTGAATGTCATGTCGAAGGTCAAGCTCCGACTCGCAGAAGACTGTCTGCTCCCGCTTCCGCTCTCTGGAGGCAGAACATTGGTACATCACTTCCTCTGCTGCGGGGCTCAGTTTCTCCAGGGCTTTTTTGTTTGCACTGTGCCTCCTCTTGGCAGGCTTCCCAGTTCTCTAAGGAACACCACCCGTCATGGCCAAGGCCTTGGACTCAAGGCCCAGTGAGGTCACACGTCGGGGCTCAGCCCCGGATCTGGCACGTAATAAGCACTCAGTAAAGGTATGCTGCAGAGTGAAGGCATACACAAACGAATGCCCACATCTTTGGGTCTAAAGGATCCTGCCCTCAGCTGCAGAGGCAGCAAGGCTCAGCTGCCACAGGATGACTGGTTGGCCGACCCCTCGGCAAGTACTAGTCTCACTGAACATTTCACCCTCCTTTCTGCTCCCACTCCTAGATCCCATGGTCTCCCTGGGTATTCCTGTCTTTGGGTCAGGAAAGCCTATTCTTCTTGTCCCTGGGCTCTCCTTGGAGGAGTAACAGCTTCTGGGCAGAGTGCTGCTGCGAAGACGAGTCCTGCAAAACAATAGATGGTCTTCTTCTCTGTATTCTTGCTTTCCCTTTTTAAATTCTCAGTTGCCAGATCTACTGGTCAAGGCTACTAAAACCATACATCTCCAAACAGCAAACACTACCCACAAGTGGGGAAAAACACACATTGTATTTTTTTATTCTTCCACCGTCTTTGCCAATTGTATCTCTAACATGTGAGAGTGACATGGTCATCCGGGTTTGTGTATATAGATTTATAAAAGTGTGGACATACATACCACCATGCTGGAGGGCCAGAATTTACTTTTAGAAAACAGTTTTCCCCATGGAATTTTATTTATCCACCCACCAAAACTTGCCCGGGATATGAATGACAGCACCACACTGCCTCATTTTAGAGAGTGTCACTAACGGCTATGCCAATTTCTCTGTCTTGCTTCGCCCCGGCACCTTTCAGCGGCGCGGCTGTACTTTTCCCAGCTCTCTGTGTTTAGTCCTTTACCCACTAGGCAAAGCTGGAGCATTTTAAGAGGCAGTGCTTTGTATAATAAAAAAGTATATTTTAACTGTCCCCTTTTACCCTTTCTCAAGGTGCTAATTAAGAATGTTCCTGGTAATTGTACAAAGCAATGCCTTCAGCCTTCTGCCTACAGGCACACCTCCTTTCAGCCTGTGTTGGGATCTCAGCACAGGACCAACCCCCTTACACACACACACACACACACACACACACACACACACACAGAACTTCACAGTGGCTTCATCTGCCCTGGCCTGTACTGGGGGCTCCCATTAACCTAACACAAAGCAGGGAAACACTGGGCTTTCAACAGAACACATCGATGAGGCCTAGAGGCAAGATTCTACTAGGTGCCACTTGGCTCTACGCCAACAATTTCCTAGTCTGCGAAAGCTCAAATGAGCCAAAAAACCCCACATTGATAAGAGTACCATATATGCACAGGGCATGGAGAAGGATACACAACCATCAGAAATGTGGCCCTCATCCTCGCAAAGAAGCTTACGATCTAGAAGAGGAAAAAGGCTTTGCCCTTAAATCGATTTCCACTAACACTTGGGCCACACAGGCTGACAGCCAATATGAGGTAAGGTCAGCAAGGCAAGTGGGTACAGGGAAGGGGAGGGAAGGGAATCTGAATGAGTTGGAATGGGAAATAATCAGTCTGGCCAAAATACAGGTGAGAAGACGTATACTAAGACCAGATTGTCAAAGTCCTTGAGTGAAATTACGGAATGTGTTATTGTGCAGTCCTTGCAAACTGCCACTTGGATTTATTTTGGACCTTTAAGCTGTCAGACAGAAGCTGAATATAGTTATTCAGGCATGGATCAAAAGAAGGACATTGTGATTTTTTTTTTTGCTTTATTATATTTACCTATTTAATATCATGCTTACTCTATATATGCTAAGCACTGTTCTAAGTGATTCATAAATATTAACTCATTGAATCCTCACAACAAATGCTAGAGTCAGGATGACTTTTTTTGCCCTTTTTACAGATGGGGAAACAAAAATACAGGGTTTAAGTGACTTGCTCAAAGCCTACACCCATGCTGCCTCTCTTGCTTCCAAGGAAGAGATTATGAACCAAATGCTTCTATTTTCTGTGCCTCTCAGATGCAATGAAATACCAAGGGCAGCGACTAATCAATAATGTCTTTCCAGAGCTTCTTCTGAAATCTTCTAAGACTATCACTTAAATTGTTCCTGCAAGTCCCGTTGGCAGCAGCATTCTATCACCCAAGAGGAGGGAGATAAAAAATGTACAAGTTTACCAAGTGTATAAATTGACTAAGTTAGACTGGCAGTGGGAAGGGGGGTTCCAAAAGGGCAGAAGAATGTGAGGAGTGGGGAGTGGCTGGGGCTGCCCTCCTCTCGGAGAAAGTACAAGATTATTTTTCTCAGACATGTAGGGCTGAGGAAGATTCTAACAGTATGCCCCCACCTCTGCTGTTTTCCTAGTTTACCATTTTTTTGTTTTAAATTTCCTTTTAGAATTAGAATGACTTGATTTTGGAAAATTTGAGGAGTGGATGGTGAAAGGAAATAGGAAGTAGGAGAAATGGAGTGTGATGGAGAGGTGGAACCAGATGAAGAGAGAGCCCAGAAGAAGAAAGACCTGTACATGATGACTAGGGGGTAGGAAGATGAGAGGCACATTGGAAGTCAGAGGAGAGAGGGTGGGATAACTTTTCACCAGAGGCAGGGTTCCAGTGTGACCCTAGGAAAGACATTCTTCCAGACCTTTGGGTCCATCACACACAGTTTGAGAAATGCCGTTGGGATGTTTGGTAGACCACACCCACAGAGATATTTTACACTTAACAACTGTGGCCACAGCAGATGAGGGGAATGGAATGGCTAACTTCATGAACTTTCCCAGCTGGAACAAGTAAAGCTTTACTTGACGAGCTCAAATGCTGACAAATCATTTTGTATAACGAGTGAACCAGGAGGGGCAAATGTTGGTTCAAAAAGAAAATGGTGAGGGGCAGTATATCTTTGCCGCTTCTTTACCAAGGGGAGAGCTGCAAGGGGGGGAACCAGTGGGGAAGAAGGGTCCCTGTCTTTGTCACAACAGTTGGCTGAGGACCATGGCACCCCTGCAGAATGTACACAAATGGCCATTTTGGAGCAATCATGTGATTCCTATGTAAGCCCATCTTGTAGCTGTTAGCTATTTACGGTCTAGTGCTTAAAAGTCTCTTCAGGCTCTTTAAAGATATTAAAATGATGACACATTTTAAAATGTGGTAATAAAGTTCCTGGGCTTTTTTCCCCCACTGGTTTAATCATTTTCGTATAAAATAGCAAACATCCAAAGTTAACATCTTCCCGTGCCCAAATTTCTCTGTCTATTGCAATGCTGCATGACACACAGGAACAGAGATTACTTAGGGCCAATTTCAGATGGAAAATTGCTCTATCAATTCCAGCATGTAAGGAACAAGGAGAGAAAGGGATGACTCCAATAGCAAGTCAAACTGGGGGCCCGGGAAGGAGTGGAAGAGTGGGGATCTAAGGATACCACATGTGGTAGCACAGAGATTAAGCAAAGGGGTTTTGGAGTCAGAGGGAACTGAATGCTAATCCCAAGTCTGCCCTTCTTTGGCTCTGTGAACTGCAGCATGCTACCCAATCTCTTTGGACCTTCATTTCTTCATTTGTAAAATAAAGGTAACAGAGATGTCTCACAGAGTCGTTGGGCAACGTGAACTCATGTAGGTCACGAAGGTAAAGCAGTGGTGCATTTAGGCACTCAGTAAATGATGGCTATTCTTATTCCAAACACATGCCTAGGCAGAGCCCACTTCACTAGGCCAGATAGGAATTTTATAGAAGCAAGAATTCAAGAGGGTCCAAAGTTACCCTATGGAGGCCAAGTACTTTGGATTTAAAAGGGAGCCCCAGGTCTGACCTAATCATCTGAATTAGAGCCAGAACAAAGAAGTCATCCAGATGGTTTACAACGTATGACTTTGAGCTACACTAGAACTAGGAGGGTCACTCCCAATAGAAAGGGATCCTCAGGGCTAACTACACAAAGATAAAGAAACCGGAAAGGACCCTCTTTACCTTTGTATGACAATCTGATTCTATTTTCAGTTTTATCTCCTAGATTGTTCTGTCTGGGTTCAAAACTGATAGTGACCTTCAGTCATCATAAAAAATCCAGGCTTCTTGGGCAGCCTTTTTTATTATGAAGTAAGTTAGGGTCACCAGATTTAGCAACTAAAACTACAAGATGCCCAATTAAATTTAAATGTTTGATAAAGACTGAATCATTTTTAGTATAAATATGTCCCAGTGCAATATGTGCAATGAACTCATACTAAAAAAATATTTGTTGTCTACTCAAAATGCAAAGTTAACTGAGCATCCTGCATTTTATCTGGCAACCTTCATCAGTGGCCAAGAAGCTACCCTTTCTAACCCAGAGAGCAGCAAAGCAAAGTCACCGCCCATCCATAATTAGTTATGCACTGGAAAATGCCAAAAGAGAAAAAAAAAGCCCCACAGTTTCTAGGGCTTTTACTTCTCAGCAAATATAGTACTAAATTTACAGACTTTTTTTTTTTTTTAATAATATCATTTCCCCACTCAGGGATTTTTTTTTTTTAAATATCTCAGTCTAGAGTAAAAAAATAACAATGGGAGGGGACTTCCCCTCAGATGGCATGTTAGTAATTATGGGTAGACAGACGTTTGAGACGTGATGCTTGTAAGATCACTGACCTCGTGCTGCTTTAGCTTGTCTAGCAAGGCCAATAGGATAAGTTATGATTTTCTAAAACTCTCTCCTCTTTATTCTTCATGGAAAAAGAAAATACACATACAGACATTATATTTCCCCAAACGAAGTAGCATTTTCTTTGGCAGTTTCAATGCCAAAAAAGACTATGACATTAACTTTTGGGGCCTAAAGGGCAAGGCCCAGCGCTGCTGGCCATTGTCTCTAGCTATAGCTACAGGCTGGCTATTCACACTGACCTCAGAGAGAGGGGTCGGCCATGTTGTGAACATGGACACACAGTAGATGGACTGCCCATGCAAACAAACAAATGCAAAACTCCCTCTTCCTTGGTTATATCAAAAAGAACTTAGTTCTTTCCTTCCTGATTGAACGCCAACAATATTCCTTACTTTTCAAAATATCCCCAAGCAACCCCAGGTTCAAGGTCCTTGGCAACCTAAATTTAGAGATAGGTTTACCCTGTGGAGTCCTGGGAATTTTAAGCAAATGGTACCATTCTTCTTCTTTTTCTTCTCAAGCCTCTAATTCACTTCCTGAGTCTACTCAGGTACAGCAATTACCCCTTCAAAGGACAGCAGCCAAAGTTTCAAGGAGCTGTTTTTTTAGTCATCTTGCAAGTATTACATTAAACTTCTGGGCCAGGGTACAACAGGCCTATGGCCAGGCTGAACTGGACAAACAAATGGAACTGGTTCCTGCTTACCAACCTGGCCCCAAAATGTGCTGGTCAAATAAGTGCTTTTTAAATCATGGGGAACACTAGTGAAAATCCATTGGTGCTTTGATGGTGGCCCAGTAGGTGGTGGCTTCATGGCGAAATAAAAGAAGAAACTGAAGAAGGAAACTAATCATCATATCATCTTGGCATTAAGCACACATAAGGGACAGAGTGGAATGAACTGCCCCTCTAGGAAGCCTTCCTTGATACAGCCAAGGGAAGTGAGAACGTGTGATTTACTTAATTTCCCTGTTTCTGACATAAATATATAGAAATAGTGTATACTGTATGACACATGTATCAACCCATCTTGGATGACTCACTCTTTTCAGAACATAGCTCTCCCACCCCTGAGCCTTTACTCACATCTTTCTTCTGAACCACTTCCCAAAGCTTGCCCATGCCTGCTGAAACCCTACCTTTTTGTCAAATTTCCGCTTTTGAGCTTTTTGAGGTTTTGAAGTAGCCTGTAGGCCACTTCTTCTAAAAAGACTTCTTGAGATGGTTTCTCTTTTGCCTCTAAATTCCTAGTGTATTTTGCTCTTTCCACCCATATGCAGTTACCACATACAATTGGAAGTAACAGTAGACTTGTTTCCCCCACCAATTACAAAAGCCCCTTGTAGGCAGGGACCAGATCTCACAGAGCCTCGTTCAAATGGAGCAAAGGACAGGTGCTCAATTTATGTCAGCAGGATTGATGCAATTATTAACCATGTCTTTGATTTCTTAGTAACATCTTCTCTAGGCAATCTTTGCTTTGATGGCCTTTCTGATACAACGCAGCACTTGTCTCTATCACAGAACTTACGACATCATATTGAAACTATCATATTACCTATGAGCCACTAGACTCTAAACTTTCAAGGTAGGGACCTTGTTTCACTCATCTTTGTGTCTGCAGTGCCTAACATAATATCCGAAAATGAGAGGGCACATAAGTAAATCTTTGATGAGATGTTAAAGTGGGCTATGAGTTTTTTGAAGGAAGGATCCACACATTCTCATCTTCTTCACCTTCTCTTTATAGTCAAGAAACACTCATTGATGCTGATATGTGAGGTAGGTTCTATAGCAAATGGTTTCTCAGTTCTTTCAAGTAGGTCATACCATTTGATGAGCAAAAATATGGAATAGTCTTCTGAAATACAAACGCTAATCTCAAGGCTTCATGTAGAAACTTGAGACTTAGTTGTCTCCAATGACTTGTTGGGTGGCCTTCTTCCTTAGCTCAAGATAGCCTCAAAAATTTATTTTGTACTTCAGCATGACCTGCATTCCGATTATGATTATTCGGTATTTTCAAAATAACGCCAACCAAAGTTGTAAAACTGGATTGTGGTGATGGTGATATAATTCTCTAAATGTACTAAAAATCATTGAATTATATACTTACAATGAGTGAATTTATATTATGTAAATTATACCTCAAGAAATCTGTAAAAAAATTAACTTAGACTATTCAACAACAGGGACAACATCTTATTTTTCATTTTGCCCTCCAAGGTCTACCATACTAACAGATAGCGTGGCTGTTCCTTGTTGGCCAGGAGGTGCATCCACGCTGGCAGAAGTGCTTAGTCAGGTCACCAAATGTAAACAGCTCTGGAGAGGTCACCACAAAGGCACTGTTGTTCTATCTCATAGCCGAGAAGGAAAGGAGAGTCGCCATGGAATATCTACTCTCTCTTGCATCCCTAATTAGAAACATGTGGAAGAGGGCCCACCCACGGGTCAAATCAGCCAGAAAGGCCTCCTTTCTTCTGCCTGATGTTGCATGTTGGCTGAAGAAAGACTTCTCCCTGGGCCTGCCATAGGAATGGTTTCAAATTATAAAAGTACCTACAAAGGCAACCATCAAAACACCAATGGATTTTCACTAGTGGCTCCCCATGATTTAAAAAACACTTCCTTGACTGGTACATAATTAGTGCCAGGTTGGTACCTATGACATATGGTAATTTGTCCAGTTCAACCTGCCCATGGGCCTGTTGCACCCTGGCCCAAATCATACACTGCTCAGACCCCCATGGGTAGGTGAGATGCAGAAGTCACAAAATATACAAGCTCTAGGCAGCACCTTGGCAATTCAGATCACACAGATGTCTGCATTCTTTCCTGTAATCCATTTACGTTGAACTTAATACTTTGGTTCTTTTCATTTTAGGACTGCACCAGTATCTAAACTATCTCAATGGGATATGAAGAAAGTGAATGAGCGATTATATAAACTCTGTTTGTTAATGTCCTAAAGAAAATGCCATATTAGGTGAAGATGCTATTTATTGTAATGCTCCCCAAAGAGCCATACTCTGCTCTCATT
Organism: Ursus maritimus; assembly: GCF_017311325.1. Taxonomy (NCBI): domain Eukaryota; kingdom Metazoa; phylum Chordata; class Mammalia; order Carnivora; family Ursidae; genus Ursus; species Ursus maritimus. The sequence continues at coordinate 31,038,382 of NW_024425008.1, forward strand.
CAGAAAAGCCCCTGCAAATGTTCACTTTTCTTCAAATTCCAGGAGACAGTGACTTGTTTTAGTAGAAGAAAATTGACATAAAGTCAGCACAAATAAAACTAAAGTTTTACTTTGGGTCCAAAGAGCTACAAAAGCTGGCAGACCAAATTATTTAAACACACTAAAATGGTTTTTTTTTTTTTTTTTTTTTTTTTTTTTAGCACAAGGAGCAATCCATGCTAAGACTGTTGTGCTGGCCCACCATGGGGCCTTTTGCAAAGATCAGATAGTCCAAGAGGCTCGCTTTGATCTGACCAAAGATGGGTATTTAATCTCCTATGTAGAAGAAAGCTATAGTTTTTAGATTAATTACCTAACCACAGATCTGCCGCCAAGCTGCTCTAAGTTTCTCTTCCTAATGTGAAATAAAATGGCCATTTACTTTAAACCACGTCGTAGAGCCAGCTCGTGCCAGAGAATATGCATTTCGTCTGCACTCATTTACCAATTATGTAAAAGGTCAGTGTATCATTCATGTGCACTGGGAGCAACAATCAGTCTGTACTCCATTGTCTCTTCTAAGTTTGCCAGACAGAGGACTAGGGGCTGACGGTGGGTGATTCATGGAAAGAAACTGTGAAAACCAGAGAGAGCTCATTTTGCATATGAAGAGTTATCTTCTTGGTTGAGATGCACACCTAAAATGAGACAAAGACTGAAAGGCTTTCTGGGGGCACCCACACAAAGTGTCATTAGCTGGCGTTCTACAGAAAACCGAGCGGGTTCCAGCAGCTGGATGGTGGCGTTAGTAGGTGGAGAGAGAGCCTGTGGAGAACCTGTGGTTCTAGTTACAATGGTTGTCTGCTCTATAAGAAAGTGACCACCACTGCCCAGCATGAAGACCAAAGGATCAAAACTTGGACTCACTGGCTGATCCTGAATGAATTTCCAACATGCCTGTGTCTCTGCTGCCTCAACCATTAAAACATAAATAAATATACCCACCCACTTTGGTGTGAAATGAGGTTGCATCACACTTTTGGCTCCATAATCAAGACGTGTCTTGTTAATATTACACTGCTCTGTAGAATCAAGCATGTGGAAGCTCCGGGCTTCCAATATATGAATGAATGCCAGTAACTATGTGGTCAACAGCCAAATATGAAATCAGATTCTCTGAAAAGAGGCGAGCATTTTAGGTCTGCCTTTCAAGAAGCTGCAGTCCCACCCAACTACTAAGGTCTAAACGGAAGTGACTTAATACCATTTGGCTGCATTTTCTTTGGCTGGCCAGTGCCTCAATGACCACCTCCAAGAGAGATCTGCACAGGGCAAATGACCTGAATGAGTACACAGGGGTCAGAGGGCTGGGGGTAGAGACAAGAAAGGACACAGAGGAGGGGGAGTAAACCGGGCAGTGAACTGTTCTTTGAGCAAACGCTTCTTTTTCTCCAGGCAGAATGATTATAGGGAACTTGCTGTCAGCACTCTTGGACTAATCTTTCCAGACACTTCTCTGAAGAGTGAATGACTCTGCTCAAACCCAAATCAGCAGTTGAGGAGGTGGAGGAGGAATTTTAGAAGCTGGTGATTCACTCCTCTGGCACACAGCACATGCTAGCCCCTAAGCTTAGGCTGCCAGGCCTGGAAAGGCTACAGCAATCAAAGGCCACAGGGGTCTTTATGCTCCTTGCTCCCTGACTAAAAAAATAGCCAACAGAAAAAGGAGGAAACCAGGAGCTAAGAATCCTAGTCCTAAACACTCCTAGCTATTGTCACACCATTCCGTATGCCTTCTATCAGCAAAACCATTGATATCACTCCAGACCTATCCCCACCCCACAATTTCCTTGACTGTCACTCAACCTATGATGGCTCCAGGGGAATTGCAGGCCCAAAGTGAAGGATTCCTTTGTTCCCATCTCTATGATAGGATGACATGTGGTTCTGAGTGCCAAGGTACTAAGATAAGAGGGGTGCTCAAAATGCCCAGATGGCTGGAGAATAAAAACCCTGAGAACAGAGCCAAATTTGCACAGCAGACAAGGGCCACTGTGGCCAGGGCTGGAAGCACAGTGCTTGTAGTCCACAGGCAGCAGCGGAACTAAAGGGAAGCCATCCCCCAACTCAGCTGGTGGGAGCTGGGCAACTTCCCAGCTGGAAGGAGCTCTCAAACACATCCCTGTAAGCTACCCACGAAAGACAGAGGTGCCGTTAAAAACAACAAACAAAAGGAGCCGCTAATCAAGAGGAACTTCAGACTTAAGAATGGGATTCAGTCATCCTTCCAGAAAGATGCATGTCTGGACCAAGGCCCAAGAGCATGTCAGCTGCCGTACCCCTCTCTGGGGCCCAAGTTTGGAGGCACTGAAAGAAGAAGAGATTCACAAAGGAGGCAGATGGGAAGGCCCCCATCCACATGCAGTGTGGTTCCCATACAGAAGATTAGAATTCACCAGGTATAAGCAATCACAATTGTAATTGGCTGCTTGGAATTGAAGTCATGTTTTGAATAAGAAACCAGCAAAGACCTCAAAACTCCTCTCATTTCCCTTTCCCTCTAAACTTTGAAACGGTTCTAGCCATTTGGCGGTTGACGCACAGTGCGGGAAAGCAGCAACTGCTGAGCTTGGAACCACCCCAGGTTCTGACTCCTCAGGACACTCCTCAAGGAAGCCCAAGCAAGGGCTTTCTCTGTGGTTAGTAAAACAAAGGAATTTTGCATAGATAACCCCAATGACTTAATTTTTCTCTTCCAAGCTTAATGCATATAACTAGGCTCTTTTGTTAATAATGGTCCCTTCCTCCATTTCTTTCCTAATATTTTCAGTACTATCCAAATTGTTCCTAGCAATATTTTATCTTCCACTAATTCTTCAGACAGAAAGGCTATGACATTGCCAAGCGAATCAAACAGAACAAGACAGCAAAAAAGAGAAACCGTAACAGCTTGATGACACTACTGGCAAACTCCATACGCTGTGGAAGGAACTACTAACCAGACATTCTAGTTTAATTGGGCTTTGAGAACTATTTAAATGGTTTCTAGGGTTGGGCTTATTTTTTTTTTTTTCCCTGAATGTCCAACTGCCTTAGTTCAAGGGGAAAGAGAGGTATACCTGTTGACCCAGTCACTGTCAGATGACAGCAGGTTTAAGACTGAAGGGTCTGCATGGTCTCTGAAAACTTGACTTTCCTACCAACTTTGTCTTGATGGCTGGATGGGACAAAGAAAAGGCAACAGAGTCTTCTTTCCTTAGACTTTAGTTTACGACATGTTTTCAACTGGAAGACAGTATGAAAGCAGAATGGTGGATTCATTCTACCTTGGCTCCAAAGCAACTGAGAGGCTCCAGGGAACCCAATTTTGCTCTTCCCGCTTGTCTGGGTAGTGTCAGTGCCGACTAAGTGACTCAGTCTTCCTCATCAGAAGCAGTTGCTCCATGTCTAACTTACCCGTGGGTGCAACGCCTTTCGCCAGCATATTTTCTTAAAACACATTTCTCCTTCATGGCATTGCTATTCTATATGGACTGGGGCCCTTGTGGATGAACAGCACTCAGTTAACCCCACAAAGGACAAAATAATATTTGATTTATACAACATGAGCTGAAATCACAGAGCTGAGTTTCAACGGGTCGCTTTGCTGAATTACAGTATGTTTGGAGCCAATATCTATTTACTTTCTTTTTTCATCCAGCCCTTGTACCCCCACCCCACCCCCTGCCATGACATCAACATCTATGTGTAGGCTTTTAAACAGCACTGGTGCTATTTTAAGTATGATAACAGAGGGGGGAAAGATGATCTTGAGCTGAGATAGCATGAGGATTGCAATAGGAACAGGATACCCTTTGAAAAGAGAATGCAAGCTCTTCATAAGCGCAAGAATTCAGGATGTCCTAGGTCACTGTTGGTGGCATTGTCATTTATCACTGGCTGCAGAACACAGTGGCCAGATTTCCTGGGAATAAAAAAAGGCTTTTTTCCCTGAATTTTCTCTTGACGTAAACCATTATCTATTTGCAAGAGATGAGGGAAAAAAGTCATAGACATATGTTAGAATTTCAAGCCTTTAAAATAGTCATTGCCTGCTTCCCAAATGGCCTACTTAAGTCTCATTTTTAAAAAATAATTATTTCCTCTTCAGACAAAGCTGCCTAGGGGTAGTCTGTTAAAATTGATTTTGTTGATCTTGTCTTTTCTTCTCTACCAGATTACATATTGGGCTGCAGTTAACAAAGTGGACATGGCACCAACACCCTAGTCTGCATTCCTCCATGCACAGAAACGTTCTGGGGGGAATGAGCTTCATGCATACAAAGATGAGGTATACAGGGCTGGACAAATGGGAGATGAGGAGGTACGAGGGAACGAAAGAAAGGCCACTCTATCTAAAGGGGTACATCTTTGTACACTATAAGGGGTACACTATACACTATACACTGATGAGAGACAGGAGCTCCCAGCTGGGAGAACAACGTGGCCCAAACTTTCTCCACAGAAGAGGCTCGGCCATGACTGTCATGTCTTGAAAAAGTCTGTGAGAGCAGAAGTGAAATGGCTCACAAAAGAGTTAAGAGAGAAAAAGCAAAAGAAAAGGCTGGAAACTGGTTCAAATAAGCAAGGCTGCTCACCACTCTGTAGAGTTTCTTTTGTTTTAGACAAACTAGCTTTCCTTAGAGAGAAAGGCCATCTGCTTTTTAAAAATTAATTATTTATTTAGTTTTAAAATTTTATTATGTTATGTTAGTCACCATACGGTACATCATTAGTTTCTGATGTAGTGTTCCATGATTGCGTATAAGACCGCCCTCTTCCCCCTCCCTTTCAGCCTGACTGGTCCTACTTCAGGCCCTCAGACCTGTAATAATCCTGACAATAGTGTGGAGTTGTCCTATATGTTGTGTTCAGATGTTTCATATGGTTTACAGGCTTCATGGCTTCCTAAAAAGCACAACCACGGTGGATGAAAATATAGAACATTTGAAAATTCATCGGGTGATAAGAGGAAATCAGGCTTGTGTGCCTGAGGGGCAAATAGCCCACAGAGTTTTGATGGGATCCTTTCCATCCCAGAATGAACAGGATGTCTGATCTTACTTGTACCCAACTTCTGCCAGAGGAAGAGGAGATTTATTTTTAAAGCCTTGAATTATAGAAAACAGGTATCTAAATGAAAGATGTCCATACCTGACAATGGTATCAAACTAACACAAAATACAGCAGAATAAAATAAAATTACAAAAAAATCATATTAATCAAATTATGTTTCCCATGATAAAGACAGTCAAGTTGACTTACATATGTCCTGGTGTGTCTAAGATTATTCCTTATATAATGTCATCACATTCTGTTGAATTTCCCAAAGCATCATAGCTAGAATAACCATTTCCCATGACTATTCATTTCTTTTGGTTAGAGGAATTAGTTAGTGTCCAACACCAGAGGCTCTGTGTCCATTCCCTCACAAACTCTCAGGCAGAGATCCTGACTCCACTGTAAGTTGCAATGTTTTACAACAAACGATACTGCATTTAAAGATGTTTCTTTAGGGAGATTTAATAAAAGCTATTATAATCCTTATTATTATTGTTGTTGTTAGGAAAATATTTTGGAAGTTTCTAAGCGCAGACAGAGAACTCCATGCCCCTTGCATGCAACCTTCATCCACCCTCTGATTTTCATCTCCAGATAGAATGAAAGCTAAATCTAGCAGTATCTGTTTGGCTTTCTGCTCTTGGAAGATGCAGTGTTGTTTCATGTCTGCCTGGATTCGTCTTTGCCTTTTACATCTCTCTACCTCCCTGTGATTCTCCTTTCTCCCCACCTGAAAATAAATGCTCTTTACCTTTGGGCCTGCTGTTTTCTGATGCACAGCCCTCTGAATCATGAGGCTGGTGATGAGTGATGAGCTCTCTGTGCTCCTTTCACAGCCAGTACCAGTGCCACTGAGTTGGCTTCTACTTCAATAACTGCAAAGTGGGCAGCAGAAATCCACATGCGATGAGGCCGCTCTGTCTCAAACGCTTCCCATCAGACAGATGAAACAGAGCTGCCTTTCTTGGTGGAGCACATGAGCTATCTTGTATGCCCTCTTAGTTAATGAAGGGTCTCGCTGTAAGAATAGCTTTCCCAGTCCATTAGCAAGATAATTCTCTAAAGGATCTGTGAACATTTCTAAGAACTAAATATGGAACACCGATCTTCAAATGGCAGAAACAAAATAATATAGAGCTGCATCAGAGGTCTGTTCAGAGGCCCAGCAGCGAAATCCCTGGTGTTCCATACTACAGCAAGGATGTCCCCTCTGATTTATGAGCACCCTCCCGCTCAGTATGGTCCATGGGTTGTGATCAATGGCAGCCTTTCCAATAGAAAGTGCATTTGGTTTCAATTCACTTTCATAACAACAGAGACTAATGCTTAGCAAGATGGAGAACATTAAACCCTATTGTTCCGGCTGAGGAATGACTGGCTTGGGTGGCAGGAAGCAGAACAGTCTCTTCTCTGGGGAAGAAAATGCTTGTGGGTAACAAACCTCATTCCCAAACAGCCTTCTTCTTCTTCTTTTTTTTAAGTGACAGTGAAAGATTCAAAGAATCATCTCAAATCATAGAAGTGGAAGGGATCTCAAAAAAAAAAAAAAAATCATCATGTGACTCAACCTCCTCTAGAAGGTTTTTGTTTCTTAAATAAGTATATAAACCCCAAGGCATTGTGATTTAATAAGGTCTAAGGGCACAGCAAAGTATTTTATAAATTATTTTCCTAAGCCCCTTGTGGAGCCTTTTATTATCTTAAATAATGAGAAAATGAATGAGATTCTTTAAGATTTGCAGCTTTCAGATTTTAGAGGTTGTTAAGTGGAAAAGGTAGAAATAGGATCCAAGTTGTGTTCTTTTGGCAAAAGAAAATACCCATGCCATTGGTTCACGTCTCAAACAACCAGAAATTCACTCTCCATCGCTGTAATTATTCAGAAATAGCCTGCCCGTTATATTCCTTTTTCTCTCACCGATGGAAAGAAAGGCGCATTGGATAAGCTAATACAATGGAAGAATTCTGACATACAAAATGTCCTAATGAAGGGTCCTTCAGGGAAATAAAAGACCAAAAAACAAACAAACAAAAAAACCCAACAACCACCCAAATAGGGAATTATGTAATTCTATCTTTGTATTACTTAGAACATGGCAAGGGGAAAAACACCATCCACCGTACGTTCCTTGAGAACCTCCAATCAAGGGCTCTAGCCATTTAAAAACATGTTTCCTGGCTTCAGACTGGCTATAAATACATTTAATAAGGATGAAAAAAAAAATCACTGCATCATTTACAGTTCTCTCTCAACTCCAGCTGACAAAAATCCAGTCCAGATGTTTGTTTTGCAAGAACAACAGCAAGAGGGTGAACTTCAATAGTGAGTATGAAAGCCCCAGGAGAAGGGGGTGTATTTGCAGAGAAAGGGACAGCGAGGTTGGCAGAGAGGGTGCAGACAGACCTGGTTTGATACTGATTTAACAGAAACACAGTAATTAATTTATTTTGTGTGTAAGAAATCCAGTTTACTAGCCTTGCTCCTGTCTCATCACCCCTTTCAAAGCCACAGGGCCTTGGCTGGTGAAGCCTGAAATGGTTGTTTCATAACCTTTGCTTTTAAATTCAACAAATGACCTCAGATTTTGGAGCAGTTGTTGACTCAGGGGAAAGTATGCCATTAAAAGTGTGCCAGAAACAGATTTAATTGGTACAAGTCCCAAAAAGTGCTCGAAAGAGAACAGGCTTCCCGCATATAGATTTCAGGGAAATTACTCAAAGGCTGCACAGCTTTGTCAGAATTCGAGATGTGAAACAAGGCAGCTGAAAGACTCCATATCAAAAGGGTAAATTCAATTCAGGAGATATTAATCTGATTACCTAAGTGAGGCCGCGAATCGGATATGCTCCATTGTGAGCCCCTGTTCAACCTGGACAGCTGGAGGAGCCAATGGCTTCCTTTTTCCCGACATATAATTAAGTTTTAAGAGACGATCGAGTTACGGATACAAAGTTTTAAGAAATATTTCATTCAGGAGTGGCATTTACAGTGCTCGCCTGTTGCAAGAGACATTGTTCACTTTATTTCCTTGAGCCACGCTGGAGAGTGTGTGGATCGGGGCCTAGGGGCTTGGTGTTTGTGTTTCGGGCCACAATAAACGCCCTCTGTGCACCTGCCTGGAGGAAAAACCAGTCCAGCCGCCTCCCTAGACAAAAGGGCCCTGTATTAAGTGCTGAAAACCCAGACGTGAACTGACCCTGTCAAATTCCAGATCGAAAAAAAAAATCAATATTTTTGTCCAATCCAAAAGAAGCTGTCATGTAGGTTTTTGGCTTTCCTTTCTCATCCTCACTGAGTCTGAAAAACAGTGACCTGTCAACAGAAGTCACCTTCTTTCTCACGAGTCTCCTCACCTTTCTAGATTCCTTTCCCGATGGCGCGATCCATTGCCTGGCCCTCCATAAACTGACCTCCAGAGATCAACATACACTCCTAGCTCTTTCTCCACCAGGACCTTGCCCCGTAATCTCATTTCAGTCTTTAAGGATGTACATCTTCCCAAAGAGATAGCATTACTAACTTACATGTTTTCAAAGATTCCCCAATACACGCTTATCACAAATTCCACCTACACTTAGAATTGCAAGAATGTTTATCTGTAGGGCAAAATACCAAGATCATAGTTCCTCCATGCCCTCAGTGGTTCCCGAAGCTAGCTGGGCAAAGGCCAGGCTGGGTCATGTGTACCCATTTCGGAGGACTCCTTCAGAGATCTATTCAGCTTGGGCTACTTCTGGAATCAGTCATGCTAGTCTCAGCTGATTTGTGCATTCTCATGAAGGAAAGTGATTTCTCACAAAATTTAAAACCAACTAAATGAGGTTTCATTTGTGAATTTCACCGATGCATGGGCAACTTTACCCCAGTTCACAGATGAATAAACGAAGTACAAGGTGACTGCCTCAACCTGAGAGTGCAACTTGGTTATCAAACCAGGAAAGAATCCATCAGTTGCATCTCTGACTTCTCTAAGGCAGCGCTGAACAGAGGGTAAAATTAATGAAATCATGATTTTGATAATCATTGAAAACTGCCATACATGGTAAGGCTTTGGCTGCAAACCATTTTTGAATATATTTGGTGAACAGCTAACCCCCTTTTAAGGGTTAACAGCTTTCTCAAGTTTGCCTCAGCAGCTTCTCCAAACTCTGACCCTGAGGGGCAGGAAAACCAGATGATCAGCACAGGAAGGCCAGGTTCCCTAACATGACTATTCTAGCAGGATGTGCTTAATTGTTTGTGTCTGGAGTGAGCATAGGAACCAAGCACAGTTTATCTGATTTGGTGCTCATGAAACAACTGGCCAAGAAAAACAGTCACCCACCACAGGTGTTAAGCTACACAGAACTACCTTGGCCAGGCTGGCGAGTTCTCAGTGAAACATGCGGCTGATTCTCAGCCTGTACCTTCATGAGCGATGGACGTTGTCTGTTGGCTGATATATAGGGCCCTACCTACATTGTGATTCAGGACAGACCAGTCAGGGAGTCCATCTTCGTTGTGTTCTAATATCCTAAGATGGTGGTCCACGCCACCAAAAGATCGTGATAGCCTCTCCTTTCCATGAGTGCCCCAGACATTTAAAATCTGCTGCCCTCATCCCGGCAACTCACTAAGTGCTGTGCTCAGTGTGACTTGAACTGTCTCATGTGTGTGGACCTCATATTCTGGCCTTGCCTTCTTTTCTTATCTTTTCCCGGTCCTATGCACTGTAGTGTAACACATACAACCCGTTCAGATGTAAGGTTTGGCTTCATTACAGTATGCAGGAATTCTAGGATTCCAGATAAGGCTGACAAAAATTAGAATTAGCCTTTATGTTCTAGGGGGCAGAGGCCAAGCCTGATATTGTTCTTGCTACCCCCGAGCACCCAGCAAGCTTTACATGATAGATGCTTCATATGTGAATGGATGAACAACTGAAAGAATGGAGCCAATGCTCAAGTTTTGGGCTCAGTCTCATTCTTTTTGGGACAGTAAAGAGCTTTGCAATGAAAACAAGGAAGGGAGAAATTTGAACTGTCCCCATGACATCAGTGGCAGGCATACATATGATGACTCACTGGGATGTGGGGAAAAAATAATTAGAATCGATTTCGTTTTTTTAAAACCTCTATTTCTAGTGTGTTTTATATAACCTAATAGCATAGTAGCTCTATATTTTACAGATAGCAGTTTTACATATTTTGGGCAGTGTGCTCAAAAACAATTGGGTTGTGGATTCAAAAACATGTGAAGATTGCTGCTCTGCACAAGCAGTGTAATAGCAGCAGTGACAAAGGGATGTGCCAAAATGCTCATAGAGGGTTTGGTCCAGCCTGGGGTTTGCTTTGTTCATCTTTAAAGGAGAAACAGAGAAGCTTGTCTGAAACTTAAAAAAGAAAATATCGGTTTGCCTTGAAGAAGTGAACTTCACAAGACATCACCTCATGCGACACCCTACGTAAGTGGCCGAGGGAACCGCGGCCCAGAGAAGTTAAGTGACTTGCTCAAAGTAACACAGACCGTTTGTGGCAGAGCTGGCCCCTGAACACAGGTCTCCTCATTCCAAAGGCAGTGCCCTGTCTACTGTTTAAAAACACCTCTTCTCTAATGTCTGTCTGTAAAGAGACTTCAGGGCATCTACAAAGAAATGGCCACAGTTATCATAGCGCTTAGTGTGGGACCCTCTCAACTCTGGCAGTGGCAGGCGGAAATATGTGATCATAAGCTCAGTGAGGTGCTTGTAGGATCACCTTGAAGAACTGAGTATAATGTACTGGTCAAGAGCACAGACTGTGGAACCAGACTGTCTGGGTTCGAATCCCAGCGAATAATCACTAGTTAGCTGACCATCAGCAGCTTATATAAATGCTCCACACTTCAGTTTCTTTGTTTCTGAAATGGAGGTTATAATTGAACCCCACAAAGCTGTTGAGAATTTTCATGCTCAGTACAATGTCCGACACATACTGGACATTCATTATTCTCACTAGCAAAAAAGGACACAAAACATATACTAATTTCCATAGGGCCCTTTAAATCATTAGCTATTTTCTCTCACCACCTAGCAAAGAATTACAGATAAGCCACTTCTTTTTTTTTTTTTTTAAGATTTTATTTATTTATTTGACAGAGAGAGACAGCCAGCGAGAGAGGGAACACAAGCAGGGGGAGTGGGAGAGGAAGAAGCAGGCTCCCAGCGGAGGAGCCTGATGTGGGGCTCGATTCCAGAACGCTGGGATCACGCCCTGAGCCAAAGGCAGACATTTTAACGACTGTGCCACCCAGGCGCCCCAGATAAGCCACTTCTAACTATAAGGTGCCTTGATAAAGGGAAGGCTCACCTGATACTACTCGGGTGCCCGAATGCACCAAAGAAATCTCTCTCAGGTTTTTGAGTGGGAAAAGCTAGACCTGGCCACTCAGACTTTAGAATGGTTAAAGCTTATTATAAAGTTCCCAATACCTTGAGAAATTTAAGGCTGTTTTCCACTCAAAAGTGATTCCCCTCAAAGAAATCAAAACCCAAGCTCTCTAGTTTCATCCCCATTCCCTCTAACCTGTCCATCACTCCCTGAGAAATTTCTTTGAACCACAAAATCATCCTGTCTCGTGCCTGTTTCAGTGGCTCCCCTCAGCTTCAGGAAAGAACTCCAAGTGAGCAGCACGATGAAGAGCACCTTCCACAACCTGGCCCCGCCTATCTCGACAGATGGACCTACGTCTTCCATGCCAGCCCTCGCACTCCTCCCACAGGTCTCCTGTGGCGCCCTGCCTCTAGCCCATTACAGAGGCTTTTCTCGAGGCCAGGAGCACCTTCCCATTCTCTTTCTCCTCTTGGGAACTGCTACTGACCCTTCAGGAGACAGCTCAAGGGTCTCCTCACTGGAAAGCCTTCCTAGAGAACTCCCGTCCCCAAACCAGGACTCCTGTGTGCTTCCCAGCTATATCCTCCACCCAGAGCCATCACAGCACACTCTGCTTCCCCGTCCATCACACTTCCTCCCTCCTGTGAGCTTCGCAAAGAGCAAGGACTGTAGCTTCTGCCGAGCACAGGACCTAGTAGATAGTAGGCCCCTAATAAATATCCATATTATATATCAGACTCAACGGCTTCAGTTTCCATGCTGGTGTAAATGGGGGAGATTTCCCCTCCAAACGCAGAGTTATTAGGCTCCTGTTCTTTCCCTTTTGACACTTTCCCTGCCCCGCTTAATGTTATTTATCACACAGAGTTAGTGCAGGTACATAGCTAAAGCTGATTGCATTTTGGAGGAATTTTAAAGCATATATGATCATGTCTGATGAGAAAAACCACAGTAGTGGTTTCATGCTTCTTTAAGGTAAATACATATCTAAAGCTTTAAATAATTCTTTGCCCGCAATTTGCAGCTGTAGGTGCCTCATTCAGTCATCAAGTATTTATTGAGTAACTACTATACAAGGCAGTATTGTAGGCTCTGATAATCCAGTAGTGGACAAAAGAGAAAGATTCCTATCCTCAAGGAGTTTACCTTCTAATGATCACAGATTAGATTTTTTTTTTCCTAATTTACCTGAATTCCTATCATCATGTCAAAGCACAAGCTATTTTCCTTGGTTCCAGTTTGGTCCCTGAGGGAGCCACGAGGGTCTCTCTCTCGTTAGGCCTTGGATCTACTGCTTATGCTTTTGTTCCAGCATATCATAAATTGTAGAAAGGATGGAACTTATAGATATGGAGTTCTCCACGGCACATTTTTCTGTTACCCAGCTGCCATCTTGGGTATGACAAGAAAAGACATCTGATCTTGTCTTAAACAGCGGTAAATTATGGCCACTATATTCTGATGACCACTATATCCTATAGTCCGTGCTAATATGCTGGTCACATGTCCCTGAATAGGAGGTAACTTGTACACAGGTAAGCTTAGGCTTCATGTGTCATCAGATAATAATTATTTAGAATATGTAGTAGATTCCAGATAAATAGAAGAGACCTCTCTCATCCCTGAAAAAAACTCAAGGGTTGACTGTAGGTATAAAGAAAATTGAAGAGGAATCAGATGGTTATCTGGGACTGGAAAAAAATATTTTCAAATGTTACTGGTGTTTTTTAACCAGTGTATTGGCTCAAAGGCATGGACAAGCAATAGGTAAGTAATACCAAAAAGTTGATCAAGAAGGAGAGGATTCTGAGAATGGATGTGACTGATGGGATTGACAGAGGTATACATATCTCTGGGTTTATAAGTAAACTTATAATGATATCTGCTTAGTTGGACAAAATTCTTGAATTAGAGGCTATGTGGGGGTAGAGGAATCTGCCCTTCATGCATAACCTGTTAAGGGAAAAGTGCCCCTTATCTATGCATCTCAATGAAAAGATAGGTGTACTCGCCATGTTCATATGACTTCTCAGCCATGGGTGACAGGCCCAAAAGACCACTCATCTGCAGAATTACCAGGTGTGAAAAGGTAAATTGGACCAATCAGATCATAAGGTCAAGGGCCAGGGCCGTGGAAAGCTTAGGTAGGGATCAGAAAAATGAAGAGAATGACCTGTTTCCAATACCTATGTAATCAGGCCATATTTTAGTTCCTATTTGCACATAGCCATATATCCTTAGAGAAGAACCTAGTGGAAAAAAATGTAAGTTCTGGAGCCAGATTTTTGGGTTAGAATCCTGGCTCTGTCAGTAATTGTGCTGCTTTCTAAGCCTCTGTTTATCTATAAAATAGGGTAATGATTACCATCTGCCTCAGAGGGTTGTTGTGTTAATGCCACAATGGATGTACAATGCAAGACATACAATATGTGGTCCATACTGTTAGCTATTGTTATTAATAATCCTAACTTTTTGTAAGCAAACGCGAGCGTCTTTGTTTCTTGCTACCAAAGGGCCCTGAACAGTCCAGTAACTACACTATCACAGACCTGAGACAAAGCCTGGTGACCCAATAAAGGCAAATGGCTACCTAAGTCCTTCTAACATGCCTATCTCCTCTCTTAAGATAGTGTCCTGGAGAGCTCAGATGGAGACACATTCATCTTGGTATTCTTGGTGCCTAACACAGATAAGAGATTCACTGAATAAAGAGTGGTTCTCAAAGTGTGGTCCCTAAACCAGCAGTATCAACAACTCCTGAGAACCTGTTAGAAATGCAAATTATCTGGCCCCTCCCACAACTGAATGAAACTCTGGGAGTGGGAGCCCAGCAATGTGTACATTAATAACCACACCCCCACACCCCTACACCCTCACCTGGTGATTCTGATGCATGCTGAAGTTTGAGAACCACTGGAATAAATTTTCTGGTGTGGAAACACAACCACTACATAACCTTAACTAAAGAACAGCTCTATTCTATCTGGGGAGATCATCCATCTTCTTTGATTGAGCATGTGGCTTTGTAAGGGATGCACATGGAACTGTAAGGGAGGAAAGAGAAACATTCCTAGCCAGTCAAATAAGCCTCATCAATCATGTTGATCAAGGAAATGATGTGTTGCCAATGGATTATCCTCACATTCTTCTCACGGGGGCTTCAGGAAAAATCATAAACTCCCTAATATGGCATGCCAGATGTCCATGATCCACATGCCTACTTCTCAAGTCTCATCCCTTGCATTTCTCATACATCCCCCTGCACTCCCAGCCATAAGGAATTACTGCAGTTCCTCCAATGACCATGCCCTTCCCATCATATCTTTGATAACGACATATCCTCTGTCTAGAATGTCATTCTTCCATCTCTATATTCTTAGCACTAAGTATAGTTCCTGGTACAAAATGGATGCCCCATTTCCCTAAATATTTGATGAGTTCATTGTCTCCCTACTTCTAATCTCCATATCCCTAAACCATCCTATACATCTCATCTAGATAGTCTTGAGGATGTATAGTTATGATCACTTTAGCATAAAATCTAAATTCAGTCTGGCATTCAAAGTCTGGCCCCAATCTATTTCTAGATTTGTTGTAAGTGACCACCCCAGGCAAATGAGGCTCCTTCGCCCTCTTCCTGCATTTCCCTACAATACAGATCCCATATTTCTTGGGTACTCTCCAGGAACTACAGAATACAGGAGTGATCAAGACAAAGTCCCTGCCCTTGAGGAGATTATATGAAAGCAAAGGAGGCAGACAGTGAACCCATAGACAAATTTATAATATGAATCAGGTAGTGATAAGGGCAATGAAGAAAAATAAAGCAGGCTTGGGGGGCAGAAGAGGATGGGATGGGGTAGGGGCCCCATCTTAGAGAGGTGAAGAAAGACGTCTCTCAGAAGATGAGGCTTGAGCAGTACTGAATGTAGTGAGAGAGGAGGCCAAGGAGAGATCTGGACAAGTGCTCCAGTCAGTAGGAATAACAAATGCAAAAGCCCAGGGGCGCCTGGGTGGCTCAGTCATTAGGCATCTGCCTTCGGCCCGGGGCGTGATCTCAGGTTCCTGGGATCGAGCCCCACATCGGGCTCCTCCGCGGGGAGCCTGCTTCTTCCTCTCCCACTCCCCCTGCTTGTGTTCCCTCTCTCGCTGGCTATCTCTCTCTGTGTCAAATAAATAAATAAAATCTTAAAAAAAAAATGCAAAAGCCCAGAAGTAGAAACACTTCGGTGAATTTGAGAAACAGGAGAGTGGGCTATGAGGCTAGAACAGAAAGGGGGAGAAGGACAAAAGATAAGGGCAGGACATGGCCCATTTTGAACTTAATGCCTTAGTTCATAGATTTTCCTGATCTCTACTCTTCTTTGCCTGTTGAAATCCTATCTATCCCTCAAGGGCTGTCTCTTACATCTTCCTCCCTGGACCATTCAGATTCCCCTCTGCTGAAAGAGATGTGCTCTTCTTCCTAAATCCTGGAGGCTTTGGTGCATACCATCTTGTCTGAAAGCACCACCCACATTTGACCTAATAATATTCTCCTTTAGAACTATGCTCAATCTACACTGTAAATATCTTGTGGGCAAGGACCATACCTTGCTCATTTCTGGATTTCCTATAACATTAACATAGTGCATATAGTAGGGGCTCCACAACTCATAAAATCGTCGGCTGGAAGGAACTTGAAAGTCTCTTCAACTAGCCAAAAAGTTTTTTTTGGAGGGGCCATAGCTCTAAAACTATGCTAATATATGCAGGAATGNNNCTATTGCATAGGAAATGTCAGTATGACTGAATGAAGTGCAGCTTAATCCAACTAGAATTTATTTAGCGGCTTATCAGAAAAATGAGGAAAAGCAAAGCCTTCAGAGAGATCTGAGCCTAGGTCAGAGCTCAGCGGGACTGTCCTTGGGCTAAACCACCTTGCCAGACCTTGTTATAATCCTCCCCAAATCCTAGTAAACATCACAAATGCATTCTGAAAGTTTTTCATGCCACATTACAATGCAAACCAAGTTATTCTCTGGGCACCACTCCTAGAAACCAGCCATTCATCCCTTCTTTATGATCTCTGACCTAGAGGCCTCTCATATTTGGTATTGAATTCTCTTTGATGATGGTAAACATGGATCTTGTCTCAGAAAATCCTTCTGACTTGAAGCCCTCTGGGATCACACCCCCTCTTGGCATCCCATTCTTGGGCTTTTGGCCCCGTCATCTCTGTAGTTGAAACAATTGACAAAACTGGCTTTGGTATTCTCGTCCCTTCTGTCTTTGTGATGCTGAGATGTTAACAGGAACATGTGCAGATCTAGGAAATTAGCCAGTAAATCCTAAGTAGTGAAGAAGTCTGAGGGTAAGAGGAAAATACTTTCAAAACATCTAGCCCAGGCCTCCCACGAA
Source organism: Ursus maritimus (assembly GCF_017311325.1). Classification (NCBI taxonomy): domain Eukaryota; kingdom Metazoa; phylum Chordata; class Mammalia; order Carnivora; family Ursidae; genus Ursus; species Ursus maritimus. The sequence goes on from NW_024425008.1 coordinate 31,055,212, forward strand.
CCACCTCAAAGACTGACCCCCAAGAAAGCTCTCTCTCGTCTCATTTGATCGTAATGCACCTCATGCTTCAAATGTGTCTCTCTCTGGCAAACTACTGCTAGCAAAACAGAGCTCCTGACCAAGAAATACTTCCTGGTGGCTGACTTCAATGTTCCCTTTCTCCTGTTGGTCCCTCTGCCTTGATCCTATTACCCCCTGGTCTCCCTGCTGGACATCTTCAACAAGTTCCTCTCCCTTTTGAGATTTACAGCTTGTCAGACTCTTGTAGACTCTGCCCACCCTCTCTCAACTCTAGCTGCCCCTACCTCACATAATAAGAAGTTGGTTTTCTTTAGCTAAACAACACAGGGTTTGGGGGCTTTTAATCTTTTTCTATAAATTAGGCCTTTCACGGCATCTGAACAGTTGCTGGAAGTGATATACACCCAGCTAAGTGCCATGGATTCTGGAAAACTAGGGAGGGTGGAGCATGGGTAGGCATGTGCCCCTTGTGAATGGAAGCATGTGAGGTTATGTGTTGGTATATGTCCGTGACTTTGGAATTAGAAATCGAAAGGTCACCAGGGCACTTAAACATTTTTATCCAAAACTCCTAAGAGGCAGCCGTAGCCAAATCTAGAAATTCACAGGAGGGGCTCTAACTTCTGTTCCTGGCACTACCACTTCTCACTTATTGTGTGGCCTTTGAGCAATTCCCTTCTCTCCTTCATGCTTCAGTTGTTTGAGGTGGTTTAAATGATTCATCATTTTAGGACATTTAAAAATACTATAGAGATGTTAAGGTCAACAATGCTGATCACAGTTGTTAACATTAACCTCATTGTCACGTGGTGACACTTTATGTTTTCAAAGCAATAATTATAGCAACCTGCACCATACCCCTGAGAGGTGGATTTTTAAAGTTGTTGCACCCATTCTCACTTGTACATGGTCCTACACAAACCATCAGACATTTTTAGTTTTGGACTGGGCTGTGGAGGGCCTCGGAGCTAAAGTGGGGAGAGAGCTCTGCTAACTTGACCAACCCACCCCAAAGTCTGTGGTTAATGGATTACAAATTTGGGTAATGCTGGACAATAAATTACAACTACAATAATAAAGCTGAAAGTACACACAATTTAAGCAGAAACACCAGTGTTTTTTATCGGAAATGAAAGAAACCATTGATCATAGCAACTGTCTGAGATTAGCAGGGAGCCACAATTTCAAACATCCTGCAGTAAATCCAGAGCAGATCCAGCTGGAAAGCAAGAGTGGAAATAAAACTTGAAAATTCATACCACACTTTGAAGTCTGCTTTCTTCACAACCATGAGTCCCTGATTCGCCCCCACCATTCCGAGCTGCTCTTGCTTGTTGAATTTATTTTAAAAGAGACACCAGCCATGCACTTGCATATAATCTTTCAAATGGACTCCAGCTTTTTGCAGGGATGGTTTGTTAAGGAGTATGAATCCCAAAATACTTTCTCTTGCACATGAAATCAGCCATCAATTCAACTGGAATAGAAAGGCTTCCACTACTAAAACTAGAAAGCACCCGTGGTTCTAGTAAGTACTGCTTTTTCTCTTGTGTTCTTTCCTTTACCCATCCATGCACTTTTAATTTTTAGTTTTTGAGTGCTATTATCTATCAAAAACTATTAATGCAGATAAAAGGAGACTAACATGGCAGGTGCTGGAAATGCCAGGATGGCAGCCTAATAATGTCTTCCTTTCCATGAAGCCATCTGGGGCTCCTGAAATGGGCCATGTCGCCACACTGAAGTGACTGCTATTCCATTAAATCATCAGAGGAGAGAAAGCCAATGGTGTAGGTTGAGCAGAGCTTCAATCTTGCACAGGGCCCACTGTCACCATACGTCAGCCTCACCTACCAACTGTGCTTGTGTGGACAGAAGCCCAGCCAGTCCTTCTGCCCAAATCCCAGGTGACTTCAGAACAGGGTATGGAGCCTTAGGCCAGCTGGACTGTTAGATCCTTTCTCTACTGATCGCTACGGGGAAAAGAGATATTCCCTAGGACTGAGATTCAGTCATCCTCAGTATTTTCTATGACCACCAGGAAGAATTGGCAAGGGCATCTAAGGAACATGTCCTTGGCCACAGAACAGTCACAGCAACCTAGTCAATAACCAGTCACTCAACTTTGTAATAATCTAGTTGCCTGAGTTTCTGTCAACAAAACTAAAAACTAAAGAAGAAAATACTTTGATTCACAGTGCCTGGTCAAGAACAATGTAGATTCTAAAACCAGAAATCTGGATTTCTGCCCTTAGGTTCACAGGGCAGTGAATTTTGGTCAATTTGCATAAGTCTTGAAGGTTCCATTCTCCCCACTAAATGAAATAATGTTTGTGAGAGCAGGCTGAAAACTGACAAGCACACTGCAACTATGAGAAGTTATTTCAACGAAATAGGGAAAATTCTATTTGCCCTCTGATTCCTTCACAAGGCACAAAACTATGGGGCAGGAGCAATGTGGAGGAAGTCCTTGACCTCTGGGGTCCACTTCTCTCTTCTTTGGCTCTCCTACCTGGGAGCTGGATAATCCAACAGTGGAATGAAACTCCGATGAAGGGAATCAGACCATGGACCCAAGCAGTGAACATGGCCTACATCATCCAAGCAACAACCCAGCCATAAACTTTAATAAGGAAAAAAAAAAAAAAACTAGCAACACAAAAACAAAGAACTCGCAACTTTACAAACACTGGGAGGGCAACAGCTGGTCAGCCGAGATTAAAGGAGCGTGAGAGAGCACCCCCCCATCCCCTGACTTCTCCTCCCCCAAAGAGGTCCCTGCAGCCAGCCAGAGCTCACTTTTACAGCTCTGTGAAGATGACCTTGTTCCAGCTAAGATAGGGGCTCTTTTGATCTCAGCAGGGGGAAGCTCTGGGCCTGCAGCTGGCAGATATTAATAGTACAGGATCCGCTGGGGTGGAAGAGATCTCTCCGTTGGGCCAGGTCACTTGTATTCCCTGCTCTGCATCAGAGCAGAAGGGACTTCATTTCCCTGAATTGGCCCCTGCTGGGTATTTCCCTTAGGTCAACTCAGATCATTTTATTGCTGGCTGCTCTTGGCTGCTTGTTCTCACCCCACAACTGTTTTCAAGGGAGCACTGTTTAAGCTGTGCCCTCTGCTCTGCAGCTGAAATCTATTACACGACAGGGTGGACCTGGAGCTCACCCCATCAGTGTGTTTCTCACTCTCACTGGTTTGCACACGTGTCTTCTTGTGTATACGCCCGTGTGGGAAAGAGGCAGAGAGAGCAAGAGACAGACAAGACCAGAATGGTTTACAGCGTGAGGAGATAGCAATGTGGGGCAAGGAGGCTCTTACAGGTATGCCGAAGTATCAGTGCTAAGACTCCTGAAGATCCTTTCTATCATGCTTAATCTAGGAAAATGCAAGGCCATTCACCCCACTCTATAAATCAGAATTTTAAAACCCCATCAACAAGCGAATGCTCCTGATTTTCGGACCCATATCATGATCTCACAATGGTAGAGTGAGAAAAGACTTTAGCAATCTTATATTTCCAACCTGTCATTTTATAGAAAAAAAACACCTAAGGCTCAAAGTCATTGAAAGACCTGCCCAAGGTCACAGGGCTAATAACACAATAGCAAAGTTGATACAATGGATTCTGAAAACAACAAAGTAATTTATATGTATTAACCACAGTGGCATTAACAATCATTGCAATGTATCTGAATAGGTATAAATGCTTTAAGAAAATTGTCCATTTTAGTTCACTGGTAAGGAACTTCATTATAGACTTCAGGAAAAATATTTCTATAGCTTCTTTATCTGCTCAGCTATACAAAGGAAAGATCTAGAAAAATCAACTGTTTCCATTCTCCCTAGGATTTCATAATTTAAAAAAGTTATCTAAGGATGAGCTGATAAGTCTCCCCTTGTCATGAATACAACTTAACCATTTTCTGGAAGCGGTTACACTGGAGCCCCAAAACAATTTCCTCTGTATTTGTTCTGTTCCTCTTCTTTGCTTAAGATAAGCCAGGAAGCCAAGACAAAGCAAAGTGCTATTATTTATTGGTTTTTAAATAAGGAAATAAGACATTTTTTTCCTCCTCAAAGCTGAATAAATGAGTGTGTGTGTATGTGTGCATGAAATAATTACACCAATTTTTAAAAAGTGAATCTCACAGCTACTGTTTACAAAGTATTTACTATGGTATCCATTTAGCATTTATTTACTGCCTACTTTGTGCCTAGAACTTTGCTACTCACTCAGGATACAAAAAGAATACAAGCTAGCCTGTGCCCTTAAAAAAATCTGCCAATCTAGTCAGGAAACCATGAAAAGTTAAATTAATTTTCCTGGACCTTTTCTTTATAAAGCAGAGCAGGTAGAAGGGCCACAGAGGAGGAAGAGGGAGCGAGACCAGTGCAGACTGGAACAAACAAGGAGGTTTTGTGGGAAGCGGTGGTCTTTAAATAAACCTTGCTTGAGTCGGAGGATTTGGGAAGAAAGGAAGCAGTAGAAGTAAAAAAGGGAAATGCTATTCTAGATAGGACGAGCTGTCTCTGCAGCAGCATGGGGTAGGAGTGGGAAGTGGCAGGCAGAAAGTCGGCATGCTTGATGTGGGAGCTTCCCACGAGGCACTGGCAAGAACCAAGGGGAACGGGAAGGACAGGGCAGACTGTGAGGAGTGAGGAAGCACTGTCTCTGGTGGTGTTTTGGAAACTGATGCACACAAAAGAAAAGAAAAAAAAAATCCTGATTTTTAGCATGTGTAGATTCTCATGGTGTAAATATTTCTACCCTGGGTGATTTCAGGCTGACAAATCACAAATTCCTGAATATTTTAAAAGCAGCTTATTGATCTTAGCCCATTCTCAGAAAATGGGCTCCTACGGTTCCCAGACTTTTGAGTAGGAGGGTGACAAGTAAAACGAAGCCAGATCCGGAGAGTTTCATTTGGTGGTGGCAGGATGAAGATGGTAGAGAGGCTGGAGTTGGGAAGGCCATTTTGGAATTTATAAAAATAATCCAACTGTGAGTTTAATAAGTCAGCTGATCACAATACAAATCACAAAGAGGAGGCACCTGGCTGGCTCAGTCGGTAGAGCATGCCACTCTTGATTTCAGTGTCTTGAATTCAAGCCCCACACTGGGCGTGAAGCCTATTTAAAAAATGTGTAATATCCATAGATATTATTTTTTAATTACAAAGAAGAGGGGGCAGAGGAAGAATATATTTGTGTTTTTTTTTTTTTTTAAAGATTTGATTTATTTATTTGACAGAGATAGAGACAGCCAGCGAGAGAGGGAACACAAGCAGGGGCAGTGGGAGAGGAAGGAGCAGGCTCCTAGTGGAGGAGCCTGATGCGGGGCTCGATCCCAGAACACCAAGATCATGCCCTGAGCCGAAGGCAGACGCTTAACGACTGAGCCACCCAGGCGCCCCAGGAAGAATATATTTGGAAAGAAGAACCAAGAAGCCTGGATGATAGGAGTGCAGGGAGGAAGGAATAGTAAAGATTTGGGTTTTCAGTTCAGGTGATGATGGGAGGGGTGACGTATCACTGAATGTGGAAATAGGGGACACAGAGCATTATACAATTTTTATGAATAAGTAGTTTTTCTCTCTGAAAAACACCACCAAGAAGCAGGGCTGTGGTCCTTCCGATTTTTGAGTCCGTGAACTGTGGGCAATCCATGGAAGACCACATGGGCAGTCAGAAGCCTTTCTAGGCGTACAAGTCCCATCTGCTCACTCATGAACACTTCTCAGAAAATGGAAGTGCAGAGGGGTCTGTCACAGCTACGCACATTTATCCAGCCCACAGCTAGCAGAACTCAGAAATGTCACATAAGAACTTTCAATAAAGCTAGAAACCACCCACTGGCTCAGTGGCGTAATTCCCCTAGCTACGCAAACCATAGCCAACCTGACCTTTGCTAGCATGGGAGGGTGAAGAAAATTTTGCAGATTTACCAACGTGGAGAGTTTCTCTTAACTCTTCTGTAAAGCTGGTCGGGAATGCCACACCTCCAGCACGCGACACGGCTGTACACTTTAAGCCAGTCCAGAAACACCCAGCACAAACAAAAGGTTGAGTTGCTATGGGACCACCAGTAAAGCCAACCTGTGAGCATCGGTCTCAAAAATCAAGTCACTTAGCAGTTGGCCAGCCCTTATCCGAAGGACCCCAAATCAGCCTATGGAGGTGTGACAGGCTTCAAGGTGGAGGTAATGGGTGTCTGTGAGGGTGACTCACTCAGATGGAAAAGGAAGCTGGCCTATAGAGACAGGGCAAGAGCCTCTCCAAATACAAGGAATCAGATGGCAGGGAAGCCGGCTAAGCCTAAATTGCCAGGATCCGGCTGGGTTCACTGGCCAGGGCCTCTCAGCCCAGTCTCCCAGCGCAACAGGGGGCAGAGAGGCAGAGAGGAGAGGCGGTGGGGCTATATGTCAGTGTCAAGTTTCGGCCCCTCTAGGACAGATCCCTTACCTTCAGACAGGGACAAATCATCAGCTGGAGACACCAGGTCTGCCTGAGAAGCTAGGCCTCTGCTTAGATGCGTTGTAATTTGATTCGTCAAGATAACCTGTGAACAGACAGGGAGAAGGTGGGGGAAGGGAGAAGAAAGAGACAAATTAATTATTAGAGCTCTCAAAAGAACAGACTGTGGTTCAGGGGAGGACTGATAAGCACATAGGTAGGAAAACCCCAGTTCTGACTTTCATCAGTTTTACCTGCAGGCCAGAATATCTGGCAAAACCTATAAGTCATTCAAAACACAGAAAAGGGGAAACAGGCTTCTTTTAGAGTTTAAACCACCAATCAGTTCCTTCTAAATGCTGAGTAAATTGGGACTGAGAGGTGTTGTCATATTAGCTAAATAATAGAAGGCTAACCAGAGAATTAAGATGCATATGAACACATTTGATCAAACTTCAAATTTTAGGATTATATCCACAGCCCAAGATATTGCTAGTGCTAAATAAAAGCAATAATTTAAAATTGGGATGCCTGTGGCTTCTTCCTTATTAACTCAGAGTCAGAGTTTTATTTCCAAATTTGTGAAACTGTAATAAGATTCATCTGGAAAGGAACAACACTGTTCTTTGAGATTCGTTGAATGCCAACAAAAACATTCCAGTCTCACTATGCATTTAAAACACAAATTAATATAATCCTACCTATACAAAATACGGTTCATAACACTTAAAATTCCTATGATCCACTGCCACACCGTGGCATTTGATTCAATCAAGAAACTATTCTTTTCCTTAAAAACCTTCCTTTATAAAATTTACTATATTGTTTGAAAGCCCAAAGGAGGAATAAAATACAGATTCTCTCCTGGAACATTACATTGACTAACACCCAAGGTTTCCCAAGGTTTGGGTGTTCCCATCATGTGGAAAACTGTGAGCATCTTGGTCACTCAGAGGAAACGTCCCTTCTGAAAACGGTACTAGGCACTTAGCAACTGGAATAAGCATCTAGTTGGAATGTCTTGGTCTGTCCCGAGGGTCAGCTATGGTTTTGCTGCCACCCGAATTTGAACAGAAATGGAAACTGTCTCTATCCTTTATTTTCAGCCATACCTCTGTCACTGTCTCTTGAACGAACCAGGCACATGTGATAAATCCTCTACCAACGGCGGCTTAATTGAGGGCTGAGAGGGGAGCATGTTGGCAAGGTCAGGCAAAGAAATGACGCACTCTATTAGCAAAGACAACCTTTGCAAGGTCTCTGTGTGTGACCTAGGCTTATGAGTCTCCAGCTACTCTGAAGTGATGGTCAGCTCCTGCCAGCACTCTGCTCAGTATCTGCACATCTACTCTCACTCTTCTGCATTGCTCCTTTTCATCTGGACTGGTAGGAATCACCTGCCATGTGTCTTCAATTACAATGGCTTTGCAGAGTCGAATAACAGCCGCTCTTTCAAGAACAAATGTTCATGTTTAGGAGTATGAATAAAAATTACGTTCATTTCTCTCTTTATAACATAGGGCATGGGCTTTGGAGTTTAATTAAACCGGGTTCGAATTCTGACTCTGACACTGCGCACCCTGGGACAGTTACTTAACTTTTGAGTTAAGTAGCTTCATTTGCTCATAGGTAAAAATCACACCCATCTTACAGAACTGTTACGAGAGGGAGTGCCTGGGTGGCACAGCGGTTAAGCGTCTGCCTTCGGCTCAGGGCGTGATCCCGGCGTTATGGGATTGAGCCCCACATCAGGCTCTTCCACTGGGAGCCTGCTTCTTCCTCTCCCACTCCCCCTGCTTGTGTTCCCTCTCTCGCTGGCTGTCTCTATCTCTGTCAGATAAATAAATAAAATCTTAAAAAAATAATAAAAAAAGAACTGTTACGAGAATTAACGGAGATAATCAATGTGAGGCACCTAACATAATGTCTGGCACATAGTAAATAGTCAATAAATGGAAACCATTGTTATTGGTGTTATTTTCTTCAGAACGATGCTATATACATTATATATATATATATATATATATATAATGTATATAGCATAGTTCTGAAGAAAATAACACCAATAACAAATATATATATATATATATATTATATAGTAAAATCCATGTGCTTCAGACAATTGAATCTAACAGGAGAACACTAAACCACAATTTTCTACATTAGGATATACTTCAGGATCTGATCATTTCTACCAATCTTAGTCCTTCTTAAGTTTTATCCAATGGCTAGGAATTTGTGCAAAAGTCTCAATAAGAAAAAGGTAGCAATCATTTAAAGGCAGGCCAATAATGTACTGGTATTACTCTGAAAATACTATGTGCTTTATTTACCAGTGAACAAAACAATGTATCTGTCTGTCCTAGTTTTTAAAATGTGAAGCTTCTGGGAGATCAAAATAGGAAAGTTCACTTTATTAGAGGATTCTTCTAAAAGACGGCTTGGTAAAAATGAAAGAACTCTAATGATACGGTAATGATAGTATGGAAAAAAATGTATTGAATACTTAGCATGCAAGGCCTGTCACCATATACACAGGCGGAAATGAAGAGGTAAAGGCTCTGTATGTCTTCTCTAGAAACTTGTAAGTTAAGAGATGAGCCATTTACTAAAATATTCAGATCATTTTCCCCCTTCAATTTTATTATTATTATGCTGGTCCTTCATGGAAACTTGTCCTGAGATGATGGTTGTATTATATAGAACTAATAAAGTTATGTCCTATAGAACCTCAAACCAAATTCCAGATGTCCCTTTTAGAAGGTTCTCAGCCCCATTTCTACCTCCAATGGAAGATGAGGTGGAGAAGAAGACATTTCACTCACCAAAGGCAAGAGTGGTTTTGCTAATAATCCTCTCCCTTTGTATTATGCACCCGAAAGCCAAATCACTGAAGGACACATAGAAACTAAACTCGGGGCTTTGCTAATCACACCATCTTACTAAACTGTTGTGGTTTTTTAAACCCGTGTTCGGCAAAATGATAGAATGGAAATATTTTCAAATAGTATCGCTGACAAATAACCACGGCTTGGGCAGAACCCTACAGATCTGTTGTCCTCTGGAGACCTGAAAACTACACCCTTAAAATAACCTATAAAATACTATTACACATCATAAACAGAGTCTTAACACTACCTGGTTTCTGAAAATTTATTCTGACTGACACTTCAGAAGGGCTTCCGTGCCACTTTGCTCCATTGGAAAGATTGGGGCCTCTGACGCTTGGTGCTCTCTTTGTGGGAAAGCAGTTTGCGCAGTAGTTAGGGTGAGTGCTTGGGAGTCAGAGAGACCAGAGTTAAGATCCGGGGCTCCACCACTTACTAGCTATATGACATTAGGCAAGTCTCATCTCTCTCTGGTATGATAATACTGAACTCACAGGGTTTCATGAAACTGGATAATGCACATAAGATCTCTAGCATTAGTGCCTGACCAGTGCTAAATGCTGAAATGTTACCACTCATCGTTGTCTTTAGTTATCCTTTGCAGACTGGTACCTTCCTTTTTAGATAGAAAACATACCCGATTCCCTTTTGTATAACATATAGCCCATTGCTGACAAAGAACAAATGCTGATATGTTCAAAAAGCGATGGTAATTTAAATGAAATGACATCAACTATTTTTGCCATTTCTCTAAAAGTATGGCTTATTGAAAACATACCACTCCCACCACACCTACCCTCCATTAACTACAAATCCAAAGGCCAGAATAGGACTCTTGGACTAAGGAGAAGACATGTTGGGTTTTGTTTGTTTGTTTGTTTGTTTGTTTTAATGGTCATGATGACATCTGAAGCCAGGAGGAGACGGAGTCTAGCTTAAAGTTTATTCTTCGGGAAGGAGAACACCATCCATCTACTGGGAAGAGGAGGCTTTGTAAGTCAGATAAAGTAACTATTGTCTCCACTCAACTCCATATAGAGAGAGACCACTTACTCCCAGGGCTTCTCCGTACTGCCCTATGGGATGTAGGATGCTTCAGGTACACTTGACTTGCAAATGGCCCCTCTTATCATGTCATGCCACATAGACCTTGAGTCTAATTTTTAGTGCTCCTCTCCCAAGGCAACACTGGGGTGAGACTTCTCCCTCCAAAGACCATGTCCCTGGGTTCCAAGTTTTCTCTTGCATTATCTGGCTTTCTTTAAGTGCATCCTACTCAACCTTTCTGTGTATAGTGTCTATGCTCACTTCAAGGGCACAATAAAGCTCTTTAAAAAAGAAGAAACTTCAGGGTACATATTCATAAATAACCCAGTTAGCCCTGCTTTCACAGAGTACAGGACTTAGAGAAAAAAAAGTGGACAGACAGGAACCAGTTAAAGACCAGGTGAACTGAAAAGACAGATGGATGGGAAGGAATGCCATTTTGGTCAGAAGACAGGGTCCTGTGGATGAAAAAGCCAACTAATACACAAACAGAAATATGACTCATTTCCATTAAGTATAAAAAAAATAGTTTAAGAGAGCAAATAACTGGAGACAAGAAGGTAGGAGCAGAATAAACTGATTAGAACCACCCGCCCCAAGTGTCAGGGGGTTGGGGAGCTAGAGTCCACTGGGCAATTAAGCCTGCCTCTCTATGAGTCTCTGTGTCCAGTGTAGACCACTTGCCCTCAGTTGACCCATCTCTTTCTTTGGCTATGCTATGACCAGACTATATCTATGCTGTACTCCACCCCCACATCCTACTTATCCTTCTTGCTCTGGTCCAGAACACTTTCTACCTTAGAGGCCATCATATGTCTAGTCTGATCCACCCTACAGTGAAGTATTGGAAGTATTTCTGCTGGGGCCTCCAGCAGAAGCCACTAGTATATTCCAGCCCCATGGTGAATACTGGAAAATGGGAGACAGAAGAGAAAAAGGGACAGCCCGGGTGAAATCAGGGTGGAGAACTGTCAGATCTAAAGGCACAGCCTTTGGCAGAAGAAGCTCCTTTTATTTGACTCTTGGAAGGTGACAGAGAAGAAGGACTTTACGGTAAGCCAGGGACAGAATAGGTTGGAATGGAATATCTGGCCCTCTTTGGTCAGCAGAAGAAATACTCATGGTCAGCAAAACAATAACTCAATATTTACAAGTCAGATTTTTTTAAGGACCTAAATATATGGCACATGCTCTCATTCAACTTTTTGTGGGGGCAAGTGAGAGGCAAAATTTCTAAGTCCCACTTTCCACCAGGTGAACTAGAGTCACCCGCCTGAGGTCAGCAGCTCAGATAAGAAGACGGACTCTTCCTCTTAAGGCAGCAGTGGACAGACGAGAGGGGAGAGGAGCTCTCAGCTCAGACGCTAGGATGGGGGACTTCTCCAGGCCTGCACGTCCTGGTCCAGAGATTTTGATCTATAGATTTCTTTGTTCATTATGTTCAACATCCAGAAATTAGAAGATTATCAAAGTGCTACATTGTAACAAGCCCAATCTTGTGACAAGAGTCCTTTTGGACTCTGCTGCTACGAAATAACCATAAGTCAAGTAGGTAAGTAGCTGAGGCTTCTACAAAAGAGCTAAGCATTTGAGGCAATCTGAGTCGAACTCTGCCAATTTTTTGGTGGTTTTCAGTGGCCCCAGATGCATGTGGCATGTCAGTTCCGAGGCCCACAGAAGGCCTGGAATCTAAAGCTCTTCATGGAACTCATGTCTATGTACAAGAGTTTAAGGGGGAGGCTGGGCTAGAGGAATTGTGAGGCCCCTTCTGGAGCATTTCTATGCCCATAAAAACACCCACTTCCTCCTCCCACCCACTCCCTGTCAGAAACCTGCTACAATCTAACACAGAGAATCAGACAAGTTTCAAAATCACTTTAATTGGGCCTGTAGTGCTAGGTGCAGAGATGGTCCTAATACTCCTGGTTATTCAAGTGAACAGGCAGTGCACCAGATAACCTGGTCAGCCAGAGAAAGGGCATCATCCGAGCGATGGAGAGAGAAACTGGGGCCTTCCTATGCTCACAAGCTGCCTGCCCGCCACCAAATCTAGCACTCTCAAAATGACAGGGCTCTGCTTTTCATAGGTTCTGAAGTCATAGTTAATTTTTTCTTCTTTTTGTATTAAAAATGGTCTATCTGCCCAAGATGCACTTTTTTATACTGTTATTTTTGGTATCTAAAATGATCCTAATTGCCAGATAGCACAGTGATTGAGCCTTTCTATCTAAACACAGGCCTTGGATAAGTCAGAAATTCTGGGTTTTAATCCTGGCTCTATTAAGGGTTGCTAAATGTCCTGCTTTTAAGAAGACAGAGGCCGGAATTTTCCTGTGAGAATTGTTAAGGTTCATTGAGTCCTTTCATCACCAAGGCTTGGGAGAAAGGCCCTGGAGTGGTTTTCACCGTACTCTCCTCTTGATTCCCAACCATGACGGTGTCTGCCCCAACCCATTCTGCTGTACAGGAGCTGGGAGTGAGAGGGAAATGGGGAGGCGACCCCCTGCCCCCAAAAGAAAGTAGGAGAGGGCACGAGGGGGGGAGGGCACGAGGGCAGGGGCAGCTCTGGGTGCAGTGCAGGAATAGAGGAGTCCCCCTAGGAGAGGCCAAGAGGCCCACACTCACAGACACATGCCTCTCCCCTGACTCTCCCCATCCCAACCCCTTCCTGTCACTTCCAGCTTTGAAAAGACATATCCAGTATTTGTTGTGAGGAAAAGTCAGACCAAATATTTTAGAGTCTGAGAGTCACAGTTCTGGTTTTACTATTCACTGGCTTAATTTTGCCAAGGTCTGGAAAATTATAAATCATTCCATTATGAAAAAATAACCATTTTTCTTTAGCTTCAGCCCAGAGAATATCAACTGTCAGTTCGAAAATAAAGAACTGATAAGGTTTTGGTATTCCAGCCTGCTTGAAAGTCTGTATGACAATTGTTTTCTGGGAAAATCTGAAAGGCTGTGGGGGATTTTCCTTTCAAAATATTTGTGGTAAAAGGACCAAACTTCAATTTGGCTTGAAGAAAACACTGTTGTGGGAATCAGGCATCCTGCCTCGTATTTCTGGCTCTGTCACTAGCCTGCTGGGCAATCCTGGAAAATGCTCCTACCTTCTCTGAACCTAAAAAGTGTTGAGTCAAAAAAAAAAAAAAAAAAGTGTTGGGGCGCCTGGGTGGCACAGCGGTTAAGCATCTGCCTTCGGCTCAGGGCGTGATCCCGGCATTGTGGGATCAAGCCCCACATCAGGCTCCTCCGCTATGAGCCTGCTTCTTCCTCTCCCACTCCCCCTGCTTGTGTTCCCTCTCTCGATGGCTGTCTCTATCTCTGTTGAATAAATAAATAAAATCTTTAAAAAAAAAAGTGTTAAGTCCATAAAAGGTATAAAGAAAATGAATATATTATGGCTGTAAATGTAGCAGGCTGCTATGAAAAATGCTATACATTTCAGTTCTCATCGGGATGAGTGTTATACTTAAAATTCCACCTTATCATTGATTCTCATTATCTCCACCCTCAAGAAATCCATTTTACACAGAACCAATTGGTAGTAGCTGAAGAAGAGAGAAGGAAAAAAAAGAATGAAAGACACAATTTCAAATAATTTTGTATTTATGGTGAGACTACTTTCAAATCCTGATAAAAATTCACATCTCTTAATATGAACCTGGAGGAAAAGATCTCTTTTGTAGGTTTCACTGTGGAAATTCACAGGCAATGTTCAAGAAACATTGCCTAGGAGGAGAGTCTCTAAAGTAGGAGAGTCCCTGAGGAAGATACTGGCTCAGTATGAGGCCATGGAGATGGAGGAAGAGAAATGAATCTCCACAGCTTTGTGTGTGCGCGCGCGCACACACACACACACACACACACACACACACACACACTCAATCACACAGAGGTTGATAACCCTACTGCTTCTGTCTCATGTTAGCCATCGTCTAGACCATGGAGTTCAGAGGAGATGAACGGAAGTAAAACTGTGTCTGCCATTTGGTCAAAATAAAGATACAAGAAAACTGTAGCACAGTAGGGTGGCTTTCTCTTTGGCCTACTTCTCCAGGGGTGTACATGCAAGGGGATGCGGTGGAAACCCTGGGGTGGCAGCCACTGCGTAGGTGTGAAAGGTCCGGTTCCACTATCAACATGCTGTTCCACTGCTCCAATGGGGCTGAGGTTAACACATGCTGGTTCCGGGTCTCAAATGGGGTGACAGTTGTAATGAGGCCACAAACAGCAGCCTGGTGTGCTGTTTCCACCTGCAACCCAACCTGGGCGACATCCTGTCAGTGATCTTCAGCTTGTTGCAGGAAATAACATGCACCATTGGTGAACTGCAACAGCGTGTTCACAGCGGCCTCAAATGGTGCATTCCCCAACCGCGTGCGATTTTGCCCTTAGCATGGGATCAAATAGGTCTCTGGCCAGCTGGGGCTTGGAAATGAACAAGGCCAATTGCTGGATGACTCTGAGGTTCGAAGATGCGGAAGAAACCTTCCTACCAGCCTTCACTGCACTGTACATTTCTTGTGGCCGAGTCGCTCTTGGGTTTGTTTGGTTGTCCTAGCCCACTCCCTTACTGCCCACTGAGCCCTACAGAAAGGCAGGGGAGGTGAATTTCCAACAGCCCCCTGAGTTTCTGCTGACCTTTTTAGGTGTTTTTGTTACTTGATGGTGCTTTCTATTCACGTGTACTCCTGGGTTCTGGGGATTCCCCTACTTTTGATTTGCAAGGATGGTTAGAAAGACACAGCTTTGTGATGAGTCCATTACAGGCGGCTACTACTGACTGATTTCCCCTCCTTAGACTCATTTGAGACCAAGAAAATAGTTCTGTTGAGTCACTTGCTCCCCAGGGGTCTGAAAATACGGCTCTTGGGGGAGTCCAGCCTGATAAACACCGACTTTGCTTTTCTCTAGCCCCAGCCAAACTTATAGTGGCTTATAGTGGGGAGGAGCTGAAGCCCAGACAGGCCTCTGATCTCACCCCGCCTCTGAAAAACCTCCAAAGGAGGACAAGCCAACACTAATCTGACTTCAGTATCTCTATGCCACTCAGGCAAATGGCATTCCAGCGCTCTCTGAACTCAGAAACTGGGTGCATGCATCCAATTCTATCTCCAAAGTGAATCTGTAGCATAAAATGAAAGCAAAGATCATTCACAACCTGTTCAAAAGGAGGCCAAAACACCTGCCTAGGAACAAATTTCCAAGACACCAACCTCATCAGAGAAGCCTTTGAACAAAAGCTATTTATTTGATATCCTCAAAGAAGGGATACTGTGTAAAGCGTTGTTGTTGTTGCTGTTGTTTTAAGGAGGGGGGGGTTGGGAGCTGAAGCTATCTGTCTATATCCAAACTTAAATAAATGACATCAATATCCACAAACAATAAAAACCTACAATTAAACAGAGTCAACATAAGAGACAGAAGAAGAATAGGCCCAGAACAAATACATTAAAATGGCTAAATATTTACATGGCGAGTGAGGATGGGCCTCCTTTCACGGCAATGCCCTTGGAGTGGAGATCTTGATCGTGGTCACTAATAAGCCAATCCCCATCATGTGCTACAGGCCCATAAAATGATGTCCTCGCCAAGGGCAGATCACACTCAAGTCACAAGCCTCAATGCCAGATGACAAATAGGTTTTTAGTCTCCAATAGCTACTCTGGTGGCTTGGGAATGGCCACCTGGAGCACTGTCCCAAGAGGAAGCATGAGGTTGTGTCAGGCCTCTGAATTGCTAGAGGGGATGGTGAGGGCATGAGCTGCTAACTGTAACTGCACAAGATTGCTATCCTGTCATTTTTCCTCCGTCATTTTCATTTCTCTATTTTGTTCCCCCCTCATCTAACGTCATTAACAAAAGTAATGACAGCACTTTACATGTGTATGATGCTTTATACTTTTCAGAAGGTTCTCAGAGTGGCCTTAGCTGATCCTCACTGCCTCTTGAGGGAAACAGCTCTTGTGTGTTAGGAGGGTGGGCTCTGGAGTCAGAACTCCTGGGTTTCTATCTCAGCTCCTCAACCACCCAGCTGTAGAATTTCGGGTAGATGACTTCATCTCCCTATGCCTCACTTTCTTCAACTGCATAATGAGAGAACAATTACACTTGTTGTGAGGATAAATGAGTTGGCATAGAAAGCACTTAAGACAGTGCCTAATACCTAGCAGGTACCTAACACCGATCAGCTTTTTACTTATTATTCTACCCACTTCCATTTTTTCCAGTGGGAACACTGACGCTTGTGACATTCTCATTCTTCTCTGTGTTTCTCATGGTTCACTCACTCTTGCTCTCATTCCCATGCCAAGTGCCCCACGCCAAGGCTGAAATGTCCTCCTTTACTCTTCTTCCAGCTTCCATCTTTCAGGACCAGTTCAAATGCCACCTCTTCCATGAAGTCTTTCCTCACCATGCTAGCTGAAACTAACTCATCTCTCAGCTCCTAATGCTCTCACTTGACAATTGGTCCCAAGTAATTTAGGACGAGGATTTTTTTCTCGGTGTCATGTATGTGATTCTTACCTCTCTACCTACAGTGTAAATGTTCTGAGATTTCATGTGTCTCTGCCTCCCTGTCCCCATTCTAATGGCGGGAAGGGAGAAGGGAGGAGACTAATGCCTGCTTCCTATGGATCCAAGCCTGTACCAAGTGCTTTACAAACATTAGTTCATTTCATCCTCACACTTCAGTGAGGCAAATGTTATTATCCTGGTTTTGAAGATGAGGAAACTGAGGCTCAGAGGAGTTGAGCCATTTTCAGAGATGGAATAGCTAGCATGTGGCAGAACCAGATTCAAACCAGGTCTGTCTTCACCTCCAGTGCACGCTGACTCTACCACATCAAAGCTTCTTGACACAAACACTCATAGCCTCATGGATATTTGTGGATTAATTTCCTCAGAGCATGGCATTTGCTGAGATTGGATGGACCAAGTGCCATGTGATTTAAAGCAAAATCACATGTAAAGGAAAACTGTACAAAATGTGAAGAATAAGACAAACTTTCAGTAGCAAGAAGAACCCAGTCGACTGTTAGAATGCTGTTTGGTGGAGCTGGAAACACTGAGTCTTCAGTGCGGGGAGGAACCATGCTCCAGCAGGTATGGCGAAAGAAAAGACACAGACTCCTGGATTCTATTTCTGTCTTGGCCGCTAACCTCTCTGCTAATATTTTCACTTCTGCTAACATGTGATGACAAGAGTTTCAGAAGAAAGGTTGCCACCTGAGAGCAGAACGAGGATAGGCAGTTAGCTGGTTACATGTGGTGGAACCACAAACAGCACTGGGATCTGGAGGAGGAGCTCGCAGCCGGGGCGAATCCCATGTGGGCCTGTATCTTTCCAGCTCCACTTCAACCCATGGGGAACAGCCCTGGGTGCACTGCCCTCCTTAAATATAAATGATAGGGGCATCTATGTGTTTAAAAACCCAAAAAGGACTGTCTTTAGTTTACTTAGGATCCATGTGAGCCATTCAAAAAGTTCATTCTTGTTTTCCGACTTGAAATGATGTTTGCATTCATTTTCTGACTGGTTACACCATACGATGGCGGTACTAAATAAGAAAAAAAAATCAGTCGATTCTTCATATGTTTGGTAATTGATTCCTGAAGTGTATTAGTGCCAGTGTTTGTGATGGAGGCCCTGGTCTATCTATAGTGAAGACACAGCTAGAATGGAGGTGGAGAGGCAGAGGTTTGTCCTTGGTCCTTGACATCATCCAGCTGAGAGGCCGGGCCTGGAAGGACTGGTAACCCAGGCAGGTTTGCAGGCATGCTGGCAATTGCTGAAGGGGCATGATAAGCCCTCTGAAAACAGAAACACAGGACCTGTGGGTAGTGGCTTTCCATTCCCACATATCTGAGGTCCCACTAAATTCAGAATCCTGGAGCTATGGGCAAGTCTTGTGGAAGATTTCCTGTTCAGATCGAGGCCTAGAAAGGGATCACGGCTGCAGATGAACAGCCAGCTGCTTTGGAATGGGAGGACAAGGAAGCTCTTCTCTGTCTGGTTATTTACAACACAGCATTTGGGCTCATGGACTCCTCCTGCCCTCCCCAGGACCACACTGAAATGACTAAATCTGCCTGTTACTCCAGTGAATCCAGTCAAATAAATAAGTCAATTCTCTTTAAGTTTGTGGTCTCAACTCCTTGTTGGTTTATTGCAAAATTAAAGGGCACACAGAGTAGAACCATCAATCAGTAACCAGCAGAGGAATAAGCTCTTTGTGGAATGCACTGAGAAGCAGGAAAGAAGAAGAAAAAAAATGAAAAGAAACCTCATGAAATGGTCATTTGTTAGGAGAACAGAGGGGGGAAATCCACATTTCACATGCAGCATCATTTAGGAAAAGTCTTATTAAAGGTTTCCTATCTCACCAGGAGAGCAAGCACAGGAACGCAAACAAAAATCCCTCAAAATGATCTGCCATTTATTAGCACTGGTTTCTTGTGGCCTTTGCTGTGTTCCGTAGACACAGCCAGAGATCATGGGGCCAAGGGGCTGAACAGTGACTCAGCAGGCTCAGGACCAAGGCAAGGAGATGAGATACCACTACTGTTCATTATGAGGCAAACAAAACTGGCTTCCTCCATTCTTCATCCCAACCTGACGGTCCCTTAGCACCCTGTTATTAAAGCACCTCCTTAGTACCATGCCTTATTTGGAATGTATAATAAATGTGATTTGATGAGGGTAAAAACTGAAGAGCAACATTTATAGTCTAGAGGAAAATAACTAACACTCATTGAGTACCCACCAGGTGCCAAACAGTATGCCCGATGACTTATTTACATAACTTGCTTTAATCCTCATTGCAATCCTATGCGGTAGGTGACATTGTTCTTCTGCTTTTGAGATAAATGTATTCTGTAACTTGCATAGCTTGCAGCAAGCAGCCACATCTATGTGACTCCAAAATCACTTCTTTCAACCAGACTCACCATGTTCAAACATGGCACCAGGAAAACTACTGTGGATTTTAAATCCTGCTAGAAGAACTGAAATAGATAGAATTGGAAATAGCAGAATGGTAACTCACCAGTCCTATGTCTACCTTGCACATATTCTATTTCAAATAACTACCTTCTCTGGACAACTGATACTCTTGACCATTTCGCAAGAGAGGAAAGTAGGGTGCTAAGAGGTGGAGGGAACTGCTCATGCTAGTAAGCAGAAGAGCCATTAGACCACGACACAGCTCTGATTCTCACCCATGGCAAGATGTACCTTTTGAAATAACTTGGCAGTAGGGAAGAATTCTTTATGTTGCTTTAGAAAAAATGAAGGGGCTACATACACACGCCTATACAAATACAGAATTTCATCTGAACCTGCTTCTCATCTAGTGATAAGGTAGGTATTACATCTCTTTCCACATCAGAGAGGAAAACTGAGTAACCTAAAGTTTACAGCATATATATGTACCCAAAGCCAGGTCTACTGACTCCAAATCCCATGTTCTTTACACATCTTGATCCTGAAGGGGAGTGCACCTCCCATTGAGAGGCAGATTGAGGGTAAAGGAACAGCTTTCATGAGAAAGCTGGGTCTCAATGTCTTCCTGAAACAAGGAGGTGCTGCTCGTGAAGTTGTGATGCCCAATGCAATGGGATCTTGGTTTTATTTCCTCTCTCCACAGAGGTGACTGTCGATAGTGTTAGAACTTTTATGCTCTCTTTGAAGGCGATCCTCTGTTACTAATGTGAGGCTCATTTAAGTGCTGGTTATGGTTTATTAGAAACAGCCCCATTCATTAATTCAGCAAAGGAGTTCCTAAGAGAGCAAGTTCCTTGGAAGCAAGAAGTGAAAGAGAGCTATATCTGAGACTAGGTAGGTTTGGGGCAAGATTGCAAAGAGTTAAAGAGTAAAGTATATATGTATGGCTTCCCTCCCCAACTCCACCATCTTCTTTCTGTTGTGAACCCCGTGGGCTTTGCACACTCATCCTACCCAACACAGCTAGACCTCCCTTCCCCAGCCAGTACCACCTTGAAGGGCTTTGAAAGTCCAAGACTCCATCCCTATACCATCCACTACTACTCAAAAATCCACAGTCTTTTCTCCACTTCTCTCTTTCTAATGAGCTAAATCTTAAATTAAGTCTTAAGTGACTTTTGCTACAGATCTTTATGCTACCGGGGAAGGAGCCCAGTGACATACCAATTGTTCTAAAGCAGTGACTTGATTGTGAAAGCAGTGAAGTGATTGAGGTGGGTGTTGAATCTAGTCTCCTGACTCCAAATTCCATGTTAATTCCTCTCTACAATTTTTTCCTCCCTCTTCTGAGGTAGAAAATCTGGCTCTACATCTGACTGACAGAGTCTCCTATAGATATTTGAAGCATAACTGAAATATAAACTGAATATCTGACAAAATAAAATCATTCAAGTCATTTAATTACAATTTCAAATGTTGATAAAATATTTATTTAATACTAACTAGGGTCAAAACAAAGCAAAGATAAGACTGCTATTTTTCTGTCAAAAGGGAGAAGTAGTATGAGTATTACTATACTAACTATAACGAAAGGGAGCAAATAATCCTTGTCATAAGGAGGGTGAAGAAAGAGAGCCACTGGAGTCTAGAAGATGGGAAGAGATGGCTTCTCACCGAGGGACTCAGGGAAAGTGTCATTTGATCTGGGCCTTGAAAGCAGGGTACAATTTTGTCATTGAGAGTTATGTGGAAGGTTTTTATAAATGGCAGAAGAGGCCCCAATATTATAAGAATTTGAACTACAGAGTATTTTAGAGGAGGGCCTTAAACTTTGGAATACTGGCAGGCACTAAAAAGAGAACCAATCTGCATCAGGAATAGACCAGGTATTTATACCAGGAATTCATTTTAATCCAAAGAGGCCTTTGAAAAGCATGGAAAAAGGCTCCCCAGCCAAGAGAACCTAGAGGAACCAACCTTGCAGGAAGGAGACTCAAGGTGCCTTCATAGTTCATCCTGCTGCTAAGTTGACTCCTACAGGGCAGGTGCCTGTAGTAAAATCGTAATACTAGTAATATGTCAATTGAGAGAATCCTGAGTGTTGAGTGCATGTGTGTGTGTGTTTCAAATTTTATGTAGGAGAAAATTCTGCTAAAACACATCAAGGGTACCAGTCCCTGTTACAGAGGAAAGGAAAAACTCTAATCATATGCAACAGGGTTTAGGAAAAAATCTTTATGAAAGACCTCTTAGCAACTAGGGCAGTAAAAACTAAAACACAAGAGCAACCAAAAATTCCTTACGACTGTGGGTCCTGTGTCCCTTCTGGTAGCGTCCCTCCAATCCCCTCACAGGCAGAAGAGATCCCAACAGACTGCAGATCTTTTCTGCACTGGAGAACGGAGATATGAGAAACTAAAGCAGAGTCTTCTGATCTGTTCCATTTCTTAAAAATCTATTTTTTTTTTCCTGCTGGTTACTTTTCAACATGACTGACAAGAAAGCTTTTCACTTTTCTGTTTATGTTTTCTAAGGCAACAGCAAAGCTCAACTAGAGGTTCAAATAAAAACATTAATCAGCACAACATAGGAGCATATTACTTCCAGGTAAATTCAGTCGGCTATCTGGTAGGACCTGGAGTTATACTGGAGTCAAACTAGGTAATCGGCACTTACTGGTTCAGAACTGAATGACACAATGAAAGGACAGACTATGTGCCCCATAAAATGATGGATCTAGGTAATGATCATCAATGGATTAGATGAAAAGTTGATAGGGAACTTGGCAATGGAATGATCAGCTGCCATCAACTGAACCCACTGATCAATTTAATCACCATTAAAGGTGGTATGACAAGACATTATTGTCTTATGGCATGATAAAATAGGAAGTAAACAGCACCACCTATAGAATATTTTTGCTTAAAAAAATGTAAGTCCTAATCTAATAGGATATAGAAGAATAAGTTAAACAACACTGTGAGGAAACCATCCACCAAATCTAGAATGTGAGGCATTCTACATCCAATTTCTCCAGCAAATCAAATGTCAAATAAAAGAGGGGTGGGAGGAGTGCTATTAACAAATAAAAGAAAGGGAATATAATAACCAGACACAATTGGTGAAACTTATTGAGGTCCTTATTCAAATTAACCAACTATAAAAGGAAATCTTTGAGACAATCAGGGAAATGTGAATATAGGCTAGGTGTTAGATGACATCAATGACTTGTCACTTCTCCTAGATGTGGTGAAGGTATGGCAGCTACGGTTTCAAATGCCCTTATTAATTTAAAGATGGAGAACAGGTGGAGAAATACGCTCCAAAGAGAAATTTAAAAATACAAGGAAGGAAGAAAGGAGGGAGAGGAAGGGACGGAGGAAGGAAAGAGGAAGGAAGGAAGCAAGGAAGGAGGGGAGGAAGGAAACACGATCATCGTACGTGTAGTAGCTCTCTGTGAGCACTTACACTGGCGCAACAACATAAATGTTAAATATGGTTTTAACTAAATGGTAAGATGAGACCACACTGGAAAGAAGAGAAGGGTGAAACTGACAGGGAGAATGGTGACTCAGTGGTCATCTTTCATAGAATCATCTTCAATGGAAACATCAAGAATTAGCAATTCGAGCATATCATTTAGAAATAGGGAGGTAACTAGCAGAATCAACAACTCAATGGTTTGAAAGTGTCTCCTCCCAGAGAGTCAAAGGGGAGAAGCAGACTTGGGGCCGAGAAATGCTGCTTTTCAGTTTAAGTATTATATGATTATTAGATTTATGAAACAATACCCATGTTTTACTTTGATGAAAAATAAAATTTAAACTAAAGAAAGTGCACCAGAAGTATGTGAGGAGGAAGTTAGTCAGCCAAAAAATTAATAGAAAAGATAGCCAGAGAGGCAAATGATGGCAGTGTAGATTCGAACCCCAGCTAGGGCTACCAGGGGCCCTGTGTGACTCAGGTGAGTGCCTGGATCACCTGGCAGGTAGATCTGGGCTGTGGAGACAGATGCAGCAGGCTATGGCCACCCACCAGAAACAACTGAATCATGCAGCTCCCTTATCGTCAACTCCATACTGAAACAGGTAACCTTCCAACAATTTCATTTCACATTTAACTTGTTTGAAGGGGAAATGTGCTAGTTAGACCAGCATCCCTGTCCAGTGCACAGAACAGCTGTCTTTCTCATTGTAAAATTAACAACTTGATGTTCTGCTTTTATAGCTCAGTCTGGCCCACGAGAGCTTTGGAACCATAAACAGGGCCAGGTCCACCTGAGTGCGATAAGCCCAGATAGAAATCTGGGCCAAGGCCAGGTCACCAGGTAAAATCCATCTTGTGAGACCTTCCTGATTGGGCTAGAAGCTTCCTCTCCTAGGGCTGCCCTGACCTCAGGGTATTCCCCACATTGCCCTGAGCGCCCTCCCTACATTACACTGAATAATTGAGAGGCAACTATATTTGATTGCTTCTCGGAAGACACAGTGGACACCTGTGGCTCTTTTCAAGCAAAGATATTCTTCACAACGTGCTTTCAGGACCCCACAGGACACTATGGGCAGAAGCTGAAGTTCCCAGGCTTTCAAAATAGAGAAAGTGTTCATAAACTTAAAATATCACAGTACCAGATTATTTCAATTTTTTAGTAAATGACATAATAATAAGTATTACTGAGTACTTTTAAAGTACTCTTTACATGTAATAGGTCATTCGATCCTCACAAGACCCTATGGTATAGGACTATCCCATTTTTTATTTCTGTCTGTCCTTCTGTCTGTCTGTCTATTACCTACCTACCTATTTACAAAGGTGGAGAATAAGGTATAGTGAAGTTGTCTAATTTGGCCAGGGTTACACAGCAAGACAGGACATGGATTCATGGGCCGTACAGTGAGAGGGTCTGGTTGAGGTGAAGTGTCTTGCTGAGACTCACACAGCAAATGAGCAGAGCTGGGAAGGCATATCTTCTTACAGAAGGAAGTGGAAGCCAACCAAACCCTTGAGATAGCACCATCTCCCAAAACCAATTTCATTGCCTCTGAACAAGCTAACCAAACACCCAAGTTACATAAAGTCCTCCCAGTGATCACCTGGTGAGGGCAGAGCCCCTGCGGCAACTCAGTCCTCCAAAATTCAAAAATAACCCCTGAAATCATAATGGAACTGCCTCATTAAAGAGCGAAGAAAGGAGTATGGCACATAAAAGTTGTTCACCGTCCCATTTTCAACTTGAAACAAAAAGCTCACGGAGATTGCTTTACTTCCCCCAGAGAAGACAGAATTGGAGGAAAACAGTGACATTAATTTAGGAGGTTCCCAGAGTCCTAGTATTGTTTTCTCAAACCTACCACTTATTGAGCAGTTACTCTGCATGAGCAATGAGGCTAACTTCAAACATTATCATCACTGTTCTCAAAAGAGCTCAAGTTAATGGATCCCTTACTATGAGCTGGTCAGTCTGGTAAACCCTGCACATGGATTGCCTCTTTAATCCTGACCACTGTTCTATTCATCAGGCCATAGTATTATATCCATTTTACAGGTAAAGAAAGTGAGCTTATAGAGTTTATAAACATTGCGAAAGGTCATGGGAGAGCCAGAACTTGAAGCTGACGCCCAGATCCCAGATCTACTGGAATGCAAAGCTTTGCTTCTTAGCCACCACGTTATAATATCTCTTTTGATCTTTACAACACACCTTCAAGGCCGGTGCTATAATCCTTATTTTACAAATGAGAAAACTGAGGCTCAGAGAGGTTAAATCACTTTCTGAAGACACACAGCTGCTAACTGGCAAAGCGGGGATTCAAACCCATGATCCTGTGACTCCAGAGCCCAAGCTCTTTATCACTACACTATATTAGCTCTCCTTTCACTGGGACATTGGCTCACTCATGCAAGGCATATTTACCAAGGGTTTAACTATGCACCAGGCACTGTTCTAGGCACTTAGGCATACAATGTGAACAAAAGAGCAAGAAATCCTTGCCCTGTGGAGTCTGTATTCTACCAGGGGGAGGCAGACAATGAACACAAGAAGTGCTAAGCTACACAGTGTGTCAAAAAGTGACTATTTCTAGAGGAAACAAATTAGAGTAAAGGGATTTGGTGTAATGTGTGAGAACAGGTCGCAATTTTAAACAGAGTGGGCAAGAGGGGCCTCATGGAAAGGAGATCTATGAATACAGACTTTAGGCTGAGGGCGGCAGGTACGTGGCTATCAATCAGTCTATATCTCCTCCTGAGAAATCTTTAAAGAGAAATCCTCTAACCTCTTAATAGCCCATCTTATGTGGAAAAACCAAGGAGGCAGAGAAATTAAAACGCAAAGGGCCTTTGCTTTGCCACTTCACTTGCCCAAACTGCATACTGCAAGGTGATAAGAAAATACGCACACGGCTCAGCTACCATTACTGATGGAAACGGTAAGGTTGGGCGCCTGTGCCTCGGCAAGGACAGGAAAAATGCTACATATTATACTAATCAAGAATTAGCTCCCAAGGTACACGGTCTTTCCCAGCAGTCCAGCTCTCAGTCTACAGATGTTAACATTATACAACTATTCCTATAAAACGGTTCTGTGTGACAGAGACTGGCTGAACCCCCATAACCCAAACGTGCTATCTCCAGAAAAACCAACAAGGCGAGCTTTGTTACACTCTCCATGAGTACACAAGGCCCAGGCCATCCCCCTGTAAGAGCTCATTACACTGCAAGGGTCATCCAGGAGTTCAGCCTGTGACTGTGGGAAGTTACAGAGATAATCTCTCAAAATCCAAATAAAAATAGAATTCCTCTCTTAGGAAAATCCTGAGAACTCATCCTTTTATTCCAGACTTTCTGATAAAAAAGAGCTAAAGCTAGGCAGTCAACTTTGATCCTTGGCCTCCTCTATAAATGGTCCCTGGGTGAACCATCTTCCTCTTCCTCTTCACAAGCACATTTCTCTGGCCATATCTGAAGATTCAGCAATCTATATATCTTACAGGGCCTCTCTCGTATTGGGCTAGATTGCAGGGCATCTCACAAAGGAACTGAAGAAGCAGTTCAGTAATGGAAATTAAGGTTGAAAAGGTGTTATCAGAGCTAATGTTAGTAAAGTATTACAGATTACTCGAAATTTCTTTGTAGTTTTGATTTACTGATTGACCAACAGAAAGAGAGTGGCTCTATTATAGGTGTTTCCAATTGTGCAAGGCCAGAAGCTTCAGATCAAGCGAACAGAGAAGCCCAGAGCTCTGGCGCAAGGGCTGTGGTCCAGCATTAAATCATCCTGCTTTTCCCGATGCAGGTTCTGCCCAAGACACAAGAGAAACAGAGAGAGAGAGAGAGAGACAGAGACAGTGAAGGAAAAGCCAAGAGAGAGAAATAATGTCAGATTCCATCCCTCACTGAGTCTACATGTGACATGTTTATTAAGCAGCTGCTGGGTGACAGGCACCGTTCTAAGTTCCGGAATAACAAAGAACAGGACTAATAAAGCCTGTGTGCCTTGTGAAGTGAGTGTACACACTAGTCAGAGTCCAACAATATACAAGGAGACCAGGAGATGGGCCAGTCAATGTCAGATTTGGTGAGTGACATGGAGAAATAAAATATTGTGTATAGGGCTACTGATAGGACAGTCAGGGAAGTCGGACGTCTGGGCTAAGATCTGAGCGGCAGCTCTGGGGTACCACGGAGTTCAGAGCACAGACTGAGGCAGAAGAGTTGAGCATTAAGGTCTGAGGCAGAAACAAGCTTGGGGTGCTCTAAGGACCCAAAGAAGACCAGCCTGGCTGGAGGTTAGTGAGTGAAGAGAGGGATCAGGGAGGTGGGCCAGGCTGAGTCAGGCAGTGACTTGGAGGCCCAGCACTTGGTTCTAAGTGTGGTGGGAGGCTCCCGACAGGCTTCAAACAGGAGACTGATGTGATCGGGTTTGTTTTAAAATCTGCTTATTCTGAGGAATTAAAACTCCAACATTTAATCCCCCTTATGAAGATACAGATTTTGTGTTCTGTGAAACCCACTTAAAATATTCCTGAGAGTTCAATCTCTCTTGGCAAAAGAAAGGGATGAAGAAAGAAGGGGAGAAAAAAACAGACCAAGGGGGAGTGAGAGAGGGAAGGAGAGACAGAAAGGGGCAGAGAGAGAAACAAAAAGGAAGAGAAGGAAAAAGAAAGAGAGAGGAAGGAAGAAGGGAAGGAGGGAACGTCCACTGAGGCTCTACTTCTTCAGGCTGCTAAGAGTTGGGAGTAGGGTAGACTCTGAAACACAAGGCGCCAGAAACACAGCACAGTAGAATATGACCCACTAAGGGCCTAGACTGGAGCTGGGGAGTGTGTTCACAGCCCCATTTTCTGGGTGACCTGAGACCCAAAGGAAGAAGGTATCTGATCACATCGCACCAGCTGAATCTCAACAGGGGCGACGGCACTGAAGAAGAATATTTCTAGCTGGAAACACTTTCAAATAGAATTCCAGTTCACCCGAGGCAGGATGTGGTCCCACTGTGTCCGTCAGCAAGTACTTATTACATCTCTACCAAATGCAGTGTAGGAACAGAAAAAGATGACAAAGCGAATATTGTGCAAATTACAGATGCAGTGTGTCTTTGAGGATTTGAGAATCTCATAGGGAAGCTAGGAGAGAAGGGGGAAATTCTCCGTAGTGGTAGTCAGAGCGATCTTCACATATATGTAGATATTTAGAGGTAAAGCTCAAACCCAGGTCTTTGGATTCTGGGTTCATCACTGTCTCAGGTGAACAGACTCACAAAGCCCATGGTTTACGATTCTAATTGTAATGGAATGTGATCAGACATTCTGCCTGCTATTACCCCCAAGAAGACAAAGGTCATCCATAAACAGCCATTTGGCTGAATCCAATTCAGCAAATTCAATCTCTTCCAACCCACCATCAGTTTCGCTTCCCTATGGGGAAGCTACAAAATGTACAAGGGAGGAAGTGAGAGTAACCAGCTGGTGATCATTTGTCTTTTTTGAAAACTAGCAATCTGCACAGGACATGTATGCATACACAGAGACAAACGGCAGCTTGGGGGGTGTGTGTGTGTGTGTCCACACACGTGTGCCTGTGCATATATATGCATTCTAACAGCTCATCCAGGAAAAATAAGCACGACCTGAATATGTCAGGTGTGTCTACAGAGTATCTAAAGTGGTATGTCCTAGAGGGAAGATAAAATTGCCCTGGTTTTTCTGACTAGCAAGGAATGCAATTCTCTTCTTGCTGCCCAGACAGAAATATTACCGCGATCAGAGGATTTGTTTTATACGTTAGTCTCTGCCCTCCACTCAAACACTTTCGATAAATGTGCATTTAGTTCACTTGTTTAAAACAACAGTGATTTATAACAGTAGCTGAGAGACCGCGTGGAAGCCTCTGACATATTACCTGACATCTGAAAAGCTCGGTTTTTACCTGTGTAAAATGGGAACCGTAAAACTGAAGTGGCTCAGAGTCAGGGCACAGGAGCTTGGCATGGAGTCAACTGTGTGATTTATTATGATAAAGCACTGTGAAAACAGAAGCCGCTCTGAACATTTTTATATTATATTCATACCCAAAGCAATACATATGGTTAATCTGATGTTAACTCAGGATATCAGCTGGAGAGACATGAGGCTCACTTGCGGGCCCATGAGCCAACCATTTCAAAGCTTCCTTTACAACCACGCGAGGACTCTCCAGGGGCTCTCCAGGCACCAAGGAAGCTCCTCTGTGTAATGACTCATATCTAGGAGTGCCTTCCTAGATATGGTCCGTCAAATCCTAAACACCTACTTTTCATCCATTATCTCTTTGGATTTTTATAGCAACCTTCTGAGGTGTATAAAAGAGTCATCATTGTCCTCACTAATATCATAAAACCGAGGCTCAGAGAAAGTTACTGGAATTGCACTTTCTAAAGGAGGCAGGATTCTAATCCTAAATTTTGATGACATCCAATTATCATTATTTTTGTTAATCAGTAAATTAAAATTAAACTTTAGCAAAACCATAGTAAATCAGAAAGCAAATCAGTGTTTGCCTGGGGCTGGGAAGGGAGGGGACTGATTGCAAGGGAACATGCAGGAAATTTTGGGGGTGATGGAAATATGGTTACTAGGTACGCCTATTTGCCAAACTCATCAAACTACATACTTTATGTAAATTAAAATTTAAAAAATTTGATGTTAATGTGACGTTCCAATTTTGCTTCACATAAACAAGAGAAATGATTATCATGACTCCTTCTACTGCCTTTGTCCAGAAGATTCATCATTTCATTTGAAATCTTCTTGTGATAAATATGTCCTCTGTCATCTCTCTTTGATATTAAATGCAATGACATTAAACTTTTTTTGTATAATACCATATGTATTTGCCTTACCTTGATTGCCTAAATTGAGGTATGTTTTTAATATTTGTGGTTGTCACAGTGTTTCTATTATTAGGGTTAGTCTGGGGATCAGAATCACCTGGATTGTTCACATTCAGAGCTCAAAACCAAAAGAGCAAACGTTTCTAAGGAGCAAAAAATGTAATATCCTTCCCAAAAGCACAATATTCTCCCCCCTTTTCAGATTTCCTTTTACCCAGCAGAAGAGCATACCAAGTCCATAGCAGCAATGAGGTAGACCCACAGGTCTATTTTCCAGGGTAAGAGCCTCTAGGGAGGACTTAAGGCTTCATTCTCCCACTTCGAAGCTGATACAGAATCCTGATTCTGTTTTCCTAGAAGATGGGTCCTATACCTCTGTAGTTCTGCATATTACATACAACTACATAAAAAATGGTTTGCTGCTGTTTGATAATATAATAACATTTATATCTTTTCACAACCCTTACACAATGCTTTCACATTTATTAGTGCACTTGAGGCAATAATTTTGTTATGTTGGTGCTATTATTAATCCTATTTCATAGAGATATCAAAGTCACCATGACTATATGCAACTTGTCAAAAGACACTCGGCTTTTAGGTGGTAGAGTAAGAATTTTGTCTTATAGCCTGTCCTCTACTCATTCATATCACACTGCCTCTAATAACTCCGCATAGATCAAAATGCCATCCTCTTTCCAGAGAAGGAAGTATCTAAAGCCTATTTTCAAGAGTGCAAACATTGATCACTTTGCTAGACAAGGACTTCCTCACAAGTAGGGAAAGAAAGAACAAACATGATAAGATCATCCATCTACCACCTATAAGCCCAAAATGTACACTTTATCCAATCTGGTGGCCCTACATCTTACTGGGCGTATCCAATTACATTGAAAATTCATATTTTCTTGGGGCGCCTGGGTGGCTCAGTCAGTTAAGCGTCTGCCTTCAGCTCAGGTCACAATCCTGGAGTCCCAGGATCAAGCCCCACATTGGGTGCATGCTCTCTCTCTCTTGGGTGCATGCTCTCTCTCTCTCAAATAAATAAAATCTTTAAAAAATAAATAAAATAAAATACATATTTTCATAAGCATAATATTCATCCCTCAAAACACTAGCCATCCACTCCCTCCTCTATAACATTTTGTGTGATCTTTCAGAGCAAACCACTTTCTTCCTCTGTGCTACCTGATTCATACCAATAAAATAGCATTTACTATCTTATATAGCATAGTTAATTATTTTCATACCAGTCTGTCCCACTGGTCTGGGAGCACCTTATAAACAAGGCCCATGTGGGGCGTGTGGCTGGCTCAGTGAGCGGGTGGAGCATGTGACTCTTGATCTTGGGGTTGTGAGTCCAAGCCCTATGCTGGGTGTAGAGTTCACTTAAATAAATAAATAAATAAATAAATAAATAAATAAATAAATAAATAAAATAAAATATTTCTAAAAACAAAACAAAAAACAAGGTCCACATGTCATTCACCTCAGTGCCATTGGCACAGCACCTGATACATAGCAGATCCCAAGGAAATTACTGCTGAAAACTCACTATGGAACCTAAAAATTATGTGTGACATTCTTAGCCATAAATAAGTGATAAATTTTAAGAGACCAAGCTTTACTAAGGCCTAATGAGTGTCCCAAAGACATAGAAATTCTGCATTAAAATCCTACCTCCAAATCTAGTTTAAGAATTCTGTTTTAACCACTGATGAAAATTATCACAGATCTCTAGATCATAAGGGTCCATGACCTCCAGATATCAGGGTAATAGGAAGTCCTGTCACTTAAGTGAACTAAATATAGGATAGGATGCTGAAATCCAAGACTATCCCACTCATTCCAAGTCATCTGGAAGACTTGGCCACTATTCCATCTAATTCACTTGACCTAGATTATCCCATTTACTTCCCACCAAATTTTGTGTAAGCATTATATGCTAATGCAGAGATACAGCTCAGAGTGATAAAGGTCTTTAGACACTTTAAACATATTCTGTGTTTTTCCCACTATACTATGCAGCCTCCACATACATATGTTCAATTTGAGATTAGTAACATTCAGACAAATCAGACGAGAAGTGGTGAAGGAGGTAAAAGCACAACGCAAACCCCTCTCTCTCACTTCCTGCCGTCCATTCTCCTTGGATCCTGAAAACTTCTGGCATCTTACTCAGTACTCTGTAATCCCCCCAAACTGGATTCTACTAAACTCTTTTCTGATCGAACTAATTCCCAGACTCAACCTCTTGTCTCCTAACTGTGTCAAGGATCCATGAAAGTTCCAAAAACCAACTTGAATCCACTCTTCCTTTCTTCTCTTTTCTAGCTTCTAAAAAGGTAACTATTCTGTAAGATGCCTCCTGTATCTCTGACATTTCCCACAAAGTGGTAAGTTCTCTGATACCCCACAGTATCACTTACTGGCCCATCGAAAATCTTCTCACAAATCCTCGGCCATCCAAAATACTATCTACTCAGAAAACTTTCTCTTCTTTTCCACTCCGGTAAATTCCACCACTAAGCTTATAAACCTCAGATAATATGACAGAAATCTTGTTCCATCCCTGCCTGTAAGTCATTTCCAGTCACAGAATTCCTAGAAAACTAAGAACTTTTAAGGCATTCAGACTTCCCTAAAGATGGTCCCAAACGGACCAGGCATGTTGACCAATACGACAACCCTACCCCTGACTACCAGAAGACAGGGTGTCAAAATAGTCCTACTAATTTAGAAGCCATAGTCCTAGACAGGCACAATCTTTGCCCCTACTCTAAGCTACATACCCTAAGCTCTACCCATTATTTTTAGTGAATTCTGATGAAGTGGCAAGAGAAGTCATGAAGTAGAGGGTATGTCTGCAGAGCCATCTCAAAAGTTTGGTAAAATGGGACAAGCACCCACCCCTGTGTTTTGCAGCCCTTGGCTGTTCTCAGAAGAGAAGTGTAAGTCAGAAGACAAGCACCCAGAAGGTGAAATTTACATATGAAGTAAATTTGCTGCTGACTTCTCTGCACATTGCTTTTTGGCAACCCTTTTCCCTACTATACATTGTTTATGATTTTTGCGTTCTGCCTTCTGATGATCAAGGCTGCCATTAGTGCTCATTTAAACCAGATGTTTTCCACAAGAAAATGTCAGATGAGGGGAAGGGCTAGACCTATTATGAAAGAACGTAGGCCTTACAACTTTCCTCCTCCACAAAACTTTGCAGATTTGACTCAGGTTTCCGAATTGAAAGCCTGACACATTCTGTTTTGCTTACAGTAAAATGTAGTTTCGTGTGTTCAAATAAGAACTAGTGTCAGAAGAAAAAAAAGCACCGTGAAATATACTAGTCTTTACTGTATATGTAAGCGATATTAAATCTACAATGTAAAATTAGCATTAAGTATTCATAATGAATGTTAATATAAAATAAGAATGAAGTTCAAAAATCTTACTTAAATTTGACTGAAAATATGTTACTAACACTGCTGGGACTGTCTGCCCTGTGAGTGCCCATTCCGTCCCAACCCTTCTATGGGGCTATTTTCATCTTTGCTCCCTTTTCACTTCTTAGGTCTTCCCTGGCTTCTGTGAAACCAGAAATTCTGCTTTTTGTAGAAGTTGGTTAGGTTTGGGCTTTTATCACTTGCAACAAAGAATCTTGACTAAAATATCATGCTATGCATTAGAATTTTGTGTTCAAACTCCTAGGTGGGCAGTTTGTTTTATAAGCAATCTGCAAAACTGGGAAAAGTGCTTACACATATCCTGTTACCTTCAACCCTCAAAACACACCAGTGAGGTAGGTACCATCTTCTCAATGCGGATGAGAAAACCGAGGCTCAGACACTAGCTCAAAAAAACAAATGGCTAACTAACTGGGGAGGATTCCGCCTTGGCGGAGCAGACTCAGAGTTCCATCGACCTCCTAAAGCAGTTGGGTGAGGGGGCAGGTGAATATAAATTTCAAACGCACTTACTAAAAATCCCAAGTGATGTGCTGGGATAGGTGGTTCCCATTTCTCCTTTACCAGATCTAAAAGTTTTCTGCATCAGATTCAACAGACTTTGCCTTGGGGGTGGGGCTGGGGTGGGAAAGGGTAGAGGGAGTAGTGCTCCANCTGCAGGTGCACACAAGTTTGACCTCTACCCTGCTCTGCCCCACAGTGTCTCAGGTCCCATCCCACCCACTTCTGCCCCATCTAATATGGCCACAGCAGAAGAAATGGCAGAACTTGCTCCTACAACTACTGACTATAAATCCTTATGCTTCCCTGGCTCTTCTTTCCTGCTCTGCTGCTTTTCCCTCCTACTCTGGCTACAATGTTACAAACACACACCCACACACACTCAGCAACATGGAACAATGCACAAGTAAGCGTTATTACAAGGTGAAGGGACTCTAGGGAAAAGAGCAGGGGTTACTCCCCTTGGCTAAGAAGGCTGGAGCCCTGCACTCCCTAGAGGAAAACTTCTCACCCAGAAACTGTCCACCAGCCCCCTTCCCTTCCTGACTTCAGAATCCCTGGCCTTGGATTCCCTTGCCCCTCTCTCTTTGCAGTCGAATCTCACAAGTTCAGCCTCATCCCTTTTCCATGTATAAAGCCCAATACCAACCCTATACCTGTTACTGGTGTTGGGAGTGTGAGTTTGGCTCTCAGTGATGCCCACTCCTGTGCTCTAGGATCATCAGTGATTTAAAAAATATTTAACATAGAAGGTCACATTTTATATCAGAATTGCATTTTAAAGTTGGCGGGTAAGGCAAAATTTACGTAGTCAAAATTACCCTGGAAAATCCCTTAAGCCTCCCAGTAAAAAATGTATGATTCTGTAGTTACAACACTGCACAGTAATATGTGTACACAGTAATATGCATAGCATATAAGTAAAATTACAAGTGCAAAATACAATTCTGCAGTATTTTTAACTATAAACAAGAAAGACAGTGCATAGCTGAACTTGAATAAATTCAGTGGGGCTCTGAGGCTACTCCACCGTGTCTTTCCCCAACCCCCACAGGCTCTCCACACACTTCTAAATAGGCTTAAGGGCTCCATTTACATGAAAAGACAGACAGCTCCGGGAACCTTTGAGGCCTTCTCTTAAGATACACAATCACCACAAAAGGAAAAGGGAGAGCATTCTTTCACACAGATCTCTTTTCCTGTTTTTGCCTTGTAGCAGGCACAAAAGAAGATTTCTGAGAGAGAAAGCCGGGAAGAACTGCAGGCAATCACTTCTACACTAGGCTGTGAAAGATGCCCAGTTTCAGGCTTCCTTTAGCTGCGACATCCCGGAGACTCAAGAGTCCGCCGACCGATTGGCCCAAGGTCTCTTAAGGATGCACTCGCCTTAAGAGGAAATCAATTCTAAGGAACCATTCAGAATTGAATCAGAAAGGCGCATCCTAGCTGAAGTCGGGTAAAACAAAGTTTACATTAGGCACTTAAGGATTAACAGAAGATTAATAATTTTTGTGAATGTGCTTAGAGTTCTTTAAGTACTCATTCTCCAAGTATATCTTGAAATATGCTATCAGTGATTATTTATGTTAGTTGTTGAATGTTCTCGCAAATGTGAGAAAACCAGCTTCTATCACTCTCCCCACTATCTTCCTCTCTTCCCCGTTTCTCCCCCTCCCCACATACAAACAGTATCTCAGTCACACTGGCCACCTTTTTGTTGGAGAATTATCCAAGCTTGCTCCTACCCAGGGCCTTTGCATCAACCATTTCCATCTTATCTTGAATGTTTTCCTCAGTTCTCCCCATGACTGGATCCTTCTCATCATTTAGGTCTCAGCTCAAATTGTCTGCTCAGACAGGCCTTCTCTCTAACTACCCATTTTACAGCAGCCAGCCTCTCCACCACTGTCTACCCATCTCCCTATTATCACGTGCCTTGGTTTTATTTCCCTTGTCACATTCATCACTATCCATAAATACTTCAAATATTTGGTTTTTTGCTTATCGTCTGAATCCCTCCACTAGAATGTAAGCTCCTTGAGGACAAGATCTCTGTCTTGTTTTCCACACTCTCCATGATGTCTGGTTTGTGCCTGGCTCAGAGTAGGTGCCCAATAAATATCCAATGAGAGAATAAAGAATTCTCAAGCTAAATAGCCATAAAGCTGTGGGCCATATAGTCTTAGCCCTCCTGCTTGGACCACAGCATCAGGGCCCAGGCACCATGCCTAACTAGTGCCTGCTACCTTAAGCAGTAGGGAGAGGTCAAGAAGGAAAATGAAGCTATAAGAGGTCAACTTGCAAGTCTAAA
Source organism: Ursus maritimus (assembly GCF_017311325.1). NCBI lineage: Eukaryota > Metazoa > Chordata > Mammalia > Carnivora > Ursidae > Ursus > Ursus maritimus. Next base: position 31,091,214 of record NW_024425008.1, read on the forward strand.
GTTATAGAGAGCCAAGAATGATCATAGAATTGATTGGTTTGAGGTTTCTCTATATACCGTTTTCCCTTTGTCTCAGAGATGCAGAACTATCACCCATCAGGAATATCGGGTACATCACTGTCTGAGATCTCCAACAGAACCAAGTTCCCACACCATTAATGAAAACCTAGGCTCCTTCTAACTGGCCCAGCCAGACTCAGTAAGAACACAGGGTTCTAATTTAGGATATTATGGGGGAAGCAAGTATGGTTATGGCATAACCATTAGACCCATGATGCTTTCTTACTTCACTAAAAGAATATACCCACCTCCTTTTATGGTACCTGTTGAAATCAATTCAACAGAACTTACTAAGTACATTGCGGACCAGACACTATGCAGAGGGCTACAGAGGACACCGAGATGAGAAAGAGTCAGTGGGCTCAGCATCAACAACTTGACCGTGGGAGGCACAAGACAAACATAAATACACAAGGCTAACAGAAGTACCAAAAGATGCCCAGAGAGTGCTCACTTATTTCTATAATGAATAATCTACTTAGAAGGTAATATACAGAATGCTGATGGATCCAATAATAAATTTAAGTGTCCCTATAATCTGAGCTATAGAAGGCACTGGAATAGCCAGCTAGAGAATCAAGGATATACTAGGATGATAGTAGGAAACCATGATGAATGGGGGAACAAACAAATATTTCCCAAGTATCTTCCAATGTGTCAGACATCATCCTTGTTACCTCTACAAGGATTATTTAATTTTATAATAACCATGTAAGGTAGAAATTCTATTTTTATCCTTGTGTTTACACATGAGAAGCATGGAGCTCAGAGAACTGTGATGAAGGACATGAAGGGGACATATCAGCGTTGAACCCAATCTTGACTCAGCATCCAGTCCCCCTTTCATTCCCCACAACCATCTCCTTGATCAAGATGTCATATAACCTATTTGTGTGAGACAGAAAACCACACATCAAATGAGTTCTACAAATCCAGCTTTTTTGGTGGTAACTACATAAACTTCCAAATTAAAGACAAACAAACAAACAAAACTATGGAAGTCAGGAAAGCTATAGATCCCAGAACGCAATTTTTTCTCTAGATGGCACACAAATAATGGTACCAATTTTAACTCCAACATTTATTTTTCAGAAATTTTTGGTATGAATATCCACTAGAAAATATCTAACTAGAAATTAAAAAAAAAAAAAGACTAAAATAAATGTAATCACTGGCTGCTTACCAAAAATTTCTAGGACGAACAAGAGAATTTAATTTTATAAAATGTGTTGCCAGCTTCTTTGAATTGACCTGAGCACTAATGTAAAAAATACACTGGTGCCCTGCGCATGTATCTACCACAGACCTGTGCTAATCCTCAGGTCTGCACTCCATTGTACTTGGAATCATATGAAAACAGGGCCATCTATAACCATATGGTCAGATTACAACTGGCATTGCATTCTTGACCTTGTCCAATTCTTCAGTCCCTAAATAAAGGCAAGTGCCTTCTTGTTAAATCATGTGTGATGAACCCAGCAAAGGCCTTTTAAGCATTTGTGTTCTGAGTTTTTAAATCATCCTCCTTTCCTTTGCATTTTGTTCAGTGTTTTCAAACAAGAAAGAGAGCAGATAGGACGGATGGAATAAAGATTGAATGAGGAAAGACCAACATGCTGAAGGCACTATTATCTCCACAACTTCCTGAAATCCTCATGCTTCCTCTAAATGTGATTTCCAACATTGAAAAATTCATTCACATGCATCTAAAAGTAACATTTAGGGGTGCCTGGGTGGCTCAATTGCTTAAGCATCTGCCTTTGGCAAAGGTCATGATCTCAGGGTCATGGGATTGAGCCAGCCTGAGGCTCCCTGCTCAGTGGGGAGTCTACTTCTCCCTCTCTCTCTGCCCCTCTCTCTCACAATAAACAAAATCTTAAATAAATAAATAAACAAACAAACAAACAAATAAATAAATATAACATTTAGATTTCCTGGAGAAAATCAAGAATTTTAGTAGGGCATCATAATCATACAATTTCTAGGAGTAGCAGATATGAAAGAGAAGAAAAAATCCCAAACTGTGAAAGAATCACTTGTCTTCACTGATGACAGCTCAAGAGGATGTCCATTTAGCACTCCCTCTCTCGCTTTTTTTAAAAAAGAGATTCTTGTGTAATTCAATTAATTTAATTCAACAAATGTTTATAAGGTACCTTCTATGTGAGAGGCTCTGTTTTGGGCGTTGAAACTATAGCAATGACCAAACCAGAGTCCCTGCCCTTGTAGAGCTCACACTGTAGTAAGGCACATTGTGTTAGTGTGTTGGCTGGAGGAAAGACAAGAAGGCGGGTGCAGTTATAATCAGGAGGGAAATCCTGTCAGAAAGATGGGAGATCATGTAAAATCTTGGAGGCCACGGTGAGGATTTTGGATTATATTCTGAGAGAGAAGGGAAGCCACTAGAATGTCTTCAGCAGGGGAGTGATAGGACATGATTAATATTTTAGAAAGACCACCCTTGCTGCTACACAGGGAACTGATTTAAGATGGCAAAAGTAGAAACAGAAAAGCCAGGCTATTATAATTGCTTAGATCACTAATGATGGTGACTTGGGTTAGAGTGGTGGAGGGGATGAGACCATGGTTTAAAAATTGACATTTCATTGGTCTGACTTCTTCCAGTTTAGGTTTTGTTTTCTTTTGTTTTTTCCCATCTCTAATTGGAACCTCTTACCTCTGAGTGAACTCAGGGTCTAAATATGGGTCTAGGTATCAGTACTTGATTAAAAACAAATCCAAAATGCCTGAATAAGTAACAATAATGTTTCATGTCCCTATACTAGACACTTTGATTTTGACCTGCCACAAGCATGTCCCCTAAGGGGGACCACCTATCTGTAGTCTCTTCTGCCAGTGTTGGTTCAAGGCCCAACTTCCCTCTCTCGCATTCTTTGGTAAAGACAAATAAAATTTTCTGCAAATGTTTCTGCATCAAGTGGCATCCTTCCTTTCACCAACCATGTTGCTGCCCCTATGTTCCCCTATGTAAAATTCTAGAGCCTCTACTGCCAGTGGTTAGGTGGTTATTTTTCAGACCAGGGTTACTCATTCCCAAAGTTGACTAGACCAATGTTAAGCAAGTGAGTCAAGGGCAAGAAGTGAGGGGAAAAATTGACAGTGGGTGGGGTCCAGGAGAAGCTGCTCTGGCTATAGTGGAGACATGTCAGTGAATGAGNNTCCTGCTGCTGAAGTCCACCTTCCAGTATGAACCTCCATGAAGCTCCACACTACCATGGCTTCTGTTCTTGAATTTTCAGGAGATTCTTCCTCCTTTGCGGTAAACCTTCTTTTTCATTTGAGCTAGCTTGAGTGGGTCTTTATTCAACCACACAAGTCTAATTCAAACAGTTACCAGTATGTGAAAAAGAGAGAATAATACTATCCAGTAAGGAAACTGTCTCATGGGGATGGTCATGAACTGCCCTCAAACAGGCAACCTATGGGAAACCTTTGAGTGGGACTGTGTTGGGAAAGGTAGATTCATTGTTAGACACCACACACACACACACACACACACACACACACACACACACACACACAATCTGACATCATGGTCTACATTGTGGATGCTATCCTTGAGACGACATGGTTTTATGAAATAAATTATATTTTGAAGGAACTATAGAAATCATTATTACAAATACACACACATACACCCACCCACACCCACACATTATTTTATTAGTCAGTGAACCCACAGACTAAGTTTTATTAAGACATAAAGTCCATGGGAACTTTCCAGGGTCACAATAATTATTTTACTGACTAAAGAAATATGTTTCTGGAATAAGAAAAAAACAAAGAATCAAAACCAACAACTGGTTTCAAATCTTATGAACCATGTGTTCTCATACAACTCCCATTTCTGAATCCCAGATACCTCATCATTAAAAGGTGAGTAGTAACTTTCAGGATTTTACAAATATTTAAATGAAACAAACTATACTAAATATTTAGTATCATGTCTGGCACATAGAAGTATTAAAAAATACCAGTTTCCATCCCTTAGTTTGAATGTCTTTACTTTTCTCATAATTTATATATCTACCCATGAATTCAAAGCATTAACTTCTCTACCATTTTATTTGTGTTTGTATTTGTATTTTTTTTACAGACTGATTATAAACCTCCAGATTCCAGGTGAGGACTCTTGATGCATCTTAAGTGTTCAACCTATAAGCTGGGAGATAATTTATTTTATTGCTTTTTGATATTCTGCTTTTCCATAAAAAATAATGTTTTCCTAATATATGTACACCCCAAATCATGCATATATTCCTAAAGAAGAACATTAGATTTTTCTTTCTCACAAAGTTAAACTGCATTACATTTGTTGGTAATTCTTGATTACTAAATAATTCTTTCAAGAGATATCTGTTCTGTTTTACTATTTATTAGTTTTTAATTTTATTTTAAAGATTTTTTTATTTTATTTTAAAGATTTTTTTCATTTATTTGACAGAGAGAAAGAGCACAAGCAGGGGAAGCTACAGAGGGAGAGGAAGAAGCAGGCTCCCCACTGAGCAGGGAGCCTGATGTGGTGCTCGATCCCAGGACCCTGGGATCATGACCCAACCTGAAGGCAGACCCTTAACCGACTGAGCCACCCAGGCGCCCCTTATTACTTTTTTTTTTTTTTAAGATTTTATTTATTCATTCAACAGAGATAGAGACAGCCAGCGAGAGAGGGAACACAAGCAGGGGGAGTGGGAGAGGAAGAAGCAGGCTCCTAGCGGAGGAGCCTGATGTGGGGCTCGATCCCATAACGCCGGGATCACGCCCTGAGCTGAAGGCAGACGCTTAACCGCTGTGCCACCCAGGCGCCCCGCCCCTTACTACGTTTTGAAAAGGAGTTTTTCTTTTTCCTTCTTTACTTTTTGACCCCATCATCCATTTCTCTTCCCTACCCATTCCCCACCCCACACCCCCCCCCACCTCTGGCAACCATCAAACTTGTTCTCTAAATCTATGAGTTTGTGTTTATTGTTGTTGTTTAACTCCATATATAAGAGAGATCATATGGTATTTGTCTTTCTCTGTCTGGTTTATTTCATTAGCATAATGCCCTCAAGGTCCACCCATGTTGTTGCAAATAGCAGATTTCATTCTTTTTTATGGATCAATAATATTCCATCACATAAATATATACCACATCTTCTTTATCTGTTTATCCATCGGTGGAGACTTGTGTTGTTTCCTATTGTAAATAATGCTGCAATGAACATGGGGGTACAGGTGTCTCTTTGAGACTGTGATTTCATTTCCTTTGGATACATATCCAGAAATGGATTTGCTGGATCATGAAGTGGTTGTATTTTTAATTTTTGGAGGAACCTCCATACTGTTTTCCATAGTGGCTGGAGCAATTTACTCTTTTAAAAACATGGAGTAGGGGCGCCTGGGTGGCGCAGTCGTTAAAGCGTCTGCCTTCGGCTCAGGGCGTGATCCTGGCGTACCGGGATCGAGTCCCACATCAGGCTCCTCTGCTGTGAGCCTGCTTCTTCCTCTCCCACTCCCCCTGCTGTGTTCCCTCTCTCGCTGGCTGTCTCTCTCTGTCAAATAAATAAATAAAATCTTTAAAAAAAATAAAAATAAAAAAAAAAATAAAAACATGGAGTACAGAAGAATTAAAAGACACAGACTCTAGGGGCGCCTGGGTGGCACAGCGGTTAAGCGTCTGCCTTCGGCTCAGGGCGTGATCCTGGCGTTATGGGATCGAGCCCCACATCAGGCTTCTCTGCTATGAGCCTGCTTCTTCCTCTCCCACTCCTCCTGCTTGTGTTCCCTCTCTCGCTGGCTGTCTCTATCTCTGTCGAATAAATAAATAAAATCTTAAAAAAAAAAAAACACAGACTCTACTTCTATAGTGCTTACAATTAAGTCAGGAGGCCAAAAATCATCACAGAGAACACATTAAAACCTTAATATATCTATACACATAAAATTTAGGGTTTAATAATATCTACAATGGGAATCTTTCCAAAAAATTACCAATCCCATAACGTTAACCAATATATTTCATTTATCCATGTTCCCTTCTCATCTTGATTCACATATACACATTTGTATAATTTTGTATTCTGCTTTTATTGCTTACCATTCTACAAAAATTCTTATCAATGCATCATCTTTAAAAATCATTTAATTTAAAATTGTTATCAATAAATGCACAGTGTATTAAGTGTGTATATTATAGCTGAACTAGCCATTTTTCCATTGTTAGACACTGCGGACATTTTTCCCTCTGTAATTAATGCTGCAATTAGTTTGGTGCATTGATCATTATGTAATTTTTTTTCAGTTTCAGATTTTATTACTTTTCTGCTAGATCCTATATCCCTAGCAATAAAATGTTATATATGAACTTTGTTCTTAGAAATACCAATTACTTATAATCTCTTTAATATATCTTAGGTGAATAAAACCAGATTTTATGTTGATAACTTTATTACTTATGGAACTCTCTTAGGCTGCTTCTTGTGCCAAAGTTTACCTTTTTTGTACAAACTGTCAGATCTGTAGAAGTGTAGCGGCAAGAGAGATTGGTGAAGGATTAAGACAACAGAAAAGCCTCATGAAGGAGGTGGGATTTGACTTGGCCTTGGAAATACAGTAGGATGATGAACTGACCACAGAGAAAAGGGACACAACAGAGAAGGAAAAGAACTTGGGAGGAAAACCAAGTCATTATAACCAAAGTATAATGACTGAACAGTGTGATTTCCAGAACTATTTCCCTGAGAGTGGAAGAGGTATCTCTGGGGAACAGCTGCAACAAGCCGGACTAGGAGGAGAAAGGACATACCATGGGAGGGGCTGAAAGCCAGAGAGAAAAACTGAGACCTCCTCAACTGAAATTAATCCAGAGTCACAGTCATCAAATCAGATGAAACATTTAATGGACTATTTGATAGGTCAAAAAGGTAACTTCAGATATCCAAATCTTTCTGGCAGAATGAAGGGAGAACTCTTACTCCTCTCCACAGAGAACACCTCGCAGACATCAGATGTTGAGGGGAGTGATAGAAATGGCCAGGGAAATGGCCACCAACATTGGCCGGAACAGGTTACAAAGATGGTGTAACTTTAGTTATAAGGGCTATAAGTCCAGGGACCAGCCCAGAAATTCAACACTGAAATAGGGTAAATCTATAGCCATTTGTCAAATTCAGTGTGTCACCTGACCAAATCTAGTCAGAGGTAAGGTGCAGCATATATTTTTTTGGTTGACCACAGTATAATGTCCTGGATCCAGATGAACTTTCTTTGCACAGTATTTATTATTCTAATAAACTAAATGGAATGTTTAGAGATGACTGGAGCAATCTGATTGGCAAACTTACAGGGCATTAATTCTTCCAAGGTGACTGGTGCATAAAAAGTGAAACTATAGCACTCATGTAAACAACCCACCTGCCTCATTTCCCTCCCTCGGGCACCTCTAATTTTCAGCTTATGTTAGCTGTAACACGAGCTAATGTTTTTAGTGTAGAAAAATGGCATTATTCCAGACAGAGAACTTTCTTTAAGAGGACAAATTGTATAGCCATACAGATTGTATCAATAGGTATCCATGACCAATGACTAAGATGAACTGCTATTACATTTCAGTAGATAAGTGAGACCATGGCATGAGCATTTCAGAAATGAAATCCTAACTTATTCAGGCATCAGAAGTTCCTCTTTAGGTGAAGAAACTGTGTGATAATTTTTGCCCATAAATATGTGTACTTTTGAACTCATCCCAAAGAAATGACCTAACTCAACAACACAGTCAAATTGTCTCACTCTTTTAGGCCCTTCCCTGTCAGTACTGTGTCAAATGTCTTATGAGACAAGCAGGTTATAAAAGGAGCTGGATAAGCCAGATATGAAAGCAGGCCTTGAAACTATGGGGCCAGACAAGCCCCATAGAGAGGTATATATGTTCTTTCCTGGGGCCAGACAAGCAACAAGGTAGGTACCCTCAAAGGTCAATTCTTAATTATCTCCAGGTAATTACCTTACACTTATGTTTGGCAGATCTTATTCTCCACTTCTGGTTGATATTATTAACCCTTTCTATCAACCCTTTCATTTACCCTGTTCCTAAATTCATTCTTAGACCCAAAAGAGGAAACATTTTTTTTTAAATAGTTGAAACATAAACTCCATGAGCGAGAGAAGAAAAGGAAGAGAAAGAAAAGGAGGAAGAGCACAGTGAAGGAAGAAGAGCATGAGAAAGAAACGAAGAAGAGTGGGAAGAAAGTGAGGTATTCAGTGAAAAGGGGGGAGTGTGAAAAGGGAAGGAAAGAGAAGAGAATAAGCAGCTCTAGTTAGGATGATAAAGAGAACTTTTCCAGAAGTGAAAGGATCAAGGCAATAGAGAGGAATATGCTGGACTGTTTTTCAGCCCTTCCCAAATCACCTCTTGATCACTCAGTACCTAACGAGGACTGATAAAGCCCAACAGTACACCTTGCATTCAAATAGACAGAGGCTCTTCATAATGTTTATGCTATGGACCCCCTTGGTGGTTTCATGAAGCCTATGAACCCCTTCCCCAAAAAAAGTGTTTCTAAGTGCATAAAATAAATAGAATTACACAGAAAACCATTTTATAGAAACCCAGTTTCAAAATAATTTTTGAATATTAGTAAATATGCTTCTGAATCCATTATATAGCAAAATCCAGTAGTGGGTCTAATATGAATGCTATAATGTTAAAGTAATGATGAGTATAAAAATATTTCAAGATATCTGAAACAACTAAAATGTAATATTAAATATCTGTAGTTTAAAATCATGGGTACTGCTAACATTACTGTGGTTTGTTGCCTACATTCAAAATTGAAGGAAATGGTTAATTTCACTGATAAAGGTTAGTGAAGATGGAGATGTAATTCTTTTCTTATCCAGGTTAATGGATATCCTGAATCAGAGGTGGGGAAGAGCAGGTCCATCCACCCTAGGATAAGACACGCTTATCCTATTCCTATATAAAGAATAAAACAACTGGAACAGTTAGTCTCTCTTGTTCGATGAACCTTTTAATCTAGGGGCAGCATCAGATTCCATAAAATTGTGCAGACCAAAGTTGCTGAGAAAACCAAGAACTCTGAAGAAATGTAATTGAAAAAACAACGAACATGAAGTGGCACTAATTATAAAGGCTTCTTGGAAAAGTCAAGTCTTTCCCAAAGTCCTAAAAAAGTGCTAACATATTGGTGACATTGACTAATTAAAAAAATTACATCTAAGCCCCACCTCATACCACACATCAAGGTGAGAGCCCGACAAATGAGAATGATATATAATTAAGACTACTCAACACAATAGGAAAAAGTATGGGTATTTTTCTTCTTTGTTTTTAGTGATTGTTGAGGCAGAGTAGAATTTAGTACAGTACTTCAGGCTTAACAAATACCAGTAAAACATATGGCAATATAATGAAGTGGGGAACAGTGTGGGCTCTCAAACCAGACTGCCTGGGTTTACGCCACTTCTATTTATATGACTCTCTCTGCCTTTATTTCCTCATCTGAAAACAGAGATAACAGTACCTATCTCATAGGTTTGTTATAAAGAGTAAAACTACATAAATTTATATATATGAAACAGTTGACATGGTAGCTAAGTGCTAAAAAATATTTTATTTTTATTATTGTATATATGTGTTATTATTATTATTATTATTATTATTACAGCCTCTTTTAAGGTCCTTTTAAGCCTAAAAAAAGAAGCTATAAAGGAAAATACTAACATATTTGATTATATAAAAATTTAAGACTTGTATAATCTGTTATGGTTCTATAAACAAAATCAAAAGACAAATGAAAAACTAAGGAAAATAACTGAAACAAATATGAAAGAAAAAAGACTAATAGCCTTAAATATAAGGAGTTCTTACAAATCAATATAAAAACACACATTAACGTTCCAGTAGAACAATGAATAAAGGACATAAACAGACAACTCACAACAGACAAAATACAGCGTTTAGACAATTGTTCAAAAAAGGATTTAAGGATGCAAGAAAATAGCTAAAGTAAAATGATAAATAGAAAAATATTGGACCAAAACTTATACAGTGTGTCAGTTTTGTAAATATTGTACAAATACATTGAAAAGGCATGGAAGAAAATACACTAAAATTTTAAATCCTAGTTAGAGGATTATGAGTGATTTTCATTCTCTTCTTCATATTTTTCCGCCTTTGTGAGTGGAGAATTTGGCCAAATTTACAATAAGGAACATTCCTTTTTGATTAAAAAAAAAAAAGCACATAACACAAAGCATTGCTTGAAATAGTGAAAAATTAGGAGCCATCTAACTGTCCATCAATAACAAATGGGTTAAAAATACACATAATATGTATGCATGTACTCAATATGAATACACAGCTGTTAAGAAAGAATAAAGTATATTTCTTTCTGCAATGTTTTTACATAAAAAGAAACAACTTGCAAAACAGTTTATTTAAGCATGACCCCATTAAAAATACTGTGTCTATTTCTCCATTATTTGGCAAAAATATGTGTGTGTGCACACACACACACGCATGCATGCATGCATGGAAGGAGGGGTGGTGAAGGAGAAGTAGGAAAATAGATTAAGGCCTGGGGGAGTGTATTGAATTTCCAGAATCTAAGATAGGACCATGTTCACATTCACATGTAAATTCAAAAATACATATCTATCCAAACTAGATTTACATTATTTAGATGGCTCCCACTTCTCCATTCACATAATTTCCTAAGATTTACACAGACTATTTCCAGGAAATCCAGAACCAAATCATGCTCTTCAGCCAAAATGTCCACAGGTGAAATACAGTTTGTAGAAGCTGCAAAAGACCCTTTAGAAATAAGGGACTCAAAAAGAAAGGCTATTGGCTGTGAAAGACACTCCTTTAAAATTCTCAATAAAAATCAGTTCCTTCCTGAGCCTTATAGGTTACAAAGGCTTTCCCAAATGGTAGACAGGTCAATCTTTATGTGCATGGCTTAGTGAGAACTGTGTTCAGTCATAACAGACACTGGTGTTTTTCCCATAACATCTGAAAATGGAGAATTTCTACATAAATGTGTTAGCATACCATCTTTAAACAACACTACTCCTTCTCATTATGAAAAACAAGAGTATTTCACACTTTTATAAGGGTTGAGCTGGGAAAGTATAGCACTGAAGTCTGAAAAAAATCATCAGGGCAATGAGCAAAGACACTGGGCCCAGCGGACATGGGGTCAACTTGAGGCGGCTTGTGCGCACAGAGGGACAGCAGTGGTGTGTGCAGGGCACTTCAGAGAACAGAAGCCCATCATGGGAAAGTCTCTTTTCTTAAAATTATTTCCTTTATTCTATTCTCCTAAACATTAGAGTCAAGTGACAACTCCTCCACATTCCTTCAAAAGTTTCAACAGGTTTTAAGCTATTTACCAGCATGTAAAAGAGAAAAAGACTCTTCCCTTCTGTAGCTACACTCCCCTCTAAAAACACAACACATGCTTGGCTCTTTCACCTCATGCTTTTAAGAAGGAATTTTAATGGGATGGAGCTCCTCGAGGTGCACAAACTTAGGGGGGAGGAGCACAATAGTAAATTATACAAAGAGTCTGAGCCCACTGGCCACTGCCGGTGATGTTAAGTCCATAAACAAAATCTGCCTTAAAGAAAAAAAAAATTCCTCCTTGAAAGGTGCAACAGAAGAAGATGAATCGCTTCTTTTTCTCTGGGTCTGTCATATACAAGCCAAGGACTTGTCAATGACTCCGAACAGCAGGGCTTTGACAACTGGTCAAAGACAAAGTTGTTTTGTCCAGCATCTCTCTCTTCTCTGGAAGCATTTTCCTGCCAATTAATGTAAGTTATGAGGCTGCACTGGAGAGCTCAATAAATGGAGACTCGAGAACATTCGTTGGCTCTTTAATGCTGAAAACCATGGTAAACGGATATCTATAGCTTGTGTCCACGAGGGTGCAGGAGCCAGAACTTCTGATCGCCCTTTGCTCACAACCAGGCCCCTGCACTGGGGCGGGGGAGCCCCCAGCTCTCCGCTGCCATCCTGTTTGGCCGATATTCTCTCCTCTTCTACGAATGTCCCCCCCACCCCACTCTATTCCTCAACTCTACTCTCCTACTATTTTCTTATGGCTAGACCCCAGCCCCTCATGTCTCTGGTTTTGAGATGTCATTTGGATGGAGGTATACGGCCCTCAGTGAATGAATGCTGGTTGGCCTGAGGCTATAAGCAGGGCTGGGTAACACCTAAAAAGCCTGTTCCCAGAGAATCTGGCCTATTTTGGATGTGGCTTTTTCCCCCTTATGGATAAAAATAATAAAACCACTACCACTGTGTTGTTCACTTTGGAAATACAAATCCAAAGAATTCTGCCAATATATGAAAACATCTAATTAAAGAAATTGTTTAAATTTGAGTTATTTCCCTTAAAAGTAAACTACAAAGCCCTATACCTTGAGCATTATAATGAGAAAATTAAGCTTCTTGACTCAGAAACAAATATAGAAGCAAGCCGTGACTCATTTTTACCATTGTTCTATTCCAGAAACTTAAAAGCATGGCCTGCATAGTGAAGATCCCCATAAAAATGCACAGACCCATTTGTTGTAGTCCTGAGAGCAGAAGATATCAATTAATTGGAGGGTGTGAAAATAAAGACAGAACAAATGGTGGGGTGGGGTGGGGGGAGTAAGGAGGGAGGAGTGACAAACAACAGCAAAACTATCATAAATAATTCAGAGTGGATGCTAAATACAAAAGTGGGCACGCAGCCAGGCTATAGTTCAGAGACTGCATCTAGGGATATTTTGTGCAACACATTGATTCACTAAAGCACCAAAGCAGCTATTAGAGGAAACAATAAAGAGGTCCCCTCCCCCTGGAAATTTGAACCCTGCTTTGGAATTTTTATGACATTTCATTCTTAACAAACAAGAAAGTCTCACAATCCTCTTCTAGCTTCAAAGCATCACTATGGTGGTGGCCTGCGATAGATATCCTTGGTCTGATTTATATATGTTGTTTCAGGTATTCTCAAAAGTCACAGGGTTTATTCTTTATGAAAGAGAAGCAGCTCTGGCAGATAAACAAATAAAGCCCCCCCCCCCAACCTACGGGCTTATCCTGATTACTGCCACTCACCTGGGTCACTTCTACAGGCCCTCAAGTCACCAGTGCCTTCTCTGCAAAAGTAGGATCATACCAGCAGCCCCAGCTACAAACTAAAAAGACACTGAGATTCCCAGGTGGAAAGTTGAGTAGAGTGTGGTGTAAGTCTGTGTGTAAAACTACAGTCCAGTTACTCTTTGTTTTAGGCAACGAGCGGGCTCCTGAAACGTCAAGCTTTAAATACTTTTTTTCATGTTTGTAAATGGAATCACTTACAATTCACATCAGGAACTTGCTATTTAATGAAATCCGATTGTGGTTCCAGCTATAAAGCACAGAATGCTTCTGTAATTAAAATAAAATCTTTTTTTGATCCATTTTAGACATTCGGACTTGGTTTCAGTGGAGTTCCTTTAGGTCGTGTCTACTCAGAGTGTTACGCCTAGGTGTAGGTATGTAGTTTTGTTTTCATGCTACTCTTTTCTTTTTCAGCAAAAACTCCAAGAAGTATTTCTGGACCCCAAGTTCCCACTCTTCACAGCATGGAAGGACACACCTGGTGCTGCAGCTTTCTTTAGCCTCACGCTTCCTGTGGCAGGAGAGGCGCCCAGCGGAGCAGACACTTGGAGAGTGTGGAGACACCAGCAAATCGTTAGGGGGAAAAAAAAACTGGAGGCAACGTTCCCCACACCATGCAGCAATATTTCCAACCAAGCTAAAGAGCTGCTCTTTAAAAACAAAAACCTGTTTTGTATACCTGAGTCAGTTAGGGCAGCACCTTCCAGCTGCCCCAGCTTAGCTGCTGCTGTCCCTGGGCCAGAGCCACCCGCACAACTCGGGGCAAGGGCTCAGGAGCCTTTCCCCGGACCCCTGATGAGCCGCTGGCACTCAGGGCAAGAGTGCCAGCGCCACTGGGGGCACCCACCCCAATCTGCCATTTCAGAGCAGCTGCCTGCAGGCCCTGTCTGCCCTCTGCTACATGAATGCAATGGGGCAGAAAAGTTAAAATGCTGGGGAGCTGGGGAGGCGGGGGAGAAAGAAAGAAAAAAGAGGGAAACCTTAAAGGCAGTATCTTGGAAGCATATGTTTTAGAATCACTGCAGCCAGTTCCCTGTCAAGAAAATATTGGCCAGGTTGTCTGGTCCGATCTCATGCAGCCACAGATGGCTTCTGCCTCACTACTCAGGTCCCTCCACCGAGAGTAGCAAGAAACAAAGGAGACCCTACTTTGTGGTGTAGTCATTCTGCCACCTAGTGTTACATAGGAAAACAAACAAATGACCACTTGCTGCACTAAAAGAGGAAAAAGAGAATGGAGAACATTGTTAATTGCATTTTTTTTTTTCCTTTCTAAAAAAGAACATCCTTCATTTATGCTGGCAGCCTGGGGAGGCATCACCAATGTTTACAACAGTCTTTTTCTCATTCGAATGGAAAGCCAGAGAGCAGTAGGTGTGCAGTTTAGGATGTGAAGGAGAAAGGAGTATATAACTTCAAAACCCATCTTAATGATTTTTAAAAGACCTATGCCTCCATGTGAGTGGGAATGCAAGGTAAGGGCAATACCTCCATGTAAGGTAAATACCACAAATACGATAATACAAACCAGGAAGCAAAACTCCCTAGGACTGGGCAGGGACTACACAGCCCCTGCAGTTTCTGCCCTGGAGAAGAGATGAAAAAGCAAACAGAGAAAACAGGGATTTCTATTTACGGCATTATCACTTCTATAGCTAACGCATGGAGAGGTCATGAAATAGGCTGTGGTCTTGGAGAGAAAGTCTTGGGTTTGAGTCCCAATTCCGTAGCTTCCTAGTGGGCTGGGTGAACCACTCAGTATTGCTGAGCTGTGATCTGCTTTACTAGAAAACAACTGTACTTATATGTCTATTCTTCCTACTTTCCCAAAACTGTCCTAGAGGATCCATTAGGTAACATACGTGGAGGCATTCTGTCAATTATAAAGCATTATGAAGACCATTTCCCCACACTATTATTCCCTTCTCTGGTTTCTGGCTGTTACTGACATGTATGTGGCCCTCTGTGCAAACGGCTTGTGTAACCAACTTGTCCTAGAGTTCTAGTGTTTATCCTCAAATAAAGTGCTTTTATGGCTAAAAGAAATATTAAGTAAGAAATGTTCAAATATTCATGCAATATATGAAAATATCCCCCTACTAGACTAATGAAGAATTAACATTATAGTTTAAAATCCAGTTACTACAAATGTTTCCCCTTAAAATTATGTTCCCTTGAGAATGATAAGGTTATCTTGATTAGCTGTTTCTACTAAGATTGATATAGTTGTCCAAGTTCTTAAAGCTACAGAGAGCGTGAACTGAACTTTCCCTCTCGTGGGCATAGCCTGCACGGCGACGGTCAACCAAGCATCAGGAACTCTAGTTTTTCGTTTCTGTTCCCGCATTAACCAAGTCGGGCAACTGCAGGCAAGTCACTTAACTGCTCTCAATTTCAGTTTCCAAATGTGCAAAAAGCAAGGGGTAGAATAAAAAAACGCTCCTTCCAGTTCTAGAATGAAAAGTTGTTCTTCCGCTTTTGATAGTGAAATTCAAAACTCAGGGTAGACCAGCTATACTGTAATTCTTGAGAAAAGTCCTAAGAGTTATATAAATTTCCAGTAACCAGACAGGAGGGACAGCCTCAGGAGAGATGGCCACTGCAGAAGGGGTGTTTGTGTGTCCTCTATCAGAATCTCTTAAAGCTGCTCAGAAACCACCATGGGCTAAAACCAACAGGCTGCGAGAAAGTGCTTACCCAGCCACCTACCTACGCTTTCAAAATTCCAAAGGAAGACTTTGTTTCCATTTAGCTCTGAAAACACTTTTTTGCTCTTTTTAGTAATATTTTTAACAATGCCAAGAAAAGAGTTCTATTTATCCAGATTTCCTCCCTCCCTGCAAATGTCAACATGACTTGGGAGTACAACACAAACAGCCTGGAGTTTTCATGATGTGAACATCAGACCAAAGTCAAATTGCAGAGGGATCAAACTCGGAACATGATTGCCAATAAAGGATACCACTCATGCCTAGAAAAAGCCAGCCATTGATTTCTCTTTCAGAAATCATAACCGCACTGGGTTTACAAGCTCTTCTTGCCATATGGAAGTCACCTTACTTTAAATGTCCCAGACTCCCTCTCCCTTAGGGTGATGCCGGTGCCTAGTCTTGTAAAAAATGCTCAGCTTTGCTCAATCCCACCCCCTGCTACTATGTTTGTGTACGTCGTGGCACATTTGGGCCAGGAAGATTTAGTCCTTTCCCTTCCCCCATCTACTGGAACTCCCACCACCCATATCAAAAGGATTTTTTCAGGCCTTGCCAATAATCTGCTGGAGGCCATGGAAACAAACTTAATCAGGGTTCTCATCAATCTTTCTCTGCAGGCCAAACAGAGCCAGGAGGCGAAATGGAAAGGTGGTGCTGGACTCTTTTTTTCTCCCTCAAGACACACTTCTGTCCACAGAATTAGGCCTACTCTGGGTTCCTGGGAGCTAACATTTTTCTGAGGAAAGTTCTGGGATTTCACATTTGCCCCAAACTAAATACACATGAAACTTTAAGTCTAAATTCCACAGCGCCTTTTAAAAGGAGGGGCCTTGTCTCCCCTTGGCTTACAAAAACCCTGAAGGCTTGTTGTAGCTCATTCATTTTGGCAGTTTTCCAGGACAGCTGACAAACTGAAAATAAGCATGCTGCTGTCCCCCCTCCTTTACTCCCCATACCACCTTCCCTCATTCCCTAACAACTAGCACTCCTCACTTACACACACACACACACACACACACACACACACCCCAGAGAGTCAGATAGCCTCTCAGAATAAATGTAGGTGAACACCACCTCTGCCTCATGGCTCAGAGTTTAGTAGAGATCTTGAACGTTTCTGGTTTGAGATTACAAATGTAAGTCATCATTGGTTTAAATCAGACTATGGGATTAGAGCCCTGCTCAAAATGGAGAGCAGGAATTCACCTTTTGGGGATATGTGTCTAAGGTCAAAAATCTCCTTGGAGGCAGGCCTACCTCTACTCCCAAACCTCCTCTGTGTTTCTGTCCTTTCTGATAAGGGACAGGAAAAGATAGATAGAATAACTTTGGTTGCACAATTTGAAACAAAAATTTGAGGCAGGCCTCTCCACGCTTGGGAACCTATGTTGGAAAGCTGATTCGGGAGAAGGAAATAAGCAGCATCACACACTAGCAAATCCAACCAGTGCTATAAAATCTGAATGACAGGCTCCAAGAGGACAACTAGGTCCCCATGTAAGGCACCACTGCCACATGCCATTGATATATTATAAATCTGATCAACCTAGCTGGAAGTCTACTTGACTCAAACTTAGCAGTAGGTCCAGTTCCTTAAATTGGGGAGGAGAAATAGGCATCTAGTTTATAATGCCTTCCAGAAAGAACCACTTCCTCTGAAGTAGTAAATTCATAGCCACCCCAGTTTGCTGGGCCTCACCCTGCCTGGGGCTCCTCTAGACCCCAATATGAGTGGAATTAAGACCCCTATGATCAGGACTAAGCCTGATGGCCTAGAGAGGATGGAGGAGACAATGAGGACATGGCCACAATTTTACCTAGGTGTTTTCACCTTGGTGTCAATCAATACATCTCAGCTCTTTTGTGTTAGGATATTCTCCAACAACTCCTTCGAAAAGAAAGATGATAAGCCTTTCATACTGCCCTCATTCAACTATCCAAATGTTAGGAGCTTATTTTCTTTATGAAGTATGCTGATTAATTGCCAAGGCAACACCTGTGCATCCCCTTTTTTTGCTAGGGGAAGCATTCTAGGAAATTCATGTACAAGACTGCCCAGAGATCACCCACCCATTGGCTTGGAATGCAGTGTGACCAAAGGCATTTCCAGAGAGCTCACAGGGCACAATGGCCATGCATGGGTGGATTTGCTGGATGGATTAGACAAACCAACCGCAACCTTTCCATCCTTTGTTTCGATTCCTTCCAGTAGATTGGCCTTGTTACCAATACTGATGCCAAGACTAGCAATTGCTTGCAACAAAGAATTGTTGTTAACCCCTACCCCCTGCTTCATTCACCCTAATTATTCTCCAACAATACAATGGCTTCAAAAAGCCCCCAACTGTCCAGCAGACACTATGGGCCAGAGGAATCACTGAACACAAGCAGCCTATCAATAAAAGACAATACTGAAGCAGCTTCTGTCTGGGTATTTGCCCCATCTTCCCTGAGACAATGGGAGAGAGAGCTCAGGGAATAAAAAGGAAGTCCTACCCTACAGATCTTTTGTTTGTCTGCCAATGCTGTATCTGTTCCAAGTTCTTGGGCGTATCCTTGACCACTCCCAAATACAGGAAAAAGCCTCAATTTCCTAGGAAATGCAGCTTCTATGTTTTTGATGAATTCTTATTGTAGCCAAATCAGACTTCAGTGAGGATTCTGGTTAAGACATTTTTTTTCTTAAGGTCAAGTACATCTTATATACCAGAGATTTGTGGGCCACTGAGATAATTCATAGCAAGCAGTAACAACATAAATAGTTCTTTCCATAACATTTTAGATGACAGCACAGAGCCCACAACATATCAGCATTTTTGTTTTGTTTTTTTTGCTCTTTTAAACAAATAACATGGGTTGACAGAGTAAATGAATGGATAAATAATAGGCTGGAAGCAGGCCAATGTGAAAGGAAACCTGTTAAAGAAATTGAAATTTATATAATAATCCTAGAGGTTTCCAAACAGGGAGAAAATAAAGTCAGCAGAAAATTAAATGAGAGGAAGCTTCTGTTGATTACAAATCAACACATAATTAGATTGGGATGCACCCATGGTGATGAAATGCCAGCAGAAATAAAAGGTCAGTTGTTTCCAATACTCAATGCTGTTGGTCCCATGTTTAAGGAGAACAGACCAACACAATAAGCCAGAATCCCAAAGATATCCCAGAATAAAGGGGACTCATTATAGTCTATTTGAGTCATCAAGTAGTGTATGTCCATATGTAAATGGAGCATGGGACCTGCAATGTGTATAGTATGTCAATTACTATAGAGCAATTGAAGCAATAAAAACCAAGGCTCCAAACCATGCCCACAGCAGAGCTATAAATAAGTGAACAAAGGGAAACTTAATTCCCCAAGGAAGGAAAAGGCAGGATCAAAAAAATCAGCAAGTTCTAGACCTTAGAAAATACAAATAACACCAAGCGTGACAACTTCGTCCTTATGTTACTCATTAATTCTCACATGCCGGTGACCTAACCAAAAAGAGAAACTATTAAAAATATGAAATCATGCAGAAAGTTGCTTTTTGCCTAAAGATTTGTATAAGAAAATTTACCACAGGAAAAAATCTGAACAATATTTTATAGAAGAAAAAAAAAGAAACTTCAGTTTACTGGGACTTGCAAAGGTTAAAAAATGTAATCATCTTGAAGATATATCACTAACTAGAAAACAGGCATGATAATTCTAGGCAAGTTCTTGGTGCATTCTGAGAAACTGTAATACCAAATATTGTAGCTACAAAAAGGGGGAAAGAAATGTCATCGATTATCATGTGTGAATCAAAGCAATGAGTGATTTAAAATTAACCAGTACAGATTTACTTTAAAATCTCTCATATATAGTCCCAGCTTTTAGATATAAATTAATTCTGAAGATCACATCTTAAATTAATAACAGTGACGATGATGCATAAGGTACACACTACTGATGGTATCATTCGTTGGTAGATAGTGAAGTGCACTGTTCAAAGGCCCCTTCAGGGAAGGACTTGCTATATAGCCAGGGGATCTATGGTCAGCAGATGGCCTCCAACGTCAGCTCCTTTAGGGTCAGCCTCAGTTTTAGAGGGCCTTCTTGCCCATGGTCATGCCCTTGTAGGAGCAGATCACATCCTTTAACTAAGAAGCACAGTGGGGAAGGGGTGGGTATAAAGGCCACAGCACGTTCTAGAGCGAACCTGATTTTAAACCATAATGATAGTTCTTTATTAGTCTAGCGGGGGGACTTTTTAAATTTTTATGTACTCTAGAACTTGTTGCAGGATTGGCTGAAGCTCTGTTGGGTCTGTATCAGCTCAGTTCCTCCCTCTGTTCAATTCTGCTCCTTTACCTTCCTTTCACAAGTGGTGATCCCTGCAATATCTTGTATCCAAAGTCTACCCAGTATCTATCTGCTTTTGCAGAACCCAACCTGGAGCAGTTAACTGCTCCAAACTTCATTCATTCATTCAACATATAACAAATATTTATTGTTCATTTGATTATTTATTTATTTTTCAAGTAGGCTCCATGCCTAGTGTGGAGCCCAACACAGGGCTTGAACTTACAGCCCTGACGTCAAGACCTGAGCTGAGACCAAGAGTCAGACACTTAAATGACTGAGCCTCACAGGTGCCTCATCAACATTAAACAACAAATACTTATTAAACACCTATTATGTGCCAGACCCTGTTCTGGATCCTGGGGATACAATGCTGAGTAAATCCCTGTTGCTGCTGGGCTTCAATTCCAGCAGGGAACAGACAGTACATATATATGCAAGTAAATGTGATCAATTTACACAGTGATAAATGGCCAGAAGAAAATAAAACAGGGTAATCAGGGTAGAGAGTGTATAGAGGAAGTGGGAAAGAGGAGTGCTACGTTAGCTGGGAAGTCCATCTAGAAGATGACTTTCTAGCCAAGATGATGAGACATACAGCTGTGAAGATCAGGTTTGAGAGCATTCCAGGCAGGAATGGACTACTGCATGTGCAAGGGTCCCGAGGCAGGAACAAGTCTGGCAGGCTGAAGGGACAGTGGGAAGGCCGGGTGGCTGAATGAAGTGCAGTGTTAGGAGATGATGTCAGAGAAGAAGGTTTGGACCAGCTCACATATCTCTGCTACTGGACACTCAGTAACTCAACGAAACTATATCTTATTAACCTGATTAAGAGCATAGGTTTGGCGGTAGACAACCTGGGTTCAAATCCCAGCTCTACCACTGACCAGAGCTAGGTGAACTTGAACAAGTTACTAACTTCTCTGACGTCCTTCGACAGGGAAACTGAGGTAGTGCATGCCCAAGGTCGCACAGCTCAGAAGTAATGGGGGTGGAGTATGAATTCTGACTCCAGAATTCATGGAGAGAGACCTGATGGAGCAGGGGAGCCATGTGATTGTCTTCTCACTGGTGGGGAAATACACATGGGCTGGGCTGCCTGGGGTGCAGTGGAGAGAAGGTGGGCAGAAACAAGTTTTTAAAAAATAAAATCTAGGGTGTCTGGGTGGCTCAACCAGTTGAGCGTCCGACTCTTGGTTTTGGCTCAGGTCATGATCTCAGGGTCGTGGAATCAGGCCCCACATCAGGCTCCGCACTCAGCGCGGAGTCTGCTTGTCCCTCTCCCTCTGCGCCTCCTTCTCCTCTTCTTCTCTTTCTCTCTCTCCCTCTCTCTCAAATAAATAAATAATAAATAATAAAGAAAATCTGGGACCCCCCCAAGAACTTAAATTTAAATGGAACCTGTATTTATTAGACTTAGCCAAAATGATGAAACCAAATATTTTTTCGTGACATTATAATTGACAATTTAAAAAAAGCATTAACATGTTTTTCTCATAACAAAGGAAGAATACAAAAAGAGAGAAAGAAATGGAGAGAGAAAAAGAAAGTTATTCAAAGCTGGGTCCCAATGCTGACTAGCAGCTTACAAGACGGAAGAACATGCCATTTGGGTCTGTCAACATATCAGAGCCCCATTTAAAGGCAAAGACAAGAAGATGTCATAGAACAGGCCCTGGTGAGTCTTAGAGTTTAAAGCCATGATAATATACAGCTACTGGCTCATTGAACAAATGACAAAAACGCAAAGATGGCAAGCTCACTGGAATTGCTTTTCTCAGCCGACCCGTCATTATTTTCGTTTAATGAGATAATCTATGTAAAGTGACCAACACCGTGCCTGGGGTGAAGCAGGCTTTTCCTTCTGGGCTTCTTCCCATCTCCAACACAAAGGTAAGACAGATAACCTTTCCTTCTCTGACAGCTTCAAGCTGGTGGGGGGGAACTGTTCTATAAATCTACAGAAAGAAAAACATGATGGCAAGTTTTCGTGGGTTAAAGTCCTTGAGTTCTGGCATCATTTATGAGTGAGTTGGGATGGCTATGAGACTAGACCCTGTTTCCTTGAGAAGTAAATGAAGGCAGGGATGGGAGCAAATATTAGGCCACAGGAAAACAAAAGGCCTTTTGTACTCTGGGCACTTTATCTTTACTCTATTAGTGACTCACCCACCACAAAGAGCCAGTTCCTGTGCCAGCTGAAACCTCTAACTTCTTTAGTTAGAGAAATAATCATCCTTTACCATTTTACCTCCCAGCAATTGATGGGAAAGCGCTTCTAATGAGGTATTAGGTAAGCAAAAGTATTGATTCTGCATACGCTGTCAAAGCAGCACACTGGACCCTCACAGGAGTTTGGGGTCCTAGTGGTCTCTGCTGCTCATGCACACCAGCTTCTCTTTCTGTCCATTCTCCCTGAGCAGACAGTCCCTAGAAATTCCTGTTTATGGTCCATCCATCCTGAAGTGGTTGTGTAAGAAGCGTGGAGTTGAGGCCCTAAAACCTTCCAGATCCTGGGGTGAAAGGTGCTGTTTTAAGTCATTCTACTCATTAAGGACAGGACAGGCATGGGCTGTGCCTCTAACTATATACAACGAGGCCTGGTTCTGAGGTGAAGGAAACTCAAGATCCAAGGCAATCTTTATGATCACAGATATAACACCCAGGGTAATAAGGGGTGCCCTATAAAAACCACTGCTGCTGATAAAGAGGGGCTGGGGGTTCCTGCACAACTTCAGTGTCACGTTTAGCAAAAAAGGCCTCTCTGCTCCAGATGCCTATGTGGATGCTCTTGTGGTCAGACTCTGGCCTGGTAGACTATGCAAAAATAAGAGATGTAGTGGGCCGGAACAACGTGGCTAATGTAGGTTTTACACATCCAACCTGAGACCTTCTATTTTTTTATTAAGATATTGAATTATACTCAGCGAGTCCAAATTTGCTCAAGTACAAACCTTGTCAGTAAAGTATATTTAAGGGGAAAATGGAACAGAATATTTGAAAGGAGATTGTTGAAACATCTGATGATTCTAACAGACTCTGCTGAACAAAAGGGCCTCGTGTGGTTCTTCTGGCTGGAAATGATTACAAAAAAGGCTCCAGAGTCTCAGGACTGGATCAGTACCCCTGGGGGGGGGGCTGTCGGAATGGATGGGTGGAAGTGAGAAAGAGTAAAAGAAGAGAGAAAGCAATAGACAAAAGAAGAGAGTAGTGAGATGAAGAAAATATATCAAAGTTGGGTGCTAGAGTGGGGCCGTAGGGCTCAGTGAAAGAAAGAGAGGGAGAGGAAAAAAAAAAAAAAAGGACTACGGAGAAGTGCAGCTTCTGGGGCAGAAGTAGAACCTGAGTCTGGAGCAGGACAACTGCCTTCTTCCTCGGAACGTCAGTGTCTTGGTCAGCCAGGGCTGTCTAACAAGGTACAGTTAAATGGGTGGCTCATGAACAACAGAAATTTATTTCTCGCAGTTCTGGAGGCTGGAAAGTCCAAGACCAGGGCGCTAGCAGGGTTGGGTTCTGGTTCTTTTCCAGGCTGCAGACTGCCTACTTCTCATTGTACCCTCAATGGCAGAAAGAGCAACAGAGCTCCCTGGGGGCTCCTTTATAAGGGCACTAATCCCATCCATGAGGGCTCAACAGACCACAACCCGGAATAATACAGCAGTCCTTGATGTGGTTGGCCCTAAGAGTTGAGACCAAGCTGAGAGTTCCAGGGATGAGTGAGGGTTAGCATAATCCATCAGCAACACTTCCTTATAAAAAGTAATGAATTCCATTTTGTAAAATATACATATACATTAAAATCAAATCCACACTGAAATACCAATTCACAACAACTAGCATGGCTATAAGACGGACAATAAAAAGTGCTGGTGAGGATGTAGAGAAACTAGAACCCTCACACACTGATGGTGGAAATGTAAAATGGTACAGCCACTCTGGAAAGCAATTTCGCAGTTCCTCAAAATGCTAAAACACAGAGTTAATGTAAGACCCGCCCCACCCCTGGCCAAAAAAGACCCAACATGGCCCAGGTATGCTCCCAAGGGAAATGAAAACATCTGTCTTTGCAAAAACTTGTATACAAAAGTTCATAGAAGCATTATTTGTAATAGCTAAAAAGTAGAAACCAATTCCACAGAGACAGAAAGTAGATTAGTGGTTGCTTAGCAGTGGGGTAGAGGGTGGGATGGAGGAATAGGAAGTAACTGCTAATGGGTACAGGATTTCTTTTGGAGGTGGAAATCTGTTTTAATTCAAAGTGGTAATAGTTGCAGAACTCTGAATAAACCAAAAAATACTGAATTTTCCACTTCACCTGTGTAACTTTTCTGGTATACAAATTATTATCTCAATTATAACTCAATAAAGACTCAATACATTTTAAAATATCATATAACTTTTGAAGGTTCTAAATAATTTTGTTAGTAGAGCCTACAAAGAAAAGTCTACACAGGCAAGGCATGAAACATATGAGTGAGGTGGGTCAAGTATAAGAAAAGTAGGGAGCGGTGGGGACTTTGGCAAATGGGGAAGACATGCTACTCTAAAGGGGGCAGGGTTATGCAGGTCTAATCAGTTGTCAACCTACAAGAACGCAGCCCAATGTTGTAGATCTTCCAGTTTTTAGGAGAAGTCAAAAACCTGGACTTGTATGTAAGTCTCAATTTTTTAATACTGACAATGAATTTGTATTTTCTTAAAGACATCACTGAGACATCAAATTAAAATATGTCTGTGGGCCAGTGGATCCCATGATCGACAGCTTGTGACCTTGAATCAACAGGTGCACCTTTCCTTCGCTGTTAGCAAAGTTGATCACATTCAAGAAGCTCAGAGGCCTTCATATACTAACAACTTGGAAAATCTAACCAGGTGACAAATATTCATCAGAGGCCTCTTAGGTGTAAGGCACTAGAAGTTAGGTGCAGCGTGAAACAAGAGATAAAGTCATGGTTCAGTCAATTGTCATTGCAAATGGGAAGTATGGCATTTGTGAAGGAGGGGCTCCAGCAGCCTGCATAAGACAGTTATATATATGGCATTACAACCAGGCTCCTAAATTCCAGCACACCGCTGGGCCCCATCTTGTGATACTTAAGACTGGCTTGGACTATCTGAATTCATTTATTTTTCATTGCTGCAGTGAACAGCAGGAGGAAATCGACTCAGTTTCTAAATGTGCTTATGAGCTTTGGTTCAAGACGCAGCTCATTCTTCCCGGGTCAGGAGGGAACAGACACTTGAATCCAGGTGCTCTGTACGCTGGAAGAGATTTAGATCCCGGAGTTGGCTCAAAAGCAGAAATACTTTTTTCAATAATTCTCTTCTGAAGAAATTTCCCAGGACAGGGAGTTTTTGTGGCAGATACATCACTGCTCACTTAATTGAAATAGCAGGTGAATAAAGGGGGGAGGGGTCAGCTGCTTTGATGAAGGGTCGTACAGGTGTCCTTGAAAAGGAACAAGCACTGGAGAAACAATTTGTGTGCTTTCTCAGAGACTCAGGAACAGACTGTTACAATTAGTTCAGGGGCTGTATACAAATGACACTCCTTTCGTGTGGATGCCTGCAACTCTCTATAGGGGCGGCGGTTGTTTGGAATCCAGGTCAGCCAGGTAAAGCTGAGTGGGAACATGTGCTTCTGTGTCACTGAGAACCATTCTCTAACTCCTCCCCCAAAACAACACACACAGATAACGGCCTACAGGGGGTCAGTGTCCTGCTAGCCTTTGACTGAGGCTTCCAACCTCATTAAAAGATTTATTAGTCATGTGTAGAAAAATAACACAATCCAAAGTATGTCTTGCATAGAAACAATAAACACGGTTGTGAAACAGCCAATTAGTGATCCCTAAAACTCTCAACACAGCATAAATAGATTCCTGATCTACAGTCTGAACAGAATATACTCTCTACTGGCCCCCTTTCTCTTCTACTTCACTGATCTAATCAGCTTCAAGTACTTCAGATACTGCTCAGCTGATCTCTTTCTTGACCTATGCTCTGATCACCCACTGGACTTTCTCTACCCCAATGTCTCACCTCATTAGCACCTTAATTTCAACTCAAACATGTCACCAAGTGACCTCATCACTCCACAAGGCTGCCTTTCCTCTGAATTTCTCATTGAAAGTATCATGATCCACCCAGAGACCAAAGTCCCTACCCTGGGTCATCTAAACCTCAAGCCCTGTATCTAACCAGTCATTACAGTCTGCCTGTTTGACTTCTGAGACATGTCTCAAATCTGTCCCCTTACCTTTTTGCCCCCCACCCCCCACGGCCACTTCTAGACTATGCAATAACTTTCTAACCAGCCTCTTGTTTACCCTCTTCTCCCACTCCACACTATTACCAGAATTTTCTTCCTGAAAACATAATCAAATGAAGTTATTCTTTTGTTAACTCCATGAGCCCCTCCAGGGCTTACAGGCTCATGTCTTAGTGTGCTCCACAAGGTCCATCACAAGCTTAACCCAACTTACTCCATTTTGTCTAATTTTTTGCCACAGCCCCATTTTTAAAAATGTCTTATTCTACCCTGAACATGCTATGCTTTTTCACGCCTCTTTGCATTTACACATGCTGTTCCCTCTATTGAGGATGTCCCTACCTCCTTTGTCAGTCTGGACACTTTCTATATATTCGTGAAGTTCCAACTCAAGTGTTTCCTTTGCAGAAATATGTGCTGCTTCCCCTGTGCTTTCTCAAAGTATTTTGCTCATACCAATCGCAAAGCACTAACACAACATGTAACTTCATGTCAGGGTGATGTCTCCATGACCAGTACACTCGGGTGCTTAATAAACGTCTGAATTGAATGAATAAACCAGGAGATTAAGACATTACAAAAGCAAGAGAAACAGACTTTCCAGTATAATTTAAAAATATAATCATGAATCTAAAAATAAGCATTTCTTCTATAATAAATTTCATGATGAGGAATATTGGCCAGATGAAATAATGTAATCAATATATATGGCCTGGGCCCCGACAACCAGAACTAACCTTTTCGTCCTACAAATAAGAGTCTCTTAGGGAGAACAATGAGTATAGTCCCTGACAAATAATCAGCAGTGTATGTGTGTTTGCTGTTATTATTATTAGGGGGCTATGATGTGACCCATAGTCCATCCAAAGAGACATAAATATAAGCTGTCATAATGGAATTTTACTGGCTAAGTGGCCTACAAATACTAACCCTTACATTAAGAACTGAAATACCCACACATATCTAGGGTTCCTAATGCACATGAAACTATCCTACTTTAAATGCATGAATGAGCCAATGGCCTTCAGCCATAGCCCATATACTAGCATCTGAGGATAGTGTGCTTAAATGTTTTGGCAATATCTTCTAGGTTTTTCTATAGACCAACAAGCCAATTTATCTGACCTCCTTGATCTAAACAGCCTATCCAATACCTACAGCTATGTTCTAGAGGCCTGAATGAGTCAGAAGAAGAAAATGATTAATCAACTTGGAGAGATTTGAAAGCTGGAAGAGAGCCATCCTGTGAGTAAAACTTTGGAGCTATGGGATTGCAGCCATTGGAAAGTTAGGGGATTTCCATGGTTGAAAACATTTGGCCGGCATGCTGTAGTCCTCTGACCTTGCAATAAAGACAAAACAATCTGAGCTGGGTGATTTACCTCTGACAATATCTTATGTCTGCTGCCTTTGGCTTTTCACTCTGACTTGACAAAACCAAAGTTATTCCCCCTCAGTGTTATGACTTTGGAACCGGCTCAGAAAATTCCCTCTGCTTTTTCCTCCCATTGGATATCATTTTGGGCCCTTGGCTTCACTTTTATGTATAGTGAGGCTTAAATCAGAAGTATACGTAAAGCACCTAGCAGAGGACTTGGCAAACAGCATATAGGTCTGCTCTTTTTTAGGCCAGGTTGATCCTCAGACACTCAAGGTATACAGGACCATCTTGCTTTTCTTTTTTGACAATTGTTAAACGGGTAGTACCATATAAAATCGCTCTGCCTGCTCAAGATCTGTATCACTTACCACTGTTCCTCATTTCATCTATATGAATGCTTCCAATTTCTTTTATCAAGGACTTGATTTTTGAAATTAAATTTCTTAAAGATACTACTCTAATATTGTCTGGCTTTTATTGTTCTAAAATACTACAGACACTGCATCTGAGCAGTATAATTGTACATTCCCTGTTTGTTTAACATGTGATGTTTTATTAATGCAAGGACAGCTTCTGAAATTTCTAAGCTATTTGTTTCCACCACTATATCTTGATTTCCATCTTCTTACATATGTTCACTCCCCTCTTTCTCCTTTCTTTCATTTAAACATATGAATCACTTGGATTTTATTACCATTTATTGCCATCTCTTTCCTGGTTCTGCTTTCTGCTCAATCACTGCATCCATAATATATTCTTTGTGTCTGCTATCAATAATGTGTCAGCAAGATATGCTAATGCCTAATTGTTTTTTGGTCTCTTGTCCCTGTTTCTCTCTTTAATATAGTCTATTTTCTTTATGCAACTTCTTAGGACCTTGTCCATTAACTTAACAAAGAAATAAATTAAGGCAAAGCTTTCAACTTAACTCTTCCTTACCAGAAAAAAAACAAAAAACAAAAACAAAGACCAAGCATCTCTCCATTGAACTAGTTGCTTGAACACTGTCATACACGTCTATGTACATACAAACATATCTGTGTAAACTTTCAGTGGCAGGGTTCTTCCCATTGATTCATGGATCACAAGGCACCTGTTGAGCAATGATAGCTGCTGCTTTGCACAGCACTTGCATGGACAGAGGGCCCTTGGGGATTGTGCCTTTTGGGCCACAGGTCAGTAAAAACGCATTGCGGATTAACAGTGAAGAGAAAAAAGCTTGGGAGTGAGGCACTAAAATGCTGATTTGGAAGAGGAGAAAGAAAGGGAATTTCAGGAAAAGGAACATAAATTATGGACTATAAGACCAAATAAGGAAAAGAAAGGGAGAAATGAAAAAGGGTTAGAGAAAAGAAGATTTAGAGAGAAAACACAAGAGTAGATTAGAGTAGTGTGGTTCAGGAAAAGAAAGAAATCAGGAACAGAGGCAAAGAAAGAAGAAAAAGGTGGCAGCAGCTGGTCCTCCACTTGAGAAAGAAAGCATGAAGGAATATACTTAGCAATAAGTAAATACAGATGAGAAAACATTCCAAATCAATGTGTCATCCTCATTTTAAAATCTCCTTTGTTATTATAATCTACTACCCACAATACGGTTTCTTGTTATAAATCCCTCAGCCTATAGAAGCAGAATTATCTGTCTTGCTAATTTGTTTGAAGTCAGTCACTCTCATCAAAGCCAAGGGATAGGCTTATAACCCAAGCCAGCCAATCAGACACTCTCTTGGGAATTTGAATAATTAGCTGAACAGTAAAGATCTGGAGTGGATTCATCCCAGAAGTGGTACTATGATGTGACTGTCTATCCATTTCTGTTTCTTATATTCCTAGAGCTGTCCTGGTCTGGAAATCTGTTCGCTTTACTTTTCCTTCAATTCTATGACCTACTCCACATCCATTCCAACGTTTTTGGGTTTTTTTTTTTTTCTTTCCTTAAGTTAGCCAGAGTTAGTTTCTGTTGCTTGTAATCGAAAAGTCTGTTAACACAATTCACATTCTGTTGAATCAAAAAGTCACTGTGTAAGAAGGTCCTACAATTTGATGCCTTTTGTAAACCTCTCAACTGGCTACAGGCCCATTCTCCATGCCTTCTCAGCCCTGGATATCCAGTTGAAAATGTTTAACTTATTCTGAGGAGCAGCGGTATAATGCAGTGATGTGCTAAAATGAAAGGAGTTATTTCAACCTAGTCAAAGTTGCAGTTTTAGTGTGAGATGAGGATGTAGCCTGGCCTCTGATGGCCCCAGAAAGTGGTCACATTCTGTCAAATCCTAAGCCATGAATCTAGAGGTGAGGCGATCTAAAGAGCTGGTTGGGATGCGCGGATACAACTGATCTGCACCACAGCTCTGATCCTGGCCCCAGACTGAAGGCTTGTCTCCCACACTGGAGCTGGGATACTTGCCCTGTTGGTTCCAGTTTTCAGGGACAGCCTCTCTGTCTGGAGACAGGGAGACGGACCAACTAAAGAGGACACACTGTTCAGCATATGCCTGGGGCCTTACAGGAATAGAGCCGAGCCCAGGACTGCAGACTGGGGCCTACTTATTCCCAACATCCCAGAGAGTGCTCTACTCTGAAACTGGCTGTGAGATTAACCCAGATTTTACTGTAGATATCTACTCCATGGGGCCATTTCTTTCTCATCCTGCAGCATATGAGACATTGAAAATGACAATTCCAGTCACTGTGAAGATGAGTAAGACAGGGGGGACATCTTATATAATGCCACATTCTTACCTATACTAGGAATTATCCAGAAGTCTCAAACATTATGTCATCACCTTGGTTCTTATCATATACTATTCTAAAATGCAATGTGTTGCTCATCTTATCCACAAAGGTCCCTCCCAGATAGTTTTATAAGAACTCCTAATGGCCAAGAATTCCAAAGGTAAGCCAAGTATACAATTAGGCCAACAGTGACTAGGTTCTCCAGCTCCTGGCCATTAAAACATGTTAGCATGGCCAGCATGATAACTATAAGTCAGTATAAAAAGATTTAAATGTAACAACTCAATGTAAGAAAGAATAATTACTTCTCAGCTGTCCATAGATGTTTGTTTACAAGTGCACCTCCAATTTATTGAATTTTCAAAATTACAAAGCTATGTCTCCGTCTACTTAGCCCATCAGCAAAAGATGATATTAGCTGTTGCATGAATAGTATCTTTTTGGGCTTGGAAACAAGTAGACTTTTGCAATGTATCTGTTTTTAAGTTAAGAACTTCTGTAGTATTTTCAGAGAACATTGGGTTTTCTTCCCAAATCTGCAAATTTTAGGGTTACAGATGAGTCACTGAGATAATCATACTTTATTTCCACATTCATAGCCTACAGAAAGCTACGAAAGCTGAAACCTGGAAAGGAACTTAGCAATCATTTAGATTAAACTCCATCATTTTGCAAAGTCAAACTCCATGTGAGGGCCATTCAAGAAGTAGTTACTTGACATAAGCCACACGGTAGCCAGGCTAAATCTAGAGCACAGATAATCTAACTCGCCTTCAGAACCTGTTTTACTATATCAAGTGCTTTTAAAACAAAGCTACTAAAATCTCATTCATTCATTCATTCATTCATTCATTCCATTCTACACAAATTTATGATGTTATATTATATTATATATTTGATATTATATATGATATTATAAAATTCTGATATGCCAGGAGCTGTTATAGGTAGACACAAAATGATAAATAGAAATAAGTTCCTTTAAAAAAAATTCAAAGTTGGTTCTAAAAATAACACCTCTCAGTGTTTTGTTTTGGTTTAGATTTGATTTATTTATTTGAGAGAGAGAGACAGCATTAGAGAGTGAGCATGAGTGGGGGGGGAGTGGAGGCAGAGGGAGAGGGAGAAGTGGGCTCCCCACTGACCAGGGAGTCCCACGTGAGGCTCAATCCCAGGACCCTGAGACCATGACCTGAGCCGGGGGCAGACACCCAACCTACTAAGTCACCCAGGCGCCCCCACCTCTCAGTGTTTTAACACATTTTCATGCTGTGGTAAAGTCAAGACAATTGAGACAAAGATGAAGTAAGGTTGTACATTCTTACGAACAATAATGGTTCAATATCAGTTAAAACAGTGTGTGAATTTTTGGCCAACAATCGGAAACATTTTCACTAAGCTTGTAAGTAAGGCCTAGAAACCATTCCCAGTAAGGCCAAGAAGCCATTTATGCTAGCCTATTCCTGGCCCAGAGGTAAGACTTCTAGTCTTAGCCAGGATGGCAAAAAGGGAGCTATGGTAAAAAGATCATGGGCATTGGGCTTTTGAGCTAGACAGACCTGGTTTAAATTTTGGCTCTGCCATTTACTAGCTCATGACCTTGGACAAGTTGCTTCCCCTCTCTTGGTCTCCATTTTGTCATCTCTAAAATGGGGATGAGACCACCTACTTTACATGGTTATTGTAAAAATAAGATGTAATACATGTAAATCATTTAGCTCAGTTCTGGCATAGAGCGAGCCCTTAATACATAGAATCTGCCATTATTGTCACTAATAATAATTAATGGCATAATAATTCAACCTGTAGAACAATTCTATAGGAACAAAACTAAATACATGAATTCCCAGGTGACATGTTACAAAACCTTTACATAGGTGTGTTCACTATACTTAAAGTTTTCTCCAATTAAGCATTAGAGTGGAGATTTGAATTTAGGTTGGTCAGACTACAGAACCCGAACCCTTAAGCAATCTGTATACTGTCTCCAAACCGACATACACCCTAATAGACTAATCTTCAGGAAGAAAGCACAGATTAAGTGACAGGACCTGGGACGGGTCTGGCCTCAGATCTAGGCTGAAGAAGAGACCATTGCTGAGGAGATGAGAACAGTGTTGCTGTCTGGGAAATCAAAACTGCTAAAACTTATTGAGTTCTAATACTTCTTGCTTTCTTAGTAATAATCATAGTCTCACAGGTATTGTTTCATTTAATCCTTTCAACAACCTCTGATGTAGATATCAGTATTATTCCCCCCATTTCACATATGTCTTAAGTCACTTACCTGAGTTCAACATTTGCTGAGTGGCAGGGAACCCAGGGAACCCTCAGACTAAATGATAGGCTATAACCTTTGGCCCCAGTGCAGGGGAGGGGTACAGTCTTGGGGCTCCAGAATCTGGTCCTGGGAGTTGGGAAAGTTCCACCTATGCCTCGGCCATGTCGAGGTCTATATCAGAGGGTCTGGAAGAAGAGGGGAAAAAGGGAAGGAGCTCTCTGAAGAAAGGAGAAATTTATGAAGCCTTAGAGGATATGTATCTCTACCTCTTGTTAGTCTGACTCTGACCACAGACTTGGGACAAGGGAGGCATTAC
Source organism: Ursus maritimus (assembly GCF_017311325.1). Classification (NCBI taxonomy): domain Eukaryota; kingdom Metazoa; phylum Chordata; class Mammalia; order Carnivora; family Ursidae; genus Ursus; species Ursus maritimus. Next base: position 31,124,486 of record NW_024425008.1, read on the forward strand.
TATACCATTAAGGGTATCTACGTGCCTGGAAAAATCCAAAAGCCTCTCTTACTATCTGAAATACTTTTTCTTTGAATTAAAAATCCTTGAAGTCTCCATCAAAGTTCCATTTTTTTATGACAAGTGCCTAGCATAGTACCCACCATATTAATAGGGCATAATAAACATTTCTGGAAAGAAGAAAAGGGAAGTAAAGGTCAAAAAAAAAAAAAAAAAGGTAGAAACACTTCTCAAATACTGTATCACAGCATAATTATCACAGGCCTAACTCAGTGAAAGAGTACTGACCTGGAAGTCAGGAGATTTGGGATCTACCCAGCTCTGAGAGCAGCCGTATACACTGGCAAGTCATTTAGTCTTTCTGGCCCTCTGTTGGCTCATCTATAAAATGATTAGATAAGATGATCTATAAGTGAGATAATTTGTAAAGTGGTTTTGCTCAACAGCTGGCCCAGAGAAGGCTTTTAACCTATGTTTACTAAATATGATGCTTCCCATCTTTTAAACTTTAAGCTGGGCCCCCTCATTTTACAGATGAGAAAACTAAGGCACAGAGGAGTTAAGTGATAAGTACAAGATCACTCAATTAATTACTGTACACCCAAGACAATAATCAAACTCCCTCGACTCTCAGCCTGGTGCCCTTTCTTCTACATCACACTGCTTCCTGACTTGAGTGGTGTACTTGCTTCTCTCCTGCTACCATGAAGGAGCTTTTAAAAAATAAAAACACCACATGATTGATGGGATTCCAGGAAGCCCTCAAATCCACGCCATTGTCATTACACAAGACTCATCTCAAAACACCCAAAGAAAGAGGAGCCTGGGTGGTGCAGTCGTTAAGTGTCTGCCTTCGGCTCAGGGCGTGATCCCGGCGTTCTGGGATCGAGCCCCACATCGGGCTTCTCCGTTAGGAGCCTGCTTCTTCCTCTCCCACTCCCCCTGCTTGTGTTCCCTCTCTCGCTGGCTGTTCCTGTCAAATAAATAAAATCTTAAAAAAAAAAACAACACCCAAAGAGAATAGAACATATAATTTTTAATCCTCAGAGATAGAAATTCTACCATATTTCTCAGTAGTCTACTCCAGTTTTGCTGGTTACTAGATACTTTCTTATGTCCCAAATCCTTCATGCTATAATTTAAGCCTCTTGTGTTGTCCTCAGGTGAGTCTTTTCATAGGCAAAGATGGCTATTAAATTGCTCTTTATCCTTCTTTCTTCCCAAGATGACTAATCCCAGTTTCTTTAAATTCCTTCCTACTTCTTCATTCCCAATGTTTTAATCACCTTTGTGGCTAAACTCTCAGCCACCTCTGGACTCAACCCCTCCTTGTTGATTACAAATCACAGAACTGGGGCTGATTGCCAACTATGGTTCTGAATGTTGACCAGAGAACTGATTATGTCATGGCTCCTATGGGATAGTGCCCTCAATTAGCATTCCATGACCATGCTTTGGTTTGTAAAACTATAGGCCACCCTATTTGGGCTGAAAGTAGATGATTTGCAGCTTCTCCGCAGCAAACTTAAATGTGAACTGGCTATCTCCTAACTCCTGGCCTATTTCTAACTACTTCTCCTCCAGGCAATCAGGGAGAACTAACTTTAATAAGAACCCTGGTAAACCATAAGGAAGAAAGTAAATTAGCTGAATAGGAATCCTAAAATGTGTATTAAATATGAATATAAGTAGGTTTGGGTTTTGTTTATCACTGTTCCTGCATTTGTACACATAATGCAGTGGTATCTAAGAAGCTATCTGAGTTGCCAAAGCACAGTTTACTTATCATGTATCATCCCTATAGTGTTTTCTGTTTGTACAATCCTTCTAAATTTATAATAGCTTAGAAAAAAAATGTTTTTCTAAATTGCATAATAGTGTGTTTAAATCTTTTTCTGTAACAAACATACCTTTCACTTGTATTTTTTCTACATATGCTGTTGAGGCTTTAAAAAAATAACTTTTTAAAATGTTTTTGTCGTTTACATAAAAAAACAAGACCATGGTAGTATAAAATTAGCAACCTCCTGAGCCATATATTAACACAAACTTAATGAATATTTATCAGACACCTACTATGCGCACACTAGGTACTTGAAGGCAGGACAGAGTATGAGCAAAGCACAGTATAAACCTGAAAAGCTTTTCAGAGGAGGTGACATTTAAGTTGGACATTGAGGAATGAGTAGGATTTCTGGCTGACACCCAAACTGAAGGAACATAAACCAGGCAGAAGTAACAACGAGCCAAGAAAGGCAGAACAGCATCAATTATACAGCTAACGAGACATTGGCCTAGGAACCGATTGGGAAAGAACAAAATTGGATTCTGGAGAGATGCTATTTTTACAATAGTTTTTCCAACTAAAAGCTGTCCTTGAGAAGTCATCTAAGTACTGCTAACAGAGTCACGCCATTTCAGTACAATCTCAGGATGAGAAAACAACTAATTAACATAACAGGCTTCGTGCAGGATGGAGACTGCACAAAAGGAGGCACTTAAAAGGCCGAGCAATCCAGGGAAACAGAGTCATTTGCTTTTTATGGCTTAAATAATTTCACCCGCTATGGTTTCACAATTTTTCTTCATTCCACACAAGGACTGTTTGGTCCCACTTGGCAAACATGGGACTGCTTTGCCTGTGCATGTGTGTTTCTCAGCAAAAAGAACAACAACAAAAAAAATGTGGCTGAGGCTGATTTGTAATTTTTCACTGTGGCTTTGAGTCATGTATGGTATCAGCACAGCTACAGAAATTGGGTTTGTCAGCTAAGCCTCCCTCCCTGCCAGCCAAGCAGCAGAGCATGAAACATAAACCATAAAGAAACAATAGCAGGACTTAGGGGTTATTTATTGTTGTTCTCCAAATACATTCTAGTGACAGAATGGAAAATGGTCAACTGGGAATCCAAACTATATTCTCATCGAGGCCAGGATAATTTCTTAGGGTAGGATTTTCTTTTCTTTCTTTCTTTTATTATCATTTTTTTATTTTTGAAAATTTGTTAACAAAGGAGAAGGAAAATGGTTGAGCAATGTCTGAGAGTGGTTTGGCAGCATGGAGTTTGTGGCTCAACTGGCCAGAAGGTATTTTGAGGTATCATGGCAGAATTCTCAACCCACTTCCCTGTAATAACGACACAAGCCCGTAGGCCCGCACAACATAAGACTCTCACCAGTCAACTGAGGGAGTTAAAGGGCTGGGCAAGAGTTGGAGAACTTGGATGACTTGTGTGAACACTACAGGTACGTGCTTACAGACACACACACACACACACACACACACACACATTTGTGAGTGTGTGTCCTTCCAACAAAAAATGAAAAGCTATAGAAAAAAAATACCTATTCACTAGACATTTATTAAAAGCATAAGTATCTTGGATCAGGCCTTGGGCTGGGCAGGGATAATAAGTAATGAGCAACGAACCCTGTCTTGGAGGGGATCCAGAACCCGAAGGAGAAAAAGGAATGTAAACATCTTTGATCTGGTGTGGATAGGAAGGGAAAGGGGGAGTTCCTCTGGCCCCAAACTGTGATGTATGCAACTCTGTAGATAATGATTTTTCCTACTAATCAAGACAGGAAAAATGTGAGAGGTAGTCATTTTGGAAAGAAAGATGAACAGTTCAGACTTGATCACTGGAGCTGCAGGTAGCAACAAACCTGGACACATAGGACACCTGTGGCAAACACTTGGACACATGGGCCTGGAGCTTAGGAGAGAAGTCTGGGCCCAAGGCAGAGACGTGAGGCTGGTCAGAGTGAGGGTGGATTCCACAGACATACATAAGAGACCACCCAGAGAGAATGGATAGGGAGAAGAGAACCAAGGTATCTAGAATGCTGTAATAGGCAGCAATTCAGCAAATACCTCATGGGAAATCACTCTTTGTAGTCATTTTATGAGGTACTTCCAGGCATAGAGAGGTGCAAAGAATGGAGTTCTAGCCCTCACAAAAATGACTACTCTTTATGGGTATTTGAGTAAAACAAATATTTCTTTCCTGATTATCAGTGGTACTTCCCCTAAATTTATGCCCCAAATTTACTAAAATGACATAGAAAATATTATTTTATACTTTCTATGCCTTCTCAGTACATTTTCCTACATTTTTTAGTTTGTTCTTAAATTTAGGATTATCAACTGGATGCTTTGTCTCTGTCATTAGAATACTAAGCTCCTTGAGGTCAGGGGTCACTATAACACTTATTTCTCTTTTTAATACTCAATATTCTACATGAGAATAATAACTATCACTTAGTGAGCAGCCATTACTTGTAAGTGCTTTACAGAAGTTATTTCATTTAAACACCATGACAAGCCTACAAGGTTGGGATTACTCCTCCTTTTCATAGGTCCAACAATCAGGGTACAACCTGATTGGCAAATGGCATAGCCAAGACACAAACCCAAATTTGTCTCATGACCACAGGAGCAAATCATGCTCTTTTAAATGTCCACATGCCATCTCTGTGCGTTCACTCTTTGTGAAGAGGGAACAAATGATCACTGCCAGTGACAGGAGGGAGGTTTTGTAATAACTGAGGATCTGCCATCAAGCACCCTTGTCCACCTCTACCAACTCTTGGGACTACTTTAGAAAACCAATTAGAATGCTTTGAGAAGTACTCCTCTTTAAGACTACTTAGTGAGTGTCCAAACTTTGGAGGCATGAAAAGCTGATGAATGAAAAGGGGGTTGTTAACGTTCCTTACATAATGAAACATACCTATTTAAAAAATGGAACAGGTAACGTTCAAGGCAGGTTTGCAAGGTTGGCCTTGGATCTTTTCTTCTGTGTGTAACTAATACTGCCTTGGGCAGTAAAACTGGGGACTCAAAGGGACCTTATTAAATTAAAGAATAAAAAATCAAAAAGCTAAATGAGATTGAAAAACACAAATTTGACAGAACGTCCCTGAAGGAAGAACAGAGCGGATTATTTGTCCTTAATATACTGAGTTTAACAAGCAAGCAAGAATAAACAAAATACGGTGTGTCCATACAATGGAATATTATTCAGCCATAAAAAGGAATGAGGTCCTAACTTGTGCTACAACCTGAATGAAACTTGAAAACATTTAAAGGAAAGAAGCCAGACACAAAAGGCAACATATACGGCCTGATTCCATTATTATGACATGTCCAGAATTTGCAAATCCATAGACACAGAAAATAGATTAGTGGTTGCCAGCAATTGGGAGAAGGGGGGAATGGAGAGTGACTGCTAATAGACACTGGGTTTCCTTTCTGGGGCAATGAAATTGTTCTAGAATTAGATAGTAGCAATGGTTATATACCTAGTGAATATACTAAAAAACCACTAAACTGAGCACTTTGAATGGGTATGTGACTCACAGCTTAATTAAAAATTACAAGTTAAAAAATCAAGCAAGACAATGAGATTCATGAGAAAAAGTACTTAGGAATCACAAAACAATCTTCTTTTTATTAAGTAATTGGTTAGACCTTATGGACTACGGCATGAAGTTCTGGGATCCAGATGGTTTCTAGGAGAGGGTCGAAGCTGATTAGACTTGGAAAATAAGACAAATGGAATACTAAAGAGATGGGAATAATTCTATCTAAAAACCCAAAGTAAGAGGGGGGTGATTTAATCAGTTTCTTCAAGTATATAGGGATTCTTAAGGAAAGAATAGTCACCAGCTGCTTTCCATCTCTAGTGAAGATAGAGCAGAAAGAAGAGGGCTCAAAGATAATGCAAGGGATTTAGGATAGACACAAAAAAGTGTATCTTTACAGTCAGAGTTTAACAAAGGGCAAGGTTACTAAAGGAGGCTGTGAACTCTCCACCACCTCTGAAGATCTATAAAATAAGGGCAGAGGAGTCAGGACTTTCGAGAATGTTTTCAAAGTCCCATTTGTGAATGTGTCATCATGCTACTCCAGAGGACGCCCTTTCTACGGTAAGGTAACTGAATGGGATAAAGGGAAAGACGTCCTATGGACTAGATGAAGTCCAACTGGGTTTATGCTAGAGTAAATTTCTTTAGAATAATTCCAATTTCCTATTGTTTTCCTTCATAAAGCATCCTCATGGGAGAAAAAAAATTGTCAAACTCTCCTGTTTCCAAATGAACTTAGAAGATTTGATACACAAGATTCGGGTGCTCTGTCACAACACTCCCATGCCAGGGGTTTTAGCTACTTAGAAGTTCCCTTTCTCCTTATCAACATTTTAAGAATTTTGTCATTTTTCTCTAATTCTGAAAGTATCCTTGCTCTCAGCCTTGCATCCACCCACCCAGTCTGTCAGAATGCAGGAATTTTCCCCTCACCCTGGCACCAAACGTTGTGCCACTGAAGCTCGACTGCTCCCCTGCTGCGGTCCACAACCACCTCGAGTTCGACTGCGTCATCCACCACGTCCAGCGGTGCCAAGTGGGAATACCGATAATATCCATACACCCTACTGCCTAACACATTGTATCTTCATACTGAAAATTCTACATATTTGAACTTTTAGATTATGCTGTAATCTATGTTCGTTACCTGCTTTTTCAATAGAGAAGTATGCATTTTCTGATCTAAGTACAGTAATTTTTCACAGTTCTTATGTGTTTTTCATCTTTAAGGAAAGACCAACATACTGATGTCATAATTATAATCTGAAATTTCTATCTCTTGATTAAATAGATTAAGTCAATGTCAGTGCCATGTCACAGCACTCACATTCCGGGAATGGTAAAACTACATCATCACTTACAAATTGGCATGCTTGCTAATAAGCATGATTTGTACTGTGCCCATCCTCAGAGTATCACAAATATTACCGGCAGCCATATAAACGGCCAGGAAATGCACTGCCAGCTGCCAATAATACTTAACAAAAAGTAGACCTCTCACCTTACTGAAGCCAGAATCAAAGTTAGACCAGAATGAATCAGGCACAATTACAATCTTTTTCCTAACCCCTCGTACTAACTTGGAAATGAGATGGGGGTGGAGGAACAACATCAAATAACTTTTACAAGTCAGAACAGAACAGGTCTTAAAATTGTTTTTGGCTCCACTGCCCCTAGGTCAGCTCCTGAAACAGAAGTCAAGCTGTGACTTATAGGCTTATATTAATTTTCCTTATGCTGCTTAATTTTAGTAGCATAGTTTCCACATACTCTAATTTCTTGTTTTCAGTGTTGTATGACATGTCTTGTAAATAGTGTGAAGTTGGTTTAACTGTACTACATTAAAGTTATATCCCCATTAGGTCTATAATCTAAAGACCTGCTACTTCTAGATAAGGTACAGTTCTGACCTCTGGGAACTACTGAGAATTATGGAGAAATCCAACAAGGCCCTCTTACTTGCTTGAGACTAACCTTAAACAAGAAGGCCTTGCAAATGTATACAAAGTTGTCCTTTCAAAATCAAGTAGACAAACACTTCCTACTCCAGACCTGGAGTCTTCCGTGACTTCTACTGTTTTAGAAAAATATCCTTACATATAAGTGTCCAGCTCTCTGCACCACATTACGCAGGTCCCACTCCTCCACAGACTAGGAAAATGAGGCTGGTATCCTATTTAGTTTGGCCCATAGTCACAGAGTCCCATCAAGTAAAAAATCTTGGGACTATCACTCGAGGGCAGGGATTGTGTATTTTCCATGTTAGGAATGGATCTCAGGAGCATGCTTCAGACAGGGTGTCCACCCAGTAATATGCAGCCCTTGCACTCTGAGCGGGTTAAGGTCCCAACTGCCAGTCAGCCTGATGCAAGAACCCACTTCCCGTCCTACACACACTCCTCATAGAATACTGACCGACTGAAACAGCAGTATGTTCTTCTTTTTTTTTTTTTTAAGATTTTATTTATTTATTTGACAGAGACAGCCAGCAAGAGAGGGAACACAAGCAGGGGGAGTGGGAGAGGAAGAAGCAGGCTCATAGCGGAGGAGCCTGATGTGGGGCTCGATCCCATAATGCCGGGATCACGCCCTGAGCTGAAGGCAGACGCTTAACCGCTGTGCCACCCAGGCGCCCCAGCAGTTACGTTCTTGATCAAGGGATCTTTACAAAGGATCCTTCTTTGTAAAAGAGCCATAGCCTCCGTATTAATCGACCACAAATGCCACATCTTTACATTGTGCAGGATTAAGCTCTCTGACATCTCTATATTACTGATAACATGAGATTCAAAGCTGGGGTGGGGTTTGTTTGGGAAGAAGGGATGAAGAATGATCTGCAAGCAACAATGAGGGAAAGGATGATACCCACCTGGCATCCAGGCCTGGTGGCAGGAGACAGTAGAAAACACCACTAAGAGGACAACATACCCAGAAGAGAGATATATTTCTGTTAGAGTTTGAAGGTGAAAGGAATGTTCCAAGAAGAGGCTGGGAATATAGGAGATTTTGCTGATGCTGGATTCTGAATTCTAGGGGACACAGGACTTGGGGAGGAGTGGAAAAGGAGTAGAAGAGTTTGAGAGGTAAAAGATTTCCTACAAGTTGGACTTCTTGTGGTGACATCTAAACAGTAGTCAAGCATAATGAGATCAGAGCTGCATTACTGGAGGCAGATATTGGGGACGAGGCTGAGAATGGGGTCAGAGAGGGATGACCATCCACTTCCCCTTGACCCCTCCTGATGGAAGGGAGGAAATCCAGGGGAGTGAGATATTGTCCTTCTCTTGATCCCTGATGATGGAGGAGGTAATAAACAAATCCACACAACAGAGGACTATCATATACATTAAAAATATTTCTATGTAATTCTAGATTTAATTTTATGACAAGTAAAAGGTGAAAGAACAGCTGGAATAATGGAACTTAGATGGGATTCTTTAAGAAGACTTCGACAGCCTTATCTGGGAAAACTGCTAGGGAAAGTTAGGGATATTTCATGGCTTTGGGGAAACTGAAATAGGATGTTTGATTTGATGTCCTCTTAAACATTTATAAGATACTGAAATGGAGTTTACATTGGGAAAGTTATAAAATCTTGAGATTCAGTTTCCTTATCTGTCAAGTGGTTAGAAGTGGGATAATACCTAATAATACCTATCTCCTAAGGCTTTCATGAGGATTAATGCTGTAATTAATTATATAAATGCAAGCACAGCAACGAGCATATAGTATAGGCCCAATAAATGTATTTCTTTTTATTTGAGTATAGTCAACAATGTTACATTAGTTTCAGGTGTACCTAAAGCAATCAATAGATTGAATGCAACCCATATCAAAATACCAACAGCATTTTTTCATAAAAACTAGAACAAATAATACTAAAATCTGTATGGAACCACAAAAGACCCTGAATAGCCAAAGCAATCTTGAGAAAGAAGAACAAAGCTGGAGGTATAACAATTCCAGATTTCAAAACACACTACAAAGCTGTAGTAATCAAAACAGTATGGTACTGACACAGAAATAGACACACAGATCAATAGAACAGGATAGAGAGCCCGGAAATAAACCCCTGATTATACAATCAATTAGTTTATGGCAAAGGAGGCAAAATTATACAATGGGGAAGACAGTCTCTTCAATAAATGGTATTGGAAAAACTAAACAGCTACATGTAGAAGAATGAAACCATTTAACCTTTTAACTCCCTACACAAAAATAAACTTAAAATGGATTAAATACCTAAACGTGAGACCTGAAACCATAAAAATCCTAGAAGAGAGCACAGGCAGTAATTTCTCTGACATTAGCCATAGCAACATTTTTCTAGATATGTCTCCTAGGGTAAGGGAAAAAAGCAAACGTAAACTATTGGGGTTACATCAAAATAAAATGCTTTTGCACAGCAAAGGAAACCAACAACAAAACAAAAAGACAACCCATTGAATGGGAGAAGATATTTGCAAATGATATATTCAATAAGGGATTAATATCCAAAATATATAAAGAACATATACGACCCAATACCAAAAAAAAAAATCTGATTAAAAAATAGGCAGAGGACCTGAATAAACATTTTTCCAAAGAAGATATACAGATGGCCCATAGACATATGAAAAGATGCCCAACATCACTAAACATCAGGGAAATGAAATCAAAACCACAACGAGATATCACCTTATACCTGTTAGAATGGTTAAAAAACCATTAAACATTAAATAACCCTTTCCATTTGTTCCTTAAAACAAACGCATAAGTCAAATGTTATCTCCATTTTAAGATGCAGAAATAGATTTTTAGTGGGATTCAGTAACTTATTTAAGGTGTCTCCCTTAGAGTCTGAGCTGGATTTTTGACTCTGTTTGGACCAATGCCCAAGGTAGGTCTGAGCTCTTNNNGCTGAACCTCATTGCCTCTCCTGTTTGTTTTTCTGCTACAGTTAATATCAGAATTTATTTCCCCAAAACTGACTAAGAAACATACTGCCTCTATAAATGCCAAACATAGTAAAACAGGTGTACCTGGCACAGGCCCACATGTGAATCACTCTCAGACAAGAACCACCTGCATTCACTGATAGTAGTGGTGGTGAGGAGTAAACAATATGAAGAGAACATTAGGCACTTAAAAATCGCATAATAGCCTGAGATTCTCTACGATTCTGAGTGAGTTCCTCTATGTTATGAGGGTACAATTTGGCTCAGTTTTCATTTGTTTCCTCTATATGTATTGAAAAGAACCAATTGTTAATGAAAACCAGTGAAGCAGCTGCAGTGTACAGTAGAAAATGTGCTAAACAGTCTAAAGACACTGCCTAGGCCACTGGGCACCCAGATGGCCCTGGTAGGTTCATAACCTCTCTGGTAGTAATAATGTTTTGATTGAGAACATGGGTTTCAAAATCAAAAAGCTCTGGGCTTGATTCCGGTTCTTCTACTTACTACTGTGTGACCTTGGACAAGTAAGTTATGCTCTTGAGCCACAGCTTCCCCATCCCCAAATGGAGAAATTAATACCTAACTCAAAGAACTATTATTACAAGGATTAAATAAACTACTGAAGATAGCTGGCACAGAGTTGGTGTTCAAAAAACATCTGTTGTAATTGTTACCACCACCACTCTCTGAGTTTCATCTTCTCGGTCTCTGAAATGGGACAATAATACCTGTCTAGTCTCCTCTGTTCTTCCTTCCAAACAGGATTATTTGAGATGACTATCGTGTGTAAAATAGCATTTTGTAAGATACAAAAGACCATATAGGAATAAGGAGTGATTATGATGGTAAGTCAGGAGAGAACTTAATACATTATTGCTGCCAATAGTGACAGGAATGATTACTCTTGAAATTTTGGGAAAATGATAACCAAGTCCTAAAGGCCCTAAATATCCAGCTGAGGAAAACAAAATGTTCTTCAGGTTCTCAGAACTCCAAGTTCTTTTTTCCATAATATAATTGGAACCCCTAAGGGTCCATTTAATTCACAATATAAACGTAAAACAACAACAACAAAGTTGAAATAAAGGGAAAGATGGTTTCACAGATTGCCCACAAAACTGGGAAATTGTTTACTACAGCACAATGCAATAAAGAGGCTTACAAATTGAGTCCTGGGGGAAGGACACAAGCTATATTTGTTGCATGTGGATATCAGAGGCCAGAAGCTGGCTTCCTCTATTCTGTGAAGTGCCATGTGTGTAAATTTGTAGACTGTCACTCCCTTTAACTCAAAACACTGGTGAACAAACAGTTGGAGCAAAGCCACCTCCAGAACATGACCAGCCATAACTCTCAGAACATTGACCATCTCTCATTGCTCAAACAATCTCAGCCCCTAAATCATTGCCTTGCTTAACTCAGAGTTGTTGTTGCTCACGAATGTGAATCTTCACTGATCTCAGAGAATCTTAAGGAGGGGGGCCCGTATTAAGTCATCTGGATCCCCCCCCCCCCCCCCAGCCCTCAATGCTAGGAGTTTTCACACAATTCCCTACCAAGGCAGGACATTTCAGAGACAACAGTGCCCCACTGGCTTGGCGGCCCCCACTGGAGTTACAGTTGACAAGTACCAGGACTAACACAATTCCCCTGCCCTAAGGCTTCCATGAGGGGCCTCCTGCTACAGAACATTCTGGTCTCTTTTGCAGCCCTCTCCAAGGATTCCGGGAAGAACTTCTGTGCAGACATGAACTAGGCTCCTTTTCTCTCACTCAGAGTACAGAAGTCACTTTGTTTTCTTCAACCAAGTACATGACATATTGACTTATATTGTATTTCCCATCAACAAACATCCCTAAGACTTTTCCCCATTACTTGCTATCAAACCAAACTCCCACTGTCCTTTTTTGGACTTAATGTAGTATTTTGTTAACCTTAGTGTAGGACTGTACACTGACCTCTGTAAAATTTTGACTCGCTGGCTCTGGTAACATAGTATAGTGTTTAGGAACATGTGCTTTGGTGTTAAACAACTGTTGCAGTTGTACCTCTTATTGACTGTGGGACTTGAGTAAATAACTGCACATCTCTGTGCCTTTGTATATCTACTATCAAACAGAATATTAATAGTATACAGAGGGTCATGTGAGGATACACAAAGGAATACATGTAACACATCTGGCATTCTACCTGGCACATAGGAAGTCCTCAGTAAGAATTACATGTGGTTGTTATTAGCAAACCCGTCCCATCAGCCTACACAGATCTTTTAAAAATCTTGTCTCTCTTATTGGATATGTTATTCATCTCTTCCAACTTTGAGTGAACCATACGTTACACAACCACAAGTTTTATGCTTTCATCAACATTTTTAAATGAGTAAATTGGACAGAACAGCATCAGCAAATAAATTCCTGAGTCCTTCCAGAAGGACATCAATTCATCAATCAGCTCAAAACTACTTGCTCACATTTGTTGAACCAGCTATGAATCTACTTAATTAATATCCCAACTAGACAACAAGAATATAATAAAAATCACTGCCAACTTCCTCCCAGAAAGAAAAATCTACTCTATGACATTCCTATAACCAATCAGATGACAGTGGAAGAATAAAAGGATGTTAGAAATAAGAATGTTTTGTTATTCGTGAGCTCATAGTGGCTCTCAATAATCATCACAAGGTGTCCTTTGCCTTGGTGGTGGTGGTGATGATGATAGCAGCTATGTGTAAGGCTCTGAGTCAAGCATTTTACACAGATTATCTAATTTAATCCTCAAAACAACACTTTTATTTATTTTTTTTTAAGATTTTATTTATTTATTCGACAGAGATAGAGACAGCCAGCGAGAGAGGGAACACAAGCAGAGGGAGTGGGAGAGGAAGAAGCAGGCTCATAGCGGAGGAGCCTGACGTGGGGCTCGATCCCAGAATGCCGGGATCACGCCCTGAGCCGAAGGCAGATGCTTAACCGCTGTGCCACCCAGGCGCCCCTCAAAACAACACTTTTAGATTGGTGTTATGATCATCTTCTCTCCTTTTTGCAAAGAAAGAAACAGGCTTAGGTCATACAGTTTGTAAATGGCAGACCTAGCAGTCAAACCCATGTCAATTAATTTCTGGCACCCAAATTTCTAAGTGCTATCTTACCTCCCTTTTGTACTAAATGCCACCTAATGCCTATATGAACTATACAGCTGGGTTCCAGTTTCAGCCTCGCAGATCCAAAACCTTGATGCTGTCAGTATCCCAGAGTTGACTAGAATTAGTCACAGTGCCTCACCCTAAGAAAGGTCACAATAAACTGATGCAGCAACCCAGAATGCCAACTTATTGATTTACAATAGTAATGTATCTATCACACTGACCATAACAGTCATAATTGTCTGACCAGAGCATTTCCCCTTCAGGCAGTTCTACCTACAGAGGCAAATTCTAATCACAAGGTATCAAAATGAGAAGTTTGCTGTAGGACTGAAATGTTAAACTGAACCGCCCACAAAGGAGGACTTGCAAGTAGAACTGAAACCCTGGAGGCTGCTGACAATCCCGTTCCTCAGGACAGGTACTGGGGGCAGGAGGCACAAACAGTGTGTACTTTTGGGTGCTTGTGATGTAGACCAGCTCCCATTCGGACACATTTGTGCCTCACGTACATTTATGCCAGTCTTTGGCTTACAGACAGTCACTCTCTTTAGGTGACTGTCCACAACTCTGCTCTGATTCGTTCTCTGGTGGCTGTATATATTAATTTATTTCCCAACCAAATTTTTGAGTAACCCCATATCTTAGTCTATGCTCTATACTATAATTAGCTCTGACCTAAGAACTTGGACTTACTCAAGACAACTAGGAGTTCTCCTATTATCTTTTCTATTTTTCTTTTTTACCCCTTAAAAACATATCTACTACATTCAGCTTGGTGAATGTAGTACAAAAATAGGATTAGGTATGTTTTTGTGAACATTCTTCTCTCTCCTCCAAACACTGGTTTCAATGGGAGAAAGGGGATAGAGGGTGGGTAATGTGATCAGAGACAAGGAAAAAAAAAGGATTAACTTATTCTTTATACAGTTCTGTATTATTTTGGTATAAAATGCATATGTTGTTTTCATGGTTAAAAATTCTAATACAGTTTGGGGCGCCTGGGTAGCGCAGTCATTGGGCGCCTGCCTTCGGCTCAGGGCGTAATCCCGGCGGTCTGGGATCGAGCCCCACATCAGGCTCCTCCTCTGGGAGCCTGCTTCTTCCTCTCCCACTCCCTCTGCTTGTGTTCCCTCTCTCGCTGGCTGTCTCTGTCAAATAAATAAATAAAATCTTTAAAAAAAAATTTCTAATACAGTTTAAAAAATAAATAAACGTTACCTAGTCCAATAATATACATCCTCTCTACAATACACCTTCACTGGTTGTCCAGTTTACTCTTAACACCTCCAGTAATGGCAACTCAGACTCTTGAGGCTGTTCATTCCACGTTTGAACAGCTCTGTTAGAATCCTCTCTGTGTCACTAAGTCAAAATTTGTCTCTGTGTAGCTTCTACCCATGGGCTTAGTTCTATCCCTTGGAGCCCCAAAGAACACAACTCACCCTACTTCCCTATAGACATTTGGAGGCCTTTAGACAGTAAATGAAGCATAACCCTACTTGCTTGGTTTTTCTTCTGGGCTAAATATTTCCTAGGGTTTATGAGAAGGATTCTGAAAGACAACAGAACAATATATGCTATGCATCTTTGTTAGACTATGATTCCGGAGATTGAGCCAGAACACCTTGGCTCCTTAAGAGTCTGCTTGGAAGGGTTCACTGCCACGTTACAACTCTCACTTACAGAAGGAAGCAGGTAGCCAGACAATAGTAAGGGCACCAAACCACAATACATGGAAAGGGGGGCCCTGTGCATAGGCAGCCAGGCCCTTGACCTAGAAGTGGAAGTAGTCTTATACACAAACAAATCAGAGCCAATAGGCAATGGGTGGGGAGGGCAGGGGGAAGGTTCCTAGAGAACCATCTGGACTAGGCCACTTGTTGATTTTTGACATTCCTACCTAGGAAATGCACCATGAACAATGCTCTCATTCTGACCACAGTGCATTAGTCAGATAAACAGACTTCTCAGAGAAAAGATCAAGAAAGACAATGCAAATTTTTAAGTGTGGGAATGTCTCTGACACTGAACCGAAGCTTGAGAACTTGAAAGTGAAAGTGACAGGAAATGAAGTGAAACCGGTTTGCTGGTCAAGAATGGAATGTGAAAATGAACCGAACATCTTAAATGGAGCACACTTCTCATGACCTCTCACTTTGCTCCGTGACTCAGACAGGGAGTTTCTGCAGTACATACAGAATTCTGTTTGGTAAAGGGACCTACCGACTCTTTTCTGACGACCTTATCCTGAATATCTGGGGAATAACTCACTTCACGTCATCGTGATAATGATTGCAAGCATATTTGCCCGCTCTTGCAGAGTGCTACAGACATTACAAAGCACTTTGCCAAATAATTTCTCATCTGACCCTCACACAAACTCTGTGAGGCTGACATTTTTGTCTGTTACAGGTAAGGAAACCACTTTAAGTTCAAGGATTTTTTTTCCATGGTACTATAGCAGTGAGGGCTGTGACTAGAGCCCATGCAGACTTCCCTGCAGGCAACCAAAACACACACAATGATCACTCTACCACCCTTAATTCGCATGAAGCCTCATTGTCCAAACAGACCCCGTTGCTACATTGATTTGCGCACACATACACAACGCAGCTTTATCAGCCCTAACATCTTTAAAATAAAACACATGTGGACAAGAGCATTTTTAAGGTAGTCCTACACATTTGGCCCTGGTATATTTGAACACGGGAACAGAAATACTGCCTGCCTTTATGTGCTTCAGGCATGGCATATGAAACCGGGTTCCACTGTTACCTGGTCTCAAATTTTTCAGCTATAGAACTATTCTAAAGATATTCCTAGAGTGTGTTTCACTCAGATTCACACAGCCTGATGAAATTTCAGTGCCAAATAAGGAAAAAGATCATGTGCTGCATTCCCTGGAGGCATATTATAGCCTGGCAAGCAGTTTCCTGCAAGACCCATTTAAAAAGATTAGCAGGAGGAAGAAATCCAAGGTTACAATAAAAGAATTATCACTAAAAGTTCTCAGTATAATTCCTTTCTTTGAAGCCTAAACACAGTGTCTTCTAACATGATGGTAGCTAAGGCATGTGTATCCAAAGGGCAGTAGATCCCTGAGGGTATAGAATATTTTAAAATCACCTTCTTAAAAGTAGATTTAAAGAGGACATTTCCATTTTTCAGGCCTAAATATTCTTTCTCCTTGTCCTCACTTCAGTTCTTTCAAATGTTGAAGAAAACAGAAGTGAAAAAGACAACCTCATCTTTTCGAAGGGAATCTTAGTAGGAGGAACGACTTCTCCTGAGGAAGAATCAGTGAAGCTGTGAAAACACAAGGCTCTGGGAGCCAGAGAGGTCATCCACCAAAGGCCGCAGCACAGACAATCAGCAAGGGTTGCTGTGCACACTGTTCCTGCCCTGAACTTAGGAAGGAGGACGGTGGTTCTCAAACGCCCTTGTTATTCCTAGTATGGTGTCTGGCTTGCACAGTCTTCTGTAAATATTTGCTTACTGAAAGCAGACGAAATGGAAACAGCCTCCCATATGTCCCAAAGTGGTCGACCCTAGTGTACTGGAGTAGAAGTATTCTCTATTGGCAGAAAAGAGAAATACGATTTTGAATCTAATGTCTTGAAGTCTTGCAGTGTGAAGGATGAAAAAAATCTTCCTGATCCATCAGTCTCCAGACTGGATCACCTATCATGAAAAAGGAGAGCGCTTCCCTAAAGTGCTACAACACACAGCACGTCTTCAACCCCTCAAAACAATAGAACTTCGCCTCAGGACAAGGCTATCACAGATCTCCATAGATCCCATTCAATTCAGAAAATATTTTACGTTCAGATGACCCACAGGGTCCGCTTGCGGGCGCTGGCTACCCAACTGCTTCTTAACACGGCACAACTCTATGCTGGCACACACTTGGTACATAACATCTACAGTACAATGTACCACCCCAGAGAGGTTTTGCTGCTGAAAGGAGATGCTATCATGTACAATACAGCTACAGACCGAGGTGCAGGGTCGGTTGGCCTGAGTTCAAGCTCTATGATTTTCCAGCTGTGGGGACATGGACACATCATGTCACCTGAGTCTTGGTGTTCTCATCTGGAATGTGAGAGGCTGAAAGTGGTTCACTTCAAAGATCCTTTCTAGCTTCTAGCACTTTCATGACCCTGGGAAGAAAAGCAACTAAACTTAAACCCTTTGTTGCTTACATGCTGCGCAGGAAACAGGTTGATGCATCAACAGGTCACAAAGACATGGATCCTATTAGCAAAAGCTCAGCCCTTTCTGTGGCTGAAAGGAATGGGAAGAATATTTTGGCTTTCAAAGTGGTTTGGACTTCTCTCTAAAAAGACAGCATGTCTCAGCAGTTAGAAATGATGCCAGTAGCCACAGGCTGGGTCACTGCTTTTAGTGAGGAAGGCCCAGCATGCATAACACAAATGTCTTAATTACCATTACTATAACCTTTACCACATCTTGTTTTTCTTGGGGGCTCTCCTGGTCAGGTAATCTGAGTTAGAGTCAACCCAATTTATAAAATTTGAAACTTTTCCCACTGTAGGTAAGATTACATGCTATTTTAAGAAACCTCTTGGGGGATGAGGAAATATGTTGTTTTTCTTTTAAATATCATACTGTATATCGATTCCAAATGCTAACCGAGCTTTTAAAGAAAAACATGAGTTCCCTAAAAATAGCCTGTCTACAATGCCTCTTAGATTTGGGGCACTTTATACACAAACCATAACTTGCTAAGCATGTAATTAGAAACAAAATAATATTTGGTGAACATATCTAAAAGGTTAAAAAAACTAAATATAAGTGTCAAATATTAATTAATATGAGCCGCATTACTACTTTAAAGTTCTACTCTCAAAAAAAAAAAAAAAAAATCTCAAATGAGCTCCTAAATCCATTTTTAAAAATCTTTGGTAACCAAACTTCAAATCCAAAGGTCTAGTCTTGGTCTTCAGTTTTCCTTGACCACCAGCAGGATTTGCTGAAAACCTTTCTAGTCTTGACCTTCATGACTCTACATAGGACTGGCTCTCATTCCATCTCCTTCCGGGGCTATTCTTCTTTGTCTCCTCTGTGTCTTACCACAACATCTTCATGGGTCTCAAGATTCAGTGACCATGCTGTCTCCTTTCCCTTTTGACATGTTTTGCATATAGTCTTGCCTTTGGATTTGGCAAACTCTAATTGTGTTCACCTGTAACTCTGGGTAGATGACACCCTAACCTTAATCACTAAATCTAACCCTCTCATGTGTGTTTCAATTTTCTATCTCCCCTACCGCATACTGGACATCTTTACCATTCACCTTATCATTATTTCAGACTTGGAAGCTATATAAAACTGAGTTGAGCAAGAAAGAACCCTGTGGGGATGGACTGAAACTGGAGGTATCAGAGTGATTTCATATATATATATATATATATATACACACATATATATATACGTATATATATATACACACATATATATACATACATATATACATACACACACACGCATATGTATACACACACACATATATATACATACATATATGTATATACATTTATTTATTTATGTATTTCCCAGCTCTGTCAGCTGAAAGGGCCAAGAAACACAGAGCACACCTACTCCCAGAACCTGGTCCCTATTACCATTTCCACCAAAAAAGAACTGGAGATTCTTAAAGAAATGGGTGATTTAAGGACTGGGGAAGGATAGGTACAAGATGAGCCTGAGAATTTCTTTTAAAAAAAAAAAAAAAAGGAAAAATATGGTGGGGAATATAACACAAGAACATAGTGGCTAAATCTGGGACAATCTGAGCATCAAAATAATTCAGTACAGTACTAAAAAGAATAGGAATTCATGAGTTCAAACTGGTAAGGGATGGATGGATGGATGGATGGATGGATGGATGGATGGATGGATAGATGGAAAGATGGATGAGAAAGAGAGCTCTCTTGCTTACAGGAAAATGTCTAGTGATGACTGGTAAATGTGGAAGAAATGTTAGAGTTGGAAAACCATGATTTTGTAGCTATCTTATAGAGCTTGGACTATACAAGAACTATCAATGAATACTAAATGTGGGTGGATGATGAAAAGCAAGAAATTTACTTCTCCCTGACGGCTTAGTGCCTGCAAGGGAAAAACAGTAACTATATAAGATGAAAAATGAGAAAATACCTTGACCTAGTGATTGAAATTTAAATCATAAGGAGGGGCAGATGGACATTACCATATGCCTCAGATATGATAACCTGAAAAGGACAAAACATCATCTGGCTGGCAAGGTATCACCTGAATCTAATTAAAAGGAAATAGCAGACAAATTCAAAAAAAGCGTGTTAAGGGAGGAAGCTGTATTCTTCGAAAATGTCCAAGTCATAAAAAATAAAGGCTATGAATATGTTCCAGATTAAAAGAGACTAAAGAGACATAACAACTAATTGCAATACCTAAATCTAGACTGGATCCTATGTTAGAGGTGGGAAAAAATGCCTTAAAGGACACTATTGCACCACTAGGTCAATTGACAAAATTGGAATATGAATGGTAGATTAGATGAAAGTATTTAATCAAATTTACTGAAGTTGACAATTCTCTAATGGTTATATAAGAGAATTATGTTGTTTCTTGGAAATACACACTTAAATATTTTGGGGTAAAGAATCAAGAGGAATATAATTTACCCCCCAAAAATCAGAAAAATATTATGTATGTATACACACACACACACACACACACACACACACACACATGCATATATAGTTATTTAGGTGAAACATACATAGTGGGTGGGTAGGTAGGTAGATACGTAGACAGAATAAATTACAAAGCAAATGTAAGGTATGCCTGGGTGATTCAGTTGGTTAAGCATCCAACTCTTGATTTCAGCTTGGGTCATGACCTCAGGGTCCTGAGATTGAGCCCCACGTCAGGCTCCGTGCTAGACGTGAAGCCTGCTTAAAGAGTCTCTCTCCCTCGCCCTCTGCCCCTTCCCCTGTGCTCATGAGCACATGTTCTCCTGCTCTAAAAAAAAAAAAATTTTTTTTAAATAAAATATTAGCAACAGATGACTCTTGGTAAAGATATTTTAGTGTACTTTTTTTTCATTTTTTGTTTGCTCTCATTTTTTTTTTATTTGAGTATAGTTGACACACAATGTTATATTAGTTTCAGGTGTACAGCTTAGTGATTTGGCAAGTTTATACCTTACACCATGTTCACCACCAAGGGTAGCCACCATCTGTCCTGTGATATTGTTGTTGCACTATCACTGACCATATTCCTTAGGCTGTACCTTTTGAGTGTGCTATTTTTATTCTTATAACTTTTCTAGACTTCCAAATAAAAAGTAAAAGAAACAAAACAAAAAAACAGTAAACAAACAAACCTGGATTGAAATGATTTATCCTGGCTTCCAAGCAAGCTATCTCTACCTCCATTGACTTTATTCTCCCAGGAAAGCTTGAAATATTGTAATTGTTCCTGGGACTCTTGCTTCTCTCACCTCTCAGAAACATTCCACCATATATTGCCTATTCACCCTTTGTAATGTTTTTTTTTTAAAGATTGTATTTATTTATTTGACAGAGAGAGAGACAGCCAGTGAGAGAGGGAACACAGCAGGGGGAGTGGGAGAGGAAGAAGCAGGCTCCCAGCGGAGGAGCCCGATGTGGGGCTAGATCCCAGGACCCTGGGATTACGCCCTGAGCCGAAGGCAGACGCTTAACGACTGGGCCACCCAGGAACCCCCCACCCTTTGTAATGTTTTACATCTAGACTTTCTTCTGAATTCCTACAACCACCACACTATTTCAAACGTCTATCATTTTATTTATTTATTTATTTATTTATTTATTTATTTATTTATTTATTTAGAGTGCACACGGTGGAGAGGGGTGGGAGGGGTAAAGGGAGAGGGAGAGAAAGAATCTTAAGCAGGCTCCACACCCAGCACAGAGCCTGATCTCATAACCCTGAGATCATGACCTGAGCCCATATTAAGAGTCAGCCAATAGTCAGAACAGCTAAAATTAACAAATCGGAAAATGACAGATGTTGACAAGGATGCAGAAAAAGGGATACCCTCTTACACTGTTGGTGGGAACGCAAGGCAGTATAGCCACTCTGGAAAACAGTACAGAGGTTCCTCAAAAAGTTGAAAATAGAGCTACCTATGACCCAGCAATTGCACTACGAGGTATTACCCCAAAAATACAAATGTAGTGATCCAAAGGGACACCTGCACACTGATGTTTATAGCAGCAATGTCCACAATAGCCAAACTATGGAAAGAGCCCATATGTCCATCAACAGATGAATGGATAAAGAAGATGTGGGGTGTATGTGTGTATATATATATATATATACACACATACACCCCACATCTTCTTTATCCATTCATCTGTTGATGGACATATGGGCTCTTTCCTAAGCAAAATAAGTCAATCAGAGAAAGATAATTATCATATGATCTCACTCATATGTGGAATTTGAGAAACAAGGCAGAGGATCATAGCGGAAGAGAGGAAAAAATAAAATAAGATGAAATCAGAGAGCGAGACAAACCATAAGAGACTCTTAATCATAGGAAACAAACTGAGGGTTGTTGGAGGGGAGGGAGCTAGGGGGCTAGGGTAATGGGTGATTGGACATTAAGGAGGGCATGTGATGTAATGAGCACTGGGTATTATATAAGACTGATGAATCACTGAACTCTACCTATGAAACTAATAATACACTATATGTTAATTAACTGAATTTAAATAAATTTAAAATTTTTTTCTCAAGTCAGTCAAACGTCCATTATTTTACAATAAAGTATTGTTATAATCTGCAGATTCATCAATCCAACATGAAGCTCTCTCTACTCTAAAACATCTTACACTCCTCTACACATATGTCTTGCAACAGTATTATTTTCATTCTGTCACTTATTTACTCAGATTTTCACACTGGACTCTGTATTGCCTAAAATAAATGAATAGGTCAATCAACAAATAAGTGCCTAACTTCTTGCCCTCATGTTAAAAAAAAAAAAAAAAAACAACTTCATTGCAAAATAGCACAGTTTCACAGAAGAAAGTTGAAAATATCAAAGACGATCAAAATAAAGAAAGTTGAAAATAGCAAAGAAGATAAAAAATAACAAAAAGTTCAAAGAAGAAAACTGAAATAACTCACAGTCTCAAAACACACACATAACCACTGCCAACAGCTTGTCATTTGTCCTCCCTGATTTTTTCCTCATAATACATATATTTTACAAAATTGGGGTCATACTGTACATTCTATTTTATGGATTACATTTTGCACTCCTCCCCTTACCGTATTTCCCCATTTGAATAAAAAGTTTTATACAACACGATTTTTAATAGCTATAGAGCATTCCATTGTATACATGTAATCTAACTTAATCAGCTCCCTGAGTTTGGGCTTTTTCCCCTCAAGTTTTCATTCAAAAATATTTGTACATACATATTTTTATCCATCTCTTAATGATTTCCTTAGGATAAATGGCTATTTTTAAAAAACTTAAACTGAATCACATCTTCTATGAATTAATCTTCTACTATTTAATGTATACAAAACATAGTATGACTTTTTCACTCCTATGCTTTTACTCCCTTTCTCATGTTGCCTTAATATCCCCTCTATGTCAATCCAAATCAGAATAAGGCAACATATCTTAAATGTCTTTGTGTCACAAGTCCTCAAAAAAATGGTCTTTGAATGATTAACATCCTCTGTATTCTTCCAGGCCTCACACAAGTCTCCCTTCTTCCATAGAGCCTTCCCCATTACATCTAATGGCCACAGTTACCCCTCCTTCCTGTTTACCACTGACACAAGAGATTGAAATATTTTCTCTCATTGACACGCAGGTGACAAGTACCTATGTCTCTTCCATTTGGCAGGTTGGAGAAACATGACATGGAAAGGTGATTTATTCACTAACGGTCTGGTTTTGAGTCTCAGAGTAGGTTTTAGAGCCTGTGCCCTAAGAGAAGCCACAAGAAGTGTGTTCCCTGGGAAATTTCTGTGATACTTGACTTGCCTCTGTTAGGCCCTACACGTCTGATGAAAGCATATTTTGATTGGGTTAGCTTAATATTAAAACCAGATGGTTTTAAAATTAATTATATGCACGAATACTTCAGGTTAATGACTTCTCTTTCCAAAAATATCACTAAGATTCAAGAAGTGATCTTTTCATTATTTCCAGGTTGATATGTTTCCTAGAGCACTGCTAAAACATCTAACCAAGAAGGGCCTTTACAGAACTGCCTTAATAACAGACACAAATGATTTACACTTATAAGCTCAATAAAGGATATCTGAATAGAAACTTCTAAAGTACATGAAAGTACTGGAGAAGATTTTTTAATACGAAACCTCCTAATATGATGCATTTTAAAAACAGATTCATGAGGAATCAGAACAGCAATGGGGCTCCAATATTTCAGCAAAGCAGTCAGGACTACTTTGGACTCTGGGAATGAAACCGTAATACTACCACAGCCCCTGGGGCACCCAGCTGCTGCCTTCATACATTTTTAGAGAAAAATCTCTGTTTTATTTTACTGAGTTCCTTTAAGTAAAATTTTAAGCATGAATTAACTAAGTCATGGGCAAAGCCATCACTGAAGCTACCTTTGAGGTTCATGAAAGGACGGGGCTCTGAGGATTAAGTTAGAAAACACATTTGCAAAATTTTGTTCCTCGGCATTTTTTGGTCTCTTTGGGAATTCTCTGTAGTAGAGTTTTATGCACATTTTTTTACAATTTTAAAGGGAAACACTTTTAAAAAAAGCAATGACACTGCACTGTGCATTGCCCTCTCCAAGAAGGACAAGTTCCATCTTGTCAAAGGGAGTTCAGAAGGGGCAGCTAATATTGCTGTAGTAATCCCCAAATCAAAGCCTCCATGCGGATGGCCTGTGTTCTCAGGCTCCCTCATGCAGGACACTGAGATTGGTTTCAGGGACAAGGAAGGTGCCACAAAAGAAATGATTAAAAACAACCAGAGGACGATTACTCCTTTGTGACTCCTGCTGGAGAGCCTGAAATCTGAGCAGAATTCATCTCAGTTTCTCTAATGAATTCCTCTGCTGCTGTCATGCGGTTAATTCTCCACATTTTCTACTACTCTGATTATTAAAAAAAAAAGAAGTAAAAAGGAAAAGGAGCCAGCCAATATAAACATCAAAGGGTACTCCCACTTCTGTGGCCTTCAGATATTTTCCAGAGCTGGATTGTGGGGACAAAAGAGATTGGGAGGGGGGTGGTGGAAGGAGAGGCTTGATTTCTGTTTCCTCTGGGAGACACTGGGAAAATCGGCCCCACAACGCTGCCGTGCAAGTAGGTGGCATGTTTCATATCATTAGGCAGCAAAGGTTTTCTCAGTGAAGCTAGATGTTCCCTTGGCTTAGCCAGACAGACCTCAGCTGTTACGGGTGGCATGTGGAGGATGAGAGCGGGCTCTTCCTAAAGATGGTCTAGCTGCAGACACCCTCCACTGGGCCTCAGACCAAAACACTGAAGGGAGCTGGGGGATGAAGTGGAGGAGGGAGGCGGGAGGCAACTTGAGAAACTTAAAACCAGCATAACTTTTAATTTCCTGAACTTAAAGCAAATAACTGTTTGTGGTATTCACTGGAGTTTGAGTTTTTTTCTTTTGCCAAGCCTGTAGACTCTACCAATGTCAGTCTGAAGTTAACAAGAGGAGACTGAATGAGAATAAATGTAAAAACCTATTTCATGGATATAAGAAAATTCAGGATAGGAGAGTGACCAGGAAGAACAAGAGTTCACGTGGAAAAGATCTAGGGTTTTAGTTGACTGTGAACAGTGTATGAGCCAACAGCGTGACTTGGCTGCTAAAAAATCCAATGCAATTAATTTAAGGCCAGATTAGCAGAAGTATGCTGTTCAGAATAAGAGGGAAAATGGTCCCCCTATGCTCCACACTGGTCCAGACACAGCTGGAGTGCTGCCTCCATTCTGGGTGCCAAGTTTTAAAGAATACAGAGAAAAACTGGAGCATGTCAAGAGTGTCACAGGAAGAAAAAGGGGGTGGAAATCATGTCACATGAGGAGTAACTGGAGAAACTAGGATTGCTTCAACTGTGAAAAAAGAACTTCTTGGGTGGGTTAACTATCTGCAAATAGCTAGGGAGTCATTTTGTGGGACACAGAGCCAACGTAACCCCATACCTCCAAAGGGCAGACAAATGGGCAGAAAAACAACCCAAATTAACAAAACAATTTCTAACAATTCAAGGTGTTCCAAAATGAAATAGGCTGTTCTGTATCACAGTTACTTCTCCAGCATTGGGAAGTATTCAAAGCCTAAACCTGCCAGGGATGTTATGAATATTCTAGCATTAAGTGGAAGACTGGGCTCAATGGCTCATGAGATTCAGAACCTGAGAACTATGATGAGACAGAAATAACATTAAAAAATAAAAGGCACCTACCATTTGCTTAAATCCTTCTGTATATCAGTGGGAAATCTACTCAGTCATTCAACGATACCACTATGGCTCTTTCTGTTTGTATTAAGAGGAAACAAGAAAAGCCTTCCTCCTATAAGGTCTTAAACTAAAGAAAGCATTGTTTGTAGGAATACCAGCATTCTAACACCCTCTCTACTATGTCTATCAACCAATTTTGCCTTTTAGATATCTTAACATCAGAAACTCTAAATGCCAAAAAAGCTGAACTCTTGAGAGCAGGGTCTGTCTTATTTACCTTTGTACTCCCAGGACCAAGCACAGAGCTTGACACAAAGTAGGTGCTCACAAAGATTTGTTAACTGTGCTAGGACTGTGCTAGGTTCTGGGAATACAGCACTTCCCCCCTCTTGCTCCCGCTCCCCCTGCTTGTGCTCATGATCGCTCTGTCAAATAAATAAATAAAATTTAAAAAAAAGAGAAACACCTAGTTTTAAAATTATAATAAATACAAAGAATAAAAAGTAAAGAGAAGAATGAGGGGTTATAAGGAAAATCTAACTTTGTTAAGGGAGTGATCTTTACAGAGTCAAGAAGGAGAATGGGAGTTGGCCAGGTGAAGGCTGGAGGAAGGAAAACTATTCCATGGGGAAGAAAGAACCTGTCTAAAGGTGTTGAGAGGGGAAAAGAGTGAACAGGAAGCAGAGGTAGGACCACGCAAGACTTCACAGGCCAAGCTATCATTTCCAGGTTTAATCCTAAATGCAACTGGAAGCCAAAGAAATATTTTAAGCAGGCAAGTGATAGAAAACATCCCCCAACAGCTGCATTGAAAAAGAATGTAACAACCAACTAGTTCTGGCAGGGATATAGAGAAAAAGGAACCCTTGTGCACTATTGGTAGGAATGCACACTGTCACAGCCACCGCGGAAAACAGTAGGGAGGTTCCTCAAAAAATTAAAAACAGAATTACCATATGATCTAGTAATTCCATTACTGAATATTTACCCAAAAAAATACAAAAACACTAATTCAAAAAGATATATACACCCCTATGTTTACTGCAGCATTATTTACAATAGCCAAGATATGGAAGAAACTCAAGTGTTTATCAAGAGATGGAAGAAACTCAAATGTTTATCAATAGATGAATGAATAGATAAACTCAAGTGTTTATCAACAGATGAACAAAGAAGATGTTGCATACACACACACACACACACACACAATGGAATATTACTCAGCCATAAAAAAATAATGAAACCTTGCCATTTGCAATAATGTTGGATGTATCCAGAGGGTATAATGCTAAGTGAAATAAGTCAGTCTGAGAAAGACAAATACCATATGATCAAACTCATACCTGGAATTTAAGAAATAAAACAAAGAAACAAACAAAGAGGCAAACAAACAAACAAACAAAACTCAGACTCTCAGCTACAGAGAACAAACTAGTGGTTGCCAGAGGGGAAGCTGTGGGAGTTGGAGGAGGATGGAGGAATTAGGGGAAGGGGATTAAAAGTACACTCATCATGATGAGCACTGAGTAAGATATAGAACTATTGAATCACTATATTATAAACCTGCAACTACTATAACACTGTATGTTAATTATATTGGAATGAATGAATAAATGGAAGGAAGAAAGGAAGGAAGGAAGGAAGGAAGGAAGGAAGGAAGGAAGGAAGGAAGGAAGGAAGAAGAAAGAAAGAGCGAGCCTAGAACAGTGTATTTCAATGCATTAGTGGGTCACAAAATGAATTTGATTCTGCCCAGGATGAAAAAAAAAAATAGAGTTCCTAAAAACATCAAACTGCATCCTACAAAGTAAAGGCAAGTATTACTTTATGAATCTTTTGTTTCAAATTTACTTAAACATACACAGTACACACACACATATGTATGTGTACTAGAGGTATCATGAATATATTTTTTATTGTGAGTCACAGTCAAAAAAGTTTGAAAGCCACTAATTAGAGGGAATCAAGAGTGAAAACTGGGAAACCAGTTAAGAGGTGAATGGAACAGTCAAGATGGTAAATATGTCGGGAGGTGGACAGATCCAACATATACCTGGAGACAGACATTTGAAAGAACTTGGTGAATATTTGCATTTCAAGGATGACTCAGGTTTCTGGTGCCCATTAACTAGAAAAATGAGTGAATGGGTGGGTGAGTGAACAAAGGAGTAAATGATGATGGCACAGTAAACCTACCTAATGTTATAATTTTCTTCACATTTAACTATAAAAAATCTATCCTATTTAAAACAGAAAAACTGATTTTTCCCTCCTTGGTTTCTACAGTCTTCTCATGAGCTTCTCAGGTAGGGCCCATGTCTTCTTCAACCTTATATCCCCAGGTCCCATCACAGGAACTGCTGTGTAGTACATGCTCGGTAATTATGTGCTGAATGGGCTAATGAATGGAGTAAAATCAAAGTGATAAAGTAGGGGCACCTGGGTGGCGCAGTCGGTTGGGTGTCTGATGCTTGGTTTTGGCTGAGGTCATGATCTCAGGGTTATAAGATGGAGCCCCGCATCACCTCCACACTCAGTCCAGAGTCTGCTTACGTTTCTCTTTCCCTCTCCCTCTGCTCCACCCCCCAGTCTCTCTCTTGAAAATAAATAAATAAATAAATAAATAAATAAATAAATAGTGAAAAAGTAGGCAGTCTTAACAAGAAAACGAAATGTCCCATATCAAAAAAAAAAAAAAAAAAAGAAAAGAAAAAGAAAATGTCCTGTATCTTTAAAGCAAGGAAGAGCAAATCAACTTGGGACAGATTTTTATTATAAATCTCCACTTATTAATTAAAAGTCACATTTTATAAAACCAAAGGAAAACTATCTTTAATTACAATCATGCTACAAAAGCACTCTCACTCCTTTATTGCAGAGTACTAATAAATCTTCAAAAGTTCTCTTCTACCATGCTGTCACATCTCATTCATACTCTGTGTTTACAGATTCACAAGAGACTCAAAAGTTCTAAATTAACAGTCTAAACATTACTCAGATTATTCTCACGTACTTAGTAGAGGGCAGGTATAATCCTCAGTTTAAAAAACAATAAATGAGTCATGGAGAATGTCCAAGAAATCTAAAGCCACCTAGCAGCAGAATCCACAGTAATCCAATCCTTGCCTTCTGGTTTATAGTCAGCCCTGTGGCACTTTGGTGACACTCTACCTACCCCCATTCTTTGTTGATCCTGGTACCTATGAGCCACGGATTCAACTTCCACTCCCTCTGGGGCAGACACTGTGTCTTCTACTTTTACTGTACTGTCCACGATGCTCAGCAGTCCTGAACACACTAGACACTTAGTATTTCTTGACTGGACTGCCATTAAGAATAAAATGGAGATCTGCTGATTTAGAGGCCGTTGAACTCGACTGCTCCCTTCATCAAGCTGTGTTGGTCTTGCATGCAAGTTTTATCTCCAGCCGACCCAGTCTTCCATTACAAAATAGCAATTGCCTCTTTCCAAAATGAAAAACATTTTCCATTGTAAATTATACTTGCAGCTGTGATGTTGAAATGTTCCTCAAGCAAAGATTTTTATCTGTGCTGCAAATGGGAAAGTGTAGCTCATAAGCTTAATTCTTTAAACAAATCCAGTAACTCTGTTCTGTTGGTCCCAGACAGCCCTCTCAGCTTGTTTGTTTGTTTTCCCCCCCTGTTCCCCCCCCGACCCGAGGTTCCTGGTAGTAAATTACCCAGGGCGTGTGATCACACTAAGACAGATTACTGCTGGTGTGAGGAGTACCATCTCTATGATTGCTTACAGCTAACATGCCATCCCCCACAAAAAGAACAGTGAAAGGATAGGTACAAGCAGAGAGGAAGCCGAGGTTAAGAACCTTGAAAGAGGTTTAAACAAACATGATCAGTCAGAAAAGCTCATTCCCCAGCACTCTTGACTAACTTGGTGAAAACAGACTGGAGGCAGATTACCTTTTCTCCTGGCCAACTGTCTCTCTTGAGTTTTAAGTATCAGAAAAGTGCTAATTATGTGTTATGTCACACATCTATCACTGAAAACTTGAGGTATTCATTTTGAAGACAGTACTGACTATTTTAAAGAGAATTTTGAGTTTGACCAAGTGTTTTACTATCAATCTCTGAGCTCTTGCTCACAGCAGTTCTGAGAAATCTAAATATCACTGTTCCCATATATTTCTGAGAAAACAACAGATGCATGCAACTTTGCACTGAGCCAATCATTCGGATGCTACTTAAAAATAGGGTCCTGGTTCTCGAAGTTTGCCTCTCAGAAAGGAGGAAAACGTGTACAGAAATCAATGAAAACACAAGGTGTAGTGAACTAAGTGCTCCAGTAATAGGTCAAAGAGAGTGGTACAAAGAGTGGCATTTAAGTCCAACTGGAAAGCAGTGGGCAGAATTTAATGATGGAAGGAACATTTGAGCCTTGCCTTGAGAGATGTCAAGTACGCAGGAGATGAAAGAGGAATACCAACCTGAAATAAGAGCATAAGTCAAGTCACAGAGGTGTGTAAATGCAGGCTGTGTTCAGGGAACCATGTAAAACCTACGTGGCTAGAGCATAGGACTCGCAAGTGATCATCAAGTGAAGAGTAAAAGTTCACATGAGTGAAATCCACAAAAAAGCTATCAGCAAAAAGTAAAGGTGATTTTAAAGTCTGGAAACATTTTCAGTGCCTCAGAGAAAAGCATCTGTACCAGCTTTAGTGTTACAAATCCAATGTAGGATGAAACTGACAAATCAACAAATCTGAAAACATAACATACTACTATATTCTTAGATTTAAAAAATCCATTTGTATAAGCAATCGATTCCAAAATTCATTCATAAAATGATCCCATCCAAATTCCTGGATCTGACCCCCTCTTTCAACAAGGGTAACTCACAAGATGAATTTTCACAAAATAAGGTAAGGATATAAAGGTAAAAAAAAAAAAAAGAGAGAGAGAGAGAGAGAGAGAAAGAGAGAAACTGACATTTAAGGTTGCATCCATCAGGTTGGGAGACAGGAAAAGGAGCTGTCTGGTGAGATCTAGTCTATTTACATTAACATCAGTGGGAACATATGGTTAAAAACAGACATTCTGGATTCTGGATAGCAAAATCTGCTTTCAGAGAGACAATGTATAACATTTGGTGGCTGACATTTAAGAACTAATCCAGTTTGGGGCCAACTGAAAGAAATTGGGTGGAGAGCACTGGCCTACTGTTTCTATTAGCTGA
Organism: Ursus maritimus; assembly: GCF_017311325.1. Taxonomy (NCBI): domain Eukaryota; kingdom Metazoa; phylum Chordata; class Mammalia; order Carnivora; family Ursidae; genus Ursus; species Ursus maritimus. Next base: position 31,155,629 of record NW_024425008.1, read on the forward strand.
AACTTAAAGATTACAGTTTGATCATTTCAATTTGGAATAGAAAACTCTGTTTTCAGAGAGGCCAATATACAAATTCAGTAACTTGTGCAAGTCAACATGGAGTCTTCTTCCTCTCACAATGAAAGGGGGAGAGCATCCAAAAGGAAGACTTCATGAAAGGCTCCTTTCAAACAGTGGCCCTTGCTGTGTCCTCTTAATTAAGGGCTCATAAATAAAAGGACACAACAGCTGCAACTTATGATTAACCATGGTATAGTATTTCAAACAGTGAATAACATTATAGTTATTGCAACTAACAAAACTCCTTACATTGGTTCAACACATGACCTTGGTTTTGTCTGGCCTGTAGGTGACCTGAATTGAAAAGAGATGTCTGGGTTGAAATTTAACTCGGTGTCTGAAAAGCTATGTCACATGGCTGGAAAGTCAGTAATGTTGCAATTTTGGGAACCCTTGCTCCTCTCAATGTGATTGGATGGTGTAAAGGTAAATCTGAGAAGAGCAGTGAAAAATAAAGCTAATTGGTCAGTCTAGGACAGCCCTTGAATAATGTCCAAACATTTGCAAACCGTCTGAGTAAACCACTCAGGTTATTCTTAAACGACTAAGGTAACTTTACTGCCTGCCATGGGCAAGTGCCCTTTAGATTAACGTGGTAAACAATTCTTGAGTGATTAATGACATACACTGTTTCTCTGCCCTCTAGTGAGGGCAGAACTCTCTTAAGGAGAGGAGGAACAGGCTTTACCTCTTGATTTATAGGCTAAGACCAAAGCAATCTGAGTTTTCTCTGAGTATAAGAATCTATCCCTGAGGAAGATATGGGCTCTCAAAAGAGAGAACACAGAAAACAACGAAGGAAGGGGCTTCCATTATCTCTTTGCTCCATTAACTATGCTATGAGAAGTTGCCAGTGTCTCTCCACTCTTATTTAATTAGATGGGTTCAGGACCTAATTCTAAGAACTCTTCTCCCCATGATCATAATAGATGAAAACTAAAGGAAGAACCTGAATTTTCTCATTTCAATTGGTAAGTAATCATATCACTTAGTACTTAGTTTCTTATAGAAACTCCAGTACCTTTTATTGGGTTGTCTTTAAGTGGCCTGATCATGTAATGGTTTTAAACTGTTACACAGAAACTCACGTTTCCATAAAAGCAATCTATGGTCTCTATAAAATCATGACCAAGGCACATATGATTACTATGTGTCTGTTTATCACTAGTTCACATCTAACACAATGTAACATTTAAGCAATCACATTTCTACTCCCAAACTCTGCCAACAAACGACTCAGTTCCACTAAAAATGAACAATAACATTTAACATAAATACATTCTTTTTGAATTTACAATAGTCCTTTGAAAAAGGATATTGTTTCTTTAAAAGGCCTGCAGTGATATAGCATTAACTAAAAGTAGTTAGACAATTAATATTGGGAACTAGGAAGATACATGTTTCCCAGGAAAGAGGCGTTTGCTTGGATCTTCCATTTCATTATAACTCACAAAATGCAAAATATTAACCACATGAAGAACTGAAAATTCATTGGTCACTATTTAAATCAATGGGATAAATTGCTAGCTTCTAGAGAGATTTTGATTATGAACAGGAGTGAGCACAGAATAGATCCTAAATGGACACTCATTAACTGGAGCCAATTAACCACGGGGAGTAAAAAATAATTTTTTAAGAACAGAGAGCTGAGATAAAATTTTAATCTGAACTTGTTATCTTGGTACCCCCCCGAGTAATTCTATCAACATCTATCAGTATCAACAATGATTATGTGAATAAATGAGCTGATTAATTAATGGAAGAAGGGCAGTTCACTAAGAATAGTAGAAAAAGCATGTCCATTTGGTGCTATTGTTCACCTATTTCTATATATACCTTTCAAAAAGGAGAGTTTAAAATCTGAATTAGTGCAAAGAAATGATATTTCAGCCTGGATTTTCTAGCACAGAGACTAGACCAGCCTCATTTTTAAATAGGGAAGTTTAATTTCCTTGGAGGGCCTAATGCAAATTAAAGGGATTGATTTCAGGATCATCTTTCAAGGAAGACTACTAAACCCTTTTGTTAAATCAAATTACTCTAAGTAAGTTTTCTGATATCTAGCTTAAAAAAATGCATCAATACCATTTCCTTTAATATGCCAGCAACTCTTAATGGGAGAAGTAATTTTGAAATTAAATGTCATTCCACTTCTTAAGCAATTTAAACCTAGATTTAGGAATTTAAGGGAAGGATTTGTTGCTTTTTTCTACCAGAAATAAAATGTAAGAAAAAGGCAGTTGGATTTTAACTATATCTCTTTTCTGTCTAAAACCTCAGGTCTTAAGATTTATAGTTTCTTTTTTTAAAGATTTATCATTTCTTTTTTTTTTTTTTTAAAGATTTTATTTATTTATTTGACAGAGATAGAGACAGCCAGCGAGAGAGGGAACACAAGCAGGGGAGTGGGAGAGGAAGAAGCAGGCTCATAACGGAGGAGCCTGATGTGGGACTCGATCCCAGAACGCCGGGATCACGCCCTGAGCCGAAGGCAGGCGCTTAACCGCTGTGCCACCCAAGCGCCCCAAGATTTATCATTTCTAATAAAAACTTTATCAAATGGGTAGAAAAATGGATGAAGTTTGTTTTTATTCATGGATCCATAATTGCCACTGAGGAAATCAATAATAATTTAGGCTATATCTCTTTTGAGGCTGATAGCAAAGAAGTGAACAAGTATTACTTGGTGTAACGGTCCTACAAAAAATACCTTTTAATGTCCCTTTCCCATAAAGAAATCGACACTAGATGGATTGAGGAAATTATAGTGGTCACTCATTCATTTAAGCACTACTAAGTATCTCTGGAGCTATAAGAATGAATAAAATATGGTTCCTAAACTCTGAAGGCTCACAGTCCAGGTACAAATCCAGACATGACAAATTCATCAACTGTATATTTAAGGTTTGTGTACTTTATTGTCTGTAAATTATGCCACAATAAAAAAAAATTAAAAGGGTGAAGACACATTAAGGTAAGTTATACTCTAGCATCAGAATCACCATAATAGAAGTAGAGAAGAGGACAAAGGAGTCCGTTTCCCTGTCCAGGAGGTCTAGCAAAGCCTGACCAAGAAGCTTCACCTAGCAAAGAGCATCCTAGCAGAGGGTAAGTCAATGCAAAAACACAAAGGTAAGAAACAGCAGAATGATTTTTAAATAGGAGAGTGACTAGATCAGATTTTGTTTCTAAGTGGATAACTCATTTCTTTTTTCCAGAGCAAATCAATATCACATCTCAACTCAACCGGTTTTCACAAGCTCATTGCCAGAAATAATGCCAAGGTGGGAAAATTTCTTTCCTGAAATCATTAATTCAAGATTCACACTATAAATAAAATAATCACAGGTAATGGGCTGGCCAATATGAAAGTAGAGCCAGGGCCAAACCTAAAAGTTCTTGCTTAAAAGGAAACAACAACCACCACCACCCTTCAGCTCTCTTCCTTGTAACTCTGTATTTACCATCCAAATCAAGGTGTAAGGGGTTCTGAAGGAATATAAGAAAAGAAACCTGGTATCAAAAACCCTCCTGTAAAATTTGTCTAAGATGTAACATGAGAAAATTGTGCAAAACAGCATATGACATAGAAACGCATTTTTGTTAAGGAAATGAATAGTAAATACACTCATAAATGCATTGAAAAAGTTTGAAGAAATACCAAAAACCTGCTATCAGCAGTTAAGTCTAAGATTATGGAAGACTTTTCCTTTTTCTCCATAATATTTTTCTTAAAGGTCTGAATTTTGTAAGTATATATTACTTTTATAGACAGAAAAACACATGAAAGATCAATTTAATTTAAATAAAACCTTTCAATGGTGGCCTATAATCACACAGGTTGCGGGAAGCCAGACAAGTGAACTAAGAGCTTCCATGTGAGATTCACCACTAACAAGCAAGTTCATCACACTTCTATGTGGTCAACATGATATGCCAACAGGAGAGTTTTCCGATTAGCAGGCAATGCTCATCTATCTGCTTCCTACTCTCGCTCCCTAATTTACTCAAGAACATGGTGTAATTCCTTGCTAAGATAACTTTTCCCCTGTGGACTTTAAAATGATGATTTGAATGCTGATTAATTTATGGTCAGTCTATACCAGCCACAAATAATCTTCAGTTTTGTCCTTGTGAGAACAAATGTGCATTTGGGGCCTGTGGAATTTCTTCTTCTTGGAGAAGCAACAAACCCAAATGGTAAATTCAAGAGATGCAAGATTTCTGCACGTATTCCTACACAGAAACTCTGAATTTTTAAGGCTAAATCTAACCTGCTGGCAATAACTTGCCAGCATTACCTTATATAGTTATTTTTCATTTTCCAAAGTACACTCTTAACACATTATTTTATGTGATTCTCATAATAACTCTGTAAGGCAACTGGGGCTGGAAATCATCTCCATCTTTTTTGTTCTCCATGAGTTTTAAATCTTAAGAGATACTGGGCTTGGGAGGGGAAGTAAATACAAAAGGAACATATCCCCAGTGCATATAATTTTGAGGGAAAAATAAAAACAGGGGTGCCTGGGTAGCTCAGCCGTTAAGCGTCTGCCTTCGGCTCAGGTCGTGATCCCAGGGTCCTGGGATCGAGCCCCGCACCGGGCTCCCTGCTCGGCAGGAAGCCTGATTCTCCCTCTCACACTCCCCTTGCTTGTGTTCCCTCTCTCGCCGTCTCTCTCTGTCAAATAAATAAATAAAATCTTTAAAATAAATAAATACATACATACAGTAAAAAAAAAAAAACCCAAGAGGCGCCTGGGTGGCACAGCGGTTAAGCGTCTGCCTTCGGCTCAGGGCGTGATCCCAGCGTTCTGGGATCGAGCCCCACATCAGGCTCCTCCGCTATGAGCCTGCTTCTTCCTCTCCCACTCCCCCTGCTTGTGTTCCCTCTCTCGCTGGCTGTCTCTATCTCTGTCAAATAAATAAATAAAATCTTTAAAAAAAAAAAAACCCAAACAACACCAAACCAAACCAAAAATCATTAATAATCTCACAGCAGACATAACATTATTATTTGATTGTATAGGTTTCCCAATATCTCTTCTCTGTATTCCATTAAGCGCAATAGAAGATGAGAAAATTTTCACATGGCTAGTGAGAGTCAAAGCCAGGGCTAACACCCATGAACACTATCCATCATACCAGGAAGTTCCTTCTTACAACCTGTTCCTCTTTCAAAATGTCCAAGCATTATAAAGAAGAAAGCTTAGAAACACAGATTTTGACATATTCATGTTTTGTTTTGATGTACTAAGTAAACTTACCAATGGTCTTTAGACATTAATACCTCTAGTATAAAAACAATTGCCAAACTCAGTGATCTCTAAAATGCTCTTTAACTCTGAAGTAACTCTAATCTTCTCTGAATGAAAAATGGCCAGAAAACAGGGTCAAGAATCTGAGTCAAAAGGATATCAGATGTGGGCAAATTAAGTAAATCAAAATCTCATAAAAAAAAAAAAAGTTAGCCAAACTAGAATCAAAATCACAAATCAATATGTCATACATTGGAACAAGGGTCAATCAAGGAAAGAAAAGAAATGAAAGTCTGGAAGAATGAGGCTGAACCAACAAATACATTTGTCAGAGATTGCTGGTTGAACATAAAACCTATTTCCTCTTTTTCTTAGACACACAGCTACATCACATTTCCTAGTTGTCCTTACAGTTCAGTACGGCCATATATGTCCTAGCTGACAGAATATTGGTGAAAATGATCTGAGAATACTTCCAGATTTGGCCCCTAAAAACCTCTCAATTTGTAATCCTTCATGCTTTCCTCTTACAGGGTGACTCTGGAAGTCATCTGCTGAATATGGTAGAGCCACAAGATAGAAGGAACCACACGATGGAAAACAATCCTGCTTGAAGAAGAGCCTCCCATGAATCAAGAACATCTAGTTAAACTTGATGCGAGCAAGATAAAAATATGTATTTATTATATCATTGAGATTTGGGGGTTTATGTATTACAACAACTAGTGTTACAGAGTCCCTGGCAGGTGATCCGTAAGCCAGGCCATATGGGCAAGGCCAGACAGACTCTGACATAGTCATGGATTGCCTATCTTCCTCAGCCTAGGGCCATACCTGCTGACCAGGCTTTGATAGAGAAATTCAGCATGCTGATTTACTTCTGTCAGTGAACTCCTATTCTGAACCATGCATAAGCTAAGAAAATCAAATGACACATGGAATCATACATGTGTTATAGGCAAATCATGAAAAGATTCAACAAAATCCAAATGTCCACTCAAGTTTTGAGAAGACTTTGATAATGTTTTACAGAGAAAAAAACACAAAACAAATTAGAGCAAATAGATTTTCCAAATCAGAAATGCAAAAGGGAGGGAGGGAGGGAGGAGCTTATGAATTAAACATTTGTGTCATCCCCCCAAATTAATATGTTGAGACGCTAATCCGCAACATAATGATATTCTAAGATGGGGCCTTTGCAAGGAGGGTCATGAGGGTGGAGCCCTCATAATTCAACTAGTGCCCTTATAGGAAGAGACACAAAAGAGCTCTCTTCTTTCTCTGCTCTTAGCCATGTGAGGATACAATGAGAAGGTGGTTAAGATAGAGAGAAAGTCAATGCTATCCCGATTAAAATACCGAGGACATTTTTCAAAGAACTGGAAGAAATAGCCCTTAAATTTGTATGGAAACAGAAAAGGCCCCGAATCGCCAAGGAACTGTTGAAAAGGAAAAACAAAGCTGGGGGCATCACAATGCCTGATTTCAAGCTGTACTACAAAGCTGTGATCACAAAGACAGTATGGTACTGACACAAAAACAGACACATAGACCAATGGAACAGAATAGAGAGCCCAGAAATGGACCCTCGGCTCTTTGGGCAACTAGTATTTGATAAAGCAGGAAAAAACATCCGGTGGGAAAAAGACAGTCTCTTCAATAAATGGTGCTGGGAAAATTGGACAGCTACATGCAAAAGAATGAAACTTGACCACTCTCTCACACCATACACAAAAATAAACTCCAAATGGATGAAAGACCTCAATGTGAGACAGGAATCCATCAAAATTCTAGAGGAGAACATAGGCAGCAACCTCTACGACATCGGCCAAAGCAACCTTTTTCATGACACATCCCCAAAGGCAAAAGAAACAAAAGATAAAATGAATTTATGGGACTTCATCAAGATTAAAAGTTTCTGCACAGCCAAGGAAACAGTCAGAAAAACTAAGAGGCAGCCCACGGAATGGGAGAATATATTTGCAAATGACACTACAGATAAAGGACTGGTATCCAAGATCTACAAAGAACTTCTCAAACTCAATACACGAGAAACAAACAAATCAAAAAATGGGCAGAAGATATGAACAGACACTTTTCCAATGAAGACATACAAATGGCTAACAGACACATGAAAAAATGTTCAAAATCATTAGCCATCAAGGAAATTCAAATCAAAACCACACTGAGATACCACCTTACGCCAGTTAGAATGGCAAAAATAGACAAGGCAAGAAACCACAATTGCTGGAGAGGATGTGGAGAAAGGGGATCCCTCCTACATTGTTGGTGGGAATGCAAGTTGGTACAGCCACTCTGGAAAACAGTGTGGAGGTCCCTTAAAAAGTTAAAAATTGAGCTACCCTATGATCCAGCCATTGCACTACTGGGTGTTTACCCCAAAGATACAGACGTAGTGAAGAGAAGGGCCATATGCACCCCAATGTTCATAGCAGCAATGTCCACAATAGCTAAATCGTGGAAGGAGCCGAGATGGCCTTCAACAGATGACTGGATTAAGAAGTTGTGGTCCATATATACAATGGAATATTACTCAGCTATCCGAAAGAACGAGTTCTCAACATTTGCTACAACATGGACGGCACTGGAGGAGATAATGCTAAGTGAAATAAGTCAAGCAGAGAAAGACAACTATCATATGATTTCTCTCATCTATGGAACATAAGAACTAGGATGATCGGTAGGGGAAGAAAGGGATAAAGAAAGGGGGGGTAATCAGAAGGGGGAATGAAACATGAGAGACTATGGACTATGAGAAACAAACTGAGGGCCTCAGAGGGGAGGGGGGTGGGGGAATGGGATAGACCGGTGATGGGTAGTAAGGAGGGCATGTATTGCATGGTGCACTGGGTGTTACACACAACTAATGAGTCATCGAGCCTTACATCGGAAACCGGGGATGTACTGTATGGTGACTAACATAATATAATAAAAAATCATTAAAAAACAAAAAAGATAGAGAGAAAGTAAAACTAATATTTATTCAAAGTCTATAGCCTAGAAGCTTTCACATACACATTCTTAGTTAATCCTCACAACAAATTGGTGTGATAGTTATTACTACCTTCATTTTTTCAAAAGAGAAAACTGAGGGTCATAGCAATTAAGTAATCAATCTAAGGTTACACATCTGGAAAGTGGTGGGGCAAACATTAAGCCCTAGTTTGTCTTCCTGCAAAGCTCACGTTCTTTTCACTATAGCCTTGTTATCTTGATATTTGCACACATTTCAAAAGATTTGCAAAAGTTATCTTGACCCTAACAGATTTCTTGGATGGCCCCAAAGGTGACTGCCCTATGTCTCACCTCTCTAGGTATAGTCACAGAGTCAATGTCCCTTAACTCTCTAAGAAACAAAGAGACAAATGCTTCAAAATTTTTCCTGGGAGGTGACTTCTTAGAACATGCTTTGGGAAGGTGCCTTAGAACTCATCTCTGCAGTGGATGTTTGTTCCAGCTTCTGGTATGTGATGAGAAGATTAACATCTCTGGCTCTCTTTCACTATATGAACACCATGAGCACACGTGTGCGTGTGCGCGCACGCACACACACACACACACACACACACACACACTTTAACTGGCTGCATTTCAGGTCACCTGGCCTTCAACTGAGGTCACCCATAATCAGAAATTGGTATATATCAAGAGGATATATGAAAAAGAATCTAAATTGAAGGGGATATCATTTACAGAACTCACATATTCCCTGTTCAAGCAAATTCTGCTGCCCTCAACTCTGCAAACACGTTTGTCTATATTATATTAAATCATTACATTGGAGATAAAGTTAAAACCAACATGCTGATCTGAACTAGTGGGCAACAGACTGAAATGCTTACAGCAGTCAAAATTGGAAAAAAGTAAATCACAGACTTACCCCGTACACCTCATAGCTGTTAATTTAGTTTTGGAAAAATCTCTCTTAAAGCAGAACTTTTAAATGGAAGCCACAAGATGGCCTGAATAATGGCAGTGGTAAGGGAGGCCGATATCCCTTGGAAGCATAGGGACCACACAATAGACATGAGGGCTTCTCAAGTACCTTTTTGCTTCACCCACTATATCATCATGGCAAAATACCTCATAATGCTCTAGGGTTTGAAAATCTTAATCTATAATGCACACATAATTATATTCTTTAGAATGGTATTGGATCTAAATTAAAAAAATAAATGTACTGTTTAAAGCCAACTATACTTATTAGCCATGTAAGAGTGGAGAACAGGATGCCTGACTTTTACTCAGTTTTTCCAGTGACTCACTGTGTAATTCTGAGGACACAGCGCTTTGATCTTTAGTTCTTTAGCCTATAACCAGAGAGTTTTAAATTGTGCCCCCCCCCCAGTCTTTTTTGGAGGGCACCCTCTCTAGCTTCTTTGCCCTCAGATGAAAGGATCTATAGACGTGGAAAATTGTCGTTTGGTGATTTCCTATATCCCCCTTTCTAGTATTTCAGCCATTCTCCTTTTACATCTGAGGGACACTGCGGAGAAATCACTACTGTGCACAATCGAAGCCACAGGCTTAAAATTTCACTGTTGGAGGGGCAGGCTGAGAAGGAACAAGTCTAGCTTTAACACCACAAATATCTCCAATTACCAAATGTGGGCAGAAAGAATACAAAAAACAAGGAAAGACAGAAAGACCCTTGGTATTTTTCAAAGCTTCCCTTTTGGGATGTAAGTTCTTTTTTGAGGCTTCCAAGGCAGAAAGCCTGGGTAGCCTGCACACCTGGAGTGCATTAGTGGGCCCTGGACTCAAGGTGAAACAGGCTGAATTTCATCTAGATGCTTCCCACAATCCATTCTCATAAAAGCTCACAGTAATTTACCAGCTTAGGAACACGGCATGTATTCATGGAGCGTTGAACCCTGGGATTACCTTCCAGAGTCACTGGATAAATCCCACTGCTCATCTATGTAAACACACTTTCATCTTGATTACCTTTAGTTCAAGGAGAGTTTCATTTTGTTTGCTGTGGCACAGGGTCAAGACCAAAACCCACCCTCAAATCACTTTCATAGCTCTTTCAAAGAGCACCCAAATGTTGATGTAAATAATGAGTGAGTTTTCGCATTATGCTACGTATTCATCTAAATACAAAGCACCAATGCCTCTACTGTTTGTTTCCCTTTCCTCACCCACCTCAGGTAGGTGATGCCAGCTTGTCTTTCCAGTTCCCCATTTGAGTGCCTCCAACCTGTACCGAGAGGCAGTTGTGCTGTAGTCACCAGGCAGGCTCCAACCTTGCCATGGTAGCCAGTATGGCTGCTCCCACCCAGAAAAAACCTTTGTCTTCACCCCACCTCTTTTCTGTACCTCTTCAGGTATAACTCAGAATAGGGCCCACCCAGCCACTATGATGACTGTATTCCATGCATCTGCTCCCTAAGGTGCCTCTCCCCCCTAAGGTGCCTCTCCCTACACCCGCTTACTTAGGGAAGAAGTGAAGCAAGGCCGCGGGCTCTGGAGCCAGACATTCTGATCTGGCACTCTGGCTCTGCGATTTATTACCCATATGACCTTGGACAGGTTACTGAGCCTCCCTTTGCCTCAGGTTCCTTATTTGTAAAACAGGGATAATGATGGTAGATACCTCATACAAAAAGTTGCTGTAAAGATTAAATATATGATCTTAGAATAGTGTCTGAAATGTTGTAGAGCACTCAACAGCTTGATGACAAGCACACTGATACCTTCAATATCAAGGTCAAGTACTTTCTTCAAAAAGATTACTTCTCTAGCTGGCCCTCTCTCACAGTACAACTCCCTCGTGCTGTAGGATAAACAACTTTGGGCCAAATACTACACAAGAGCAAAATAAAGATGAATGAGATGGAGCTCTCAAAACATGCTGTACTCCATCAAACTAAATGCTCTAAAAATGTAGGCTATGGCTTTGAATCTACCCAAAGTTGGGGTGTTTTAAGGTGACAGGTGGTGAAACTTCTCTCCTTGACTGTTAGGATGACTACTTGAGTTAGGCAATGCTCTTGCCTACCAATGTTCCTCAGGACTGAGAAATTGTTGTTGCCATAAACCAAACTCTTGTCACAGAGTGCCAGGTAGGAAGAAAGAATAGAATAGAATAGAATAGAATAGAATAGAATAGAATAGAATAGAATAGAATAGAAAAGCACAACCCACCCTCAACATACGCACATATGTGTACCTTCTATCATTAGTACAAGAACCAGTTGTCTTGAAATACTTGATGACATGAATTGGCTGGAGTCCTGGTGCTTGCGGCTCCCAAGCCATTTGCATCTCCAGCATCATGTTAGGCATGATAATTCTACAGTGCGAAGGACGTAGTTATCTGTTTACTAGCACAGACTGACTAGTAGTCTAACACAAGAGCTCTGTGGCAGCATTACTCCTAACAGATACAATAATAATGTAGCATAACATTTTTCAAGATGTACATCTTTCTGAATTATGTTATTACTAGAGATGTTCCTTGAAAAGAAATATTCCATATGCCATATAGATAGTATCAATTTCTATGTGTACTACAACATAAGAAAGATTGTAAAGCATTGCTCTAGACTACTATCAGAAAGAAACTTACTGTTCAATAAGCTCCAAAGATTTACTGAGAAACCAATAAGTATAAATCATGTGATACTATGCCTTTAATAATCTGTACTTTGATTTCTTATCTGTAGGTCAGCGATAAATACATTTGTCTCAGAGGATTGACCGGAGGGCAATAATGGCCATAAGTGCTTTGAACTTTTTAGGTAAATAAAAAAAATTAAATATTTATTTTTAATTTGCTGTATGAAATGTATCTTATCCCCAGACAGATTCTTACCAAAAAAGAAAAGAAAGCAGAGCCTCATCTTAAAAACAAAGCCTGAAATCCAGGGCTTATATGTGAAGAATATCTACCACATTCTAGTGTAACAAGGAAATCACATACCACTAAACAGTAATTTAACTGTAGAAGGAATGCTAACACCTACTAGCACCAGCTCCTTTATCTTCAAAGGAAAAATATTAATGAAGGAAGAAGGGGTTTTAGAGTACTTTGCAGAAAGGTGGCATTGATCTCACCTGTCTCTGTGTCAAAATGCCAATATAGAAACATACTCCCACACTCCCACATCTACAACCAAGCATTTGGCATTCTCTGTGATTCAGACCACAGCAATACTTTTATCTCTACATCTCCTTCACAGTGTTTCTTATTTCACCTTCTTCAACACAACCAAATACTTTGCTCTAGTTCTGACCTCAAAGAATCCTGTCTAGAGTCTGCCTTAAAAAGTGAGCCAAAATGATTTTTTTTGACAACCCAAACATCCTCAGTGACCAGACATACAAAATAGGGACAATGAAATGGAGGTGCTAATGGGGGGGGGGTGGATTTTTGTGGTGCTTTACTGAGAACTCCCTCTTCTCTTGACTGTACATTCTGCCAATTTCCAATATGCTAGCTATGGGCCAGAACTAGGAAGAAGTTACAACACTCCAAACACAGCCTGAAAACTCCTTTGTTGACTTAAAGGAATAAGATAAAATCAAAAGGCCTGACCTTCAAACTTTTAACAAGGATTTGGAAAGGAATGGGATTGAACAGGCCCAATTACTTGGATGATGGATCTCTTAATCCACTCTCCACTGCCAACTCCTCATGTGTGGTTACAGTCAGAGTTAAGCCCATTTCTTCTTTCGTAGACGGCCTTTCTGCTACGGCTTCAGAAAAAGTATTTCAACTAATTGGGTCACCAGGAAACAATTTCATATAGAATTTTGATAAATGGGTCCAAAAGTTTAAAAAGCTACTAATCAATGAATTCATTCCAGGTCTTTGTTCTGCAAAGAGATATGGGTTTCAGTTGATACTTGTTATTGTCAAAACAGCCTCAGGGCAGGGAAGGAGGGTGAGAAAGGAAGAAGACCCCGAAGACTGCAAAGTAAAGAAGGCAGCATAGCCACCAGCTCCATGTTAGAAAAAGAACATTATGAATGAAAGCACTTGCTGCGATGACCTGCTGTTCTACCTGCTTGGGTGAGCTACCTCCTCTCCAGTAATGCCAAGGTCAGGTACACTGAGCTGTTAAAAACACCCAGGTAGGAAAATACTTTCCAGCAAGGTGACTTTCTTTAAAGTGTGCTCAGCACCTGGTCATCTGTTCATCTCAATAGTGGCTCAGTGATCAATAGACAAGACAGAGTAAAAGGCGAGTCAAAGGTCAGAATGTCTGAACCTCTTGGCTGGAGAGTTAAATTCTTTTAACCCTTGGAAGACTTTCTTAAAGCCAATTTATTTATATACGTTGCCAGAGCTTCAGCAGACTTTTTTTTTAAACTTAATTGCTTTTTATATCCATTTCTTCATGCCTTTCTCTTCCTCCTTCTCCCTTTCCCACTCACTTCTCTTCCTTCCCCTCCTTTCTTCTCTCTCTCTCTCAAGTCAATTTAGAATTGCTTGGAGAAGCTCCAATGATAATACCAAAATGAAAAAATATATATATATTTTCCCCTTATGAATGGAATTGAGTTCTATCCTAGTGAGAGAAAAGATAACCATAGATGATTGTTTGTTTTTAAAGGAAAGTCTATTGCGAAAACCTAGTTAAACTTGAAAAATGGATTTTGGTAGCTGGAAATCAGTAAATCATGTGTAACTAGATCACTCGAGCACTGGCCAGCAACAAGGATCATTCTAACACAAAAACAATATACCCCACAGGTGCCTTGATATGCCTGTGCCCACACACATGCAGGGACAGCTGCAGGTAGGCTGGGACTCTTTCTGGCACCCAGGAAAAGGTGGTACTTCTGAAAGTTCCCAGGAGAAACATCACTGTGTCTGTTTGTGTACAGAACTGCATGCTGTTTGCCCTTGGGTGTAGATGTGGCAATGTACACAACTGGTACTATTCTGGAGTCTAGAAGAAAAACCTTTCACAGAAACAAGTCTTAATCCTCAATATTATCTTTCTTGGCTTATTCTGGGAGTTATACTCTGGGCAAAAACCTCCTTTGCTCATTTTGTGACATGCCTCATTTGCAGATGGCACACTTGATGACAATATTATGAACAAAGTGATTTAGAACAGATCTCTAGTAAAAAACAGAACTCAATCTTGGCATAGTGCAGTTGATTAATATGCCCTGGGCCCACGAAATACATACACTTGCTGCTAATTGAAACAATCCAGAAGCCTTCTCTGGGAGTTACCTGGGTGATATTGTTCCATTACTCTACCCTCTTTTGGCACTGCTATAACGATTTTAAGATTGGTTACCATTTCATTCCCAGAATCAGGATATTCATGGTCCAAAGTTTACCTTTTTGCATTTAAAATGAACATGCTCAGAAGTCTTTAATATGAAATATTAACACTAGAAATTCATGTAATGTTCATCCTCTCGGAGACCAATGGGCTTTACTAATGCTATTTTATTTTACTTTCTAATGTTTATCCTACCCCTGAGCGATAGACATCATGAGCCTCATTTCCTTCATGGAGAAATCATCCAAGGACAATTGAGCTGCCTGAGGTGAAGTCAGTGGTGAAGCTCAGAAGTGAAATCTGAAATTCCTGAGTCACTATTGCAGCACTAGATTTTATTATCTTATTTTAGACATGACGAAGGACTTGAGAGCTAACTCTTTGAGAACGGCATATTAAGAATACAGGCTTTGGAATTATTTGGACCTGACATTGAATCCCAGTTCCACTCTTGACTGTTGTGGATCCTGAATAAGTGACTTAACCTCTTGTGCCTCACTTTCCATTCATCCGTGCAAAGGCCCAGAAAAGAAGCTAGGTGTAGATAGGTATGAGGTGGTGTGTTTCCCAAGATGCATACCTAACAGAAAATCTGCCTCCTCTTCATCTCCTAAAGTTGTTTTAAGGATTGGATGGTTGGCAAGTCAGCACACACTCGGAGAGCCCAGCTAATAAAACGCAGCACCCAAATGGAGTCCAGGCTCAGCAAGAGGAGCCAGTCTATTAGAACACACACCTGGAGATGTTCTAATGATTGCAGTAAGGCTGCTCTATCAGTTACCATGATACAAGAGCAAGGAGGGAGCAGGTAGGGGGACAGGAAACACTTGGATGGCAGATACTGCAAATTCTTTGCAACTACTCTAAAAACTGAATATGTAGTTTAAAAAATGTGAAGACATTGTCTTGGAACTGTAAGAGTTTACAAATGAGGAAGTGGAGGTCCAGAGAGGTTCACGCAACAGAACTCATACAATAAGATTTGTAGAAAGATGTGAACTCCTGATCCACACATTTTCTATCAATACTCTGAATCTACTAGAAGATAACAATGCAATGTATAAATGTTAACTGATAATTTATCTCAGCCACTTGGAATTCAAACAGAGGCCATAATTTCAAAACTTGAATTTGGTCTGGGAACCATAAAAGAATCCCGGTCCTTCTGGTGAGGCATTGCACAGTTAATATCATGTCCCAGCGCTGATTTAGACTGAGTGTACGTGTTTCTTAGTTATTTTCCACATAAAGGTTATCTCCCATTATAAAGATGATCTCCACTACCTCCTGTCCTATGTTTGTGAGGTATGATGAGCTCATTCCAAACACAGGTGGGAGGGCCATGGACAAGTACACCTACCAAGTCTTTATAAGCCATGCCTACAATGAATAAAGGGGAAATAACCAGTCTGACTCATGTAATACTTAAATTACTCTGAATGATGAAACTCAGATACTATGCCTCTTTGGTATGCTTTATTTCTAGTATAAACACACCAACAATCTTTAAGTTCAGCAAACGCACCCTGAATTCTTTCCCTCATCACTGACATCAAAAAGATGGAAAAAGGAGTTTGAAGGTGCAAACTTCCATTGAGTAAAGGAAAAAAGAAAGAAAGAAAGAAAGAAAGAAAGAAAGAAAGAAAGAAAGAAAGAAAAAAACCATGGGGAAGAAACAAATGGAATGACAAAATGTGCTATATCAGTATAAACAAAGATCATATATTTCAACTGTATCAGTATCGCTTTATTTAATTTTTAATCTTTCAGGGAAATCCTGATCACCAGGATTCGAAGTATAGCTAGAAAGAGGAGAACATTCTGTTCCTTTCTCATGGGCAAATATTATTAATATTCTCACTAACTGAATACCATTATTTGCAAGGAGCATTAAAATAAAAACTAAGATGTGGATCACACCACTGAGCTCATCATCTATTGCATTACATTTTCTTGTGTTACACAGGATTAATCAACAATGAGGTTTCAATGAACTCATTCAAATCACTGCCAGTTTAAATAGTTGGGTCAGAATAGATCTATAGGTCTCATTGAGAAGATGACATTTAAGCAAAGACTTGAAGGGGGTGAGGAAGTTAGTTATGTGTATATCAGAAAGAGGAGCATTTTAGTTCAACCCAATGCCCCTGGTCTTGGCCCCACTGGGGAGAGTCTCACCACATGCTCTTGGCTTTACTCCAGCACTGTTCTGTATTTTCAGGGTATCCTATCCTATGCCCATATGCTTTATTTTTAAATAGCTTTCATTAAAGGGCTCAAAACACTAAGTCTAAGCTGCTCTTGTCTTAGCCTGGGGTCACTGAGGCCCATCAAGATTACATCCTTGATTTAGTCAAAATGACGTTTTTCTCTTTCCCTTTGTTGTTCTTTATTCTTTGACTATCCTGGACTCTAGAATCTGCCAGTAAGTAGAACTTACCAGCGTCTCCATTAGAGTCTAAACATGCAGAGTAAAAACTAGTATTATGTGCAGAGTAAGAATAGATAGCAACATATGTAAGGGTCATTAGAAGGATAAGGGGGAGGGAGTAGGAATTAATACGCAGCTGCTAATCATTCATATAGTCAATGCTACACTGGAAACATCATGATGAAATAATCTAAGACTTGGGCTAGTAAGTGCCATAATTACAAAGATGCCCTAAAGAGTAAGTTTCTAGTGGCTGAGGTTTCAGTGGCTAGAACTTTCCCTTTCATGGACCAATATGTGGCCACAGATGTCAATATAATGACCTATGTAGGAGTATTTTGTGTATCTTACCCATCTTAAGACTTCACTCTTTCAATGCTAAGCATTCTTCCTTGAGTAAATATTTATCTATGCAGTCTAGTGGTTATAGACCAAGGGAAGAAGCCAGGAAACATGGATCGTAACCCATACTCTGCCTCTGCTCTTCAATATGACAATGCAAAAGTCATTTCTCCTCTAAGTTTCCGCTACTAAGAAACTGAGATAGTCTATGCCCCGGAACCGAGTCCTAGAGACCTTTACACAGAATCACTCCTATGCCATGTGATTCTTATTTTACAGGTGTCCAGACCTTGGAATCTAAATCAATGAGTAATCACTCTATTCTTACCACCTCTGAGATCGTGATTAGGACTTCCCAACCACATAAGAAAAATCTGCAGCTCAAAGGTGATTCCCCAGTTATATCTCACTACACCTGCCTACTGCTGTGTTGGAGAATAGTCTGTTTTCTGAGGTCAGGTTTCCCCAGTTCTTTGCAGAGAATATTACTCTGATAAGTTCGACCTACACTTCAGTGGCAACAGATCAAACACAAAAATTTCTTAACTACAAATGACTCAAGCCAGCCCTACCTGGCTTTATAAATAAGAAACAAAAATGAATTAGACACCAGACTAAGTGTGTAAGAGTGTACACCCATTTGAATTCTGCCACTGACTTGTTGTGGAAGTTTTGGCAAGTCAAAACTTTCCTGAGTCCAATAGCCTCATCCGTTAAAAAAAAAAAGGAAAAAAAATAATGATATTTTACTAACTAGGTTTTTACAAGCAATAAACTTAAAAATGCCTTTGAAAAATGCAAATGCCTGGAGCTGTATAATCAGTGACATCATCTTCAGAGTAAAACAAAGGCCCAACTCCCTGTGATCCAGGTGTCCCTACACTCAATAATAAGAGACCTTGGAGATTTGGCTCAGAAATGAGTAAACAGACTACAATACAGGAAGGGCAAGCTACTGGGAAGGGAGGCCAACGCAGGTTAATGATTCACAGGATTAAGTGTCTTATTTCTCTTTCATAACAGAGGCCTGACTAGCATACCCAGCCAAGCACAAAAGGCCATCAGCGGTTAAAAGGAAATAATTGAATGGGAAAGGAACCATGGTTCAGGTCACATCATTTTAATTCTCTTAAGTTCTTCCTTTTTAAGGGTCTTTCTTCACTTGAAATTTAGAAGATACCAGTTCAACCTGGATACACGGAGATTTAATTATTTTTCTTACCCAGGAAACCACTTACATATTGTAAAAATGAGCCCCCCAAAGCTTATGAATTCTTGTGGAAGAGCCTGGCAAGGGTTCTGAAACCTGTTCTTAGCTTCTTGCTATATGACTTAGAAAAGTCTCTGAATCTAGCTAAGCATCTTTTTCCTCCAAGTTAGAAAACAGAAATTAGGAACTGGGCCCTGGCTAATGAAAGGACAAGCCCATTAGTGCCTGGCTCTCCTTTCCTTAAGTAATACGTTTGTACTTTGCAATATGATCAGAGGTCAAGTCAGTAAGGACAGCACAAGTGTACATGTAAGAGGTTAAAAATGTAATGACAGGAAAACAAACATACAGTATCCACATCTTCCTCTCCACAACTGACGAAGCATTTCCTTACCCTTCCTAAATGAGAACTGAACGATATAAGGGAGAAAGGAAGGTATAAAATGAAATTGGGGGAGGTACTGTTTAATCGAAGACCAAACAGGATGTCACGGAAAGAAGTATATTAAAATTGGCTAGTGTATATACAAAATTAAATGGCTATGATACAGAGGTGTTAAAGTTTCAAATATTCTCATCAACCTTAAATAAGAATATGAAATATGATGAATAAGATGAAAGGTAATCACTGCCTAAAGCTCTGCATTTAATTGTTTTCTTTAAAAAATAATAAATATTTCTAGTGAAAAGACTGTAGTCTTTAGTCCTTTGCTCCAGAGATGATTCTTCAAGAAAAAGAGAACCTCTTATATAAATACAGGAACTCAGGCTGGGAGTCTGTCCACCTGTTCACACAGAAGAGTGAGAGACTGCTCCACTAGCTGGGGTGTGGTGGTGGAGCTAATCTGGATGTTGACCTAAAAACTCTCCCTGGGCAGGTGGGTCTTGCCCTTTTAGTGACTCCAGTTGAAAATTTACTTTGTTCAACCCAAAGGCTAAAACCAAGACACAAAGCTTTTATTTTTGGAAATTTTGGTCTCAAACTCAAAGGCATTACTCTCTGCACATTTTTTTTTCCTTTCACATAAATCTTTTATGCTTAGAAATGACAATAAAAGGTCTCACAGCCTTTCCAAAATGCAACTTGCTTTTTACAATTGTGAAAAATAGACACAACCTACATGTCGAACACTAGAAGGATGGCTTTGGAAATTATGTTACAATCATGGTATAAATTATTATGCTGCCATTAGAACTGTGTTTACAAAAATGTTTTTAATAGGATGGGAAAATGTTCATGATAAAAACCCTGTAAAAACCATACATAAAATATGAGCTAAAGTATGTGAACATCTTAAATTTATATAAAATCAAACTAGAAGAAACATAGGAAATGTAACAAAATGTTATTAAGTAGTAGACATTTCAGGATTGAGTTTTAGGTAATTAACTTTTTGTAGAACAGCTTTCCTGAGATATAGTTCACATACCATACAAATTCACCCATTAAAAAATGTCAGTGGTTTTTAATCTACCCACCAAGTTGTACAACCATTACCACAGTCAATTTTAGAACATTTCTACCACTTTCAAAAGAATTCTGTATCCTTTTGCTATTTATTATCCACAAGTCCCCCATCCCCACCCTTAAGCAACCACTAATCTAATTTCTGTCTCTATAGATTTCCTTGCTCTGGACATTTTATATGAATGAAATCACGTAATGCGCGGTCTTTTGTCAATGGCTTCTTTCACTTAACATAATGTTTCCAAGATCCATCCACATTACAATATGTATCAGTACTTCATTTCTTTTTACTGTTGAATAATATTCCATTGCATGGACTTGCCATATTTTGTTTATTCGTGCATCCATTGATGAATATTTGTTTCTACTTTTTGGATATTATGAACAATGATGCTATGAACGAACATTCATGTACAACCTATTTTCAGTTATCTGGAAATAGGCATACACCCAGGAGCAGTTGGGTGATTTTTAAAACATCACCATGCTCCCAAATTTTCCACAAGGTGTATATAATACCTTTATTATTTAAGAAAAAAAGAAACAAAAAAAGATACCCTTTTGATTTTCATTCTCTTGCGTGCCAGTGCTTCCCCTGCCCAATCTCTCATTCTCTCCTAAACCCAAGCCAGACGTTTTGTAGTTAATTAACTAAAATGTTTTTAATGAATGCTTGCTCTGAACTGGACCCTGTACTAGGCAAATTAGAGGATATGAAATAGGAAATGAGGGCTTTGCTTTCAAGAAAGAGATGCTGCTTAACTCTAGAGAAAATGCTTGGGAAGGGAAACCATCAACATCAACCTAGGAATTAGAGAAATCTAGCATATTCAAGTGGGATGGGTTCCATCCTGCACTTCAGAGTGAACTTTTCCGTTGTTCAACATAAAACCAAAGAGTTCTCTCATATGCCTATGCTCTCACCAAGAAGTCAGAAAACTGAACTTCACAATCATTAACAACCTTCTGGAGGAAACGCATTTTCCTAATGAAGAACCAAAGGCTGGGAGATGGTTATAAGGTTCTTTCTACTACAGCTAAGAGCCCACAGAATAGTATTATCTGTTATTTTCTGTGTGCAAGCACACATACATGCAAATAAGACTTGTACCCATTCAGAAAAGGCGGTGATGTCAAGGCAGTATAAAAAAGTGGGGAAATGGCACTGCTGTAAGGCAAACTAGGAGTCCAACTAGGACCTCCAGGTTAAAATGAGTCTCTCAGTTCAATGCATGCATCATGCCTAACTTGAAAGAACAACCCGCCTTCCCGTGAAAGTGTATCAGTAACTGCCTCTCAGACCACCTGGGCCTCAGGACAATTCAAGCCATGAGGACTCAGCAACATCCACAGAGAGAGTTGTTTGTGATACAAGATATCCCATTGAGGGAGGGAATTAACTTTTTAAAATGTAACTTACTATTTAAAACATATTTAAATGTTCTGAAGAATAATATAATACCCACCTATTCAACTTATGATATAAAATATCAATGAGGTGTATTGAACAATGAGGTGTAAGGAACAGATAAATTGAAAGATCAAATTATACAAAGTTAGTGACCAATAACAGAACTGAAAGGTTATAACCATCAGCAAGAGGTCTAAGACTAGGATAAAATGCTTTGGGGAAAGAAAATCTGAATCAGGCACTAAACAAAAAAAAAACAAAACAAAAAAATGAAACCAGGCTACTTTAGGATAATGTAACTTGTCCCAAATAGGACTCTTGACTGGGCACTCCCTGCCCTCCTACACTGCAGCCTCCTTTGAAACCATGTTTCTCCCAGGGTACCAGATGAATCATCTGTTAGAAAAATGAAGAAAACAGCCTCAGTTTGAAATGAACAGAGACTAAAATTCATTAAGGTTCCTGTGCATGCTGAAGTCTTCAGGGAACAGGATCTACATAAACTGCTGTTACAGTGATTAGGAAAACAACAACAGCTAGAATAATCCCGCCCCAACTGCCCCCCCTAAAAACTGAAATAGGAGAATGCCAGGAGTGAAATGCTTTGGTGGAGGTATGCCCAGGTCCTAGCACTGGAATAAAAGCGGGTTTTAAAGGGCAAGTCTGAAATGTACTCGCTGAACATGACCTGCCTTGCTAAGCCTGGTTCTTGTCATGGCTATTATGCCCTCAATTTCATGAACACCATGTTCACTTGGAAAGAAAAAAAAAAAAAACTTGTTTTAGTAGTAATTGCACATCAATACGAGAGTCCTATTATTTCTATTAAGTTAATTAACCTATTTTTGAAAAGTATACAAAATAGGTCACTTAAGTGGGTGTGACCTTACCCAGTGAACTATGCTTTTAAACTGTCTCCAACTATTAAGATTTATAGATGCCTTTATCAACATCTTAGTTTGAAAAGACTGGCTGAGTGAAAGGCATGCAGCACCAGGCAAAAACAGCTTTGGTCCCTATCAATCAGCCTATTATAACTTAATGATATTTAGATGATGTGATTAGATTTTCAAATTGAATGCTGCTTAATCTAAATTCCAGAGTGCTTGTGTAATCGTGCCATATTTTTAAGGCTTGGGCAAACAGTCTGAAGGAGAGAACTTGTATCTGAGGTCTATAAAAAGTAATGTTCTTCCTAGGTTGCTGAGGAAGAAAACTGTTTTACCATAGTACACATATGTGGGGAAAAACTGCTTCTAAATTATCACTACCATCATCATCAAAAGCATAAAAGGCCTTTGCAGGACTGAGCACAGTACTAGGCAACAGATAAACATTTTGTCTCTCATTTTGCTCCTGATTAGATGGCATAAAAATCCTAGAAGTCCATTTCTATTATCTTTAATAAAATTGCATTTACAAAGTAATAATGTCCTTTCAAGCCTCTTCTCATCTGAGGGTCTCTGGTTCCATGACCATGTGGCCCAGCCCAAGGAGTGCTGGAACTGATAACATCTAGACAACAGGAGACGTTTGCAAGCTCTCACATCCTAACAAAACGGTTTCACTATCAGAACAGTGCAGATGACAAAAAAACATCAAGACTCCCACGCATGATCACTTTCTTAGGATCTGTGAGCTCCAACATTATGCATATGAAATGTTTCCCATGATGATACCTCAACTAAAAAATAGTGAATTGTGTAAAGTCACAGAGCAGCATCCCAAGTTAATTCATTTTTAAACCTCTGCTAGTAATCTACCAGGCCCTCAGAAGCTGTCTTAATAATTTAATGAACCAGTACACAGAAGCTGGCTCCTTGGCACCTCCAGAAGAATGTCCAAGCTTTTTAGTCTTGTCTTTGAAGCTTCAGTCTCTGTTCCCACCTTTATTTTGCTTCTAACACAGCTCTTCATGGATGCTTCACTCTAGGGAAGGTGACTTACTCGTTATTTCCCATTCACTCTGGTTTTTCTCCAACTTCATTGCTTTACTTGTATTATCCTTATGCGGTAAGGCTTCCTCACCCCCCTGTGTTCAAATCCTACCCACACTTTTAGTTTGGATGTGACATGCTACACATGTTGGAGAAATGGATCTGAAGGGATTCTGAACTCAAAGACAGAAAGTGGGGCTGGGGGAGTACTAAACAGAACTGAACTGAACTGGGAGGCTGATAAAAGTCTGTACAGGGACAGACAAGATCCCTACCTATAGCCTCTTTCTTTCCCTCAGCTCCCTAAACTCTGACAACCATCTGTTTCACCCTGGAAAAGAAAACTGGAAGTTTCCTCTCCACGCAAAGAGATGAGCTATAGAGAAAAGACATACAGTTGCAGGTATTTGGAGCTCCACCCAGAAAATACTGGGATCCATGCCCATAACCCTCAAATAAAGACACCAATCAACTTAACTGCCCATATACCTAGAATTACTAGTATATGCACATGTGTGTGTGTGTGTGTGTGTGTGTGTGTGTGTGTGTGTGTGTGTCTGCCTGCACATCCATGCACCTCTTGCTCTTCAATATGTATGGATTGCCAAGGATCAGCAGACTTTTAAAGAAAGCCTCCCACATGAAAGACAAAGAGCAAATCTTAATCCTACCAGTGCTGTGTCATAAAAATAGCTTGTGTTTCCCACAAAACAATTATATTTAAAGATTCGGGATATTAAGTATATGATTTTCAATATTCGGCATCTTGCACTTCAATACAATCTGGAGGATTATCAATATAATGATGATAGAAACTTTCTATGCATCTTTCATTAAGGTTAAGTTAAAATGTAGCTTTAGCAAAGAAGTGGTGAATGAAGAAATATAAATTTTATATATTTATATTAAGATAGTGTCCATCCTAAGGGCACCAGTCGATTAAGCATCCAACTCTTGGTTTCAGCTCAGGTGGTGATCTGGGGGTGGTAAGATCCAGACCCACACTGGGCTCAGCGCTCAGGGTGGAGTCTGCTTGAGACTCTTTTTCCCTCTGCTCCTCCCCCCTTCTCTCTCACTCTCTCTCTCAAATAAATAAATAAATCTTAAAAAAAAAAAAAATATAGTATCCGTCCTAGGTCCACTGTCACATCTAACCAAAGTCTAACTTCCCTGGGCTTGCCCCAGCCCCAAAAATGATCCTCCATCTTCTTTCTTTATACTATTTCTCTTTTTCAATATACAAATTACAACTCTCATTTCCTCAGAATTCTCCTCTTGGTGAGCTGGCATGAAGAAAGTGATCTGTTTGACTAATACATACACCAAGGTATTTAACTCTTAATACATTTGTGTCTCCTTCTAAGGTAAAGGCCTAAAGAAAAGAGGATGCAGGAATCAGTGAATCTAGGTTCAAGCCTTAGCTCTACCATGTCAATGGAATGACCTTAGCTCAGTGAATTGCTTCGAAGTTATATTTCTTTATCTCTAAAACATATGTGATATAAATCTCTCTCATAAGGTTATTTTCAAAATTAAATAAGATAATGTTTATGGAAGGACTTTGTAACTACATAGTTCTAAGAGGGCAAGGCGTGCAAGTGGAACTTCAGAACCTTAACAAATGAGCTTCATGGTGAAATTTCAGCCTATCTATGAAAACGTTGGGCAGGTGGAAGGGCTAAAGGAACATTCTTATTTGACCCGTCAATCATACCAATAGTAGGCAGAAACCTAGTACATCTATCAAATCTTAATCTGGGTACTTTTTAAGGCCATTTCCATTCAATACTGAAAAGGGAGTGGAGTTTGAGCAGGTAGATATGGTCATAGGAATTTACTTCACCCATCCATCCAATCTATCAATCAAGTCCTACCTCTGTGCCAACCACTGAGTCGGACATGGAAGTACAAAGATGAAAAAGATACAATCCCTCAAGTAATCAACTAGGAAGAGAAGGACAAAATAAGTGCCATAGGTTCCATAGGCACTATGTAAGAAGTATGTACCGGGTATGATGGGACACCAGGAGGGAATAATCAATTCCATTTGAATCACAAGTGACATCATGCTTGAATTAGGATTTAAAAATAAATAGGTGTTTTCCAGTAAAAGAAGTGGATGGACAGAATGTAGAGTGTTCAACAACATGGATATCTAGGAATCCATAAACTCTCAGTGTGGCTGGAGCATAGGTCACAGGAGGATCCAAAGCCAGAAATAAGGTAAAGATCACTAAAATCTCAATAATCAATATAAGGAGGTTAAATCTTGTCCTGTAGGACACAAGAGGCCATTAACCATTTTTTCCGGTGAGAAAGTAACACTTTATGATATGCATCCGAGTAAGGTTAATCTGGAAATGGTACTGAGAATAGACCACAATTGGGTAAGTCCGGTTGCAGGAAGGTAACTGCAGCCACCCAGTGACAGAGAGCAAGAATTCAATTAAGGTGGTAACAGGGGGAGGCAGAGAAGGGGCATAAAATCCTGATAGTCAAATCCATAGACTTTGAGGGGAACGGGTGAGACTTTTCTGACTTGAGAGATGGGTGTTTCCATTCACAGAAAGAGGGAATTCAGGAATATTATATTAACTTAAGTTTTGTACATATTGAGCTAGAAATTATCAGAGGCGATCCAGGTAGAGAGGTTGTCTACTTACTTGAAATTTATGGGTCTGGATCTTTTTCTTATTCAGGAAAAAGATCTAAGGTAGAAATATAGACTTGCGAATCATTAATTGATTGGGGCAAACTGGAATTATGAATTCAGCAACACTTTCCAAAACACTTTCTTTGCTGCTACTTTACTTAGCCTATGTCACCAGATAAGTAGTCTCAGATCATTTAAAATCAAGGACACTTTGAAGATGTGACGTGGTTTATAGCTAAAAAACAGTATTTAATTGAAGTGTTGGTAGAGATAACAAAATAACTCCTTCTGAAAGTCATGCCATGAATTTTACTTACTCTGGGTCCAATTAAAAAAGCAAAAAACATTAAATACGGCAAATGATTCTTACATGCAAGACTAGTAAATATAACAGGGAAAAGGTTTACTCCAAAGGCTTACTCTTCTGAACCACATGAATATTTTCTACCCATTGGTTATAGCACCTTTTTATCCTCTTAGACTATAAGAACTTTATACTTTCTCTTCTTAGTTTTAACAACATGCCTGCCAGGTAGGCAAATGGACTAAGACTTGTATCTTCATGGCACAGCTAGAGAAACTAAAACATAAGCAGTAGAAATAATGTGCCTCTGGTTTCCCAGCAGGTCATTAAAGTGAAGCTGGAAACTGAATACAGATTTCCAAACTCCTGGTTTTCACTCTACACTGTCACTATCATCAGTCACTTTTAGGATGGTACTGCTAGGTACCTGGTATTATATTCATGGTCCCGTATCAGGCCATCCTCTTATATAGAATAAGATACTAATGCAGAGATCATTGGAGGAGTCAGGGTAGAAGTGTGAGTAGGGAATTTTTTCAAAGGTCTTTTAGCTATTTTTTTATGTACCATGTTCACCAAATTAAGTGTATTATTACAGAGTATGCAAAACTAAAAAGAATTTTATAAAGTACTTACAACCTCAAGTATAAAACCAATGCAAAAGATAATCTACCCTGGTAAAGACAGTTGTTTTAATCATTACTAAAAAAGAAAGTTTAATGAGGTAGACAAGATGATACAGAGAGGTGGCATGAGACTTGGAAACCTATACCATCAGATCACCAGTTCAAATCTAGTGGAGGCTTGCTGTAAATGAAAGTTACTTTGATATAAAAGTGTTTTATTGGCTAGTGTGAAATAACTGATCAGTTTCATGCCACTTGTCACAAGTCAATAATCTACATCACAAAATAAATAGTACTTCTGACCCTAATAGGACTCTTTGCCCAAGAGAAAAAATCTGTATGAATAAAGTCTGAATTTCCACCTACCTACTCCTCTCTCTACCATAAAAGCTGACCACTTTCTCACTGCTCCATCCAAAGCAATAACCTCGAGATGGCTGTTATCTCTGTCTGGCAAAGCTTGCATGCCACTGTGCAATCTTACTTTCCTCCTGAGATGAACCACAGAAGTTTCCAGGTTTATATGCAATGTTAACTGGTGCAAAGTTCCCGATGTGTTATTAATGGGACAAAAGAAATTTCATTTTAGAGCAATTTTCAAATCTCCCTACAGAAGGACATCTGAAAGTACTTAAGAAACACACTGTATTTCTAGTGGTTGAAGGGGGGGGGGGAACCTCTGTCTTGCTTCATAAAGGTTATTGAAAATACCATGCAATTAATGCTATTTATATGGCGTTGAGCTAAACTCGAAAGGTAACACTTAACCACTCTGTTTACCAAGTTAATCTACCAGATTTGTTTACTTTGTCTGATTTACGAAGACAAATACGTTGAGTGTCTGAAATGTTTTATCTGGCCCTGGGAAAGGAAAACTAAAGGAGTGTTGTGCTTTTATTAATAGATAAGTGCAAACAGGCCCTATCCTATCAAATGAACAGCTAGGACCTTTGGCCACTGTTTACTGAAAATAAAATTAGCCTTGGCTGGCAGGTACTTATCAGATCTGAGAATAATTAACTACTCACATCTGGTACATGTTACTGAAAATGCTAGTGGGAGCCATTAACTTTGGTAAGGGTTATTTTTCCTGAACAGCTAACATCCCCCTAACATTCCATTGGAATGTACTCTTTCTTTCCAAACACACTCATGGCAGCACCAAAAGCAGTTCCACAAGCTGTTTCCCCACTTCAACCCAACAGAAAAACAGTTCTAGAAATAAAATTAAAAAAAAAAAATTACTGAGACATGGTTGGTTCCCAGCACACTCCCCAATGCTCCCCAAAGGGATCACCTGCCCCAGCAAGCACTAGAAGCTTTGCAAACAAACAAGGGTCATTTTAAGTTAATCAATAATAACATTTTGCACTTTAAGTTTATTTGGTTTTTTTCCTCAAAGAACTTCAAGGAACATCACCAACACAGAATAAATGAGTGCAGTTTTCACAATTCAAAAGGAGAGCCTAGGAACCAACATCCATTACCAGTCAGTTGAGAAGTAGTAATCAAATTCAGGTACATTGTGCCTAGTTCATTTCTTTTCTATCCTCACAATTTCTTTACTAGGTGAAGTTTTCATGATTTTATTAAAGGATAGGAAATGCTCCAAGACATTTGTATAAATAAGCAATGCAAAATAAATCATTTTATATTTATGTCAAGGGAGCAAGAGACAGGAAACTCAAGGGCTCTGCAATTAGCTTGCTGTGAAATTCTAAACAGGTCAAATGACTTGTTTAGTCAAGTGACTTCTCATCTCTCTGCTCTATAAAACTGGGAATACCAACTTACATAACAAAGCTGTGGAGAGGAGTAAACTTCCGATAGCACCAGGAAAATGCTCATAAACAGAAAGATAAGAAATTCTAAATCTCCAAGAACATTTCTTCTCAAGGAAAATAGTAGTCCTATATGATAATAAATTATAACATTTTATCCAGCACCATTTATCAAGACAAATTACAGACAAATATTATCGCCTATTGTAATGTGACAAAAGAATTTGCATTTTAGTGATTAAGATCTCAGGTGGTTTGAAGATCAGAAGCTGCCTTATTTCCAAGGAAACTGCAAATTGTATTCTATTAACAATGAACAGGTACAATGTACCTGTATACATATACCTTACTAAAACATGCTTGGTGGGTAGACATCAGACACCTTAGTAGATGAGGTCATGAACTAAGAAACAGAGAAGTCTCAGGATATGGAGCCAGTAAATAAAGTTTGGGAAACAGAAGGAAGTAGGAGTTCTAAGTGAGAAAAAGAGATAATACAGGGGAGGGAAGAGAGGCCCCAAGAGAGGGAAGACACAGAAGAAGAAATAGAAACACAGAAGAAATAGAAAAACCAATGAGTATTTCCTGGATTAGGCAGTATGGTCAGATGAAGGAGTGAAGCCAAGCCAGCAGGGATGAGCTGGAGGAATCTCAAGTGATCAAGAGAGAGGTGAGGAGGGTTTTCCATGTGCGATATCAAAGCAAATATGAATTATCTGGTTGAAATCAGAGAAAATGTTGATCTCGGTTGGGTCTAATGAGGTTGAAAAGAACCAGAGAGAGGAATGGTTTCCTTGTATGTAGTCATGAGGCATCTGGAACATAATACTGAAGATTTATTTGTACAAAATTAGAAAATGCTATGCCCCAAATCTTCCAACTCCAATAATAAATTTGATTTGCTGGATTATGAAAGATTTCTACATGAATGTGATCTGTAGTATCCCCCTAATCATTTGATTATTCTACTGGAACACTACTTGCAGTTAACTATAGAAACAGCTTTCCTAGGATGATTCAGATTCGCATAATTAGAACTCACCTGCAGTCTCAAGGAAGTGGACAGTTCAATCTATTTTAATGTCATTAAATAAGAAAGTTGATTTCTCTGAAGTGTCAAACCCCAAAAGTAGCAGCTATAACACATTCAATGCACTCTTCTGCCTCCATTATTCTTTTACATAGCACTTGATCATAGAAAGAAATTAAATCTCTTATTAAATCTCTTATTTAATCATTAAATCTCTTATTATCATCAGAATTTTAAAAAATGCTTTGGCTGAGAGTTTTAAAAATATTTCCCCGGTATAGTATCTTCTATTTGAAATGTTTAAAAGGCTTCCAAGATAAACTTATATATTTGTTTTAAAAGCATTCAGTATTTGATTTAAAATATCCCTAGATCTACATTTTGAGGAAAATTTATATGGCTTTGGAATGAAAAAATTACACCTGGGAAGTTAGCTAAAGCCTGCATAAAATAATTGTTTTAAAGGAACATATGTACTATTTCAATTTACCCATTAAATTCAGAGAATGCAGTATTTTAAAATTGGTGGCTATGACAATAAAAGTTTCCCTTAATTGAGAAGTTACTTAATTGTAACTAGATATTTGAATTATTTCAGTCTTGCTCTTTATTACATCTTCCTTTCAAAATTTATGTTAATAGTAATAGCCTGGAAATGGGTATCTCAACTTCAGCTCTGTTGACATTTTGGGCTGGGTAACTCTAGCTGTCCTGTTAACTGCAGGATGGTCTCCCCTCACAGTACCCCTCCAACAACCCTGCACTGTTCTGACAACCAAAAATGTCTCCAGACTTGGTCAAATTTCCTCCAGAGGCAAAATCACCCCATTGGAAAAGTACTACAGAGAAATGGCAACCATCACAGTTTCATGGAGAAACTTGAGGAAAAGAAGCGTGGTATTCCAGGGAGACAACAAGGTGTAGAAAAAAGAGGATAGAAATTAGAGTTAGGCAGATCTGGGTCAAAATTCAGACTTAATCACTCATTAGCTGTATAGCCTTACAGAAATTAAGTTAACTAAGCTTCGACTTTCTCATTAATGAAATGAGAATGACATCCCAATAGACATTTGTCTTTGCCATTCAGCATCCCTTCTGGGGAGGAAGCAGTTAAGAAGGCCCCCTTCCTTTAAGCGGAAGGGCTTTCCCACACTAAGTCTAGCCACTGCTATGAGACTGAGCACTGAACCACACTTAGCCAATGAAATAACTATATCCCCCAGGCCTTAATTAATGGTGCAGGGATGGGCATGTGACCCATGCTGGGCAGATTATAACCAATTCTGAGGCCTTCCCTGGAGCAATCAGGAAAAATTTATTACCTTTCTGAAGTTACTAAGCTAGTAGGGTATAAGCCTGAGGCTTCTATGTGGGAAAAGCCAACTGCAGGAAAAAGACTCAAAAGATGTAGAGACCAAGCCCTAATTAAATGCGTTAATATGTGAAGTCAGATCTACCTATTAGATTTTCAGTTGTTGGCTAAAGTATTTCCTTTTATTTTAACTTAAGTCAATGTGTGTTCTCTTTTATCATCTGGAACCAAAAGAGTCCTATCTAATAAGTGACCTATCTTAAACAGTTGTTGACAGGACCAAGTAAAATAATAAACACAACAGGCCTATAAAGAGCTTCCTTCCTTGATTCCTAATTTATAGAAACAAACACAATTACATAAAAGCTCAAAACACAATACAGTGAAGAATCAGAAAATAGAACCTATGACTTAGCTTTGAGCTTTTTTCGATAAACTGGTAGACATTCTAAGTGTGCTTAAATTCACGGAGCCAAAAATTACTATGCTTTGAGTTACCTACAAGCAAGTCAATGAATAGGACATGCAAATTCTGTTTTTTCTTTGTTACCATCATTTTTAGGTGGCTAACAGAAAGGGCTTGCTTTGAGTATAAAGTGTCCATGGCTTGATTTTTTTTAATTTTATGTATTTATTTTTTTACTGCCAGAAGGCTGAAAGAAGAGATTTATAGAGTTAGGGGTTACATAAAAATAGCAGGGCCAGGGCTAGGGTGAAGCAAGGGAGGCACCAACCTCAGATGCAAAATCTTAGAGGCTTACAAAAACCCAGTAATCAAGATAAAATAGTATTTTAATGCAATTTTTTAGAAATCAAAATTAACCTAAAAAATCCATAATGAAGAAAATACTTGTCTTTAAACAAAGATAAGATCGTATCACTGAATTTTCATTTTGCCTCAGGCTTCAATAGGGCTCAGCATGGCATTGCAAAATAGAGTAAACTTTCTAAGCTCTAAGAAGCAGAGACATTCCTAGTGTTCACAAATAACATCAGGGACCTAAATCATATGAGCGGCAACCTAACTAAGAACTCTGAATTGAAAGCTAAGGGACTCAAGTTCAAGTTCCAGTTCTGCCAATACTAAGGTATGTAACTGTGCAAATTATTTGACCTTTTCTAATCTTTAGTTCTATCAAACATGAACTGAAAGGACTATACCAGGTGATTATTAAGATCTTTCTTAACTCTAAAGTTCTCTGATTACATTCTAAATTTGATTTCCTTTGATGCCTAAAAACAAATGATACAGAATATGTTGTACTTCCAATTCAGTATTTGTGTTATCTTGGAGCTTATGGAATGACAAGGTTTAACCGCTGAAGTCTTACTTGTGGAAGTAACCCAGGTGGAGGGTGATTTTGTTTGTGTGTTCAATATCAGTGCTTTCACATGTTTCAAACGTTATTAGATTATAAGATCCTACAATGGGGAGGTCAGCAGCTTTCTGTCATGAGTATAGGGTAGCATGGTTGATCAAGGTCTCTAGAAGCTGAAATAATTCACAGGCCACCCACTGACAAGCCCATTGAAGCATAAAGTAATTGAGTTATTAAGTGACTGCTCATAATTCCCAACAATTTCCAGAAATAGGAAAGTGAACATCTAAAATCAATGATGACAAAAAGAAGGTGACAAGTGTCTAGAACAGGCATAAGAAAAAAAAAGAATCTCTTAACTCTTTTAAAATAGCATATTAAGGGGCGCCTGGGTGGCTCAGCCATTAAGGGTCTGCCTTTGGCTCAGGGCGTGGGCCTGGTGTTATGGGATCGAGCCCCGCATCAGGCTCCTCTGCTGGGAGCCTGCTTCTTCCTCTCCCACTCCCCCTGCTTGTGTTCCCTCTCTCGCTGGCCGTCTCTCTCTCTGTCAAATAAATAAATAAAATCTTAAAAAAAAAATAAAACTCAAATAAAAATTTAAAAAATTTTTAAAATAGCATATTAAATTAAAAGTTCTAAAAGCAGCAAGTGGTTTAGAAAGCACTGGAAATAGAATATAAAAGTTGAATATGAAAAACTAAAACGTCTCTGCTCATAGGTTCATGCATATAAGATTTTTTCAAATTTTTTGCTGAACCGTAAGAAATAAAGTATTCTCTATACCTGAGAGATAAAGGACTCAACAGCTTTTTAAAGGCCTTCATAAATAAAAACAGGTGCTATTATTTTTTAACTTTTTATTATGTAAAATTTCCAACATACACAAGGTGTACAGGATAATATAATGATCCCCCATGTACTCGTTAACTGCTTCAATAATTATCAACTCATGGCCAATCTTACTGCATCTATATTCCAACAAATTTCCCCCAATTCTCATAAAGAGCTTTTCACTTTAAGCCCAAAAATAAACAAATCTTTTGGGGCTTCAATTTCCTTGTTTGTGAAACACAGGCAACTATAACTAACCTCCTCACTTACGAATAAAATTATGAAAAATAGGCAAACCTTTCAAGCCTCTTCTAACACTGTGGTATTTGAACATAAGAAACAACAGGATAGCAAATGGAATCAACTTGTTTAAAAAAGTCTTCCTTTTAAGCAATTCAAAGTGCTTTGAAGAATTTATCTTTCATTCTCCCAGCACCTCTATGTGGCGAATGGAAGTATTATTATTCACGTTTAGCAGATACAAAAATTAAAGAAAAAGGAAATGATTCAAGCCAGATTCAAATGAAAAATCAATAGTAGGTGCAAAAATAAGTCCACATTTTGTGATTCCCTGTGTTCTGTCATCACAATATGCCACTTCTATGAACATATGTGGGTGTAAATGGTTATTTTCCGTAAATAAAATGGACTTATTCTCTATTAAGGAGTTTGTGCTTTTAAAAGAGCAGTGCTATATAATATGTAGGCCTTCAAGTATATGGACTGACTTTAAATCTCACCTTGTAGATTCACACAAGAGCACAATCTTAATTTAGTTGGGTCAGCCTACCTAAAAGAAGACAGTAGGAAGTAAAGGAAGGAAATTAAACACACCTGTGG
The DNA here is from genome assembly GCF_017311325.1 of Ursus maritimus. NCBI lineage: Eukaryota > Metazoa > Chordata > Mammalia > Carnivora > Ursidae > Ursus > Ursus maritimus. Next base: position 31,189,714 of record NW_024425008.1, read on the forward strand.
TTCACTGGAATTGAACAATTATAGCTTGCCATTTCATAGGTTTGAAATTTAAACTATTTACTTGGCAGATGCAAAAATTACTCCAGTATTACACTGGAGAATTACACCATTTGGGCCCAGTCCATAGTGCCACAGGCATGGATGATGCAATTTCTAACTCAGTTGCAGAATATTTTTATAGCACTTACCAAGTCATTATAACTTCATATATTTAAGACACTTTCCTTCCGATTCATACAATGGTTTCTGTTCATTGCATTTAGTCAAGGCAAGCTGGGATGGTGTGGGGGAAGGAAAAAAAAAAGGCCATGGAAAAAGTGTGGTGAGAACAGTCTGCATGAACGAGGCTTCCCTAAATGTTGCCTATTATTCATTTCATAGGATACATCAGGGCAAAGGCTCTTTCTCTTCCTATGTCTCAAAAATAGTAAGGTATGACCTGAGCAATGTCTTCTAGAACCATTAGAGCAGAGATGACAACTACCTAAACATTCAAATGAATAGCTTAAAAGCTTACATAAGGGGATTCTTCTCCAATTACTTTATCCAATTTTGAAAATAATATTAGAGGCCATGACCTATCTAACACCTGGCTCCCTAAGGCTTTTTGACAAGCCAAATAGAAATCAACAACCAGCTAACAGGTTTAATTTATATTTTTAAACATAATAGTTTGTTATTCCTAGTATTATTGTTCATATTCAGGATGTAGAGCTCATGTGGATTGTTGCTTCTAAAATAAGGCAGAAAACAGAATTAGGATACAGGAGAAAGGATGGTGAACTGGCAGTTATGCAACCTAGGTTCTCTTCTTTTATCTGCACTAACTGGCTCTATGGGCAAGGCTGATAGGCTTCAGGACAGCACTTTTCTCAACCGCCACATGAAATACATGGTCCAAAGTGGTTTCTAAAATTATTTTTAGTTCTAAAATTCTTAGACTACTTAATTCCTTACCTTTTATTCTATTACTCTATTTAGTGTCCCCATTTTCATAATGCCACCCCTTTCATATAATGTGCTTAAAAATGTTAATCATCTATTGATTAGCTTATAGAAAACGTTTAAAGTGGAGAAAGAAAAAGAAGCACTCAAATGAGCTTTTAATCACACTCTTTTATAGGTATAGGTTAAAAAAATAATATTTTCTAGTTCTTCTCTAAATCCCATCTAATCATAATCATTTTCTGAGATTCAGAAATGGCAATTTATAAAAGGATAAATATAGATGTTTGTCTGAGCACCTGGCACATAATAGAAGCTAGATAAATATTTGGGTACCTCAATTTCTCCCCCAGTTCCCACCTTCCCAACACCATGACCTCCACCTACCACAAGTCCTTTATAAACTGCAATATCATCTTTCATTTTCCCTAAAGACTTTATTATTTATTTATTTATTTATTTATTTATTTATTTATGACAGAGAGAGAGAGAGAGAGAGAATATGAGTTGTGGGGAGAGTCAGAGGGAGAGGGAGGTGCAAACTCCCTGCTGAGCAAAGAACCCACTGTGGGCCTCAATCCCAGGACCCTGAGATCATGACCTAAGCCAAAGGCAGCCCCCTGCAATACTCTTCTTTCAATCAGAGATGCATGCAGCCAGGTTGAGGACTCAATTATGAACAAGAGTTTATACTTTATGTAAAAAAGTTCAAAATCTCACCAGAAAAAAAAAAAAGTATCAAAGTTTCTGTTTTCAAACTGTCAAAAACAGTCTTGGGTGAATTACTAATAAAAGGAAATTTGTTAATAAATGTAAATCATCAAAATTCATTACAGCTCAAATATATTTTATATTTTCCCAAATACTTCCTGAATAAATGTCACTTGGTATGCAATGACCTTATTATAGTGAAATTAAATATGAATAAACATAGAACATATAATTATAATAATAATAATAATAATAATAATAATAAAAATACCTAAGCCTTCTGAGTATATTGCATGTACAACTTACCAAACTAAGACCTAAGCAGAGCAAGACATGCTGTTCCAAGTTTCAAAAATGCCAAGAGAAATCATTTTTCTGAAGTGCTTTCTTGACTCGAAAGAGGGATCCACCTAAAAGCTGATAATTAGATAAAGGGGAGACCAGTCTTCCCCCACAAAAGGGCATAAAAAAAAACCAAAACAAAACTAAGAATAGCAATGTAATCGAAAAATATTCTGGAATTTTAAAACTTGAAATACAAAAGGCTTTCTCTGTGGAGATGAACTCCCTCCATTCTCCAAGGGCTCTGTCAACATCACCAACCTCAAACACTTGGCTCACAAAAAAATGTGATGACGCGGGAAATCGTCGGAAACAAACAAATAAACAAAAAAGCATTCTCTCTCCCTGGAACCAGAGCTACCCCTACAGAGCAGGCAAGCAGCCAGCATGTCAGAGCTTCATTTTAAAGTCTGTTTTAATTGTTCCATTCCAATTCAATAGTCCAAGCCCCTCTTCCAAGAAGTACAAGAGAAGGGGGGAAAAAAGATCTTACAAGATATTATCTAGGTCTTACTTCACTAGCCCCAACTGAAGAAACTCTAAGTGTTAATTAGCCACATATACTGGGCAGATGAACTCCAGGTCTTTAGGTCTTTCTAGTCAACTTTAGAAGGGTCTCTATCTGCTCTGAAGACCTAGTCAAACTGAAACTCACCCTAGATTCACAGTTGCATTCTAATCACTGCTGTTTATCCATGAACTTTTCTACTTTTCAAACTAACTATAAAAGGAGAAAGCAGTTGCAGCAACTACCTTATCACATTCCGGTTGGATTTTTGCAAACATTTATTGACTTGGCTGACATTACAAGGGTTGTAAGAACTGAAAGGAGATAATCTACATTTCTTTAGCTTTTTGATATTTTTTCCTGCCACTTTTCTTGCCAAAGATCACTGTGGCTTCCCAGTAAAGGAAAGAAAGAAAGAAAGAAAGAAAGAAAGAAAGAAAGAAAGAAAGAGAAAGGAAAGGAAAGAAGGAAGGAAGGAAGGAAGGAAGGAAGGAAGGAAGGAAGGAAGGAAAGAAAGAAAGAAAGAAAGAAAGAAAGAAAGAAAGAAAGAAAGAAAGAAAGAAAGAGAAATCAAGGAAGGAAGGAAAAGAAAGAAAGAGAAAGACAGAAAGGAAGGAAGGAAGAAAAGAGGGAAGGAAGGAAGGAAGGAAGGAAGGAAGGAAGGAAGGAAGGAAGGAAGGAAAAGAACAAGCAAAAACACAAATCTCACAGCTATTTGCTGATACAAAGAAATTAAAATAATACCGTACTGTGATACCAACTTGGTTCCCATTGCATCATTTCCTTTTTACAGAATGGATTCTATGAAACTTATAATTCTAGTGACTTCTGTATGTCTTTTCCCCTAAAATTCAATAACCTACCCATTGATATGGTGGACAGTGTATACAAGGAATTTCATTAGGCAGATATTTGTCAAGTATTTGAGTAGAAGGAAAAATAGATAATAGTAATTCTGAGATGAATTCTCCTTCCAAACTCTTGATCATCATGGATATTTCACTTAGAGACTCCCTGTTTTGCTACTGGTCATTTCTAAAGCCACCTCTGAAAACTTAAAAGAAGCTCTTTTGTTTCTGACCAAGATAGAGTAAGAGGGACCAGATTTACCCTATGACCTAAAACAATCAAAAGGTTTTTTAAAAGACAAAACATATGGAGGCACCTGGGTGGCACAGCGGTTAAGCGTCTGCCTTCGGCTCAGGGCGTGATCCCAGCGTTATGGGATCGAGCCCCACGTCAGGCTCCTCCGCTGTGAGCCTGCTTCTTCCTCTCCCACTCCCCCTGCTGTGTTCCCTCTCTCACTGGCTGTCTCTATCTCTGTTAAATAAATAAATAAAATCTTTAAAAAAAAGAAATTAAAAAAAAAAGAATGATCACAACATACTGATGGCAAAAAATGGCTTCGTAATTGACAAAAGCTGATAATTTCAGGTGAACAAATTACAATGACTTTAAAAAAAAAAAAAGACAAAACATATGAAACAAACTTTTTTCAAGACACTTAAACACCAAGCACTGAAGGACGGTGATCCCTTAGAAATGGAAAACAAACAAGGAGAGCTTTATGACTGCCCCAACCTACTGCCTTGAAAGAATTTCCAGACCGTGGTGCAGGGAGAGAGAACCCAGGTAGAGTCCAGACTCCTTGAATTGAGGAGATGGAGCTGACGATCTGGAAAGAACAAGGTACTAGAGTTCACAAGAGAGATCTGTGGAGAATCCCCTCAAATCTTCAGCAGCGTGCTGATTAATGCAGACATGTGAGGAAACTACTTGAGGCTAGAGAGAGAATGATCTGAAAGAAGTACAGAAAAGAGTACATTGCACTCAGACAGGGATATTCCCATGAACCAGATTAGAAACTTTATAATTCATGAGGCACTGGGAAGAGTACTCAGAAGGGTCTTGCCTTAATAGTGGAGAATAGTTAGCTTTCAATTAAACGATTCTGGTCTTGCCAAAACAAATCTTAAAAGCAAGATCCAAAAGGATCAAACTGTTTCCAAATGATTTAACTGCATCTCAAAACAAAGCTCAAGATTTGTAGGAAGACAAAAATATACAGTACCCAAGAAGGTAAAATTCACAATGTCTGGCATCCAATCAAAGATAACCAGACATGCAAAAAAGCAGAAAGTAACACCCATTAATGAGGAGAAAAGTCCATAGAAACAGACTCAGAACTGACATAGATGCTAGAATGAGCAGACAAGGACATTAAAATAATTATTGTAACTATATTCCATTTGTTTTAAATGTTAAGTAGAGATACTAAAACAAACAAACAAACAAAAAAACACCCAAAATCAAATTTCTAGAGACAAAAAATACAATGTACAAAATAACAAATCCACTGGATGGGACTAATGGTAGACTATACATTGAAGAACTAGAAGACATAAAAATAGAAACGAGTAACAATAGAAGTAGACAATAACAATTAGTGAATTTGAAGGAATAATGATAGAAACTATCCAAAATGAAAGACAGAGAGAAAAAAAATTTAACAAAAATGAAAAGAGAATCAGTGAGCTGCTGGACAACTTCAAGTGGCTTAGTATATGTGTAACAGAAGTCCCCAAGGAAGAAGAGGTGAAGAGAGAAGAAAAAAATATTTGAAAAAATAATGGCCAGAATTTTTCCAAATTTGATGAAAACTATAAATCCACATATCAAAAAACATCAACAAACCCCAAGCATAAAAAACATGAAAAAAATTACATGGAGGTACATGACAATTAAACTGCTCAAAACCAATGAAAAGAGAAAAACTTAAAAGGAACATGAGAAAAAAGACATGTTATGTACAGAGAAACAAAGATAAAGATGAGTGCAGTTTCTAGTTGGAAACAATAAGAGTGAAATTTAGTGGAACAACTTTAAAAAACTAAAAGAAAAAAACTGCCAACCTAGAATTCCATTCCCAGCAAAACTATCTTTCAAAAAACAAAGATAAAATAAAGACCTCTTCAGACATGCAAAAGCTAAAATAATTCATCACCAGCTGATGTAAACCACAATAAATGATAAAATAAGAACTTCAGGTGAAAGGAAAATAACACCAGGTGGAAACTGGGATCTACCCAATGGAATAAAGAACAATGGAAATGATAGTTACTGGTAAATATGTAAGACATTTTTATTATTTAAATATATTTTAAAGATAATTGCTTAAACAAAACTGTATTGTGGGATTTATAACTTATGTGTAACTTATATGTAAGTAAAATGTGTGACAACACTGCAAGGCCACTATAAGTTTCTTACACTATCTGTAAAGTGGCATAATATCACAAAGGTAGACTGTAGTAAGATGTATACTATAAATCCTAAAGAAACCACAACAATAACTAAACAAAGAGTTATAGCTACTGAGGCAATAAAGAAGGTAAAATGAAATTGTAAAAAAAATAGTTAATCCAAAAGAAGACAGGATACAAGGTTAATGTACAAACGTCAATTGTTTTCTTACATAACAGCAATGAACAATTGGAATTTGAAATTTGAAACACAACATTTTACACTAGCATTTAAAAGAGAGAGAGAGAAACACTTAGGTAATAAACTTAACAAAGTATGTACAAGATCTATATGAGGAAACTATAAAACTCTGATGAAAAAAATCAAAAGAGATCTCAATAAGTGGGAGAAATATTCCATGTTCACAGATACGAAGACTCACTGTTGTCAAGATGTTGGTTCTTGGTTGGTTCTTCACAACTCAATCTATAGATCCAATGCAATCCTAATCAAAATCCCAACAAGTTACTTTATGAATATGGACAAACTAATTCTAAAGTTTATAGCAAAAGGCAAAAGACCCATAATAGCCAACACAACATGGAATATGAAAAACAAAGTTGGAGGACTGAAACTATTGGACTTCAAAACAGTATAAAACCACAGTAATTTGAGAGTGTGGTATTAGTGACAGAATAGATAACTTGATCAACAGAAAAGAATAGAGAGCCCAGAAACAGACTCACATAAATATAGTTAACTGAATTTTGACAAAGGAGCAAAGCAATTCCATGTAGAATAGTCTTTTCAAGAAGTGATGCTGGAACAACTAGACATTCACATGAAAAAAAAAATGGATCTAGACACTGACTTTACACCCTTCACAATATTAACTCAAGGTGAATGATAGAACTAAATATAAAATACAAAACTGGGGGGGGGGGTCTGTTAAGCGGCTGCCTTCAGCACAGGTCATGATCTCGAGGTCCTGGGATCTGGCCCCACGTCAGGCTCCTTGCTCAGTGAGGAGCTTGCTTCTCCCTCTCCCTCTGCTCCTTCCCCCTCCTGTGCACTTTCTCTCTGTCTCTCTCAAATAAAGAAATACAATCGTAAACACACACACACACACACACACACACAACTAGGGGCACCTGGGTGGCTCAGTCAGTTAAGCGGCCAACTCTTGATTTCGGCTCAGGTCATGATCTCAGAGTCCTGGGATTGAGACCCACATTGGGCTCTGTGCTCAGCAGGGAGTCTGCTTGAGAATTCTCTCTCTCCCTCTCCTTCTGCCCTTACCCTGCTCATGCTTTCTCTCATTCTCTCTCTCTCTCAAATAAATAAATAAATCCTTAAATCACATACACACACACACACACGCACACATAAAACTATAAAACTATATAAAAGAATATAATATAGGAGAAGGTCTAAATGACTTTGGGCCTGGCAATGAGTTTTTGATTTAACACCAAAAGCACTATCCATGAAAGAAAATATTGTTAACTGGAACTTCATTAAAGTTGAAAACCTCTGCTCTGCAAGAGACACTTATTAAAAGAATGAAAAGACACTCCACAGACTGAGAGAGAATATTTGCAAAACACGTATTTGATAAGGAACGTGTATCCAAAATAATCAAGGGACCCTTAAACTCAACAATTAGAAAACAAACAATCTGATTTAAAAATAGGTGAACAATCTGAAGAGACACCTCACCAAAGCAGATACACAGAGGACAAATAAATACATGAAAAGATTTATAACCTCACGTCATTAGGGAATTGCAAATTAAAACAATGATATACCACTATACACCTACAGCTGAAATTCAAAACACTTGAAATCATCAAATACTGGTGAAGCAACAACACTAGTTCATTGCTGGTGGGAATGCAAAATGGTACAGTCACTTTGGAAGACATTTGGCAGTTCCTTACAAAGCTAAACATACGTTATCCTATGTTCTAGTCATTCTACTCCCAGGTATTTACTCACAAGAAAAGAAAGCATACCTATATTCAACAACTTAGAGCCAAATGTTCATAGTGGCTTTATTTGTCATAGCCATAAACGGGAAAGAACCCAAAATGTCTATCAATATGTGAACAGATAATCAAATTGTGGTATATGAATACAATGGAATACTATTTAACAATAAAAGGAATGAAGTATTGGTACATGTAACACCATGGATGAATCTCAAAATAATTAAACTGAGTGAAAAAGCCAGAACAAAAGAGTTTATACCGTATGATTTCATTTATATAAGACTCTAGAAAATGCAAACAAATCTTTAGTGACAAAACAGTTTGCATGAGGAGGTTAAGATGGAGAGGGATGGAGAGATGGATTAACAGCCATGTGGAAACTTTTGGGAATGATGGATATGTTCATTATCTTGATTATGGTGATGATTTCCTTGGTGTACACATACGTTAAAACTTATCAAATTGTGCTAAAGATGTGCTGTTTATTGGACATCAATTATGACTCACTAAAGCTGTTAAATTTTTTTAAAGCTCCCAATTTTGGTCTCATGTTTCACTCTTTAGTCACAGTTCCTTCCTACTGGATTCTAAGTCTCTCTCCACAATACTAAGTTGTTTAAAATATAAAGAACTGGGGTGCCTGGGTGGCTCACATAAAGGCATTAAGCATCTGCCTTTGGCTCAGGTCATGATCCCAGGGTCCTGGGTTTGAGACCCATATCAGGCTCCCTGCTCCACGGGAAGCCTGCTTCTCCCTCTCCCACTCCCCCTGCTTATGTTCGCTCTCTCGCTGTGTCTCTCTCTGCCGAATAAATAAAATCTTAAAACATATATATAGAGAGAACTACTTCTTCATTCCCATTAAACAGAAAATATTTAATAAAAACTTAATGTATGTAAGTCAGTAGACTGAGCACTTGAAAGGGATACAATTGGATAATATCAGGATAGATGTCAGAATACAAGGAATAAATACTACTGAGGATGATAAAGTGTAGTGGCAGGTGTAGTTTACTTCACTAGAGTATAAAAAAGCTCAGAAAATGATTAAACAGGAAGGCAAATTTTAGGTCATGGAGAGCCCTTGCCAAAAACCTTTAAAAAATGGCAAGGTTAATATGTCAGAATTTCAAGAACACAAAAGAGGCCAAACACAAGTTCTTAAAGTAAAATTCTTTTATAATCTTCTCATTTATTAAATGGTAGTATATTAAACCTTGATGGGAGGACATGAGATTAGGGAAGAGCTTATTCTGAAGATACATTTATTCATAGTATTTTTTTCTGTATGAAAACTATGGGGAGTATCATCTAATTGAATAATGTCTCCTGAATTTATAGACTACAGTTGATTGTTCTAAAATTTATCAACTTTGGCACTCTACCCTCAAGGGCCAGGAATCTCTGGCTGTTATGCCTCAAGTGGAGTAAGACTCCTGGAGAAATTCTTTTGCTACCACAACTATTTCAGTGCGGTTAAGTGGTGAGCCCCAGTGCTTGCCAAATTCCTCTGGTTTGATCCTATCTGGATGAACCCAAAATACAGCAAAATAGCACCTTCTACTTCCTGGCCATACTTGATTGTCCAATATCCTTCCAAAATCATGCATACTTTTTATCTATAAGAAACAACTGGCGCAAGGCTTTTAATCTAATACAGGACATTTGGTACAAACAGGCACAACGAACAACCATTTAATTCTTAATCACTGCTACATTCTCTTTCCCTTTCATCTTACTGAAAAAGTAATCAAGAAAACCCTAAGAGTGTTTACACACCTTTTACGTGTCTAATCATAGTTATGGACCAAATTACATAAGCTTGAAAGTCCCTCTGCAATCAAGAGTTCCATAAAGAGGACCCCACCGGTTCTCTTGATGTCTGTCTAAAATCTAAGCCAAGCTCCTTCTCCTGAGCCCTCTCTTTATTAGAGAAGTAAAATTCTTCCTATTTTCTCGAAGTCCTTCCATCCACTTCAAGCTTAAGTGAATTCCAGTCAACCAATGACACCTATGCAATCTGAGGGGCCCTCAACTGAAATTCCCCTGAATTACTAATTCTGAAGCTTCCAAACTTTCTTTTGCTGCTTCTGGACTTTGCTAATTCAAACTGAGCTTTATTTTCTAACTCCTTCCTTCTCTCCATACTACTGGGTTCAGACAATGCAGTTCCGCTTCCTTTTAACAGAACAATCTTGGGCCCCCTTTGTGTTGAACAGAAGATAACTTACTTACTTATTTATTTATTAATTTATTTATTTTAAGTAGGTTCCACTCCCAGTGTGTAGCCCAACACGGGGCTTGAACTCATGACTTTGAGATCAAGACCTGAGCTGAGACCAAGAGCCAGAATGCTTAACTGAGTAAGCCACCCAGGAGCCCCCATAAGATAACTTCTACCTCTACTGCAAACAGGCACATATAATTTTAGACCGAAGCCACTCACTACACAGTTCAATGAGTTTCAGCATAACACTAAAGATCTCAAACTTCTCAAAAATATGAATATAACATTCTATATAGATTATATATTAGATTTATATCCTAGAGTTTAGCTAAAAAGAAAAGCAGGGGGTAAAACCAAGTACACTCCAGATGTCTTCTTTGGGTGAGTTCAACTTGTACAAAAATTTTTGGACAAGTACAAATGAAAGCCATAAAGAAAAGGGAAATGCATGAATCACAGTCATGGTATAAATAACTTGCAGGAATTCATTTCCAGACAACTCACTTCATTCATACTTCAATGCTGAGTTTAGGAGAATACTACTGAATAAGGGAGGGTCAGAACAGCCATTTATAAAATACTTATTTGAAATTATTATTTGTGCATATAACATTTCCCTATGATCAGATTTTTATAACTAATAATTTATTGAACATATGTATAACAGGCACTTTATACAGATTATACAATCCAATATTCACAATAACTCTAACGTATTATTGTTATTATTCCCATATTAAAGAGGAAGAAAGAGAACCCAAAAGTTTTAGTTACTGGCCCAATTTACCCTGCCAATAGGGGGTAGAGCAAGATATTCAAACCCAAATGTGGCTCTAAAACCTGTGCCCTTTCCAGTAGGATGCACTCACCTGCTGTTGAAGTACTTATTACTAGTCTAGTGCTCTGGAAAATTCCTGACATGGGCAGCCTGGGGTAGTATAGCAGAAAAACACTTATGAGCCCAGACTGTAGCGGGTACGTGACCTTGGCCTAATCATGTCTCTTTTGTAGACTTTCTTTTTGTCATCTATAAAGCAAAGAGTTTGGATAGTTAACATCTAGGGGACCTTCCAGCCACAATGCAAAAAATATGGACTGGGGGAAAAGGATGAGTGACAGAGGGTTACTTGGGTATTAGGAACAATATAGCCAAACAAGTCCAGGACTAAGGAAAACAGGAAGAAATGAAAGGAAAATGTAGTAGTATTGTATTCCCAATATGAATAAAAAGACTTTCTATAGTATGTATAAAGTTAAACAAGATCCTATCACCAAAAAATTTGATCAGACTCACCTGTTTGAATTGAACATCAGCATTTAAATTATATGAAATAAAATACAAAATACACACAGACATGAGAAACCATCAGACAAACCCACATACAGACACACTTTGAGTTTTATTTTTTTCACAAGGTTCTGAAGACTATGTGGGATTCCTCTTATATAAAAAAAGGTATGAACTGGCACACCCAGGCTTAGGGCAAGAGAGTTGATGGAGTTTCTAGAAAGAGTGGCAGAGAAGAACAACGCCTTGTGTCTAAAAGACCTCTATTCATGAACAAAAGAGAAATGCTGTACTACAAAAGACAATGACTGTATAGGATTTTTGTTTTGTTTTGCTTCTAACATTCAGGCCAGCAAAGTCAGTCTGCGCACAGTGGAACAATTTAAAACCTTTATAATACATGGCTTCTCCTTATATTTGGCCAAGATTCTTCAGTAAGATTTCCTGATTCTTCCCTGGTTTTCTAAAATGATGAGAACCAAGTGCCTCTTTGCTCAGCTGCCATCACTAAGAGCCAATATGAGATGTATGCAGACAAGCTCCGTGGGAAAGTAGCACAGGCCAGAGGTGAAAGGACACTAGAGCTAGCTCTCTCTACCAGCTGGGGCCTGATAGACTGCGGACAGCCAAGAGCTCTCTGGGCCTTGGGAGACCTAATGGTCTGGGATATACTGTCAGAGACGAGAAGGGGTCAAATTTCTAGGCTTGTGAGAGAGTACAGAGGCTCTGGTTATCCATCTTCAGCTCTCTCAATAGATGAATATGTTTTATGTGGAAAAAAGAAAAAAATAAATAAAAGACAATGAGCAGCCTGGCAAAGGAACCTAAGACAAACCAAATCTTCCACAGGATGTTCACAGACAAAAAGGCTGAGGAATGTAGAAGGGGGATCAACCGACCCAAAGAGGAAGGGAGGGGAAAAATAGTAAAGCCATCAGTGCCGACACTTGCCAAGGAAGGAGAGGGAAAACACCGTTCGAACTGCCTATAAACCAGGTAAAACTTACTTGGTTCCGACTGAGTCTACACACCCTAACAACACCCCACCACCAAGGCCGCCACCACTGTGCCTCCACTGAAGACTGCAGCTGCTTCTCAAAGCCCCAGAGAGCAACAGGCGGAATATAGTGACAGCTGGAAAGAAAGGGATTAAGCGAGAACTTGGCATACATAGAAGTATAGCCAAAAGGCACAAATATGAAGAGAGAGAGACAATTTTCCTGTGCGGTTTGTGTGTGTGGTATGGGGGGAGCTCAAAATACAAGCTAGCCAAAGTTCTGGCCTTGATTGCCTGAAGGATTTGGCAGGCTCGGCCTTTCTCATGGCAGGCGGGCCAGGAAATGAAGCTTACAGCTGTCTGCTTCAATGTTTTCCTCACTGTCACCATTTTCATGTTTGGCCCCTGGCTCGTTTGTATTTTCTTCTTCTTTGGGGATTAGCACGTAAGTGTGGACAAAATCCATTTTGGTTATTCAAGACTGTGTCATTTCCTCCCGCACCGTATTTGTCAACTAGGGACTTCAAGAACATGAAATTCTGACAGAGTACAAAACAAACCATAGAATTAGATGAGCTGAAAGGGACCTTGGAGGTGATCTAATCCAGCCTCATTTTACAGATGGGGAAACTAATGGCAGCTAAGAGAAGTAAGGTGATCTGCTGAAATCACACTGTTATTTAGAGAGTAGTGAAGTTGGGACAAGCATCCAGCTCTCCCTTTCCCATCCAGCCAGTGCCCTGTTCACAGAAAGCAGTGTTCCTTTCGGATCCATCTCAGACAACATGCCAGTCTCCCCACATCGATCCCTTTTTTAATGAGGACTTAATAAGAATTATGATGCTTTTTCCCTCCCTCCCCACCCTCCTGCTTTCTGATCAAAAATTCACACATAGGTTTGGTAAGTAATTATCCAAAATGTTAGGTCTCAAGAAAAAGAAACTTGGAGATTTATATAACTAATAGCCCTCTGAGAAGATGCTGCCTAAAACCTAGTAGAATGCATGTCACTGAAAACGGGCTTCATCAACTTAGATGTTGACTTTCATGTGTCATGTATAATTGTCACTATTATTAAATCACAAAGATAACGCTGCTACCCAAATAAACTGTGGCCTCGGTGTAGCCTGCCATGTTGATTTATAAGGTAGTAGATTAATTTCAGGTCTTGGAGATAAATAAATTAAGCAAGTATTTTATTTTATTTTATTTTATTTTATTTTATTAAGATTTTATTTATTTGAGAGAGAGAGAGAGAGCACAAGCGGAGGAAGGGGATGGAGGGAGAAGAAGAAGCAGACTCCCTGCTGAGCCCCAGGACCCAGGGATCATGACCTGAGCCAAAGGCAGACTTAAGCAGGTATTTTTAAAAAGTAGTATTTCTAGCTCGAGGAACACATTTTAAGATCAGAAGATAATATTTTCACTTGAAAGAAAAAAACTATAAAAAATAATGAAACGTTATTTATGAAATAATTGAACTTGTATACAAAAAATTATTTCACATTTTTTTTCCTTTTTGCCAATGGAAATAATTTCTGATACTGAGAAGAAAATCACATTCTCAGAAATAGGTGAAATTTTTTAATTCCAGTATAGTTAACAGTGTTATATTAGTTTCAGGTGTACAATATAGTGATTCAACAATTCTGTACATTACTCGGTGCTCATCTTGATAAGTGTACTTTTAATCCCCTTTAAGAAATAGGTGACTTTTAAAGGCTTAAAAGATTTGGACTCTGTAAAGGAGTTTGTAAGTGTGGAGGGGAAATATATTGGTTTACATGTAAGGTTATAACTAAGCAATTGATTTGGTTTTATCAAATTATGGCTTCTTCTAAAAATATTTTTCAGTACTATAGAAACCATTTTATGTGAAATTATTAAAAAACTTCACCTCTCTTTGCCATGTCTACTGCGAGAATGGAGACCATTCTCAATAATCAGACTGTGGACATTCCAGAAAATGGCAACATAACTCTAAAGAGACGCACAGGTACTATGCAGGGGCCCCAAGGAGCCCTGTGGAGGAACTGCAGTCACAGTTCTGTCTCCCTGGAAAGAAAAACACCTGCAGGGTATCTCAAGTCCAGAGAGATGAGCTAATTCTTGGAAATTTGAACTTGCGTCAAATTCAGCTGATTTGATACAGTAAGTCACAATAGTTAAAAAAGAATATCAGAAAATATGGGGATGGTAGCTACATCTTTGAAAAAGAAATAGGGGCGCCTGGGTGGCTCAGTTGGTTAAGTATCTGCCTTTGGCTTAGGTCAGGATCCCAGGGTCTTGGGATTGAGCCCCACATCAGGCTCCCTGCTCTGCAGGAAGCCTGCTTCTCCCTCTCGCTCTGCATGCCACTCCCCCTGCTCGTGCCATCTCTCTGTCAAATAATAAATAAATCAAATAAATAAATTTAATTAATTAATTAAACAAAATCTTAAAAAAAAAAAGTTCAATGTGCTGATGAATAAAGCTGCACGGCTAGAGAACAAGATGCTGGGTGATTCCGAAGGAAAAATTACATCATTGTTGTGTCAAAATAAAATTATTTAATAAAGAGTACTCGAACACATTATATAGCAAAAGACAATGACTTAACACAAAACAAACAATAATGTTAAGGTAACACCCAAACATAAGAGAACACGGTAACTTTCAGACTTGTCACAGGAGCTTTGTCTCCCCATTTTTACACAGAGCACTAACTGCAGGCTAACACTAACACTAATAAACCCATAACATCTTAACATAAATTACGTATTTTTATGAAAAATAACTATTTTCTAAAATAGAATAATGATATTATTTTACAGTCTTTTTTTTAAAGATTTTTTATTTGACAGAGACACACAGAGAGAGGGAACACAAGCAGGGGGAGTGGGAGAGGAAGCAGGCTTCCCGCCAAGCAGGGAGCCCGATGCGGGGCTCCATCCCAGGAACCTGGGATCATGACCTGAGCTTAAGGCAGACGCTTAACAACTGAGCCACCCAGGCGCCCCTGTTTTACATTCTTACAAATCTCTTTAATGTCTGGCTTAATAGATGACAGCTAAATTTTGGTATGTGGTTCTTCATTCAAGGTGTTATAATATCATACTTCACAGGTCCCCTAGAAAGCTCCACTGTATACTTGTGAGAAAATGAGAATGAAAAAGGCAAATAGAATGTCTTAATATTATGATGAAACTACTTAGACCACACAGACTCCTTAAAAGATCTCCTGGGACCCCCAGGGATCTCAGACTTCATTCTAAGAATCACTGGTCAATAGCAATAAAAGTAATGTTCAAAACTGGGTAGATTAAGAGTGTGAATTCAAGCTTACTTTATTTGAGGTTTTAACTTAGGGACATCTTATCGTAACAGAGTTCATTACTTAGCCTACTAATTCTAAGACAAGACTTGTTTTCTTGTAAGTGAGACAATCCAGGTTGCACGATGGGTCTGCTTTCTCTGGCACTGTCAAGATTGCCTCCTCAAAAGGCTTGGGCTGGATGGGGGGCTGGCACAATGATGAAGGTACCCATGTGTCCCCTTTGCCAGGGGCAGTCCTGGTTTCATCCTATTGTCACAGAGTCATCATTAATAGAACCCCTTCACTCTGAAAAGCATTCTAGTTTGGATGGTAAATGATATGGTCACCTTGACAATTCATTGCAAAAGCAGTGCTAGCATCTGCTTCTTCCCACTGTGTGGACAGGTCTAAAAGAAGCCATACTGGGTTTGATACACGGTAATATTCCACCAGCCTCTTCTCCTAAAAGGTAGCCAATCAAGGGGAGAAAATTCCTCATGATCTCTTGGTTCTGTGTCTTCTTTTGCTTTCTTAAACTGTTAACAGCAACCATTCCTGGCAGTTCTCTATGATAGCACGTGCTGTTAGCTTTTTTGCTGTGTGCCTAGTTAAGAGTTTGAACTATAGGATGTGACTCTTGTCCAACTGCTTCAAATTGGTTGGAATATAACCTATAGATTGAGGGCTACAAATTAACCAGACTGGGTTAACCACTAGGCTAATAAAATACTAGGCAAAACCTAGTGCATAGATTCACCCCCTAACCAGAAACTGAGGCAACTCAGTTAAGACAAGAGACTTCTTTGAAAAAGTATTAAATCTACCAGGCCTAACTCCATGAGCATGGCAGGGGGGATAAAGAGAACTGGAAAAGAAATGCTGTAAATTTTGATTAGTGAACCTTGAAACTGACACGAATTTGGCTTTGCATCCCCAAGTGGCAGAGAAACCTCAGCGGTCATCCGGTGCTTTTAGAGAGTAGGGTAAAATTATAAGAATACTTTTATGAGTTGTGGCTGGCAAGCCCTGGCCTGTTAAACTCTTTAAAAAACCAATGCCTTAGTGGAGGTAACATTTACTGTTTACTGTAGCTCTGGTTGTTAGGGGTTATTGCTAAGGTCCCCGTTTTCCATGACATCAGCAGCATTCCAAGGGAAGTGTGTGTCAGTGACTTTCAGTAATGACTTCTTTTTCCAAATGTTCAAAGCTTCTGCCAAGCTGCCCTACACCTGCACACCAGCTGAGTTAGAGGAAAAGGAAAAGCACGATGGATTAAGTGGGATTTTTGTCTGGGTTCTTTAATGAGACTAAAGGCTTTTCTTTCTTCAGTGTTTGGTTTTGTGTAATAAATTGATGCCAATCCCTTTAGGAGTGACATGACTCATCCTTAACATTTCATAAACCAATCTGACTATCTGTCATGACCTCTTGCTGTCATATTCTGGACTAGCCTTTTGAGAGTTTTCTTCGGCAAGAAAAGTTTAGGGCTTAGCAAGATGATCAGCATGGCACGCCAAACACTGGAAGAGGGTTTTGAGGCAGGCATCTGCTGCTCCCCAAATTAGCAGGAAACAGAAGCACTGAGGAGATGTTACTGTGTAACTGCTTTAAGGATCACCTGGCTATCAACATCTATTACCAGATGTATGCTCTCAAGGCAGCAGCAGACTCACTCCAGAGTCTGTCCTCACCAAAACAGGGATCTGGTTAACCCAATCAAGAAGTCTGTCAGTGGTAGTGGAACCAATATGAACTGGGTGCTTACATAAGACCTTTATTTTTCTTAATTTTTTTTTTTACATTTATTTTATTTTCTTAAGACCTTTCTTCCAAACTGTGATGTGGAAATACTGATGTTTCCAATGAGGAAATGTTGGTGAATTGCACAGATAAATTTGACAGATAACTACTTACACAGCATCCTTCTAGATAAAAGACAGTAAATTCTCCCATTCCTACTGGAGGATTTATTTAAATAAAATATGCTTATTAAACACTTTCTCCAAAGATGGTTTTCCTTAGTAATCTGGGCATTTTGTTCAAAAAGGGGTAATATTGCATCCTTGTGTGAAATGTAAAAAAGCAAGTCTTGCCTAATGATAATGCCACATTGTGTGTATTTTTGTTCCGCTAAGAGGTAGAAAACAAAAGTTCTTGTTTGCCTATAATTTCCTGACATCAGTTCCCACCAAAGTAAGAATAGGTTAAAATAAAACCTGAATTTTTGCATTAAAAAAAGACCTTTATTCCAAAAGGTTACACATTTTATCAATATTAAAACTCATCAGTATTCATGACAACCCTCTGAGAGGTGGCAAATTAGTTCAGGATGGTAGAAATTGGGAAATGACATTAAGGAGAATTAAGTCCTCTTGCAAGAGTGAGGCAGGAGAGCTCATGGAGCCCCCACCCCACACCTTCATCCCTTAGGGAACTGACCCTTTCCAGTTCTGCCTAGGCTAGACAAACCTGCTCTCCTGTGCCAGTCACAGGATTGTGAAAAACAAGCCCTGTTGTTAATGAGGCAAAGTGTGAAGCTGTCAAAGGAAAACAAGAACAATTTTATATAAAGGTACAGGGGAATGCCCTCTTAAGGATTTTGATAAGAATGATTTATGCATTCAGGATGCCTGGGTGGTTCAGTAGGTTAAGTGTCTGCTTTCACCTCAGGTCATGATCCCAGAGTCCTGGGATCGAGTCTGCCATCAGGCTCCTCACTCAGCAGGGAGCCTGCTTCTCCCTCTGCCTGCAGCTCCCTACTGCTTGTGCTTGCTCTCTCTCTCTCTCTCTCTCTCTCTGACAAATAAATAAATAAAATCTTTAAAAAAAGAGAATGATTTATGCATTCAATATCTGCTTCTAGGAAAGACGTAAGGCAAAAGATTCCATCTTTTTTACCTTAGTTCCTTTATCTATAAAAGCTAAAAGAATATTTTTTAGTATGTCCAAGAGTTGTTTTGAAATTTTAATTTTTTGAATTGCATAGAGAACTTTGAGGGAGAACCTCGGAAGTGTTAAAAAGTATCCTCTTTTATGGTAGATTACACAGTTCTAGAGGAAATTCCTTTGATTTAAGAAACAGGAATAAATTCATGTGCTTTCCAGTGATTTTTAAAATAAAAAACCTCTATAATTACAAAAAATAATCATCTTCATTTTGAAGAAACTACAAGGAATTTTTTTTAAGTCATAGGAGTGGTATCATCTGTGGTTTGTGGCAGCCACACATACATACTAACAAAAACGTCTGCCTCCCAATTTCTCTTAGACTTAATCAAAAAGGATTCAAACATGAAAAAATACTAAAGGAATCATTCTCATTCAACCATAGGTTGCCTATGAAGACTGGAAAACACAACTCTTGGGTTCAGTTCCTGAATTAAACTATGAGAGTTTGTCCAGTATAATCTCACATTAAATCCTGAGCCTTGGTTTGCCTGAATACCTTTTAAAGGAGAAATTTTACAATTATGCCTTAATAGCAAAAGATTGAGCTACCACCAATTATAAAACAAGATCTCAATAAAATTTCTGGTACATTGAATAAGCAGTTATCTGAGACTTAATTCCACCAATCATTTTCATAAATAAATAAATACATAAATTAGGAAGCAGGGGTGGGGAGTATTTTTATCCAAGATGCTTAAGTCCCAAGAAAAAAGAATTGAAAAAAAATTCTTTTCTTCTTGAAGATAAAAGATTTAATGAGTTACTAATCCCCTCAGTAAAGTTCCTTTGGTAATTGCCCCTATTCTAAACCACACTGATTTTGCTAGGAGCTTTTGCTGTTAAAAGATGTTGTTTTATTATGTTAAACTACACACAAAAGCAATGTAAAAAAACAACAAAATATGCTTCTGATTTTGTTATGCTACCAACCTATACTTACCCAGAAATTTTAACTGCCAAGTGTCTTTTATCTAATGCAGACTTCATCTTTCACCACCCACCCTTCACCACATGAAGTAACAACGTCATTAGGAGTGGAAAACTCTGTGGGAATAAAAACCTGAGCCCTGGAAAAAAATACTAAATGGGAATCTGCCTCCAGCTCTGCAGATTTTCAAGCTTATCCTGGCCTCTTGGGTCTGGAAGCTAGACTTTTGTTCCCAGAATAAGGCTGGATGAGGAAGACAGTCTCAAATCACACCCCGAGGGCTAGGAACAGAACACACAGCCTACAGTCCCCTAAAGAGGTTTGAGGGCTCCCGCTACAGAGGATCATTTCTCATTGGCCGTTGGTGATGTCATGCCCATGTCTCCAGGGCCCAGGAAATGCACCATGACTAATGGAGTGCCTCATTTGTGAATACACATCCCATCTCAGAGGAGCAGCAACTTCCACGGTTTCACAGCACTGAAGGCCCAGAGAATGCCAGTCAGCCATGCACAGAGGGCCTTCAGTAGTCCCAAAATAGACTGCTCTTGTTCACCTCCTCAGAAAACCCTTCAGCAACTGCCTGTATGCCTGTGGCCTAGCCTACTGCAGGACAGTGACCCTAAAACTGGTTAAAAATTACTCTCTTCAAGGAAAGAAAAGTGGTCATTGTAATGGGGCACACATTCTTCCAGATTTCTAATGTATTAAGGCAAGGGTTGGCAAACTTTTTAGGTGAAGGACAAGATAACACAAACTTGAGGCTTCGCAAGCCATATGGTCTGTATTGAAACTACTCATTTCTGCCTTGCAGTGTAAAAGCAGCCATAGACAAGACCTAAATGAGTAAGCAGGGCTGCGTTAGAACAACACATTTTACAAAAACAGGCAGCAGGCTGGCTTTGGCCCACAGGCTGGAGTTTGCTGACTTCTGGATTAAAGGGTGAATCACCCCTTCCTCTGCCACATACCCAGGCCAAAGGACTCTCAAATAAGAGTGCAGTGACAGTAAAGCATGTGAAGGAGTTTTCATGATAGACCTGTAATGGTTATCCCAGGTAGATAGTTTACAGAGGTGGTCTAACCCATGGTTTCAGACTGTGGGCTTTGAAGTCAAATGGCTGGGTACAAAGTCTGACTCTGCCACCTCTGAATTTAAGGATTTGGACAAGTTACTTTATTCCTCTGAGCCTTGGTTTCTTCATCTGCAAAAGGAGGTCCCAAATTATTCTTACTTGGGTTAATATGAAGGTTCAACGAGATAATACTTGAACAAAGCTTATTACCATAGTGTCATGCTCAATAATTATCTGCTATTATCGCTATATTTAAAATTAAAAAGTGACCATAATCACAACACCTGATTGCAGTAGCCCAAACTGAAGAGGAACAGATCACAAATACAGGACACTGTGAATTTCTTTCCAACTCTATTACGATCTATTGATACTATCATCATCTTTAGTAGCTGCATAGAATTCCACTGGAATGCACTAAACTTCCTATTGTTCAACATTTGCTTAATATTTTTAGCCATTATAAACATTAGCATGATAAACATCCTTAAAGATACACTTTTGAACACCTGTTCAATTTTGTTCCTTGGGCCAAAAGGTACGCATATTTTAAAGAACTTGTAACTATTCTGCCAACTGGCTCTCCAGAAAGGTTGTACCAATTTCTATTTCAACCAGCACTGAGAGGATCTGTCTCCTAACATTCCTAACAATACTACAAATATTTTAACACTGGAAAACCTAAGACCCAGAGAGGTTAAATCACTTGGTCAATTTTAATAAGAAATGCTTACTGTTTCCTTTGGCCTACAACTTTATATAAAACATTTTATAATTATTTTGATAATGGCCAATCTTTCCAGAACTCATACAATTGGCAATTATTATTATTAATTCCATTTTATGATTGGGAAAGTTGGAGCCCAGAAGTTTACTTAAGATAGCCAAAGTTCTCCAGATAAGGCAAAGAATAGAGAGGAATATGAACAAGCTACAAATAAACTTCACTCTATTATAGGGCCATGCGAGGCTTACCATAATATCTCAGGCAAAATTTAATTTTCAAACAGCAGAGAAATACACTGCCTTCTCAGGAACTGATTTAATTTTTCTTTCTTTTGGCAATTAGCTAATCTAAACAGAACTGTTTATTTACTTAATATTTCTTTTTATTTTTTTGCTGTGAAACTAAATGAGCCTATAAACCAAATGTCCTCTTCCCAGAGGAAAAAACTTAAAACCCTGAGCTTTTGACAAGAAAGTCACAGATCTAGACATTTGTTAAAACTTACTTCATTCACTCTACATTATTCTCTTGCTTTATTTTCTTCTCAACACGTATCACAATTTGAAATGTATTATTTATTTCTTTGTAACAGTGAAGTTCCATGAGGGCAGGAACTTACTTAGTCTTGTTTACCATCTTTTCAGTACCTAGAATAGTACCTGGCACAGAGCAAGCGATTTATAAATATTTATTAAATGGATGGATCTTCCCAGATGTCATCTATGCATTTTCCTAGCTGTACAACCTCCAAGACAGGCAGGCTTTGGCATGTATCCTCTATTAATAAGAGTTGCTATTTCGTATTTACAACATTGTAAATCAAACCAGCTTAAGAGCAGCCCGTTTCTCACCATCAGAGTTCCTAGCCAATTATATCCCAATCAAGCCTCCATTATAAGTTGAACCACATCATACACTGGTACATGCCAGCATACCCTGATTTCCCACCTTACCCCTTCGACTAGGATATTCTGCTACTGCCATTCCTTATAAGCATGTGTACTGGTTTTGCTTTCTGTATTTGGTTTGTTTGACTCCAAAAGAATCTCTCAAGTGGGTCAGTAATTAGATTGAAGTTCTAAAGACAAATATACCACCTGTTTTATAAAAGATGTTTTATTAAAGATGTAATAAACATGGTAGTTGGTCAACTACCTAGGATCCACTCTGTCCCAAATAATTGATCTAGTTCTATGTGGCCAAATATGGTAGCCACTAGCCATTTGTGATTATTTAAATTTAAGATAATTCCAAAAACTCAGTTCCTCAGTTGCACTAGCCACTTTCAAGTGCGCAATAATTGCCACATGTGGCTAGCAGCTACTGCACTGGAAGCACAGACACAAAACATTTTCATCACTAAAGAAAGTTCTATTGGACGATATGGGATCTAGTCAAAAGTGGTAATCCCATTCACTTTGCCTGCAATTGATTTTTAAATGGGCACATGACAGAATTCTGATCAATAAAATATGGGGAAATCTGTCAAGTGGTTTGGGAAAGGTTTCCCTATTCAAAAAAAAAAAAAGCCTCACAAGAGGTGGTCTTTCTTCTCTCTTTGCATAATATTGGTTTAGAATGTGACGGAGAGGAGGGAGTTAAGATGGCAGAGGAGTAGGGGGACCCCTTTTTCAGCCAGTCCCCTGAGTCGAGTTGGATAGGTACCAGACCAGCCTGAACATCCACAGAATCAGCCTGAGATGCAGGAAGATACATCTGGATCTCTACAAATGAACATCTCCAGCGCTGAGTATTGAGGTACGAAGCAGGGAGCCGTGAAACCGCGCACAGATAACAGAAGATAAATGGAAGGGGGAGGGAGCCGCCGCGTTGGGGCCCGGGAAGCCGTAGCCACCTGCACGGGGGAGCGGGAGGACTCGCGGACTGGCACCCGGGAGAGAGCAGACTGAGACCATGAGCCAGGGAACGCACGATCAGACTGAAAACCGGAGCTCCGGTGCGCTCACTGGAACCAGACTGAGACCGGGAGCTCAGGAGCGCGCAGGGGGCGGCTGGCGGCTAGCGGTGTTAGAAACACAAAGGACAGAGACACGCCGCCCCTGGAAGTGAGGGCTGGGATGCCGGGTGTGGGGCGCATATCCTGGGATGCTGCAGGGTACAGCAGCACCAACAGAAACAGAGTTAAAGTGGCCAGAACATCAGTGGAGAACAGTCCGGGATCCCTCTGTTCTGAGACAGAGGCTGAGATTCGGCCACTGCTGCTCTGACTCTCAGAAGAGGAACAGCAAACCGCCAAGGGAAGCCGCCAGAGAACAAAAGCCTGGAAATAAAGGCTCACAGTGTGCCCACCCCCATCCCCCCTCGCAGGGGACACGGAGACTCTACCCAAACAGGGTTGCCTGAGTATCAGCGCGGCAGGCCTCTCCCCCAGAAGGCAGGCTGAAAAATCAAGAAGCCCACATCCCTAAGATCCCTATAAAACAAGGGCGCACGGCCTGGGTCCCGGTCAATAATTTGGGCTCTGGACAACCCCGCAAACTCTCTTCATCAGAATGACGAGAAGGAGAAATCCCCCCCAGCAAAGAAAAGACAATGAGTCTGTGGCCTCTGCCACAGAACTAATGGATATGGATATAACCAAATTATCAGAAATGGAATTCAGAGTGACAATGGTCAAGATGATGTGCAGACTTGAAAAAAGTATTAACGAAAATGTTAATGAGAATATAGAATCTTTAAGGGCGGAAACGAGAGCGAATCTGGAAGAAATTAAAAATTCTATGAGACAAATGCAGTCAAAACTAGAGGCTCTGACGGCCAGGGTGAATGAGGCCGAAGAACATATCAGCAAATTGGAGGATGGGTTAGTAGAAGACAAAGCTAAAATAGAATCTGGACTTGAAAAAATCCACGCTCAAGAATGTAGGTTACGGGAGATTACTGACTCAATGAAACGTTCCAATGTCAGAATCATTGGCATCCCCGAGGGGGTAGAGAAAAACAGAGGTATAGAAGAGATATTTGAACAAATTGTAGCTGAAAACTTCCCTAATCTAGCAAGGGAAACAAACA